>NC_088916.1:73698333-74355416 GCF_963576675.1 Euphorbia lathyris | reverse complement strand
TACCAAATTATAATTTATAAGTGAATTTCATATTGTAATTTATTAAAAAATAAAAAATTTAAAAATAACTACAATAACAAAGTAATAAATTATACATTCGTGTTGTCAAAGAAAGAAAAAATAAGAGAAAATGTGAACAAAAAAATGCTATTCCACGGAATCGAACCCCGCGTATTTATTATGAATTACAGGCTTAAATCACTATTTGGACATCGATTGATCCAAGGAATCTTGTCATTTGGCGCTTGATCTATCCAAAATTTTATTATTTGGCCACTGAACTATCCCAATTGGTGAAATTTAAATCCAATTTGGATGGAAACTTAATAGAATTATTGACATATGATGATATTTTGATAACTAGACTTGATAAATTTTAGTTTAGAGATTTGTTTTTTTGTTTTAATCTCATTAATTATTTGGGTAAATCAACTTTAAAACGTATGGCATGTCAAGCCCATATGTCAAAATATCACCACATATCATAAGGAAACAATTTTATCAATAAAAAATTTCTCATCCTATCGATAAAAAATTATGATTTCTGAAAAACGAAATCTCAAAAAGATTGAAATGCTTATAAAACCAAAAACACTGTAAATCTTTGATCTCATCCTATCAAGTTAAAAAAGATAAGTAGTTTAATAATAAAAAATTAAACATATATTTTTTTTTCAAAAACTTATATATTTTTTTTGAATTCATCTAACCTCATATATAATTTTGAGAATCATCATTAAATTATTAAAATCAAAACCCATTAATTAACTAAACTTATAATTGCCAAATTTTACATCTTTATATACATTTTTCATTCTCTAATCTTCCTCCACCATGCCATGTTAGGCATATGGTATACATCATTGGAAAAACATATAAAAATGATGAAAAATTCTTTGGAAGGGCCAAAAAATGGTAGCCATTAAGAGGTTGCCATTTTTGACAAACAATCAAAACTAGTTCTAAAAATCAATGTATTGCCAAGTGAAGAATAAGGATCTAAAAAATTGCTTAGTTATGTATGGCATATGGTTGAATTTATTACTAAAAAACAAACAAAATTCATGCCAGACCAAACTAAAAATTAAAAAAATGGGTATCAATTTGGGAAATTTCCTTCATATTTGTGTAATTTAATGAAAAAAATAAAATAAAAATTACCCTATAAACTAAGGTCATCAAATTGAATGTGGGTCCATAAATGGAAAAGGAAGTAAAACCATTTGATTTGATGTATTAGAGTTATTAATTAGGATATATCACTTTCCTATTTACCCAAAAAAAACCCATTTTAGGGAATGTTTCATTTTCTTCTTAATGGCATTTCAAGGATACAACTGTATATGAAAATGATATAAAGGAATAATTGTTTAATTTATGTACAATTTCATTTTTCACAAAAATTAGAAAAGAATAAATAGTACTATTTATGTAATTAATATGGGGATTTTTGTTTGTATTTTTCACTGTTTAGTATTTTTTGCAGATCGGTACCTATGGTTGGTAAAAATTTCATTTTTCCAAATTTGGTCAATAACAGCCTCAAAATGAAAATTTTCAATGATACTTTAAATAATTTTAATTCTTCAACTTTTTAGCTTTAAGGTCATTTGGGTGTGTGTTTTAGGAGAAAGAAAATTAATGTTTAGAGAGAAAAAATTCCAAAAATGATGATTTTGAAAAATAAAACATGTGGTTCTGTAGTAAAAATAATACTAAACAATTTTAATTCTTGAAATTATGGGCCAAATTTAACAAAATAAATTTTTTACCAGCCATAAATACCGATCTGTAAAAAAAATATAAAACCACATAGTTTTGTTTGGAAGTAACTCTAAATTTTACTAATAGTTACTAAAAATTTGGAGTTTGTTTTATAATGAATTTTATTTTCTTTCAATAAAATTTACATTTGATTTCAAATAAGTCATTTCTCCAATTATGTGTAAAGAAATCGTCAAAATATTGGCGTGATACAAAAAAAACAGTCAATTATATGCCAACTAAATGATATATTAGACAAAAAATATTATTTCTTTTTAAAAACGATTATGGCTTAAGATGTGTCACATAACGCTTGTGTTAAAAAAAACGGTCACTTGAACCCCCTAAGACTCGCATTGGTGTTTGAAATCAAGATTTCGTTTCGTTTTAGAACCCCTGAGATTTTTTTTTTTACCATCTAGATGGCGCTTAGGGGTGAATTATTATTTTTTGATTTTTTTTAATTGTTTTCTCTATTTATTTCCATAATATCATTTATGACTTCAAGAGTATTTTATAGTTTTTTTTTTTTTTTGTGAATTGTATTATTTTTTACTTGTTTGAGTTGTTTCAATGATATTATTATTTGCACATATTTAAGGATATGTGTTTCAAATATACATATTGTCGATATTAAATTATGTCATATTATTATTTTTAGATAGTATAATACATATTTTAATTGTATTTATATAATAACTTATTTATTAACAAATAAAAAAATACAAAACTACAAATTCGATTAATCCCGAGCAATCTCATAGCCCTATCCGCCCGATTAAAGTCTTGCGTTTCTTACAACTTGCATGACACGCAAACTACCAAGTTTTTGCCACATTAACCATATAGACACGTCCATCATGACACTTAGTTAACATATAATCAATTGACTTTTCTACCATGTTAATTGACTTTTCTACCGTGTTAATATTTCAGTATGTTTTTATACTCAATAGAACTAGAATGATTTTATTGAATTCAAATGTGAAACATTGAATAAAAATCAAATTTAATGATTTTTTTGAAACGTACCTTTAATTTTAATTTACGGAACATTAATTATCAACCAACCAATACCACAACTATCACCAACAATTAACAATATTATTAAATAACTAATTAAAATTGATTTGAGTGGTTAAATATCTTAAATTGCTTTTAATTTAGAGATTTTGAATTTGAATTCTAATATACGTAGAAATCTTTACTTGGTAGATAATCCAACTTAAAAGTATTTGACGAGGATCGAATTGAATAATTGAATAAATTATATATATATAAAAAAAAAACCATCATGAAATAGGGTCTAAAATGGAGTATCCTATCAGTTGAAGAATTGAGGGTTGATATGGCTAAACTTGGGAAGTTGCTTATCAAAATTAAAAGAGGGACCACTCTTGTTTTACATTATTCTTTTTGATGCTTAATGAAATATAAAGGAAAGAGGACACCTAAAAAGCCTATTTTCATTTTAACTATTTTTTGCAAAATTCTCCTCCTAATTTTAAGTAGGTTGCTATTTACCACCCCATTTTTCCTATTTACCGCCTTCATTTAGACTTTTTTTGCCCTTTTTCATAATTTTGATCAAAAACTATAAATTCTCTCTTCAAAATCACGAACCCGAACAACAATAATTAAAATTATGAAAATAATTGATATGTAACAACCTGAACCCCGAAAATAGATGATATGAGTCGGAAACATTAAAATTTACATTTTTTTTTCAAAAAAAATCATGAACATAATGTATATTTTCGTGACGATTTTGTATTTTTCGTCCCAAAAAAACTAGAGAATTTTATATTTTTCGTCACAAAAAATTGAACGATTTAACATTTTCTGTCACTAAAAATATTCAATTTGTGCCTAGGCCCAATTTTGGCCTAGGCGGGTGGCTGACCCGCCCAGCCAATGGTTTGGGAGGGTGAACACCCGCCCATCCAATGGCTTGGGCGGGTGAAACACCTGCCCAGCCAATGTCTTGGGCGGATGCTATATCCGCCCACTCCATTGGATGGGTGGGTGTTCCACCCGCCCAAGCCATTGGATAGGCGGGTGTGTCACCCTCCCAAACCATTGGCGGGGCGGGTGAAGCATCCGTCCAACCTATGGTTTGGGCGGGTGAAACACCCGCCTAGGCCAAAATTGACGTTTTTTTTTAAATTCATATTTTTTTTTATTAAAAGGGTAAAATTGTCCAAATTGAGGCGGTAAAAGCAAAAAAATGGTGGTAAATAGTAACACCCAATTTTACTTGTATAAAGCGACTCCTATACATGAAAGCGGGCTATGAGGGGATTTTAAATAAATGAAAAATGCATTTGAAGCTCTTGTCTTTATGATTTTTTTTTTAATTTAATATGTTGAATTATAATTCCATATATTAAATTTTTTTTTATGATAAGAAAAATCAATTTCAAAATATAAAACTCAATTAAAAAAAATAAATAATCTTTTTACTGTTGAGTTGGAAAATAAGTTTTGTTTTATGTTTTTTCCATATAGAAACTTTAGTTCCAATTGTAAAAATATAATTTTTTTTTTGGGTAGGTAAAAATATAATTTTTTTTAATGTAGATTAAATGAGTAATTTCGTTTTAGCTGAAATAAATAACTAATTTGCAAACTTGAGTTTGGTATGTGCAATTATAATTGATAGAGATTTCTATGTGTCAAATTAAAAGATCATGTACTCAATAAATAAAAATAAAATATATCAAAGACTTAAAAAGATGTATTTTTGCCTTTGAGTGTCTCATATCATTCCGAGTCATTGGAAGACTCCTCTTATTAGATGGTGGAAAGGTTAATCCCGACGCTTATGCTATTGTCTCTCCTGGTTCAACGGGATGTGGCAGAGGCAGCCCAGTGCTTGGGGAGGGGGAAGGAAGTCCCCTGCTCCGAAACCTTGAGTAGGGTGTTGCTTCCATTGGAATTGGTCCTCATATTCTCTTCAATCTTCTCTCTCTTCTAAGTGTGAACCATTTCTTTCTTTTTTTCTTTATTTTCAATTTTCATCCTTCCTTTGTTCACTGTGCCTTCGGCATCGAAGTCCGCATCTCTCGCCGCCCTACTATAGGACTAAAATTAGCATCCTCTAATCTCAAATCCGCTCCACCATTGGGTGTGGGGGAATTTTAAAAATTTTGGAGGTTATTTGGTGGGTGCTTTCGCGTTTCCATCGAGTTCTTCTTTTGTGTTCCTTTAGAAGTTGATTGTTGTTATTTTTACTATTAAAACCTCTTAAGATAAAGGTTATAAGAACTTGTGGCCGAGAGTGACTCCAGTTACGTGGTTCGTCTTTTCAAAGGCGATTCCTCTATATTCCCCTGGTCTGTGAGACATAATTGGAACTAATGTTTATCTGTATTAAACTCTATGAATGTAGTGGTTTCACATATATACTGAGAAGAGAATCAAGTTACTGATACTCAAACTAATGTTTATCGATTTGTTTTAGTTTTTATTTTTTGGATGTTTCTTTGTACTTCTTTTTTATTCTATTTTAAAATATTAGGTATTGGATACGTTTTGTTATCTAGAAGTAACAATCAGGTTGAGATGTCCAACTTCGACTGTTTCTCATAGCAATCAACTTTACTAAAAAAAATTGAATTTAACATGTACTATTCATTATTTTCAACACGTCAGTTGACATATAGATTGTCATGTCAGATAATTTCCTAATTATTTTACTTTAGAAGTTAATAAACAAAATTCTTATTTGAATTTTCTTCTCCATAAATATGCATTGTAATGTGCTTTTAATCTCATATTCAAATTCTTTTTTTTTACTATAAAAAAAAGAAATTCTTTTTCTTTTTCGCCCTAAATAAAATAATTATTTAGAATCCAATTCAAAGCCTAAATTTCTGTTGTTAGTATTAAAAAAAAAACTAGGGATTTGATATTTTTTTTCCTTCTCCTTATCCTATTAACAACACTTTTAAAATTCAACTAGAACTTAGTTGCACTAATTGGGTAGTCCATTAATTAGCTTTTTGTATGTGTAAAATGCTTTTTTAGCAATAATGATGATGGTGAACAAGAAAAAATTAAATAAATAAAAACAAAAAGAAAGAACTATATTCTTTTTAAATAATAAAAAATGATAAAGTATTTTTAATAAGATAAAAAAAGTACTTTTAATAAATTGTTGGGTTTAACATTGTAGATTTTCTATATGTTTGATTTAACTATTGTTGGTTATAAATATTAGCTTATTTTTTTAAAAATTATTTATAATTATTTCTCTTAAATAAGATGAAAAAATACTTTTAATATCGACAGCAAAGAGTAAATATATCCCTAATATTAGTAAGTTCGGTTAATTTGAAAAATATTTTAACAAACAATTTTTTAATCATGAATCTTGTTATTTAGACTTTACATGTACACTGTTTTATTACTCATTAATAATAGATCACAAACATATGAGTAGATCTGAATTTTTTAAAAAAAAAATTAAAAATTATATTATAATTTGTACGAGAATTTTTTTTTTTAGAATCAACTAATATACAACGTATACAAAATATATGTATTTTATAATGATATCTGAAATTAATTTAACTTGTTAACGTTACAATAAAATTGCTATCAGATGCCAAAATTAAAGATAAAATTGCGCGATTTTAAATATTACAGCTAAAATTACATAATTATGAACATTAAGAGTATTTTCCTTCTCAAAATTAACCAAACACTTTTATAATTATTACTTTGAATAAAATAAAAAGAGTATATAAAAAGAAGAGTTAAGCTAACACTTTATAGTCACAATAATTAATTAGTTGAAACACAGATTTTATATTTAATCCAATGAAAGGGCTATGAAAGCTAGTCCTTCTGCCAGCACATCTAAAAACAACCTATATAAGATTTTTTGTGCCACTTTTATACTTTTTGGTGGTGGTATTCAATATTAATTATCATTAAATTTTGGAAAACACAATCTCTAAACCTTTTTTCTACATTATTTTAGGGTAATTTAAAAAAAAAATATTAGGGTTAATTTCAAATATAACCCCTGTGGTTTCAAGTTTTGGCAAATAAATATATGTGGTTTGATTTCGAGCAAATAAATACTTGTGGTATACTCCGTTTTTCAAAAATGCGGAAACAATGAAGACACATGTATTTTCCTAAATTAAGCGTTTGTTTATGGTTTGTTATTGAAAAAACATCCAAACCACGGGTATCTATTTGTAAAATATTCAAACCACAAGTACCTATTTATAAAAACACACAAACCACAATAATTTATTTGAAAAATGGAGTGTACCACATGTATTTATTTGCTCGAAATCAAACCACAGGTATTTATTTGCCAAAACTTAAAACCACATGGGTTATATTTGAAATTGTTAAACGAATGTTTATCGATTTTTTTTTACCAAAAGATGAGTAAGGCTCGTGACTTTGCTAAAAGCGGTGATTTTTTAGTGATACTCTAAAATTGATATTAACGATATCAAACTGAAATTCAACTTTGATTCTTGAAAAGATTATTTAGATGTTGTTTGGTGATGAACGATAAGGTGGATGGTTTGAGAAAGAAAGCTCCAAAAATGATGCTTTTGAAAAATGAAAAATATTGTTTCATATTAAATGTGATACTAAACATATTTAATTCTCGAGAATTTTAATTTTGAAGTCATCAATAGCCATATTTACAATATCAAACTAACAAATACTCATGTTTGGCAAGCGATGAACCTCCATCATCTCTTGGTAAACTTTATGCATCTGTTTGATAATTTGTTTAACCGTATGAGTTTTTTGAAATTTTACCCTTTATTTTATTTTAGGCGTAATGCACCAATCGCTTTGAACTTGTCTAAAAAAAACTTTAATTGATCTTTTGAACTTACATAGTGTCTCATTACCCCTCTAAAATTATTTTAACGGACATGATTAACCCCTTGAATCTATACAAAGGCTTTAAAGGTTTAAAAAAATAAAAAGTTAATTTGTTCCGAAGATTTAGATCGCGTATCGGACCTTTATTTTTTAAATTTTGATTTTTTAAAATTTAGATAAATTAAAATGTATATCATTTTAAACATGTTCAGGGGACCAATGGATCGTTGTAAGCAAGTTGGGGAGGGTAATAAGCCACTTTAAATAAATTCTGGTGGCAAATAGGTTACTTTAAACATGTTGAATGGGCTAACGAAACACTTTGTAAGTTCATGAGGCCAATCAAATTTTTGGATTAAATTCAGGAGCTCTTAATGTATTAAGCCTAACCTTAATTAAAGTGAGCTGCTATATACCTCAACTTTTTTTTCATCCACCGCACCCTTTTGACATTTATGCCCTTCTCATTTTATTTTTTTCAAAAACTCAAATTTTTTTTCTCTCTTTCTCTCCCAAGCCTAAAAACCCGAATTTGACGAAAATGGACCCGAGTATTCCCGAAGACCATGATTTCGAACACGAAGTAATCTTACGATATAAATTTAAATTAAAAATTCGTTTTTTAAATTTTGAATTTTTTTAAAGGAATAAGCCTAAACGGATGCGCCACCCGTTCCACCATCAGGTGGAACGAGCGCGGAACCCAGTTCCACCTTACGGTGGAACGGGTGCGCCACTCGTTCCACCTGATGGTGGAACGGTTTGCCACCACGGGCGGAACGAACAGTTCGTCCGTTCCGCCCGTGGTGGCAACGTCGTCGGAGTTCCGTTTAGGCAAAAAAAAAACGGGTTCCGCCTCCGATTTCGGAAGCGGAACCCGTGATTTCGGACATATTTTTTTAAAAAAAACTTATCGGAAGATTCATTAAGCCTTTTTCCCTTCCTTTGGCGGCATGTCGTTTTATATCGGGTTTTATGAAAAGCTTCAAAAGCTAGAAAGGATTTGAAAGTTTTTGGTTATTGGTTTGAAATTGTGAGGAGGGCATAAATGTCAAAAGGGTGCGGTGGAAAGTATAACCTTTGCGGTATATAGCAATACCCTAATTAAACCAGGCTCCAAAATTAGTTTTGTTTGTGGCAGAAAACTCTAACTTCTCTTTCTAACGTTTTGCTGAGCTTTCTCTCCCGCGAAAAACCACAGACACCAAAAACCTCTTTCAATTAATACTTTGTATTCTCGATAAAAAAAAGCTAATAATTGGCTGAAATAAATTAGAAATTAGCATCTTAACCACAAAGCTCATTACCTTTTTTAGTCTTTACATCCTTAAGAAGGGACTGAGAAAAGCAATAATGATAAAAAAAAGGGGTTTAAGTTACTAAACCCGTTAAAATAACATGTTTTATTAACAGGCATGCCAAAGTACGTGATAGAAAAAAATAGATTTTTGCAACAGGCTTAGTATCTGCTTTTTACATATTGGTAACATAATTTCAATGCGCTTCTTTTTTTGTCGTTACATCTGCCCAAAAAGTTTTAAACTTGCCAGAAGTTAGTAATATAATTGCACTTCGCTTTTTGTTTATCCCATTACAAAAAATATATATATTCTCAAAAATTATAATCATTGTTAAAAAATATGCATGTTTCATAATAAATGAACGTCTTTTGAGTTTCCTCCATGCAAACCTCTACATAAATCCTCTTCACATACCTAATATCCGATTTGCTAATTGGAAGATTTATATTCGTGAAAAGGTAAATTGATTGTTTTGTATGCATAATCGAGATGGATGATTCAAGACACTATGCATATGAGCAACCTACAATGGAGATTTCAATGCATGACTTGTTTGGAACATCAACAAAGGATTACAATGCATAATATACAATTGATAACGATGGCGTTAATTATGGTGAATCAAGATGCTATGAAGATGATATTGAAGATGTTAATCATGCTAATTTGGAAGATGGTGTTTTGGTAATCAAAGATTACACTAAAGCAAATAACAATATAAACGCAGTAGTGTCCCACTATAAGTACAGAATATCCGAGTTTTCAATCCTTGGAATATGCATACAAAGATTATGGTAAGGTAAAAGGTTTTTGCATTTTCACGTAATCTTGCAGCAAAGAAAGGTCAGTTCGTCAAATATAAGACACTCAACTGTGAAATATGAAGGAAATCAGAAGGTCAAAAAAGACTAAAAGGATAGAATGCCTATCAAGAATAAAAGCATCAGACAACAATGGGGTTTGAAAAGTTAGTCAAATAGTATATGGGCATGATTTGATTCTAGACTTGATTAGAATAATACATAGCCAAAAGGGATCTGAGTCAAGATAAGAGGCAATTGGAAGCATTTAATATAGCAGGGTTAAAAACAAGCAGTCAATCTAAAATGACTAACTTATTTGTATATGTTTGATTGACGACCCATTACAAATAATTCTAAAGCTTAAGTTTTGTAATGGGGCATCAAAAAAAATTGATACAAATAAAGGGAAAGATCAAACAACTTCCGATTGAATCGCAAAGCAAATGTTACAACCAATTAATCGTGCAACAATATTATTTGATTCAATGTACAATAGTGCATAAGCTAATGCAACAAATAGAATACTTCAAATGAAAGAAAAAGAAATCAACTTGAGTCATTTCACATATAAGGAAAAATTCTACAACTCGTAATAATCAGACAAGATAAAATTGTAGCATAATACTTCATCCGGGAATGGTTTCTTTGGATTCAATAATCTATTTTTCTTTATTTCCAACAAAACCAACATGTGATTTTCCTTGACTATGTCGACTTCGATTATATATAATATGGTATAAGCATCAATAGCTTCATATATTCTGTTGAACAATCGATAAACACTTCCTCTAAATCCAACAACGTAGCTTCAACATTTCTAGGCATTTTCCCCTTGAAGACAACATAAATCTTGTCTTGCTTTCTTTTGTTCATCTTCTCCATGTTCTTCTTCCTTCTACTATTCTCAAAAGAAATATTAAAACCGTCCTCTGTAAACTTTGAAGTTCATAAGTGCGACTCTTAATATATCCAATCTCCATTCTTTAACCAAGTAGCATGTATTGCATTCTTAAAAAAAAACATTTATTATGATAGAGAAAACACTTAAAGAGAGATTAAAATTCAAATTCAAGTTTTCAACTAATTTACTATAAGGAGATTTTAGTTCGGTCGAAAATGTAAAATTACAACATGCACTTATTGAGTTCTTAATTATTGAAAAGACATAATTCTTGCGTCAATTTAATTTTGACGCAACTTGCGCCAGTAAGCATTTCTGTTTATTTTATTGATTTTTTATTCTTTTATTTTTGGTAATTGAATCGCATGTATATATTATCTCACATTGCCTAATTATATATAAAAATAATGCTTCACTTATAAAAATAACGACTCAACATAGTTAATTAAAATTGGATTGTTTTTCATCAATCTTTGTTTCATCTTAGAGCCTTTTATATTCAACACCCTTCCCACAAGATGAAGCCCCTATAATCATCACCATTCCCATTTGAATCATAAAGGGCACCATCATGTTGTAATTTATAGGCCTTATGAATACGTCTGATAATTGATGTTTCGAATACACATGAGGAGTGTGAATGAATTTAGATAACACATGATTCTTCACCACATGGAAGTCGATCTTAATGTGTTTGATCTTGTCATAAAACACAAGTTTTTTAGAAATTACAGTGGCTATACAATTATCATAATAAAATGAGATAGGTTCTTGAACTCGTATTAAAAAATCCTCAAGTAAGTAACTTACCCACTTCACAACTTGTCTATACCATGCTTCTATACTCTGTCTCGGGAGAGGACCTGCTGGCTACATTTTTTTGTTTGTTTTCCAAGACACCAAACATGTCCAATGAATATACAAAAACATTTAATGATCTATTGTTAATTCGAAAGGCTCTCCAATCTGTACCACATAACCCATTGATATTTAATTCATCATCTTTCTATTTTCGATAGAATAATCTATAGTTGTTTGTTCCTTTGAGGTACCTAAGTACATGAATTAGCTTTGAAGTGGTGTATTGCAGGACTTTACATATAATGTGACAACTCTTGTGTAGGATAGTCTATATCTGGTCTTACAAAGCCAAGATATAACAACCTTCCCACTAGTCTTCTATATAATTATGCATTTCCAAAATCTTCTCCAGGTTCAAATAACACTAATCCATCTTACATAGGACTAATGAATGGCATTTCATTCTGCATGTCCTACTTTCCTTAGGAAATGAATGTCACAGCTGATGTGTTGGATATTTCAATGTCTAAGAAGTACTTAAGAGGTCCTAAATCTTTTATGAACAAACTAAGATAACTCTTCACTTCATCAAGGTTGGCTTCAAAAAGGACATGTGATAAGTATATCATCCATATAAATCACCATGTAAGTTAAATTGTCATCCTTATTGACTTTGATGAATAAACAATGATTATGAAAAGACTTTTGAAAACAAAAAGGGCAAATCTTTAATTTCCGAGATTGCTTTATGCCATTGCCTCCCACTATATTTTAGGCCATAGAGAGACTTGACTAAAGGATATAATTTAGCAATTGGGAATTATTTGCAACTATGAGGGGGGCCAAAGTCATGAAATAGGCATTGTGTACATCTATAGGATCTGTGATAGATGGAACTACTCCCAGATCAATAACAAACCTTTTGATCCAATCAACTTCCTTTGCAGCATCCAATGCAGCAATTATTCAAACTTTGTTGTAGAATCTTCAATTCTATCATTATATCAGGGTAAATTACATACGTGGTGTACTACTTTTGCACCATTGGTGTACAACCTTCAATGTTTTACACTAAATGATGTGATATCAAAAGAACAAGAGCATGGAATAAAGGAGTTTAGAGTTAAGGAGTCCAATAGAAGCATGAAGGATCCATTGGAGCTATCAATTGGACCTATGACGAAGAATCGTGCAAAGAAAGACCAACAAATGCTTAATGGACTCATCTTGAGCTCCTTTAAGCAGAGAATGGATTCTAGCGAAGTTATTAGAGATGGTGTGTTTTTGTGTTGTATCCAACCCCAAGCCCATAATAGTGATATGTAAATGGTTGATCATGTTTTAAGAGCAGCTTTGGACTTGCATGTGTTTGGCATGTGCAAAACTAATTGGGACTCATTAAAATTAATGTTATAACCTTATAGGTTTGATTGGGCTTATTTCTAACTAATTAAAAGGTCCAAATAATGTTAATTAGTGGGCTGAAATGGGGCTCTAATGGACAAAAACGAATTTCATGTTTTTCCTTGTCTAATTAGGATTTCTTTTAGCTTGGTGCACTAGGATTCAACTTCCTTTTTAGTTTAGGTTTAGGTTTCTTTTGTAGTCTATATAAAGGCTTATATTCTTCATTATTTTGGGGGGAATCGAATATCAATATTTTTATGAACAAAAGTTCTTCTTCCTTTGGGAGTTATTTTCAATCCGGGATTGAATTCTTTATTGTGAGTTTGAGAGACCGGGTCATCATTCTTGCAATATTATCTTGATCGTGAACAAGTATTTTGGTAAGGTACTTATGAATCACCAAACACTCAAGTTCCAATTTAATTATTCGAAAGTGTAAGGTTAGATCTCCTTTCATTGTCTTTAATTCTTTGGGATTGGTTTGTTATCACCAATTTATGCTTGTTATTTGATTGTGTTAATTCCTTAAGATAGATCGGAAAAACTTGTTGATTTGGTTATTATTTCTCTTTCATAACCTATATCACATCACTAAATGACCTGTCAACATTGGTCAACGTGCCACATAACACTTTTCACCTCCTAAAAAACAAAAGTAGAACCCATCCAAAATTAGATTATTTTTATGCTCATTTTTTACCTTCTTCCTTAATTGTTTTCGTTGGTCCCTTGTGAGTTAGATTTTAGTTCCAATTAGGGGGTGAATGGAACTATTGGGTAAATGTAACCCTTAATAAATTTCTCACATATTAATTCAATAGCACAAGACTAACGGCAAGTTCAGAATCAGAGGCAATCTTCTTTTACAGCGTTGATCAAGTAAACGAAACTTGATTCTGCTTCTGACCTTTAAACAGAAATCAATTTAACTAGAAGAGCTTTTGTTGTGACTTAAGATTAAACGCTCTATTGAATGCAATAGTCGGAAGCACAGTTTAAATGATTTTACACAGAAGCAAGCAATATATCAGAAGAAGTAAAGTAAAGGGTTAGAGAACTAGTTACTCAGCGATTTATACTGATTCGGTCTCCTGCCTACATCCAGTCCCCAGAATACCTTCTTTTGGGTTTTAATCCACTAGTGAACTCTTTCAATAGGTAAATCACAAACCTTTATAATAGATACATAGGTTCTATAAAGTACCGCCCTTTACACTCCACACTCAGCTATCTATTTATCTCTTAACTTATTCACTTATAACCGAAGTGAACAGAAGAGCTTCTGGTCTTTTTATCTATTGATAAAGTTGTTCTAACTTAGAACACAACTGTAAATCTATAAGCTACTACATGAATGAAAAACAATGAATATGTATGAGCTTTTTTGCTTTTGCTTTTGGAACTTCAAAGATGATTCTCTCTTGATTTCAACGTTTATGATCGAGTCCAAATGAAGCAATTGATGGGGCTTTTATAGTGACACTTGAGGAGGGATATTTTTGAATTTCAAAAAGACCATTGGAGGGAAATGACTCCTTCTATCGATTTCATCCTCATTATTGAATACACAAAGCTTACCGGTGAACTCTTTTCCTTCTGTCTCTAGGAGACAGCATGCTTCTGAGTTTTACTGGAAGCAGTCTGGCTGTTTGCACAAGTAATGTAAAGATTCCAATTTGTCCAGGGGACAAGCCATCTGTTCCATGTACTTCTTTCCAAAAATAGAGGTGCAATGTCAGTGTCTAGGGTCAACGTTGATCTTCCCTGAATTGTTTTGATCTTCATCTTCCGAATGAAATCATCAACCTTTTTTACTTGGGCTTTGCTTCCGAATCCTTCCAACTGTTGGGCCGGAATGAGTCTTGGGCTTTTAGTCCACTTCAAAGCCTTTACTTAATTTCCTTTCTTTTAATTCATCAAACACCCTTAACAAAAAATTAGTCCAATTAATCAACATTTAATTTTTATATTTAAACTAATTATGAAATATTATTTTTCTCATAATATTTTTGTCATAATCAAAATTCAATGTGGAAATTGTATTTCAACAGTTTTCTCTCTAAATCATTTCCTTTCTCTCTCTACTGTAATTTACTCATTCTTCAACCTTTTCTCTCTATTTAACTTACTAATTCTATCTCTTAAGCCCTGTTTGTTTGGGGGAAAATATTGTGTTCTGAAAAATTTTATGCATGGAAAATATTGTACAGGAAAATAAAATATTTTTCTGTGTTTGACAACAATACTGGAAAATATTTTTCAGTGTTTGGCTACAACATTGGAAAATATTTTCCAACCACTAAAAACATGAAAAAATACACAAAAAAACGTGAAAATTTGTTAAAAACACAAAAAGTGGAAAAATACGAATATCACGAAAAGTAAAAAAATGGAAAAACACGAAAATGTAAAAAAAAAATTAATGTTAAAAACACGAAAAACGTTTTTTTCACATTTTTGGTATTTTTCCTACGTTTTCTTGTGTTATTAACTTTATTGTGCTTTTTTGCATTTCTTCTTCATTTTTTCGTGTTTTCACGTTTAGTTTTTCGGTTTTTTCGGTTTTTTCCTTTTTCTTTTTTTCACGTTTTTTTATTTTTCGTATTTTGTTACCTTTTCGTGTTATTCACGTTTTATGTTTTTCGTATTTTTCACGTTTTTGTGTTTTTTTACGTTTTCGTCTTTTCATGTTTTTCACTTATTGTCACGTTTTTTTGTTTTAGCATTTTTCGTGATTTCGTGTTTTTCGTATTTTTTTCAAGTTTTCGTGTTTTTTGTATTTTTCACGTTTTTGTATAATTCGCGTTTTCTCACTTTTTTGCGTTATTCATATTTTGTGCTTTTTCAAGTTTTTTTTTTGCGTTTTTGCGTTTTTCACGTTTGTTCACCTTTTTATGTTTTTTACGGGTTTTTTTTTCATATTCTCGTATTTTATAACGTTTTCACGTTATTCATGTTTTTCCGTGTTTCATATTTTTGTATTTTTACATTTTTTAATGTTTTCTCCATTTTTCTCTAAACGCGTATGTTTTGAGGAAAATGTTTTACCCTTTTGAAAAAGGGTAAAACATTTTCCTCATTTATTCCTTTCTTTTCCATTGACTTCTCACTTATTTTCCTTTGACTTATTTTCCTGCTCAAACAAACACTGGAAAATTGAAAAAATATTTTCCTACAGAATATTTTCCTCCAAACAAACTGGAACTTACTCTCACTCTTACTAGTTTGGAATTGATAGTGGTGAAAAAAAATAGAGTCTCTTCTACATTCATATAAAATAATCTAATTTTGGATGGATCCTACTACTGTTTTTAAGAGGTGAAAAGTGATGGCGTGGTGTGTTGACCGGTCATTTAGTATGCAAAATTAAAGGTTGTACACCATGTATGTAATTTATCCTAATATATCACAATTTACCACTAATAGCCGGTCATATACGCTATAATATGAGGTCATTATAAGATTGTATATCAAAGTGAAAAATGATGCAAAAGTTGTACACGCGTGTGTAATTTACCCTAAAAACTGAACAAATGCCAAATTTAACCTTAACATTTCAAGCGAAGTGCAGACTTAGCTCTAACGTATCAAATGATACAAATTTAACCTTAATGTTTCAAGCAAAATCAATTTTAGCCTATAATATCGAAAATTTGAAAAGACTGGTTTGACTGTTGTTTAACTGTCACTTCGGATTTTTCAAACATGTTTGTCTATAAATTGAAATAATTTCATACTTTTTAATTGTTTTTTTTTATAATTATATTAATAACACAGTAAAAATGTTAGATAGTTTGACAAAAAAAAAAAATTATAATTTAGTTTTTAGAAAAATTTTGGTACTTGAAATCTTTATTAAATTTATATTATTTTATACGTTAAATATAAATCTGCATTTTTATTTCAATAAAATGTTAGATTAAATTTGGAATTAAAAAAAAAAACAGAGGGCATGATTGTCATCCTGTAAAGCAGTGCTCCAATTATCATTTAACAACAGCAATTAACTCACTAGCCTCGTTAGAAATTTTAAAAAAACAAAAGCAAATAAAAGGGTGCAAATTGGAAAGGACAGGTGGCAAACAAAAAACTACACAACTGGATGATAATAATCATATGCTCAACCTTCCAAGGTAGGGTTTTCTCCACTATTATTTATGGACCCCACCCTAAAATCTTTAACACTTCTTTCTTTTTCTTTTTAATTATTGAATCTAGTAATAAATAAGCTAAATAATATAACCCTAATATTTTTATATTCCTTTAATAAAAAAAAGTATGGTTTAATGTTTTTGGATGGCTAATAAAACTATTTAGGATTGTTAGGGTGCTTATAAAATTATACTTTAAAATGTTGGTTTTGATACATTTATTTTCAACAAATTACACGGGTTAGGTCAAAACTCTGAGTGGCGTTGAGAACCCTCTGAATCCTCGACCAACCAACTCATACTAAAGGGATATGTTCTCTTTAAGCGTCAAGTCAATACGTTTGCTGGTATTCCGTCCCTGAGAGTGTCCTTATGTATAAACCACACCCTATAAGCGACACACACTATGGGCTAATCTTGGAACATAAAGTGTCTGTGGGGTTTTTCACTTATGGAGGCATATGCCTCTCTTCACGAAAGTCAAATGACTGACTATCCTAGTCCCTTGTGGATTAGGGTGGATCGTTTAAACCAGTATCGACAACTGGCCCAAGGGTAGCGGAGATTTGACGCCAGAAGTAGTCTATATCCCCTATAGTGTTTTTTATACCGACTCGGCCTCCACAATCAATATACATTGATATGTCTCATTCACCACTGACTATCGATACCTCCTCGTAACCTTATCAATGTTTAGGGTTGAATTTACCTATAATATTAAATTAAACTTGATTTTTTTTATCTTTTATTTTATTTTATTTTAAAATGGACTTTTAAGTAAGAATTTTTCCTAAGAATCACAATTATTAATGTTAGGAAAAATCCAATATTTTAAAAATCCAATCATGTCCTTTTACAGTGGATTATAATCTGAATTTTGGGCCCAATTGAAAGCAATTGTTTGCCATACATTTCTTGAACAGTATAACTACCCAGAAAAATGATTTAACAAAATAATTATTTTCACTATGGTAAAAATGTTATACTTGTTCTTTAATTAGCAACACTAGTTTGACAGTACAAAAACATGGTTTGTTTTAGGTAATTATAATGTCTCAATAACTAATTTGGGTTTGATTAGCAATTAATAATGGATTGGGAGATATTATGGTTGAAATTGATTGTGAAATTGTTTTATTGATATATTATAAAATTCTTGAATATAAATATGAGAAATAAGCAGAAAATTACACGATGATATCTATAAAGAAATTAAACATACAGAATGTAAATTGTAAAAACTGTATAACATGTACGTAATTAAATACAATGACAAACTTGTCGTTGAGCGTGAATCGAAGATGTCGGGCGTCATTGATGAATAGCTTCGAAAAACGGACTACTGGGATGTCGATTTATAAAATCGATGGATATAATATTTTAGAAGGAGTGCAAATGAAATTTGCCACTTTGCAAATATAATTTCGAGCAAACACCAATGTTGAATAAAACTGGGTTTGGGGGTTAGAAACGATTGAAAACATAGGCTATTGGCCACCATTTTAGATGAAGCGAGAAATGTAATTCGAAGAATGGATACTGGGGATGTTGATGAAATGAAAATTACTAGAAAAATAGGCTCGGTTTGGTCGGAATAAATTTTGAAAAGGGACTTGATAGAAACAAATCGTCGACAGGGATGAGTTTTTGAACAAAATTGAAATTAATCAAAAGTTTGATTTTGAGTTGAATGCTTAAATTGAATAGGTAAAAAAACTTGGAAATATAAAATGGTAATGGTTTATAAACTAAAAATGGTGAAAAATGGGAGTTCTGGTGTTTTCGGTTTATCGGTTAAGGCTTGAAACAGAGTGAAGTGACGACAATGCCAGACTTCAAAATGTTCGATTTCAAGTGAATTAATTGATAGGAGATATAAATAAAGGTTCGACAATGATGGAATGACCAGAAACAAAAATTAACGTATAGAAGTATGAATTTGATTATTGACAGCAGACTGAATTTTAAAGCTACGAAAAATGGTTTTCATCTATTGGAATTTGTAGAAAGTAATCTGGAAAAACGAATTGAAGGCTAGAAGTCGAGATTGAGAGCTTGAAGATTGATTTTGTTGAGTTGAATTGGATTGTTGATTATATGATTGGTTGGTTGGTTCTTTTTTTGTTCGTTGATTTGTTGGTGTTTTTTATGTGAAAACTGACCTCTATTTATAGATTTCCGAGTATGTTACATACCCATTATGGATCAAACAGTTGATATGCTTACAAAAGTCATTTCCAACGCGATTTCTTTAGTTACGAGATAAATTAATGATTCAACCATCGTTAATTTGAGGGGAAGTGATAACCGAATATAGTTTCAGTAGGATTTGGGTTTGTTACGAATATTTATTTATTAGGCTATTAATTTATTCTTATTTGTTTTGTAATTCAAATTTTCTTGTACAAGCTATTTAAGAGGCTTACTCAATGCAGAATATACAAGAAATAATATCGTTTCAATTTACGATTTCCAAAATATTGGAGTCGGCCCTTATTAAATACTCTATCATCAACCGTTAATTGAGGTGTGTTCTTCCCCCCCGCCTAGTGATATATGCAACTGGAGGATTGCCGATGTGGTTGACTCGGAAGGGGACTGGATCTGGTCAAAGTTTGATACTTTCTTTAGCCTTGAGACTCTCCTTAGAATGCGGGGAGTGAAGGTGAGTAATCAAGAGGAAGACTTGGATAGGCACTGTTGGGCGCTGACTAACAATGGAGTTTATTCTTGCAAATCGGCCTTTGAAGCTTTCTCTCTCTTTAGATCTGATCCTCCCTCGGATGTGTGGAAGTCGATTTGGACCCTTAAAGTTCCTTTCCGTATTAGGAGTTTCCTGTGGCTGGGCGTTAAGGACAGGCTTCTTACTAATTCGGATAGGCACAGAAGGCACTTGGCTGATTCTGGAGCTTGCAGTAGATGCAGAGGCCATGTTGAGACTTTGTGCCATGCTCTTAGAGATTGCTCTAATAGTAAAGAGGTTTGGAGGAAAATTCTCCCACACCATATTTTCTCTTCCTTCATGGCACATTCTGAGGTCGACTGGTTCTCTGATGGTGTTAGAGGAAAGTTGCTTCCATACATGGAGCATGGTGACATTTTCTTTGCTATTATCTGTCACCAAGTTTGGAAATGGAGAAACGAGGAGATTTTTGGAGATAAAACTGTTTTTATGACAAACTTAGCTGATTTCTTCTCGAAAAAACTTTTCTCTATTATCGATAGTTTCAAAGGAGAGTCCCTTGCCAGAGCCTCTCAGTGTTGTGATGTCCATCTCGTGGGATGGAGCAGGCCAAGAGAGGGGGTTGTGAAGCTGAATACTGATGGTTCCTGCCTCAGTAACGGTAAGATTGCGGCTGGAGGTGTGCTTAGAGATGTAGGGGGCGTCTGGCTTTCTGGGTTCTCCCAGAATTTAGGGTTGGGTTCTTCCTTTTCTGCGGAGCTCTGGGCTATTCTTACTGGAATCAATCTTGCTAAAAGGCTGGGTGTTAAGAGGCTCTCTGTGGAGTCTGATAATTTGGAAGCAATCAAAATGATTTCTGAGAATCATTCTATGGGTCTTAACAGTCGCAACCTCATCAAAGCTATTATAAGGCTTTGCTCCTCCTTTGAGTTCGTAGAGTTCAGACACATTTTTAGAGAGCAGAA
Source organism: Euphorbia lathyris (assembly GCF_963576675.1). Lineage (NCBI taxonomy): Eukaryota > Viridiplantae > Streptophyta > Magnoliopsida > Malpighiales > Euphorbiaceae > Euphorbia > Euphorbia lathyris. The sequence goes on along the minus strand of NC_088916.1, from coordinate 74,334,775 downwards.
TCGTGTTGCTGATCGCTTGGCGGTGGCGGGCCATGAAGGGACGTTAGGCGTTACTACCCTTCCTGTTTCCCCTAGTTTCATCTCTCATCTTCTCTTAGAAGATAGGATTGGGGTTAGCTTCCCTAGGCTAATTCCTGGGTAGTTTGTTGTTATTCATTTTTCTTTTCCTTTTCTACCAAAAAAAAAAAAAAAATACTCTATCATCAAATTTCAATTGTAATTTGTGACAATTTAATAATGTTAGGGTGATTTTTTTTTATTAAAATTGGTAACATTTTTATAAAATCACAAGATAATATAGGGAAAAATCAAAAAATAATTGGAAGTGGTGTAAATAAGGCAAGGGAAATTAGATTTAGGGTCCGTTTGGCTATTTGTTGTTTCTGTTTGCTGATTGCTGTTCTTATTTGCTGGTTGCTTTTGGAAAATGCTAAAAGCAGAGATTTCATTCTTTTGTAAAAAGCTACTTTTCAGCTGTAAAATGCAAACTTGAGGTGTCTAACCAAACATCTAAAACTGTCTTTTAAAGTGGAAAGGCAAACAGAAGGTTAAAAGTACGTAAACAAACACCCTCTTGGGTGCTCATTTTCGTGCTCCTGTTTGCTTTTTCAGTTCGAAATGGAGAGTTTTAGGTGTTTGGTTAGTGACATTCATATTTGCTTTTTACACTTGAAAAGCAGCATTAGGTGTTTAGTTAGTGACCTCATTTTTGCTTTTTACACCTGAAAAGCAGCCTGTTACAAAAGCAGAGAATATCTGCTTTTTGGAAAAGCAGCTTTTTCCAACAGCAAACAGCAAACCGTAACATCAAACAACAAACAACAATTAGCAACAGCAAGCAGCAACAGCAAACAGCAAACCGTAACAGCAAACAGCAATAGCAAACAATCGGTAAAACAAACGGGGCCCTTATGGTAGTTACAAAATGTGACTAAACACGTAGATGATAAAGATTAGACATCCCAAATTAATCAAAGGCTGAAATGGGTTGGATTAAAAATAAGTCCTTAATTAAGCAATAACTATTTTATTTATTTATTGATGAAGATTTATTTAAGCAAGATTTAGGTGTGGACAAGAGGGTGATGGGCCATAAATAATACAACAAACAACATACATCACATTGACATGACCAAAGAGGACTTGCCATCCGTGGGGGATATTGATGGATGTGGCACCAAATTTCCCCTATCTTAATATTACTACTAATATCATTCAAATAACACGTAAACCACACGGAGCTCCATAAAGTTGTTCGTTTTGATAACTTAATTTCGAAACTTAAGAGACAATTTATTAGACAGTCTAATTCGTTTAAAATAACATAACGTGTCTTTTGCTTTTCCTCAATCGAAGGAAGTGTTGACCTGTGGGGATCACTCGCCTTTCGGTAAACTTCTCATATATAATGTGCCTTTTTCTTTTATAAAAACTTGCAATGTGGTCTTTCGGGATGGTGTTTCAATGTGTATGAGTTTAGAGAGTTTATTGCAAAATTTGCTCTAAGAATGGGTAAATTTGTTTGAAGGGAAAAACACCATTGCTTATGGAAATTCAACAGAAATGTGAGTGGTCAAAATCTTTCCGATTACAAAAAAAATAAGGGATGGATTATGTAACTCTCATAGAGTTGGAGTGACTAATATGTTGTCCCTTAAGTTTGAGGGGTAAAATGACCAAAATGGACAACTTTAGGGGCTCTGTATGGTTTGGACCTGCAAATAATATTAGGATACGCGTGTCCTAGTCTTAAGCTAATGAAGATGTTTAAGGCAAGGAAGACTTTCAGATCAAGCTAAACAAAAATAAATATTTCTCAAGACACTTAGACTAATGTGATGCTTTCTTAATCCTCTTCGGATCAAGACCCCTGATTCATGCCTAGGATTAAGAAATTTCAATTCAAGTATATCAAACTACCTAAAATGCATCCATCGGTCGGAAGATAACTCTTGTTCTCCAATGAATCTAAGATAAATGTTGATGCCAACTACTAGTTTTGGTAAATGTTGATGCCAACTACTAGTTTTACTCTTGACTCCTTGGGAATAGAATTTGAATTCATACTCAAGGTACATATGCACATCTATTACAATTTACTCTCATTTGTTTAATGTTCTAATCCAAAAATTTAGCCAATTTAGACATCGGGATGGGGTTACCAGTCAACAACCTCGACTTGATCTTTTTCTATCTTACTTCAGATATTAAAGAAGTTCTCGCCGTCGTGAGAGCACTATCACACAAATTCAATCTTATCAACTCCTTCTTCTATTCTTACTATAATAATTATTATTATTTTGCCAATAAATTGTCAATGTGTGGTTAGTGCATAGAAACATCCATCCATCCATCGTGTCACTTTCTATTCTTAAGGCTACTTCTTTAGTTTTATTTGAAATCAAAATTTTAAAATAGAAAGGTGCATTAAACCTTAAAAGGAACTTTTATAGTGTTTTCGGCTAAAAACGGTGTTTAATAAATGCAAAATTGCTTTTTTTTAAAGCTAAAGAAGTTGGAAATTTTGTTTTCACGAAAATCTACAATTTGTAGTTTTTGGGATAGACATGTTCATAGACTGGAGTAAGCCGGGACTAATCGGGTTTTACACTAAACTACTTTATCCAAGCTCATTCCAAGCCGTATTATATTTACATTAGACTCGGGCCGAGCTGGACCAAGTAAGAGAAATGATTCTCAAGTCTAACCTAGTCCACCCAACTAATATATACTTAAATTAAAAAATAAATTAAAAATAATATAAAATATAAATATGAACAATAAAAATATAATAAATTAAAATTTTAGTTAATTAATTAAATAAAACTCAATAAAGATAATTTTATGTAACTAAAAAGTATTTAACAAAATAATAAAATTCAAATAAAATAAAAGGGTGGACCGTACCGAGTTGAGTTCAGACTTTTAAGGAAAATATCAAGTCTAATTCATTCTATATATGGGCCTGATCAGATTCGGGTTGGATCATGCTCATTTTCAAATAGTCCAAATCATGAGAGACGAGCTTAAACAGGCTGAACGGACCAACAGACTCTTGAATAAGTCTATATTTTGGGAATAACTTTCGCAACTTATAAAAAAAATGATGTTAGTTTTCTTAGCTACAAATATTCATAACTTTTAATATATACATATAAAAGTAGAAATTGCAATGATGATATGAGAGGAAAGGACCTAATTATCATTTTAGGACCATACAACACATACTTTAGGGCTATATTAATATAGGTCATGTAGCCCATTAACTTTCTTTGACTAAAATTGATAGTGATATATGATATGAGAGAAGATAAGTGGAGGCTACAATTTACATACACCTCTTTTTAACCTTTTATATCAACTAGGCCTAAAACTAGAGTTGTCAACAACAACAACAAAACCGTAGTCCCAAAATAATTCGTGGTCGGCTAACATGAAACTTTATATAAAACCGTGAAATCAATTCGTGTCAACGATATAAATTCTCTCCATCCATCATGTCTTATCCACTATCATATTTTCTTCAATCTCCAATAAACTTATATCACTCTCAATCACCCACTTCCAAGTTTGCTTAGATCTTCCTCTACCACTCACTATTGCATCCCTTTGCCACTTTTCAATCTTTCTAACCGGCACATCAAGCGTTCTTCGTCTTACATGGCCAAACCACCTTAGTCGATTTTTGTCCTAATTATTTCATTACTCACCTGATCCTTTCTCGATCATACATCCATCGCAGCATACGCATCTCTGCCTGTGAGTATCACTTGGTGGCATTTACAGCCGGTCCCAAATCCGGATAAAGAATGAGGGCTGCGGTAGGTTTGTGGCGAAAATTAGCCACATCTTATGGACATGAACCATAAACTAGAGTTGTCAATGGGGCTAAAATCTCCTTTCTTTATCGGGATCCACTTCGATAGAGATGAGAAATATTTCATAGGACGGAGATGAAAAATACTTTATCCCTAAAACTAGAAAGGAATAGTGACGAAGAATTCTCTTTCCAACTCACATAAATCCATCAACTTATTAATAAAATTATATATTTCTTAAATTTTGATATTTAATATATCTAATTAAACGTTAATTAAAAAATTATAAAAGTTATTTATATTTTGGCTGTGACGATCGCCAAGGATAGATGGTGGCAGAAACTTTAGCCAGAGTGACTCAATTTATAAGTGTTCTCTTAAATGTTTCTTGGATCCATTGTTAAGATTGGGTTCGCTGTTTGGAATTAATATTATCGACCATGCATTTTATAACTTCTCACATATTTAGAGAATGGAACAAAGTGGCTAGTGCTTTGGCTCATTTTGGTCAACGCATTGATTCACTTTGTTGGTGGCGTTTTAAATAAGGATTTTAACCATTCTTTTATTTATGATGATTCGTAAATTTTGAGAATGTCAATCTAGTTAGAATGTTAAGCGGCTTTTTAGGTACAACTTTTAATTAAAAAAAAACCTTATACATCACCAGTTTCCTGAACTTGTTTCATGAAAATAGATTAGCTCTTTAAACTTTGTTAGTGTTTCATCAGCTCCCTAAACTTGCTTATTTCATATTACCAGCTCCTTAAATTTATTCATAAAAATAGATTAGTTTTCTGAAATTTGCAAGTATCTCGTTAGCACCGCGGTCTATTCCCTTTTAGTTGTTGTGAGCATTGGTTTTCACTTTTTTATGGTTATGATTTTGATGATGTGTCATGCCAATATGGTTAAGGCCATGTGCTAGTTGGAAAAATGCCACGTGTTGTTCAATGAGTGGATGGGACCTCAATGGTCCATGACAAATTTGGAAATATGCTATGTTGTGACAGTTGACATGTTTGCTCAACCTGACTTAACTGTTCAGCCTATTATGTTTGTTTATGGGTCAATTTTTTAGTCAATTTTGTATTATTATTATTATTATTATTAGATTAAACGTTTAAAGCACTTTTTGGCCTTTCACCTATTCAAAATTTATGCATTTGACCCCTGATCTATTATTTGATCACATTTGGCCCCAGACCTATCAAATTAGATAAAATTCAGTCCATACTGAATGGAAAATTAACTTTCTTGGAAAATTAACAGCAGTCACCAATACAAAAACCACACATGACACATAAATAAAATTAATTTTTAACTAGAGATGGCAACGGTAACTATTTTACACAGTAAAAAAAGTGGGTTACTAAACCCAGCCACTAATTTATACTTCTAGCCCCGTGAATAGACCGAAGTATCCTTTGCACTAAATTTGAAAAAACCCAAAACCTCTCAAGAACCCTATACGATTTTTGCTCAAATCCGGACAAATTAGTGAACCGAATCATGGATGGTGACAGAAACCGTAAAGTGATAAGATTTACCGTTTTATTTCGTTGATTTTCACATCGAACTGAAATCTGTGGGGCTTTTTTTGTTTTCGCCGGAATCGCAGTCGGGCGTATGAGAATCACGCCCGACCTGCGGTTCGGGCGTATGAGCATCACGCCCGACCAGTGGTGCGGGCGTGATAGCCACATGCCCGCACCACTGGTCGGGCGTGATACGCATACGTCCGAACCGCAGGTCGGGCGTGATTCTCATATGCCCGCACCACTGATCGGGCGTGATGTTCATACGCCCGACCAGTGGTTCGGGCATGATTCCCTTACGCCCACGGTTTTTTTTATAAAAATTTACATTATTTAAAATTTTAGTAATTTAGTGTAATTTTATAATTTTAGTTTAATTTTAGTATAAATTTAGTATGGTATTAGCATAATTTTTACAATTTTATTAATTTAGGGTAATTTTATAAATTTAGTATAAATTTAGTATAATTTAGTATAACTTTAGTATAATTTATTATAATTTTATAATTATAGTATAATTACAATTATTTACAATTATATTAATTTAGTAGTATTTTAGTATAATTTTAGTATATTTTAGTATAATTTAATATAATTTTAGTATAAATTTAGTATAACTTTAGTATAATTTATTATAATTTTATAATTATAGTATATTTACAATTATATTAATTTAGTAGTATTTTAGTATAATTTACATTATTTACAATTTTATTAATTTAGTGTAATTTTTTTTGTAGACGGAGCGGCCTACTAGGGGTGGGAAATCCATCCCGTCATCTGCTCGTCATCTAGATATGGACGGCGAGGATGATACACCACGTCATACGAGATTGCGTGGTATTGATATATCCGGTCGTAGGCGTAGAGGGGCTGCGACGGACCAATTGAGGAGGGGACCGATTGTGGAGCAGCCTGATATTGATGGATCGGAGGGGGCGACAGATTTTAATGACAGAGAGCCTGATAGCGATACTTTTGAGGACTACCTGGATGTGGCAGCCCGGGCAGTGCGACAGTCTGCAGTTGCACATGATCACGAGGTTGAGGATAACGATGAGCAGCCGACCCCGGGGAGACAGCCGACCCAGCGCGTAGGAGGTCGTTTTGCGAGTACAGGTATTTTTTATAATTTTAGTATATTTTAGTATATTTTAGTATATTAGTATATTTTAGTATATTTTAGTATAATTAGTATATTTTAGTATAATTTTAGTATATTAGTATATTTTAGTACATTTTAGTATTTTAGTATATTTTAGTATAATTTTAGTATATTTTAGTATTTTAGTATAATTTTAGTATAATTTTATAACTTTCAGGGACAAGCAAACGTCCCAAAGCTAGTGAGGACGAGAGCTGGCTAGTTACTGCACCGGTGGATGGTGGCCCCGTTGATGGTTCCGTGATTCCTAGTTTTCTAGGACATGTTGCCTCACGGATGTTGGGAGGAGAGATTCGATCGTTTCTGACATGCTACAACAGATCATCAGCATGCCGAGATTTGTGTCAGTGGTTTTCTGGTGCGTCACCCGAGTAAGAATAATATAGTGTGTCAACATTTATTGTAATTTGTAATTCAGTAATTGTATTGTATATGTGTCATTTTACAGCTGAAGGAGATGATCGAGAAGACTGGTTTGTCTCACCTTCCGCATGTCATGTTTAAGAACCTCGACACTCCGCTGTTGACTGCGTTCGTGGAGCGGTGGCAGCCCGATACGAACTCCTTCCACATGCCGTTCGAGGAGATGACTATCCAGCTCCATGATGTGTGGCAGATTCTTCGGATCCCGATCGACGGTCCGATGGTGTCCGAGTCTCCCACTACTGACGGGCTTCATGCCATGTGCATGATGATGTTTGGGGTGAATCAGGATCAGCTTCTGTTGCCGAGCCGATATTTATGGGGTGGTGGAGGTGTATTTGTTCAGGCTGTACACGGGCTTGTCATCGAGGGTAGGGATGACGCTACTCGGGCCACAACGTGGATATGGCTTATGCTTGGATCCACTCTGTTTGTTGACAAGAGTGGAGATAGGATTAGGCCGGCCCATCTTGCTGAGGTTTACGGCGGTGTCAGCGGGGCAGCTGGACTATCATGGGGGTCTGCTACACTTGCCATGTTGTACCGGCAGCTGGGGATAGCGAGCAGAGGAGACTGTTCAGGTATATGCAGATGTTTGACCCTACTGCAGGCATGGATATACGAGTATTTTCCGGTGTTCCGGCCGTATAGAGGAGCTCACTTGATCCTAGCTGACCATGTCCGTGCACTGAGATGGGAGGTCGGGGTACCAGGCAAGACGACCACCCGACTAGATACCATACGCGCGCAGCTGGACTGTATGACGGCGGCAGAGGTATTTTATAAAATTTTAGAATTAATTTAAGTATTATTTATAGTATATTATTATTTTTTAATGAGTATTATTTTTTTCAGGTGACGTGGTTGCCTTATGGTCCTGTCCCCGATGATGATCGGCTTCGAGTGTCCTACGCCGGTTGGATACGGTGTAGAGACATCGTCGAGCCGTATATGCCCGATCGAGCGCTGCAACAGGTCGGATATACTCAGCCTATCCCAGCTGAGCGTATTAGACCTGATAAAGTAGTACGACCATGGAGATCTATATCGTATAAGCTCACGCATTCCTTAGTCACAGTTGAGGATATCTGGCGGAGATTTCCATCGGCTCAGGGCATTGATCGGAGGAGATGCCGACCAGTTGGATACGATCCCACTGCCTGTGATCCTGCTTATATGGACTGGTATAGGCGATATTCGCATCCTCATCTCCTTCATGCACCACATGCTGGACCGGTACAGCATGCTCGCGCCAACAGCGAATTTGTAAGTTTATTATTATTTAATATTATTATTTAGTATTAGTTTATATGTGTTTAATTTTTAATATTTTTTTTTTGCAGTGGGTTAGCTGGTTGTGGCGTGTCACCCAACTATCGGCTACCCATCGATCTGACGAGGATGCTCCACGCATTAAGAGGGAGATGGATGAGTTTATGGATGCGTGGCGTCGGACGAGCTGAATTATTGTTGTAGAACTTCATACATTTTAACACTTTTGATATTATATTTACTCTTTTATGTTTATAAATGTTTATATTTATTAATGTTTATTTTAATTTTTATGTTTTTAAATTTTATTTGTTAAAGGATAATACGAGTTAAAATGCCATAATTTTATTTGTAAACGGATAATTCGAGTTACCACAATTATAAACTATTTTTTTTTGTGGTTTATTCATGCGGGCGTGAGGTAATCACGCCTTACCACACGGTGGGGCATGAGGCTATCACGTCCGCACCTACGGTGAGGCGTGATAGCCTCACGCCTCATTGTGTGGTGAGGCGTGATTACCTCACGCCCGCGTGCCGGGAGAGGTTTTTTCCCCAATTTCCCACCTCAAAGCCTGAAAGGGTACTTTCGTCCTTTCACGGGGTTAGAGGTGGGAAATTGGGGCTGGATTTAACAACGCCCTAAAAAAATCCTAAAAACTTTTTCTAGTGTTCTGATAGAGTGAAAATTAATTTTCTTTATGTGTCATGTGTCATTTTTGTATTGGTTACGGCTTTTAATTTTCCAACACAGTTAATTTTTCATTTAATATGGGCTGGATTTTATCTAATTTGATAGGTTATGGGCCAAATATGACCAAATGCATAAATTTTGGTTAGGTTAAGGGCCAAAAAGTGCTTTAAGCCTAGATTAAATTAGTGATTTGCTTCATACCGCCCCTTATTTCCCACATACCACCTCCAAATTATACTTTTACCCTTCCCCTTTATATTTGAAAAATTAAGTTCAAATACACATTCTAACTCCCAAACACATTAATTCAAACCCGAAAAAGAACCCGAACTAATTATGGCTGGACGTGGAGGTAAAGGAAAAGCAGTAGGACTCATTCCGGTATGTGAATTAACTTAAATGCGTTTTTAATTTTTTTTTTTTTAGTTTTCTGTCCCGAAAATCGGGACAGATTATTTGTTGAATTTACTCATGGCGGGTCCTGGACCCGCCATGAGTAGTAGCATGGTGGGTCCAGTACCCGCCGTCCTATAAATACTGGCGGGTATCTGGACCCGCCATGCTGTAATGGCCGGCGGGTCCTGGACCCTCCATGGTCTAAATGACGGCGGGTCCTGGACCCGCCCCGCTATGAAATTTGGTGTTCTGTCCCGATTTTCGGGACAGACAACGAAAAACTAAAAAAAAAAATTAATAGTTAGCATATTGTTTTTTGAATTTTAGCATGTTTGTAGAAATATTTAGCGTAATTTTTCGTAGAACTTTAGCGTGTTCTTTTTAGAAATATTTAGCGGATTATATTTATAAAATTAGCTTGCTGTTGAATGTTTATTTTCCAGCGTGACATTGGAGAGGGTTCCGGACATCGCCATCCTTCCTTACGTGGCGTCACAGCCTCTCGACGGAGGGAACGAGGAGCAGAGAGGCTCATGGCGGATGCTCAAAGGGCGCACGTGACAGTGCAGCGGCCCATGAGTGACGATGATGACTATGTTACCATGGATGATGGTGGGGATTTTCCCGAGAGCGACCCTAGCCCAGTTCGTCGGGCGACGAAGGGGAAGGGTGGTCGTGCCGAGTCATCTGGTAAATAATTTACATTTTTCTCATAATTTTTTTTATTAATTTACTTTACTATAGAAAAATTGTTTAAATGTTATACGTCTAATACTATTGTAGGGAGTAGTAAGCGCTCGAGGAATGTTGTAGACGATGACTGGATTGTGACGGATCCGGTCCCCGGTGGACCAATTGATGGTACTGTGATTCCCAGCTTCTTGGGACATGTCGCTTCTACCATATGGATCGGACAGCTGAGGCCGGAGCTCAGGGGCCACACTAGAGGGACATTCTGCCGGAGATTGAATGAGTGGTATAAGAGCGCTCGTCCAGAGGTCAGGGCGCTTATACGGGGATCACAACTAGCACACCTCCCATCTACCATGTACACACACATTGATATGCCCCTTGTATGTGCTTTTGTGGAGCGGTGGCAGCCAGATACGTCATCATTTCACATGCCATTTGGGGAGATGACGATTATACTGCATGACGTCTGGGAGATTCTACGCATCCCAGTGGAGGGGCGACTGGTGTCTGATAGCACTGGTGGGGAACAACTTCAGTCGGTAGTGATGGAGTTGTTTGGGGTGACTAGAAATGAGCTGCTGGCTACCCATTGGCAAGGTAGCGGGGTATTCTGCAGTTCAGTTGTCTCTTTATGCTCTGTAGGTCGGATGTCTGAGTTTGAGGCTATCGGGTGGATGTTTTTGATGTTCGGTTCCACCTTGTTTATAGACAAGAGTGGCGACCGAATCCGACCCGCGTGCGTACTAGAGGTGCAGGATGGGGTAGAGGATGTGGCTGGCTACTCCTGGGGCACAACTACACTAGCATACCTATATCGGCAGCTAGGTGTTGCTAGTAGAGGAGATTGTGGACAGATAGCGGGTTGTCTGACTCTTTTGCAGGCGTGGATATACGAGTATTTCCCGTGTTTCAGACCTCAGCGAGAGGGACTCCCACCCCATCCGGACGCAGCTCGAGCTCGTATATGGGTCCCGACACAGCAGCCTAGGACAGAGACTCGTTTGAGAGATTTGCGTCGCCGTCTTGATAGATTGACAGCGGCGGAGGTACGATTTCTACTTATACAGCAATAAATTGTTTAAAATATATTAATTTACTTTTATAATAATTAACTTGTTACATTTGTAGGTGATGTGGATGCCATACGGTCCTGACATAGTGACCCGCACTCCTAGGACTATTTATAGAGGATGGATACGATACCGGGATGTCATGGAGCCGTATATGCCTGATAGATGTCTCCGTCAGTTGGGGTATATCCAGATTGTACCCATGCCGGCTTTCAGGGGCACGAAGGTGGTACGTCCTTGGAATAGCAGTCGGTATCGGTTAGAGCATCCAGTTGTGGTTGCTGACGATAGTTGGGGATTTTTCCCAGCAGCATCTACGCTCATGTTGATTATATACACTCTTGCTCAGATTCCATCAGCATGTGATGAGACGTACATGGAGTGGTACACGAGATATTCATATCCACACATCATGCCCGACATGGATGCACACCCACAGACAGTTCTCACTTGTTCGAACATGGAATAAATTTGTACTTGATTTCGACGACTTGCAAATCAATTTCATGGTGAACCTTGGCCCAAACTGTATCGAGGGATCCAGTATAGGAATTCAGCCATTTCTTTAAAGAAGAGTGCTCACTCTCCACTCTACAGGTTGTTGTGTTGCCAAAATGTAAGAAATCTTTAGTCCACGCAACAACAAACTTCTCTTTGTGGACTAACCATATATTCTCAACGTAAGCTACCACATTACCTATCCTTCCCATTGTATCCTTCATCTTGGCCACTTCCAACTCATATTCATCTACTGTTTGAGAATTTATTATTTTCTTCCATCTTCCATTCTTGAATTTTGAAGCAAATTTCATGTCTTCACCCATGAGTTTGTAGACTCTGTTTTCTACATCCTTGTTAATATGCCAAGTACATAACATGTGTGCAGAATCTGGAAAAACCTCTCGAACAGGCCTCATCAATCCCAACTCTCTATCAGTCAAAATAACTGTCGGGTTTATGTCAAACCCAATCAAATTCCTCAAACACTCCATAACCCAACGATAGCTTGCTTCGGTCTCATCTTGCATAATCGCATAAGCGATCTTGAAATTGTTGTTGCATGGAGTCATCCCAACAATTTCAAAGAATGGCATTCTATACTTGTTGGTCTTGTAGGTTGAATCCATGCCAATATACCAGTGGTACATCCGTAGTAATTCAACAGAAGCTGGATGTGCTATAAATACATGTGTTAATACATTAGTTTCTGAATCATCAAGCGAGGCATGATAATACTTGTTCGTGACGGCAAGATGGAAAAACTGACTAACCATATCTCTACCCTCAAACCCATCCTTCCTCAATCGGTCTCTATAATTGTATACATGCTTAATTATTGGGTTATCTTCTGGATGTTTCTTACGAAGTGCCGCCATAATAGCACACGGCTTTGCTTGATACGAACTCATGTCACGCACAATTAGCTTCGCTGCGGGACTAAGCCCGCTTATCTGTCGGCGTCCCTCCGCATAAACCATCATTTCATGATTATGCGTACTCTGCTCCCCAGTATTAGCAACGATCTGCCAACCCGAATAATCTTGCAACTGCCTGACTTTTAGCTGAAATGGACAGCCGCACGCTTTAGTTTTTGTTTTCCTACTTAAACCATCTTCTAAAGGAATAGGCAATCCTCTATACCGTTCGCCACGTGAACATCTCATAAGATTTTGTTTACCTCCGTGTTTATGCGAAGAAATAATGAGTTCGAAACCATTTTTGATTGCAACGTTTTTCGCCCATTGCATTGCTTCCATACTTGTTTGAAATACCGTGCTCGTTATGAAATAAGGACTATAATCGATTCCGTCTCCAATCCAAACTCGAGCTGCCTCCTGAAAATACATGCAAAAAAGGACTACATTTAGATTAGTCGCAAAACGGGTCCTCGGACCTCCTGCACATAGGCAGGCGGGTCCAGGACCCGCCAACATGTAAAGGGAGGCGGGTCCAGAAACCGCCTCCCTTTAGACAGGGGCGGGTCACGGACCCGCCCCGCTTAAGACTAGGGCGGGTCCAGGACCCGCCCTAGTTGTAATATAGACGGGTCACTGGACCGGTCTTCACATGTAAGAAGGCGGGTCCTGGACCCGCCCTCGTCTGAAGCGGGGCGGGTCCATGACCCGCCCCTGACAAAATTTAAAAAAATTTAAAAAAAATAGAAATTAAAGCACATTAAATTTAAAAATACATTAGATTATTACCTCGTCTTCGGAGTTTTCGTGTTCCGACGTTCTCGGGTCCATAATTTTTGGTTATGTGCTTTGTTCGGGAGAGAGAGAGAGGAGGGTGATTTCAAATTTTTTTGAAAAATAATGAAAAGGGCATAATGGGTATGTAGGGGGGCGGGGGCTGTAAAAAGGGGGCGGTGTACGGTAACACCCTTAAATTATCAGTTTAGCTTTTAAATCAAACTAATATACAAAATTGAAAAATATTTCAATTCACCTCTCAACCATTCAATTTAATAGATGTCTTTTTGGGAAAATAATTATTTCTTTCAAACTAAATGTCATTTTGATACAGATCGGTTTTATCTGAAATAGTGACGTGTTAGTTTTAATCGTAAACTAACAAAGATATCCCAATTCTCTAGCTAAACTAGAAGGTGTGAATCCCAATTCATGGACTAAATCCATAGGAATATGAAATCCCCATTGTTGAAGATAAAAACCTTAACAAAAGATTCACAAAGAAGGTTTTAATTTGATTGATAAAAAGTTAAACTATTACAAAGAGAAAGAGATGGATTTATATCATCTCAAAAACCTAATTGCCAAATTACAAAAGGGTAAATTATCTAACTAATTAAAATACAAATCTAAAGGGTAAATTAGGTTAATAGTAAAGGGGTGGCATGGTTGTAAATAAAGAGGGGTAGAGTTGTAAATAGGGAGTGGCAAAGGTGTAATTTAAAGGAGTGGTCCCAAGCATGAAGAACTTGGGGAGGAAGTATTCTTTAGGTGAGGTTACGCCCCGCGTAACCCTTCTCACGCCCCGCGTGAATGCATCTCTGAGCTTGAAGGTTCTTGAAGGTGGTCTTCACGCTCCGCGCCCTTCGGGATACGCCCCGCGTATATGCCCTCCTGAAACTGGTTCTCCCCGAAGGCTTGATCCACGCTCCGCGTACTAGACAACACGTCCCGCGTGGACTGCCCAAGTGACCCCCTTCTCGCGTTGTTTCTTCCTTTCTCTCGGCTCCGGATTCATGCTCCGCATGTCCTCTCTCACGCCCCGCGTCCAGGGACAAGATGTCCTTATCATTCTCCTCTTCTTCAAAAGAGTTGGCTCCCAAATCAACTATAGAACAAGACTTGTGCTCGGTAGGGGTTAGCCACTCCATATATTGTCGGCTTCTCCTTCTTTTTATGAACTCTTCCCACACCTCAACTCGTGTATTGTCCCCGGTGCTCATTCCCCGTAAGACTCGCCACAATCTCCGACCGACATCGAACGGAATATCTCGACGGAGTTGATCAAACCAATCCTCCATAATGTCTTGGAAGCTCCTCCACACTCCCACGACATGTCTAACCGACCAACCCCGGACCTCCTCTTTCTCCACTTCACGAGCATGGACATTAATCACAACTTTATTTCGCTCATAGCCGACATCAAATATCATGTACCGGCGCCATATATCAACCCAACTTGGAGCGATCCCTTGAGTACTCTTCACAACCCAAACGTGATGTTGAATTGAATATGTCCGGCCTTTGCTTCCATCCATTCCATTAACCCGGCAACCATGCTCAATCTCTCCTTGTCCATGGCCCACATCAAATGGAATATCCCGACGACAATTATCAACCCACTCCATAGTGAACTCAAGTCCACTTAGACTAGCCCCTTCTTTGTCTTGGGTCAACAACCTTGTGGCTTCTCGAGTCGCCTCTTCACTAGCTTGGCTACCATCCCGCCATGCTTGAGTTCCTCCCACGTTCTCTACATCACCCGGACGGCCATTCCTATTCACCAAATACTCTTTGAAGCTCACTCTCTTCACCATTAAATCACTCCTCATTGACTCCTCAGAGGGTTGATGTCCCCTCAACAAACATAACATATATCCCAACATATGCATCTCAATCAAGAACAAAATGATAAGTTCTGAATTTACCAAGTGGGAGGCTCGGTTCATTCCTAATGTGCATGTGCTAGGAATCTCATTTCGTCCTAGAGGCATCACAACGTACTCTTTCTCCGTTTCCTTGAAGCTCAAGCGAATATGAGGAAGACATAGCATACGACCTCCCGGATCCCATGCAATGTCACGTGGTATCTTCCCCAAAGGTAGAATGCCCCGTGGTCGTCCGTTGAAGGACATATACTTCCCATCTTTGGACGTTGGTCCTACTTCACCACTTTCCTCCATTCCCTTCCGGAACTCTTGCTCACAGTAGTTAAGTTCTTCTTCGTTAACTAGTTCAATGTCAAAGTTTCCTTCTCCATTAATCTCCTCTCCTAGCTCATCTTCTTCTTGACCATATGGAATTTCACTTCCCTCTTCGTCCCCAATCCGTCTCTTCCCACGACCTATCGTTCCTATGTGCTTCTCTCTATAGCTCAAGCCGACTATCCCACGTGCTAAGCCGCTTGACTCAAAAGACTTACTACCACCCAACATGGTAGAACCACCAACATCTCTCCCATCACCATAGCCATCAATCTCCACACATAATGTGATTTCTTCATTCTCCTCAAAGAGATTAATAAGCCCAATGTCTCTCTCCCCTTCCTCAAGAGTAACACCCCCACTTTCTTCACACACACAAGTGAAGTTATGATTAAGGGGTATTTTAGCAAACACATGGGGAGCATCCCTTGCAACATGGGTTTCCCTAACATCCTCACCTACAAACAACCTCTCCTCCTCATCCACAAATGAATCTACATCCTCCTCCACAATTTCATTATCAATAATTTCACAAGAAGAATCTAAATCCACTTCATCATCACACACAACATCACCAAAATCCAATTCCTTCCTAACAATAGGACTATCCATAACTTCAACATTAGAAATGGAAGTTTGGGATTTACCTTTACCATGTGTGATGGAGAAAAGATTGGTGATGGATCCTTAGGAGGGATCTCCAAGGTTGGTTGGGCAATCTTTCGGACCTCTAGGCGAAGACCTTCACAAGCGGCTAAGAATCTCCTCAAAGACTCGTCGCTCTTCCGGCTACTTTCTCTATGCCTCTCTTCGAGCCCTCTACTCCAAGATGCAAAACTCTCTCCCCTCTTGATGGCGGCTTCATTGGATCCATGAGATAAACTTGGTTGAACCATAGTCGAAAGAAGTCTCCGTTCAAGGAAAACGACCGGCTCTGATACCAACTGATACAGATCGGTTTTATCTGAAATAGTGACGTGTTAGTTTTAATCGTAAACTAACAAAGATATCCCAATTCTCTAGCTAAACTAGAAGGAGTGAATCCCAATTCATGGACTAAATCCATAGGAATATGAAATCCCCATTGTTGAAGGTAAAAACCTTAACAAAAGCTTCACAAAGAAGGTTTTAATTTGATTGATAAAAAGTTAAACTATTACAAAGAGAAAGAGATGGATTTATATCATCTCAAAAACCTAATTGCCAAATTACAAAAGGGTAAATTATCTAACTAATTAAAATACAAATCTAAAGGGTAAATTGGGTTAATAGTAAAGGGGTGGCATAGTTGTAAATAAAGAGGGGTAGAGTTGTAAATAGCGAGTGGCAAAGGTGTAATTTAAAGGAGTGGTCCCAAGCATGAAGAACTTGGGGAGGAAGTATTCTTTAGGTGAGGTTACGCCCCGCGTAACCCTTCTCACACCCCGCGTGAATGCATCTCTGAGCTTGAAGGTTCTCGAAGGTGGTCTTCACGCTCCGCGCCCTTCGGGATACGCCCCGCGTATATGCCCTCCTGAAACTGGTTCTCCCCGAAGGCTTGATCCACGCTCCGCGTACTAGACAACACGTCCCTAGTGGACTGCCCAAGTGACCCCCTTCTCGCGTGGTTTCTTCCTTTCTCTCGGCTCCGGATTCACGCTCCGCATGTCCTCTCTCATGCCCCGCGTCCAGGGACAAGATGTCCTCATCACATTTTATTACTAAATATACTGAAAAGGTATTTAGCATATTTTTAAGTTATTTACTACTTAATATTGGGGTAAATTACACCAATGGCTACTGAACTTTACTCATTTTAACATTGTGGCTATTAAACTTCAATTCCTAACGGTATGACCAACTAAACTTTACACACAGGTGGCCACTCAACTTTAACCAAGTCTCAAAATGACCGTTAACGACCTCATAATAAAAATATTCAAGAATTAAAGTTGTTCAGAACAACATTTACCATGAAACCATATTTTTTATTTTCTAAAATCACATTTTTTGGCGCTTTCTCTCTCTAAAAGTTCACTCTCTCTCCTAACCAACCCACACCTAAATGACCTCAAAACGAAAATTTTCAAGAATTAAAGTTCCTTAGAATATCATTAACTCTTCGATTTTTTTTATTTTCAGACCGTTAGCGGTCGTTTTGAGACATTGAGTAGCCACTGATGTTAAAAAGTGTAAAATTCAGTTGTCATACTGTTAAGAATTGAAATTCAGTGCCCACAATGTTAAATGGGTAAAGTTCAATGGCATTGGGTGTAATTTACCCCTTAATATTGCTTATAATAAATTTTAAAAGAATTCCATATTTTTAAGGGATATTTATAAAATAATTTAGTCAAGATATTTCAACTATTTTTAATCTATTTGTCAAATATTAAATGACATTTATCGTAAATCTGTTTTAAATTTTATACATCTTTATAATCAGAGTATCTCTGTATTTTCAATTCTAGAAATTAAATTAATCTCACATCTATATATATAATATAAAACAGTAACGATGGAGCTGAGGTGTCACTTCCTCCTTTTTTACTGATAAAAAATATAATATAAAATATAATATAATATATTAACTTTAGTTATATTATTATATTTATTTATAAAAAGAGTATTTTATCCGTATTATATCTAAGAGTTCTACAGAATTTAAATTAATCCCTAAAATCTCTCTAATTTTCTACATATCTATATCTAAAAGTTCTACATAATTTAAATTAATCCCTAAAATCTCTCTAATTCTCTACATATCTATATATATATAATATAAAACAGTAATGATGGAGCTGAGGTGTCACTTCCTCCTTTTTTACTGATAAAAAATATAATAAAAAATATAATATATTAACTTTAGTTATATTATTATATTTATTTATAAAAAAGATTATTTTATCCGTACTATATCTAAGACTTCTACAGAATTTAAATTAATCCCTAAAATCTCTCTAATTCTCTGCATATCTATATCTAAGAGTTCTACATAATTTAAATTAATCCCTAAAATCTCTCTAATTCTCTCCATATATATATATATATATATAATATAAAATAGTAACGATGGAGCTGATGTGTCACTTCCTCCTTTTTTACTGATAAAAAACATAATATAATATATAATATATTAATTTTAATTAAATTATTAGATTTATCTATTAAAAAACATTATTTAAGGTAAATGTGAAAATAAAATAATAATATTTAAGTTATATAGCACCTTTATATCATTAATTGTAATTATTAGATTATATTTTTGTTAATATTTATATGTTAAGATGAATCCGTGCATCGCACGGGTCAAAAACTAGTTTCTATTATAAGGAACCTATCTCGATATATGACTGAATTTAATCATTTTTTTTTAAATTTGCGCAATGCGTTTACATTAAAGAAGAAAGAAAAATCCCCACCAGACCCGGATGTGATTCGAACCCATGACCTCCCAAGGCATATGTAAACTCTCAACCACTAGGCTAAGAGCTTCACCACATATGACTGAATTTAATCATAAATTGATGAATTGGTGACTACGAATCCGTTTGGTTTATCTGATGTTTGTTATTGTTGTTACGGTTTACTGTTGAAAAAGCATATATTCCATGTTGTTAAGAAAATCCACTTTTCATATATAAAAGACAGTTCCTTAATCAAACATCTAAAACTTTCATTTTTAATATGAAAACGCAGACAATATAAAAAAATGGAGTAAACAACCACCCTCTAAATTAATTAACTTTTCAATACTTCGTGATAAATCTACTTAAAGCAAAACAAAAATAAAAGAGTGGCAATCAATTTACATGATCCCTATCTAATAAAATTTTCATGTAACAAATTCGTGTATATCTCTGACACGACAACACAAAGATAACATATTTAATATATAATGTAGGGGTGGAGACAAGGAGGGGTTGGGGTTCTCGGTCCCCCGACTACCTGAATCACCTTTATTAGGGGTGATTTTTTCCCTCTTATCTCTCGAAGATTGAAGTTGGACATGCAAGATAGCGTGAAAAGTTTAATATTATATATACAGGTCTAAAATCCCCCCTTCCTCCCCCTCCATCGTAATAGTCATGTATTCGTCACTAATGTGTCATGTATTGCTATTACATTTATATCGTATTTCTTTGTTACAAAAGGGGTTACTTAAGAAATAGCCCAACGAATACACAAAAAAACCCAACGAACAAAAAAAAGATAGAAAAGAAGGGGGACAAACTAATAACAAAGAAACATGTCGAAGCAAATACCACGTTGATCATCTAATAAGATGTCATGGATGCATGTAAGGCATATTATACTCGTGATTACCCAAATAAAGACTACTTGGTAAATTCGTAATCTAGTTAGCAATTCTATAACAAATCGCTTCTCTCACGCCTTGTCTCTCTGTTGCTGGTATCTTCTTATAAGCCAAGAAAATGGATGTGTAACATTAATGGATCCTGTCATAAAACCTAACGCCACATTCGAATCAAGCTCGCCCTCTGGTGTGGCAAACTTAATTATTAGCATTTTGACATGTTTTTTTTTTTTTGTAACTGTGTTAGGCCCTGTTCTTTATGACTTAATTTCAGTAACAATCAGTTCAGTTCAATTCAGTTCAGTTCAATTCAGTTCAGTTCAATTCAATTCAGTTCAGTTCAGTTCAGTTCAGCATTCAGTTTCAGTATCCAGTTTCAGCATTCAGTTTCAGCATTCAGTAATTTATCATTATTTATTATATTATAATAATTATTATTATTTATCTATAATTTATCATTATTTTTTATTATTATTATTATTATTATTATTACTTTATCAATATCTATAAATTAGATAAAAGTCAAGAAATGATAGTTTATTAAAGTATATATCAATGTTATCAGAACCGGACCGGACATCAAACCGGATTGGTAACTGGGTCACGGGTCACTTGGTCGGACCGGATGGCTCGGATTGGTCGAACCGGATGACGTAATAAATAAATAAATAATATTTATATATATATTTTTTTTGATAAAAATAATATTTATATATATTAAATATATATAACTAATTTAAAATTATTTTTACACATTATATATATCCAAAATAAATTATAAACAACATTTGGTTTGTTATTTTTTGTTAATTTGAGTCTTAAATTTATGACGAATAAATTAAGTTTAGAATAAATTGAAATATATCAACGTATTCTATGTCATGAGATCTTTTTAAAAATATATTATAAAACTCAAAACGGACAAGTAATGAATAAGAAATTGATGCTCAAAGTGAATGACTTAAAATGGTTTGGAAGAAGATAAAAGGAAATTAAGCATTCACAACATCCCACATAGGAAAGAAAGTAGAAACCTAACTAGCTTATAAGTAAATGATATTTACAAGCCTTTAACTAATTACTAGGAAAAAGGCTCTCTCACGCGCAGGGGGGTGCAATCGATTAGCTATCGGGTTGGGGGCGCACCCGCACGACGTGGGCGACGCGATTGCCACACCGTAAGCAGCCCACCCTAAAATCCCTCAGCCCGCCCAAATTAAAGTATGCATCCATATTATGGATTGTTTCTAAAATTTACCGAATTTATCAATGTTAGGGATAAAATTGCACAATTTTAGACGTTACGGGTAAAATTACTCCTGACCCAAAACGTTATTTTTGCACTTTAACCCTTAATTAGAATAAAAAGTTAAGAGTTTATATTCATATGAAAATTTGTATTTAATTTCATATGCTTTAAATTATATGTAAATTTGTGTTTGTATGTAATTTGTATTTTTAATTTAAATTAGACTCATTTTTATTTAATTTCATAGGCTTTTATCGAGCCAAGATTTTATCAACCCGAGCTTTTATTTGATATTCAATTTAGTTTTATCTTTAATAATATATTTATTTATTATTTTTTTTTTTTGAAAGGAAATTTAGCTTTATTAAAGAACTAAAGAATCATTATACAATGCTGAATGTAAAAATAACGGAATAGATGAATCACTAAAATGATTAGCATTGGAACCGGCATGACGAGCCATGGCATGAGCCACACCGTTCGCTAATCGCGGGACAAAAGCCACAGAATAATCTTGGCGTTCTATCAACAGTAACCGAATATCCTCCACCACTCCTCCTACTTCTGTATTTTCAGCTAAACCAGATTTGATTTTATCAATTAGGTTCCTTGAATCAGTCTCAAACTCGATGTTATGCAAATCGAGACTGTTTAGCCATTTGATCGCTTCCCACAAAGCAAGAGCTTCCGCCAGTAACGCCGATGGACTGCCTTGTTTTACACAGCTAAAGCAGAACAAAAATTCACCCAAACTTCCTCTCACAACAGCACCCGCTCCAAATTCAGCTGATACCGCAAATGTAGATGCGTCAACATTACATTTCAGATTTCCAGCACTTGGTGGTTTCCAACGGACTCTTGCAATTTCAGTAGGTGGTTGTTGCATCTGTTTCGCCCTCCCCTGTGCTTCACGCCAATCAGCTGCAACACGCTCAGCCCGTTCCATCACGCATTCCACAGTCTCAACCTTACCAGTCCAGAGCTTTGAATTCCGGTAAGTCCAAATAGCCCACAAAATTATAGATTTTTCACTTGCTACCTCAATACTATCAGTTTCAAGCATATTAATGGTCCAGTCTTCAAACAAACCCCAATTCTCGTCAGGATCCACAAATTTCGATCTTTGCCAACACGATCTCGCAAATTGACACCCCGAGAATAAATGCCACCCATGTTCCGCATCTGAATCACAGATCACACACTCAATTACAGTTGGGATATTTCTTTGCACCAAACGGGCTCGAGTAGGCAGTAACTTCCGACATAATCTCCAAACAAAGGACCTAATTTTTGGAGGAACCCTTAAAGCCCAGATTCGACTCCAACCGATCCCTCCGACCTCTCCGAACCTCTCATCCTCGAGCCTCTTGTAGCCTGATTTTACTGAGTACTCCCCGTTATTGGTAAAATGCCAAGTGATTTCATCCGGGCGATTAGACCAAGGAATTACCATCTTTTGAATTTCCGCTGCCTCATCAGCTTCAAACCAGGCGGCTAATTTCCCCCTATCCCAAATTCGTGATCCGGGGATGAACAAATCAGCCACGACCGCCGATCTGTTATCATTCGAACATACCGAACGCACCTTACGATTTAAGTCCAACTGTAACCACGGATCCCGCCAAACTGATACGGAGTCACCCCGACCTATCCTCCAACGAATACCCCTTTCGAGGACCTTAATCGAACTCCAAACACTTTTCCAAATGAAACTGGGATTATTGCCCAATTTGGAAGTAAGGAAAGTACACTGTGAATAATATTTTGCTTTGAACATACGACTTACCAGAGTGTTCGGCTGAGCAATTAATTTCCATCCTTGTTTACCCAACAAAGCCAAATTAAAATCATGCAAATTTCTGAAACCAAGACCTCCACGTTCCTTCCGCTTGCATAAATTCTCCCAACTACACCAATGAATTCTTCGCTGACCATTCTCCTTCGAACCCCACCAAAAAGAGTTCATCATTTTCTGGAGCTCATCACACATAGATTTAGGGAGAAGGAATGTACTCATACAGAAAGTTGGCAATGACTGAGCCACAGATTTGAGTAAAACCTCCTTCCCAGCACTAGAGAGAAAACGATAGGTCCAACTACTAAATCTCTTCATCAATTTTTCCTTAAGAAAGCCAAAAATAGCTTTTTTAGATCTGCCTACTAAAGAGGGGAGGCCTAAGTATCTCCCAGTATCCAATCCTGCACTAACACCCAATATTCCTTTGATAGTTTCTCTGTCTTCCTCCCTTACGTTCGAACTGAAAAAAATTCCGGACTTGGAGTAATTCACCGCCTGGCCCGACATCAACTCATAGGAGTTCAGAATATGTCGAATCTGCTCAACCTCCTCAATACTTGCTCCAAAAAATAGGAAACTATCATCAGCGAAGAAAAGATGAGAAATACTAGGCGCACCTCTACAAATTTTACAGCCAGTGATCAGCCCCACCACTTCAGCTTGTGAAATGAGCCTCGATAAGACCTCCGCACATATGATGAACAAATATGGAGAAAGGGGACCCCCTTGCCTGATTCCCCTACCAGGAATGATAGGGCCAACAAGCTCCGAAATTACATTTACATCATATTTAACCGTGCTTACACAAAACATCATCCAATCGATCCATTTGCCATTGAACCCCATTCGGTTGAGTACCGCTTTTAAAAACCTCCAATCAACCCTATCGTAGGCTTTACTGATATCAATCTTAAGAGCAACCTCTCCTCTTCCTCCTCTCTGTTTTCGTTTCATATAGTGCAAAGATTCAAACGCAATTTGGACGTTGTCAATCAGAGATCTACCCGGAACAAAAGCAGATTGGGTCTCGGAAATGATCTCTGGTAAAACTTCCTTAAGTCTGTTGGCCAAAACCTTCGCAACTAGCTTATATAACACATTACAGAGAGATATAGGGCGATAATCCGACATACTGGCAGGAGTATTGTTCTTTGGAATTAATGTGATGATGGTATCATTCAAATGATCCGGGAAACAATTTTGTTCAAGCCATCCCGAGCATTCAGAGAAAATGTCCGACCCAATGACCGGCCAAAAGAGTTGGAAAAATCCAGGATTAAGACCGTCGGGGCCTGGGGATTTTTCGGGCTGCATCTGAAATAACGCTTTAGTGAATTCTTCCAACATAAAAGGCTTCAACAGCAAGTTATTCATATCTTCTGAAATTAAATGAGGAACAACATCTAGTTCCTCCAAATTTTGCACAGCAGCAGCCCCAAAAATATCAGTAAAATACTCCAATGCAATGTCACATTTTTCCACTTCCTTGACCTTTACCACCTCATTTTTATCCAGCAGACTTTCAATAACATTTACCTTTCTCCTAGCCTTAACACTGGCATGAAAAAAGCCCGTATTCCTATCTCCTTCCCGTAACCAGAATACTTTAGCCCTTTGACGCCAATAAATCTGTTCCTGATCCAAAATTGTGTTCAGATTTTCCTTTGCCCGGTTATACGCCCGAATTCCCTCAGGATCCGTCCTATCCCTTAATCTGCCCATCATCACTTTACATCTCCGAATTCGCTCAGTGAATCTTGAATTGAAAGAAGCGCCCCAGCATTCCATCGTTGTCCTACAGGTATTCAACCGGTCAACAATATTCGAACCCTTCGAAGCAAGCCAGTTGTTTTGAATCAACTCTTTAAAACCATCCTCCAAAATCCAAGCTGATTCAAATTTGAACCTCCTTTTTCTAGGCGAACTTACTGCAAACTCAGTTTCCAGGATCAATGGAGAGTGATCAGAATAAGCTGACACTCCGTTTGTTACTCTATAATTACAGAACCTCTGCATCCAATTACCCGAGCCAAGCACCCGATCCAATCTTTCACTGACCCAAAGATCAGTCCCTCTACCTCTATCCCATGTGAAAGTACTACCCCTAAAATGTAATTCATGAAGATCGTTCTTCAGGACAGCCTCATTGAATCGTCTAATTAGAACAGGAGGGTATTCCGCCCCGCCACGTTTCTCCGAGGAATTCATTATACAGTTAAAATCCCCGATGAACACCGTGGGTAGGATGGACGCACTTGCTAACGAACCCAAGAGATCCCAAGACTCGCGCTGTTTGTTTCTATCAGTAAAACCGTAGAACCATTATTATTATTATAAGTTTATTAATGTCCAATATTATCATTAAAATTATTTTAAAGTCTAATATCATCATTATTGTTAAGTTTGGTTAAGTTCGGTAGCATTCAGTTAAGTTCAGTAGCATTCAGTTAAGTTCAATTCAGTTCAGTATTCAGTAGTATTCAGTTCAGTTCAATTCAGTTCAGTTCAATTCAATTAAGTTCAGTTCAGTTCAGTTCAGTCCAGTTCAGTTCTTTTCAGCGATAAAGAACAGAGCCTTAGTAGCACACTTAGGCCTGTTCTTTATCACTTAATTTCAGTAACAATCAGTTCAGTTCAATTCAATTTAGTTCAGTTCAGTTCAGTTCAGCATCCAGTTTCAGCATTCAGTTTCAGCATCCAGTTTCAGCATTCAGTTTCAGTATTCAGTAATTTATCATTATTTATTATATTATCATTATTTATATATAATTTATTATAATTATTATTATTATTTATCTATAATTTATCATTATTTATTATTATTATTTATAGTTTATCATTATCTATAAATTAGATAAAAGTCAAGAAATGATAGTTTATTAAAGTATATATGGTTTAAAAAAAAAACTAAAGTATGCATCCATATTTAAAAAATTAGGAACTGCATCAATATTATGAATTATTTCTCAAATTTATCCAATTTATCAATATTATGGATAAAATTCCACCATTTTAGACGTTAGAGGTAAAATTACTTCTGACCCAAAACGTTATTTTTGCACTTTAACCCTTAATTAAAATAAAAAGTTAAGAGTTTGTATTCATATGAAGATTTATATTTAATTTCATAGGCTTTAACTTATATATAAATTTGTGTTTGTATGTAATTTGTATTTTTAATTTAAATTAGACTTATTTTTATTTAATTTCATAGGCTTTTATCGAGCCAAGATTTTATCATCCCGGGCTTTTATTTGATATTCAATTTAGTTTTATCTTTAATAATATATTTATTTATTATTAATATTATTAAATTTATTAGAACCATTATTATTATTATAAGTTCATTAATGTCCAATATTATCATGAAAATTATTTTAAAATCTAATATCATCATCATTGTTAAGTTCGGTTAAGTTCGGTAGCATTCAGTTAAATTCAGTAGCATTCAGTTAAGTTCAGTATTCAGTAGTATTCAGTTAAATTCAGTTCAGTATTCAGCAGTATTTAGTTCAGTTCAGTTCAGTAAAGAATAGAGCCTAAATCTACCAACTTAATTGTGATTTTGACTCTTAACTTATTTTGAATCTTAATTTAAAAATTTGCAGATAAAGTTGATAGTTGTCACTTTAATAAGAAGGCAGCTGTAATTAATCAGAAAAAGCAGAGGAGGAAATTAAATTGATTATGGATTTGTGTGGGCTATTAGTATAATAGATAGGTGTTATGTTATGGTCCAAGATCTTCATGGAATGATGCTGCAACTCTGCAAGTGGGCCTCCTCTTTTTTGTGTTCTAATAAGATTCATCACTATAAATACTAGGATAGGATAAGACGTAAAAATGCCTCTAACGTTGACAGTCAAAAATAATTTTACTCTTAATGTTAAAAAATGGATCAATTGGAGGAATTATTCATCAAATTATTTTTTTGATCATGAATCTTTTCATTTACACTTCACATGTGCATTATTTTATCCTTCATTACTAACAGATCTCAAACATATGATTAAAGGTGAAAAATTAAAAAATATACTATATTGGAAAAAAATTCAAATATTTCACTGATTAATCTCAAATTCTATTATTAAATGATAAAAAAAATGAAATCTTTAATCAATTTATGTGCAATTAGTGTCGAATAAAAAACAAAATATCTATGTTTTATAACAATGTCTGAAATTGAACCAACTTGCTAATGTTAAAGGAAAATTATATTATTTTAAACGTTAAAAATAAAATTACTCCTATCCGTGAACGTTACGAATATTTTTACACATTATTCCTAAATACTAATTTAGCCATCAAAATCAAGATATTTAATTCACATTACGAAACATTAAAAAAATTATCATTAAACATATCATATTTTTCTACTTATAAATATACAAAATTTATAATTATTATTTTATTTCATCTAGTTAATTTATAACCAACTCCACTCATGTGTATAGAAATATATCAAATTAAATGTTAAATTAGAGGTCAAAATGGCATTTAGACTATGTCTGATCAAATTTAGCTTAAATCAATTTTTAAATTGATTGTAAGATTTAAACTGATATTAGAGGGAGTTTGCACTTCAACTCCTAATTTTGGATTAAAGAAAGTTCAATAACAGGAACATTTCTCATTTTACGCTGAAAGGTGAGTTAACTTTCTAACTCTATTCTAGATACATTATTCATGGGAATCGGAACTTTTTGTGCTTTATTGCCTTTTATTAATAATAATCACTTTTACAACATCAATAAACTAGGACATATACTAACATTTTTGGATCGTCTTGTGGTAAGCTCTTTAGACAGATCTTTACTTCGGTAATTTGTTGTCATTGCGTCCACAACTTCGCCCTTATCAAGGAGCCTGATTTGGATTGCTATCTTTTGGAACCTCTCTACCCACTATCAGACGTTTTCTTGTGTCTCTTGGACCAAGTAGTTTAGGTCTTGCATGTCTTTGCTCTCTGGTATTAACGTAACAAAGTATTGAGAAAACTCATTCGCAATCTAATTAATTTTCTAAATAGATACAAATAGGAGATGCTCGTACAAGTAGGCGAATGCATCCTTTATAATTATGGGGAAGAGTGACAACATCCGTTAGAGTTGTAATCTCCAATGAAATTCAAAAAAAAATCACGTAAACGGCGGGATCTCCAAATTTGTTATATTCCTAGACCTAAAGGGTATTTTTGGATCCCATTGGCATTGTTTTGTCAATGTATATGCACAGAGCAATGCACTAGTGTCAGTAACTTCTAGGATTAGCATCAATACCTGCATCAGCCATGGAATCTCTTTGGTCTTTACGGATGAGATTGTAGATATCTTCCTTGTCATTGAGAGCTTTGTTGTATTCAGGCCTCTCTATAGATTGTCGCTCTCTAGACTATCATCGATCATTGGATCTTGACCCTTTAGTTTTACTTTGGTCTTCAAACTGACCACGAAGATGAGATTCGACAGAGGTTTACCTAAGATTTTTCCTGCACCTTAGATACTTTAATTCGTTAGAATAATCTCCTTGATGTCTTTGAGACGGTCTTTTGGAGGGAGGAGAGTAAGTTTCCTCATATCCTCCCTTGTTACGATTTCTAGAGGGTGTTCTTAAGCGATGGCATCGGTAATAGCATGGGTTGTGGTCTCTTCCTCTAGATCAACCTCTTGAATCTTCTCGTTAAGAATCAGGAGATATGTCTCTCCTACGAGGATATCTTCAGACGGTACCATTTCCAGTTGAACAAGTAACAGAATCCTGCTTGTTTGAGCAGTTGCTTGCCTCTCTTGCTTCTTTAAGTCCATTTATGACATCTGTCATTTTTGTCGCATGTTTATCTTTGAGAGTGTTTATTTTTTCCTACACGGATATCATATTATAGATGAGTTGCTTGGTAATCTCATCCATGAATTTCTTCTATTAAGGCTCCAAGGAGCTTAAATATTCTTCCATTTGTCGATTTAAGTCTAGGGTGACTTGCAAAAGTATGATTGAATTTTCGCTCGTATCCACAAGAGTTTTGGACCCTTTTGGAGGATTTGATGATGACAAGATCAAGTTGTTGTTTAGTCGAATCATGATCACATTTATTCGTCCATGCTCATAGCCCCAATTTGACATAACATAATTTGATGTGAGCTTTCTGAAGTCCTTTAATGTGAGATAAGACAGAAAAATGATCAAAGAGAGGCTAGGGATCGGGGATCCCAATCGATGCTTAAGTTAGAACTAAAGAAGTAAATGATAGTAAAGAGTATGTAGTCTAAATATACAAAGAGAATGTTACCTAAATTGTATTGTGTACCATTATATTTACAAAGTGACAAAATGTACGCCTTATATGAGCCGAATTTCACTTTTCAGTTGCTTAATAGAGGGGGTTTGATGTTAACTTGAAATGGTTGCACCGGTTGTAAATATTATCCACAATTCAAGGCGCAGAACCAGAGTTGAATGTGTGTGAATCAGCAGTCCTCTTATTTGGTCCACGTGACGTTGACGGTTACTTCTTTGGGAGAGGTTATTCTTATTGAGCCACATGTAGCTTATTTATATACTGTGATATCAATAATACAAAAAAAAAAAAAATCAGTCATATCCAAGAAAAGCTTTGTAGATTTTCATTTGTGACTAATAACCACTTAATGATTTATCCATAAAGCGTTTAAATAGTTAACCACAAATCTATTGTTTTAATAGATTCTGTATGAGATTAGATTAGATAACGTGTATTTTTTGTCTTTATCAAAATACTTTGAATATTACTAATTTGTAATTCAGTCTTAATCTAATTACTTTTTAAAATCTTACCAGATTCTTTTCAATCACAGTCAGATAACCAATTAACTCAAAATAAGAAAATAAAAAGTGGTTGCCATTGGGTTTAAATTCTACAAGGAAACTTGTAATTTTTATCATTCAATTCAATGCTATATACTTATATTTAAATTTATCACACACTTAGATTTATAATTTTTTTTATATAGTTATATTTAAACTCACCGTACACTTAAATTTTTAAGTTTTTATCGTTTGACATTTTGAACTTGTTAATTTTAGACCTATGACACACATGTTTATTGATTTGACACATTTAAAATTTAATCAAGTATGCAACATGAATTTTATTTGAAGTTTACTAAATCAATAAATCATTACCTTAGAGATCTAAAATTGATAAGTTCAAAGTGTTATGCGATGAAAAAAGATATAAATTTAATTATGTGATAGGTCTACGTATAATTACTGAGTGACAGATACAAGATGGCGAGACGACGACACTAATTTTACACTTGACACATACCCATTTTTGTCAAGCATCCGGTAAAACATAACCTTTTCATATTTTCATGATCGCATCCTCCGTAAAACTAGCCAGGTGCTTGCTGGCGACTCAGTTGCAGAGTCCGCTTCAAAGTGAGCTAATGGAATATGTATAAAAAGAATACACGATATAAAATTTAATTATACATTTCAAAGTCAAATTTTTCTCAACAGATAAATTCGGGATGACTATCTTACACCCCAATATAGCAGAGACAGATGGTTGGTGTAACACCCTAATTCAATATCATGTAGATACTGTCCGTTTTGGCACAATTCCAACACATTGGGACTCACGACTTTAAAACGCGTCTGCATGTATTGAATTCACATCTTACTAATAAGCCTCAATCGCTCACTCTCCATTTCCGATGTGAGATTCAGATCATTCCTACCCCGTCGTCATCCCTTAGGATCACTTCTTGCTCAGACCTTCTACTCCGGTGCCACCCACTCCGGACCGGGTCGTTACAGTTGGAATCCTGATTCCCCCTGTCTCTGCCTCTGGTAATGGGTACCAAACAACAAAATGTTACGAATTTAGGTATGTAATCATACATTAACCCAAAGATACACTTGAATTATACCCTATATTGCAAAATCTAAATACATTCTAAAGTCTATTGTATAGGATTTAGACATTACAATTGAATCGAGGTGGATACCACAAAAGACCTCACTCACTCACTCATTGTGATCCCTAGAAGAAGGATCTTACTTTTGGGCTGTAAAAAAGATAAGGGTTAATGGGAAAAGAATGATAAAAGTAGGGGCATTTATGTAAGTTGCTGGAAATGGTACTCTAAATCATTGTGTGTGTATATTTAAAGCTTTTGCGGCTGCTTTCCTGGCCGGCCCTATCGTATGGTCTATGAGGTGGGAAAAGGGCCCTATGTACACCTAACCCGCATGTGATTACTCCGCCGATTTAATTCTGAAATAAATAAAAGCTCAGTTTAATTTTTGGGAAATTGAAAAAAAAAAAGGAAAAAGCACGCCCAGTGGGACTCGAACCCACAATCGCCTGATTAGAAGTCAGGCGCCTTATCCATTAGGCCATGGGCGCTTCATGCTCTGCTTTCTAAATAGCTTAAATAAAACTGTTCGAATGGTTAGAGCTAACATTATTTCATATACCTAAAATGTTTATTTTTATATTATTCTATCTCCGTTTCATATTACACGTCTTTCTAGAGATTATTTTTTTATTTCATATTGCATGTCATTTTATATGATCATTACACATTAAGTCATCTTTTTTCTGCGATAAAACGCGGGTTTACGGAAATTAATTAGAGTGATGGACTTATTATAGAATAAATAAATATTGGAATCAATAAATAAGGGGCAACAATGTCTCTTTTGCAATATCCTTAATTTCTATATAATTCTCTAAAAAGACATGTAATATGAAACGAAGGGAGTAACATATTATTTTATTTTATAATATTTATTTCGTGATCTATTAAAATTTATGAAATATCAACTAGTATGCAATAAATTACTGGTTGAAAATACACCAATTTTAATAGATTAGTGGGTAAATATTAGATAGAAATGAAGATCAAAATTTTGTATAGGTAAGAAGAAAAATGTTACGAAATATTATATTAAAGGTAAAGACTAACCTTTTAGATAGATATTTCGGCAAATAGTGCTTTAATATTTATTCATTTGGCTAAAAAGCACCATTGGTCTATTTACCTATTTAAAGTGTTGATTTTTATCTATTATTTGGTTACGTTTCGTTCTGATCTATCGGAAATGTTGGTTTTTGCTTTATAATCTATGCAAAATATTAATATTTTCCCATGACATTATTTTGTCTCATTTATTAAAATTGATGAAAATCCAACAAATATGAATGATAAGTTAATAGTTACGTTAATATTTTAACCTACCTATCATAAACCGGAAAAAGACTGTTAAATGAAATGTTAAAAATGTTAACAAAATTGTTAACTTATATTTACTTTGGATAGTATAAATAACAAATGATACCATAAGTTATGGGCAAAGATGATATTTCAAGTAAGTAGAACTAATAATTCTTTAAAGGCCTAATATATAAAATAACGTCCTCAACTTGTTCAAATGTTGCAACTATCCCCTCAACTTTCAATTGTAACAACTTACCTTTCAAACTTGTCCAATTATAAAACATAACCCCTCAAACTTGTCCAATTGTAAAACATAACCCCAAATTGGGATTTTTTTACCCCGTACTTGAAGCAACCGTAAAAACGTTTCTCCGGATTCGTATCACGCCATGAAATCTTCAATGGAGCTATTTCTCCACATAAACACCTTTTCACCCTCATAATATCCCAAAACTTTGAATCAAGAAATCACTAAAAAACGAATAGGAATAACAACAAGAAGACCGTTAGGTTGAAGAATAAGTTGAAGAATTGGAGATTTGGTTACTTAAATACTGATTTTTTTGGTCCAAAGATCTGATTATCACATTTCACGAGCAGGGCCGGCTTGCATTTAAGGCAGCCAAGGCCACCGCCTAGGGCTCCAAAAAAATTGGGGCCTCATATGTATTTTTAATTTAATATAATAGATTATAAATTTCCAAAATAAAAAATATCATATACCATGAATTAGACCCATGCTGAACTTAAATTTCTATTATATAGAATAAAGATTACAAATATGTAAAATAAGTATATATATTAGATAGGATATTAAATGGAAGTATTAATAAGTCAAATAGGTAGACTTATTCTTCCATACAAATCCTCCAAATCCATATCAACGTCTTTTTTTTTTTTTTTTTTACTTTAAACAACATAAAGAAATAGCTATATATCCTATTCTTATAATATTTAAATTACAAACTTTGCTATTAAATTTCTATTTTTACATGAATATATATATATATATATATATATATATATATATATATATATATATATATATATATATATATATATATATCTTTTTTCAATTCTAAGGTATTTCTATGTCAAAAGAGAGAATATTGTATATAAATATATATATGTATGTCTATAATTTTATTTACGTATAAAAAACCTACATTTCATATCTCGCCTAGGGCCTCAAATAGTCCCGAGCCGGCCCTGTTCATGAGCGTTACAATTTTTGTATTTCATGTGTTTCTTCAATTGCAGTCCATGTCAGCAATTTGGGATTCTATTTTACAATTGGACAAGTTTGAGGGGTTATGTTTTACAATTGGACAAGTTTCAAGGGTAAGTTGTTACAATTGAAAATTGGAGGGGGCAGTTACAATATTTGGACAAGTTCATGGGTTATTTGTGTATTAGGCCTTCTTTAAACTTATTTATTTTCAAGACAGACTTATATGAATTTTTTTTGTCGGAAAATTAATCCCTAAATTTACATTTTTGACAAATTAATTTATAAATTTACAATTTAGCAAATTTTTTTTATGTTACTTACTATTGAGCTTTTATTATCTGTTTAAATTTTTAGTTCATTTGGTTCATTGATATAATAGTAGAACTTCTTAGATCAATTGGTCGATAGTTCGCTGATAATTCTATTTGTTGGTTAATTTCCAACATATGGTAAAATGAGTCTGTATTGTATGACTCGTTTTGAGTTCGGAGACTAAATTTGTCCAATTAGTAGAATACAAATTATTACCAAGTAAGATGACTTTCATTTTAAAACTTTTTATATTTCTTCCAGGTTCTGAATTAGGGGTGACAATAATAGGAAAACAAAAAACGTTCCGTCTATGGATCCCTTAATAATGAAACATCCTCATGAGAATAAGGAACATTTTATTCCCAAAACCAAAACAATAATATAAATAAGAGCTATATTCCTGGCCCACTCTCTTATAAATTCTTGTGGAAATCTCATATATCCTTATATTTTTAATATTTTTTTTTAATTGAAAGCTGGCAATCAGGGAGAGCACGAATTACAGACATCCCAACTAGGCTGACACCTATATTCTCTGCGCCCAATCCCTAAACCAATTTATTAAAAAAGAACAAAAGAATACACGAGAACCAAAGTAAAAAAAATAATCAGTTTAAGCAAATCTGTAGATTTGCCAACCTCCTAAGTTACAAAGAATAGCGGAGATACAAAATGGAGGAATATCATCCACGAGACTAGTTCCGAATTCATTCTACCGTAGTTGGCTAAAAGGTCAGCAACTTGATTACTATGTAGGAGATCACAACTGTCATTACTTCCAGATTTTCCAGACATTTTAACCAGTCTTGCCTGAGGAACCAAGGCATCACTCTGGTTCGACTCCGCAGCGAATGAACAACAAACGTTGAGCCACTCTCGAGCCATAGCCGCATCCACCCCCTATCGAACGCCATGTTGATGGCCGTTATTGCAGCCGCCATATATTTTTAATATATATTTACCTTTTATAATAAATTTACATATATGCCTTGATATATGTTTCCATTTTTATTTAGTGTATTCGTTTTTGCAAAACCATTTTGTGTTTGTAAGTTTGAAAAATAAAAATTTAAATGTTTGTATTGTGTATTATGAGAATTCCTGGGTTGTTCCTGGAGATTTTCACAGAATATGTTTCTATTTTCATTTCAGCCTCCTTCAATTATTTCATCCCAAAATTATTCTTATTATTCTAAGATGTTAAAATAGAAAAAGAAAAAAAATCTCTCCTCTCCTCCCCTATTCTCATCTTTGGTGTTTTCTCTTACCGGTGTTACCACTCTTAGAAATTTCTGGATCCGCCAATACTTAGATGTATGAAAGTTTTGATCTCGATTGATATGGTATATTTGTTGAATCAGTTTCTACAGGTAATTTCAAAAGCTGTTACAATGTGTTACACAAAACCATCTCTTGCCCTTTAAAGAATTACAAGTAAAATTCCTGTGTTTCTGGACTGTTTCTCAACACAAGAAACGGCAAAAGAAAAGAAAGGAAATCAACCAAAATTGTGCAGGTGTTCCTTCAGGAGCATAACAGAGTACACAAATCTTGTGCTCTAGCTTTAGACAAGTGGGTATAGGGGAAAACCTTGAAGTTTCCATTGCTAATGCAGGTCAGAGTTATCTCTGTATCACTTGTCATTATCTGCACTCAACATCAGATATTAGCAAAAACCATATCAGCATGATTTATAATCTGTCTGATACGACACGATCAGTTTGATTATTAACATAACACGACAACTCATTTTGACACTCCTACAAACAAGCATTTGTATCATCAACAGTGTTCACAAGGTCCTTAATGGCTTATTAAATCTAAAGAATGTTTTGAACCTCCACCCTAGGAGTTTAATAAGCCTAGAACTAACGGTGAATGACCAAATACTACATGGTCATTAAGGTCCATGTGATCAAAATCGTTTGTGTCATAAGACAAAACTTAAATACATTTTATTCTTCAATTGTCATCAATCAAGCCCCTCTTTTTTTGCAATTTCAATTCAAGTCCAAGCATGAGTTGTTAATTATAAGCATTTTGATTGTTGGATAAAAGTACAAAATAATGTTTTTTAAGAACTATTGTATTGTGTTTTTGAAATTATATACCAGAATAATGCGTTTTGTACAAGAAAGCAAAGAGGGAGATTTTATATTACACATATATTAAACCAATTAGTGTGTTCAAATAGCAAAGAGGGAGATTTTATATTACACATATATTAAACCAATTAGTGTGTTCAAAACAATGAGATTTGGCAGACTTCTTCTATCAGACCTTGATATAAATGTGGATGTAATATAAAATCTCCCTCTTTTCTTCCTCCATGTAGAAATGCATTATTTCGATATATAGTTTCAAAAACGCATTACAATTGTATATAATATTCAAAACAACATTACTTTGCTCTTTGATTCCAATTTATTCTAAACACCATACAAGTCGACGCAGTATCTAGTACATATTTGATTCGGACTTGTAGTAAATTAACCCAAAGATGAAAGATATAGAGTTTATTTGGTCATTTGTTTAATTTAAATTCATTTTTCTAACATCCCATGTTGGTATTATCCTACTTTATATATACATATTCATGGAATTTAGATCATCCTTGTTATAAATAAATATAACTGAGGTGCTAAAATCAGGAACTATACCTCACAAGAAGTTGAGACATCACTGCAACACCAGCTTTTGGAGGGAATGCAGTCAAAATACCCACACCATCTGCAATACTTGCTTATATTGATGCCTAAGAGGATCAACACAAGAAATCCAACAAGTCTGCAAATATATAGAAGTTCCTTTTAGCATCAGAAAGACCAGAATGAAGTATTATCAAGATGTGAAAAAGAAAAAGAAAAAAAAAACTCACAGGAAAGCTAAGAGGGTAAGACAAACAATCCTCAACGTAGGCCTGTTAAGATGAGGGGGGGTTAAAAGCACAAATCCAAGTAGAAATCCGGAAATAAACCCCCCAACGTTCGAATAGTTGCCTGTGTAAGGTAGGAAACCAATGATGAAATTACATGTAAAGACAATGGAAAGTATCAGCATAGCTTTAACCTGCCATCAAGTAAAGAGGAAGGGTAAGATAGTCAATAGAATCAATAGCAAATAGAGAATAAGAAAACACCAAGTTCCGGACCTTATCAGTGAAAAATTCCCAATTAGTTAAAAGAGTAGAGAATGCTGCCCCAAGCAATCCAAATTGAGCACCAGAGGAACAAACTACCGGGCTATCTCGAACAAAAACAGCCGTTACCAATGTGCCAAGTAAGGCAGAAATTAGGTAGATTATCCCAACCCTTACTGTACAAAACAAAGAACACGAAATTAAGATTAGAGCATTGTTCAGAAAACATTTATGATATAATAAATGTACCCTTAGATGCTAAATTCCATTCTTACATGGTCCAAACTCTTGCTCCAGGTAAAATCCAAGAAAAACTAAGCCTGCAAGGTTGACGATGAGATGGATGAGCCCAGCATGCAGCCATGGACAAAGAAAAAAATGCCAAACTTTATGGTTTACTAGCATTGATTTGCGAAGAGCCCCAACTTTATCTAGCCTGCAAAAGGAGCAAAATTTCAGCAATGTTTGAAAAATTACATGTTTTTGCATTTTTAGCTAGGGAACTTAATGCAATATATGAACTATCTGAAACAAACAGCTACAGATAATATATGGACATAGCACAAATGATCAATTGCACAGTAGGAATTCACAATATTTTTATGAGATTAATGATATAATCATTGTAATTTGATATCGTTTCTGTTTATTTTATCCTCAGCAGTATTTTACTTCTAACAAACAGGAAGTAGGCATGAAATCCAGTTACTAGTGTTCTTGACTATGCAACCATTCCCTAGCAATATTCAGCAATGCTGTAATTAAGCATTATTAGAGCTCAGCTAAGTAATTTCAACTAATAAAAAACACCAATAATGAACAGTTAACAAACAATTTATCACAAATAAGGACATTGCAGCCAGAACTATTCCTCTCCTCTCCCAAGGGTTTTTCCAAGAAAGTAAACAGGAATTGATGCAGTTTCAGAGTCTCCATTTCCAATAATGAAATGGAAATTTAGCAAAATGATTAAACAAAACCCTAACTCGCATTTCGAAAGAACATTCGTCTTCTTATTACCAAACATTTCTCAACAATCGAATTGCAAATCATTCAATCGATATTTTTAGCCTCAAACGCAACACACATCAATTCCTTGTCCTTGATTCTCCTCGAAATGAACTCGGAGATTTAAAGAACGAAAAACAAAAACACATGTATAAAACAGAATCAATCGAGGCCAAGCAGCAATTTATATTCATCCTTCTGATAATTAAATGCGCTTAGAAAATATAAATGGCACAAAATCCAGAGTAGAATCAAGAAGGCTAACGTGGAAGAAGAAGGGCCAAGCAAGGGGTTCTCATAGAGCGGCTGAAACGACAGCATGCGGAGGGCCTTAGCGACGCAATCACCGTGAGAATTTATCCGGCAATTGTTTTCTAACATCATTGTTAGGAAAGCTACCAGAAGGAGGATAATGAAGACGGAAATGACCCATGTATCGCTTCTTCTACGGCGAGAGCGGGATTTGAAGAACGGCGTCTTATGCCCTTGGAGAGATCCATGGAGCTCCGAGGAAAACGATTGATTATCCGGCTTGATTTCGAGTTTTGTGTCTGCTTTGGATGCCGCTTCTTCCATCCCGAGAATTGCTTGTACAGGAGAGTGAGAAGTGGGTCTTTGCAGTAATGTGGTGTTCTTAGAGAGAGAAACGGAGCAATGGAAGTTGCTGTAGGGAGAGATTGCCAACTGTAACTACTGGAATCAGTTAGACTTGGCGGGAAACTATTTTCCATTTTGTATATTATTATTTATTTCAGATAACTTCATATGTGGATCTGTGGCGCAATGGTAGCGCGTCTGACTCCAGATCAGAAGGTTGCGTGTTCGATTCACGTCAGGTTCAACTTTTTCTTTTAAATTCGAATTTTTACTGCCACGTGTTATTTACTGATTTGTTGGTGAAATTGACAATAAACGCCAAATTCGTTCTATTACGTCAGGTTTCAATTTCCTTTTTTTTTTTACAATAAAAAAATTCCATTTCTTTTAAAGGTAAAATTCCATTTTTTTTCCTAAGTCAATTTTTTAACTGCCATATGGTAAAATTATTTACTAATTTTGGTGAAATGCAATAAACCCAAATTAGTTCTATGAATAGAATATAATATAGGTTGTGGAAAATTATTTAATAGGAATAAGTTATAACATATCCATAAGGTTAATAAAAAAATTTAGCGGCACACGTTACGATTATATGACCGGTTTTATTTCAAATTTTCATAAAGTTAATAATTTTATTCTTAACGTCATACATGATACAATTATATCCTCTAACGTTTATAAATTATATCAATTTTATTTCTAACTACAATTATACTTTATACAGTTATTAATTCATGAATCTCGTTATTTTCTCTCCAAATATACATCGTGATAACACTCGTCACTAATTGATCAACGTGCTTTCCTCCAACATTTACAAAGTAGACAAATTTTATCTCTAATTACAATAATATCTTCCTCTAACTACCATCATTAATCTTTTTTATTTTTACTTCACATGCCCATCGTAGTAATGATGATCACTAATTGATCAAAAATGTGTTCCTCCAACATTTACAAAATAGACAAATTTTTATCTCTAATTACAATAATTTTTTCCTCTAACTACTGTCATTAATCTCTTTATCTTCACTTCACATACCCATCGTGTTAATACTGATCACTAATTGATCAAACACGTGCGTATCCACGTTAAAAAAAATCAACAAAATATAGGATGTGTGTACACGTACCTTTGATCTGGTGCAGAATACGAGATAAAAAAAATTAATTTTTGTTTTCACTTATGTACACGTGTCATTGATCTGAAATTGATAAGTGGTAATATAACATATGAGTAGAGTAGAGATAATAAGATTCGTGATAACATAAAATGATCCATTAATAACGATTGAAAATTTGCTCGGGGTAAAAATGATGCAATTTGTAAATTTTAGAAGTACAATTTTATTATTTATAAATGTAATATAGGTTGTGGAAAATAATTGAATAGAGATAATTTCTAAAATATCCCTAAAGTTGGTGATTAAGAATAATTTTATTCTTAATGTCGTAGATGTTACAATTATATCTTTTAATATTCACAAATTGAACCAATTTATTTCTAACTACAATTATATTCTGTGCAATAATGAATCTTGTTATTTTCATTTCACATGTTCATCATGTTACCACTAGTCACCAATTGATCAAACTAGACTAATTTTACCTCTAACAACTACAATTAAGTTCTATGTAGTCATGAATTTCCTTAACTTCACTTCGCATGTTCAATATGTTAACACTCATCACTAATTGATCAAATATGTGTATCCACATAAAAAAAATTCAACAAAATATAGTGTGTGTACAAGTGTCTTTAATCTAGTGCAGAACACGAAATAAAAAATTTAACTTTTGTTTTCACTTGCGTACATGTGTATTTGATCTAAAACCGATGAGCGATAATATGACGAACAAATGGAGTTGAGATAACAAGATTAATGATTGCACAAAATATTCAGTTAATAACGATCGAAAATTAGCTCAACTTTCAAATTAGAGATAAAAATGTGGCAACTTACAAATATTAAGCGGATAATTTTGTCATTTATGATGTTAAAATTC
Source organism: Euphorbia lathyris (assembly GCF_963576675.1). Classification (NCBI taxonomy): domain Eukaryota; kingdom Viridiplantae; phylum Streptophyta; class Magnoliopsida; order Malpighiales; family Euphorbiaceae; genus Euphorbia; species Euphorbia lathyris. The sequence continues at coordinate 74,294,466 of NC_088916.1, read as the reverse complement.
TTTATTTTTTTGGTAAATAAAAGTTTAGGTAAAGGTAGATATACTCACTCATAAGGTCATGGTAAAATTTACAGATTATCAACCAATAAGAATTAAATTTTGATATAAAGTGGGAAATCAAACCTCAAACCTGATAAGCGATAGGATTGATGGTTAAAACCTTTACTTTCATATATATTTAGTGGTTTTGATTAGTTGTATGAATATAATATAATATAGGCTGTGGAAAATAATTTAATAGGAATAATAAGTTCTAATATATCCATAAAGTTGTGATTAAGAATAATTTCACTTCAATTTTCCATCATGTTAACACTCATCACTAATTAATCAAATATGCTTGCATCCACATAAAAAAAACTAAAAAATAAAAAAATATAGCGTGTGTATACATGTATTTGCTCTGCATATGCATAATACGAGATAAAAAAAATTAACTTATTTTCACTTGTATATATGTATATTTGATCTAAAATTGATGAGTGATAATAGGACGTACGGGTGGAGTAGAGATAATGAAATTCGTGATTTTATAAAATGCTCTATTAATAGCGACTGAAAATTGGCTCAACTTTCGTAAAAATGTTGTTGATACGAGAGATTTTGCGAGGTAGTGCTCTTGTGATTGAGATGATCTTTCTCTGTGCCTAAGATAAGATAGAAAGATGGTTAAGGTGAGGTTGTTAACAGACAACCCTACTATATATGATGCCTAATTTAGTAGAGTATAGATGGAGTACTAAGCAATTAAGAGTAATTGCAGAGAATGTGTGTATATACCTTGATTATAAGGTTTAAGGTGTATTTATAGGATATAGTGATCCTTAGATTCCTCAAAAGACATTATGGACATAATATAGGTAAGTTGTGTTATAAATGATTTGGGTTTTCTTAATCCTAGGCGGATTTGGGAAGACACAATCCGAGTAATATTTACATGCTCCGTCATTGATCCACGTGTTTGAGGAAGGGCAGTGTTCCTATTTAGTTGAGATTGAGACAAGCTATAAGATTCACTCCTCAGCTAGAGCACCCATTAACATACCAACCTCTTATGGAGGGACGAATCTCGAGAATGATCCTGTGCAGGCATCTTTAGCTACTGAGGTGGTTCCCCTTGCTAACCAACCTTCGAAATAAGTTATTATGACTAAAGAATAAGCTATTACTACTTCAATGACGAACGTAGTGTCTACGTCGCCAATCGTTTCTTCCAATGTTGAAATCTTGTATTTAACTGAGGAAGATAGCCTTCATATTTCTCAATCAGTATCTTCAAGAGAGCTCCACTTTTGGTGAAGCCTCTTTCAACTATGATGCTTACCGAAATAATCAAAGGTAACAAAACATGAGTCCACACCGTAATCGGGAGATGAAAATGATAACTCCACAAACTAAGAGCGGATGAATAAAATAGAGAGAGGATGGCACAGAGAGGGAGTCAGAGGGAGGCAACTAATTTGTCTTTTTTAGATTGAACAATGAATGTATAAGATTATGGATTTTGGTGACTTAAGCTATCCATTTATAGCTTAATGATTAGAGAAAATCCTAATCCTAATCCTCTGTCTCTTTATTTATATATATATATATATAGATTATTTCTTAATGGGTATTATCCATTCATAGATACTTTTGAAAAATGTGTAAATTTATTAGAGTCATTTATCTTTTTCATAAAAAAATTAATCACACTCTAAAAAATTAACTTTAATTGTTTTCTTCAATGTATATTTACTAGTTTTATGTTTACTAGGTTTTAGTAATCCAATTACGATTACTTTAGTAACTTTAATTGTTTTCTTTTTTCTTTAAATAATTTTAGTTGTTTTTCTAATTCAACTTTAATTTTTCTTTAAAAATTAATTGAACTTTAATTGTTTTCAATTAAATACTATTGTACGGTAAGTTTTAATAGAATTGTAAATATTGATTTACTTTCTAAATTTTTAAAGTGTTTTAATAGTACTCTAAATTTATATAAAAGGTTTCGATAGCCTCCACAACTTGCTTAAAATATAATCAATTAATTACTTGCTTGCAAAAAGTAAATTGCATACAAAATGTGTGTTGCACGCGTCTTAAAAAGGTAAAATGACCAAGATCGGAGTATGAGATTCCAATATCGGAGAGGACAAGTTTTACAGTTGAGCAAATAAAAATTTCTTTTTCAATATGCTTTAATCTATGTGAATTATGCAATAACATTTCAAGTCGCGTGTAATACACCTTCCTCGTGTATTAATTGAGGAGCTATTGGGACATTTTAAGTAATTTGAGGGACTATTGGAACATTTTAAACAAATTGAGGAGCTATCAGGACACTTTGAAAGTTCAGAGACCAATCATGCTTTTTTAACAAGTTCAAGGAAAATGATATATTAAGCCTCATTTAATATTACATAAACTATAGGCACTAGATGAGCGGTTTGGCATTCAGCTCGATAAAAACTCGGTGGTGTTTAGCATAATTTATAAATGAATCGAGCTTGAGTATGATATTGAGGCTCGATACATAAAGGAGCCGAGCTTGATCATGGTGAAACTTGAATCAAAAGCTCAAAAACATGTTCGGTTATAAGTTCATAAACAATCTGATAAATAAACTTGATTATAATGTTAATTAACAGTCTCATGAGCAAGCTTAGTTTGACTGTTTTTTTAATGATATTATTTTTATAAAGGATAAAATGTAAAACTACTTAGTTTTATATGAAATTTTTGTTTTGTAGGTTTCAAAACTACATGACTTGTTAATATAGTTAATGAATTATTCACGAGCAAAGTATATGAACATAATTAACAAGGTAATTGCAAGCAAAACTCGTGAACAAATAAATAAGGTGCTCGAAAGTAGCTTAGGGTCAAATAATTTTCTTAATTTTTGCAAACGTAACCTAACATAACTTAGTGTAACTTAACAAAACATAACATAACTTAATGTTAAATTACTCTACGTTACACTGTGTTACGTTACGTTATGTTATGTTAAATTACGTTACCCTAAGTTACAATAAGTTATTTTACGTTATGTTACATTAGATTATATTATATTATGTTACATTAAGTTACATTACATTAGTTACGTTACGTTACGTTACGTTACGTTACGTTACGTTACGTTACGTTACGTTACGTTACGTTACGTTACGTTACGTCACGTTACGTTACGTCATGTCACGTCACGTTACGTTACATCACGTCACGTTACGTTACGTCACGTTACATTACGCTATGTCACGTTACGTTACGTTACATATTGCCAACCATATTGCCCACCAGCTTCAACTAATCTGGATGACTCACCCCATTATTCTAGGCTAGTTTAAGTCGTTAACTTTATATTCGTGAAAACATTTTTTCGATAAACTTAATTAGATGTTCAAAATATAATTATACAAAATATAATTATTTGTATTCAAGTATTTTACAGAGATTATTTAACGTGTTTAATTAACATATCTCATATAATTAATTCAAACACAAAATAACTTTGAAAAATCAATTCAAAAACACAAAATATTTAAGACGAGAAATTATACATTATTTTGTATTATTATTTTACCAAAACTGTTTAACGTGTTTAACTAATATGTTGGATATAATTATTAAGTACAAAAATGGTTTGCAAAATGAAATTAAAACACACATAATTACTATATTCTTTTATTAATTATAATAATTATAATTTAAAACTAATATGGGCTGATTCGTGGTTTCAAAATTAATTTTGTATCGTTGAATTAGTTCGCCTAATTAACTGTATCAAATATCCTTAATTAGATAACTCAATTCAATTCATACAATTTAAAATAAACAATAATTAAAATCATGTGGATTAATTAATTATATATATTAATTTTAGTTTTATCAAAGTCAAAATACTTAGAAAAAATAAAAATTGAAAATAAACGTAAAAATAAAAAATAAACGTAATTGAGACGAAACAGTTCGTCTCTGTCGCGGATCACATCCGCGACGCTAGGCGGCATTGCTGCTAAAGGGGGAGCAATTACCGCCACTCAAAATTTCCCACAATTGAGCTAATGCTCAACTTTCAATATTTAATAAGTTGGCAGTAGCTCAAGCTGCTGCCAACTTATTCGTAATTAATTTTTTTAAAATTAAAATTAAACAATTTAATTTTAATTTATACTAGTATTAGTTAATGTGTCATATTGAATAAAATTAATTCAAATTACTTTTTTAAAAAAACACTAATTTTCAAAATTTATATTTTTTATTTCCTAGAAAATATTTATTATGAGAGAGAAAATGAATTAGAGCAAAATAGTTAGGTTATAAATTGCATTAATTGAAAAAATAATATTTATTTGATATACACATTTTTCTAGGTACCCATGGATGGGTAATACCCATTAAGAGTGAACCCATATATATATATATATATATATAGGGGGCGAGGAGGTTCGACCGACTCTCTGCCCCCATCGGAAAATCCCATATTTAATTTTTAGAAGTATCATTTAATTTTTTTTACATGGTCTAGCCCCTCCAACGTTTAGGTCCTGGCACCGCCACTGAACATAAGAGATTAGTTTTACAACATAACTCATTAGTTTTAAAACATATGTTGGAGTATATGTTCTATATTTTATAGCACGTGTTCTAAAAAGTAAGTTAAGTAAAAATGTTTTAAATAATTAGTTTAGAATATAAGACATTAGTTTTAGAACATAGGCTGAAGTATATGTTTTATATTTTATAACATGTGTTCTAAAAAGGTAAGTAAAATGTTCTACATAATGTTACATATGTTCTAGATAGTTCGTGTTCTTAAAAGTCTTATACATGAACTCTAATAACTTTTTAGAAATATGTTTTATGAACATAAGACATTAATTTTAGAACATAAGACATTTGTTTTAGAACATATGCATAATAGAACTATGTTGGACTATATGTATATATTTTATAGCATGTGTTTTAAAAACTTAAGTAGAATGTTCTAAATAATATTACATATGTTCTATATGTTACATCATGTGTTCTAAAAAATTTTATGCATGACATTGAAACAGATAGAATCCAGAATATGAGCAACACCGTAAAGGATTCAAATCTTGTTCGTTGCTTTCGCCTTTCACCACTGTTCGTCGGTAATCAATTTTGACATCTGAACCGAAATAGAATCATCAAAGACAAGAAATAAATAAAAGAAATGAAAAGAATAGAAGAGGAAGAAAAGGAAGAAACAGAAAAACGAAGAATGAGATCAGAAATGTCCTTACCACCGCGAAAATATTTACAATGATGTCATTAATGAGTATTCTCACACAAATAATTTGTTCTCACATAAGGAGATATTTTCACTTGATCCATTCCCTGTATATATATATATAAAAGGCAAAAAGCATCCTGAGACCCCTGATCTTTCATTGTTTAGTGTATTAAGCCCTCGATCTTTCATTTAGACACATTGAGCCCCTGATCTTTCATTATTTGGTGCATTAAGCCCTCGATCTTTCATTTAGATACATTGAGCCCTTGATCTTTCATATATGGGTGTATTAGGCCGTTCCATAAATCAATTCATATATGAGTGTATTAAGGGCCTGTTTGGTTCAACTAGGAGTGTTCAACGTTCGGTTCGATCTGAAAACCGAACCGAAATAACCGAATAACACCTAAAATAAAAACGAACCTAACCGATTTTCTCTAGACACTACAGCAACAACAAACAGCTTACTACAACCGCAAACAGCTAACAACAACAACAACATCTATTAGTTAACAATTGAACCTAGTGGCGTTCAATTATGTTGTTGTACTAAAACAATTAATATTTAATGATAATATTACAATATTAATTATCTTATTAGTTTAGTTATCAATTATCAATTTATCATTAATTTAGCTATCTATTAACCCTTTCAATAAAAAAAAACGCTATCTATTATCAATTATAATAGGATATTATCAATTTACCATGATTGTAACGTATTAATTGATGTACTATAAGTAATTACTTTAAAAAAACATACTGTAAGTAATTACCTTTAAATGTTTAATAATATTCATGAATTTAGTTAATAGTACGGGTGGTTTTTTTAAGTTTAGGATCATGAAATTTTAATGTACATATTTTAAATATAATATAAACTAATAATTTATTTTATAAATGATGAAACCGAATACCAAACTGAACCGAAACGAAATAATCGGTTCGGTTATAAATTGGTTAGGTTCTTTTTTATTTTAGGTGTTATTCGCTATTCGGTTGTTTCGGTTCGGTTCGGTTTTCAGACCGAACCGATCGTTGAACACTTCTAGTTGAACCAAACATGCCCTTAATACACTCATATGTGAATTGATTTATGAAAGGGCCTAATATACCCATATATGAAAGATCAAGGGCTCAATGTGTCTAAATGAATGATCGAGGGCTTAATGCACCAAACAATGAAAGATCAATGGCTCAATGTGTCTAAATTAAAGATCAAGGGTTTAATACATCAAACAATGAAAGATCAGGGGGCTTAGGATGAAGATCCTAGTGGGGTGGGAAAAAGATCCCCACCCCATCCCCCTATTTATAGATTTTTTTCCGCAATCTCAATCTCGCGAGAAAAATTAATGAGGATTCTCCGTCCAGTTGAGACAAACTCCTACATGGATGAAGAATTCCTGCCCCAATTGCAACTGTAAGTTGAAACTGTCGTAATTAGAACTATTTTAATCTCATAATTAAAAATCATACCTTCTTTAAAAAAATATTTTTCAACTAGTTGATTATTTTCCAAACAACACCATTTAAGTTTTCCCTTTATATCTCTACATCACTTCAGCTTTTAAAAAATTCTTTGCTTTTAGGTTAAAAAATAATTATTATGAAAGCGATAAATTAACTAATCCTATAGGGACAAAGATCACTTGTGCTTCTAAAATTATTGAGGAAAATCGACTATATTAGTATATTCTCATCTTACGAAAATATTAATGTAATTCTATTATAAAAAAACCTAGCTTAATTTTAATCTTTTTCATAGAATTTTGTTTGTAATTTTCATCCATAATTACTTAAATATATTATAAGATAAAATTAAATATATTTAGTCAAGGAGAAGCATGTCCTCAAAGCTAGAAAGGAGGCTGGGGTTTCTTCAGTAGCCTTGCCTAGGTCCAGATTTGGGGCCCTGATGATTGAGGAAGTTCAAGAGTCGGACCAAGATGAGAATCATATGGATCAGAGTATTCCAGGATTAAAGTCTGTAGATCCAGTCGAGAAGGTGGTTGAATCTGTGAACCTGCTTTTTGTCTCTAAGGATGAAGAAATCAAATGAGGTTAGTATTCCTGTTCCTGGTATTGATCCTGGGATTGGGAAATCTATGGGAGTTAACAAAACTAATATGAAAAAGCTTAAAGGAAAACAAAAAAGTGGCCTTAACACTTTGGCGTTTCCAGATAAGAGGGGGCCTGGGGGTACCTCGGTAAGGCTCTCAGGAGCCCCTAGTAAATACCTGGCTTAGGGTAGGGGTGTGGTCAGTTGTCCTCCTTTCTATGGATTTGTTATTTTGGAATGTTAGGGGTGCGGCTAGCAAGGCTACCCGTATCCATATTAATGATCTTATTAAGCAGTTTAATCCATCTTGTTTTGCTCTTTTGGAAACTAAGATTAGTGGTGAGAAAGCAGATGAGGTGGTTAAGAAGTTTAAGAACTGGCACTGTGTTAGATCGGAGGCAACTGGCCGGGCTGGGGGGATTTGGCTTTTTTGGAGGCCAGATCGGATTCATTTTGATATTCTTAGCATGGATAAGCAGTTCATTCATTGTAAAGTGAGTTTGTGTATGCTGACCCTATCTTGTCTAATCGAAAACGGCTCTGGGAGGTTCTCTATTCTATGAGTGTCAACATTTCGGAGCCCTGGTTTGTGGCGGGTGACTTTAATGATATCGCCTTTATGAGTGATCAGAGAGGGGGATCCAATCATTATGTTAATCGCTGTCTGCATCACAAGAATAGTATGGATTTATGTGGGCTTTCCGATCTGGGGGCTTCTGGTCATAAATTCACTTGGAAGCATAATAATACTTTTGTTCGATTGGACAAAGTCTACGCTAATGTTTTATCTCTAACTTCCTTCCCCGAGTGCTCTGTGTTGAACCTCTCGTTCCGTCATTCGGATCATTGTCCTATTTTGTTTAGACTTTTGAGAGGTAAGCATCCTAGGGGTAAGAGACCGTTCCGGTATCAATTGGCTTGGGAGTCCCATCCTAAGTTTAAAGAGTTCGTTCATGAGAGTTGGAGACCTCATTCGTATGTACTGCAAGCTGCTGAAGGGTTCAGGAATAAGGTGCAGGGGTGGAATAGGAATGTGTTTGGGCATATTATCAGAAGGAAGAACAAGTTATTAAAGAGGATGGAGGGCATTCAACGCAGGTTGGAGGGGAGGTTTGATCATAGCCTTGAGGGCCTCCTCAGAACCCTTCAGAAGGAGCTGGAGGCTGTGCTTAGGCAGGAGGAGTTCCTTTGGTTCCAGAAGTCTCGGAAGTCCTGGATTAGAGATGGGGATCATAATACCAAATACTTCCATCTCTCTACCCTGATCAGAAGGCAGAGAAATAGAATTGAGGCCATTAAGGATTCTAATGGTGATTGGGTTTATGAAGATGAGGTTATTCGGAACTTAGCCCTGGATTTCTATAGAGAGCTGTTCAAAGAGGAACCTGTTCTTTTGGAGAGGGCTCACTCTATTGCTACATTTCCTTTAATCAGTGAGGGTTGTAGTCAGGAGGCCTTTCAACTTATTTCCCGAAAAGAGATTGACCAAGCTATCTTCAGCATTGGGGCTTCTAAAGCTCCTGGGATTGATGGTCTTCCGGCGGGCTTTTACCATAAGCATTGGGATGTCGTGAAGGAAGGCATCTATAATTTTGTCTTGGGGGTGTTCAGTGGTTCGAAGGATATTGAGCTGGTTAATAGAACCCTCCTAGTTCTGATTCCTAAGATTGATAAGCCTTCTTCCTTTTTGCATATGAGACCTATCAGTCTTTGTAATGTTCTTTACAAAACTGTTACAAAGATTGTGGCTAATAGAATCTGTGGCATTCTTCCTGCGATCATTTGTCAGAATCAGGGTAGCTTTGTGCCTGGTAGACAAATGATGGATAATGTGGTGATCGCCCAAGAGATGGTCCACACGATGAAGATTAGGAAGGGGAGGAAAGGCATTGTGGCTCTGAAGCTGGATTTAGAGAAGGTCTATGATCGAATTAATTGGGATTTCTTGATGGAGAGCCTTGAGAGAGCTAGAATCCCGGACAACTGGAGAAGTTTAATTAAGGTATGTATTTCTTCTCCTGTGTTTCAAGTTATGGTCAATGGGGATATGTCGGAGGAATTTTCCCCGGGCAGAGGTATCCGTCAGGGGGATCCTATGAGCCATTTCCTTTTTGTTATTGCTATGGAGAGGCTCTCTCACCTGATTCAGGATGCGATTGATAATGGGAGTTTCCACCCTGTGGCGATCAACAGCTTCTGTCCCCAAGTGACTCACTTATTCTTTGCAGATGATGTCCTTATCTTTCTTGAGGGTAATGAGGAGCAGTTGAGAGTCATTATGGATATTCTGGATTGTTTTTGTTCGGCCTCTGGGCAGAAGCTTAATATCCAGAAATCTAGGATGATGTGCTCTAAGAATATGAATCAGAGAGTCTGTAAGAGATTAAGTGATCTCTCAGGTATTCCTCTTACTGATTCTTTTGGGAAGTATCTGGGCGTTCCCCTCCACAGTGAGCGTGTGTCTAAAGGCTCCTTCAAAGAGACTTTGGATAAAGCTAATTCGAAGTGTGCCACTTGGAAAGCCAAGACTCTGTCTCTCGCTGGCCGCCTCACGTTAATTCAATCTGTTAATTGTGCTGCTCCCAATCACATCATGCAGGCTTGTAAGCTTCCGGATCTTGTGCTTAATGATCTTGACAAGATTAACCGTAGGTTCCTATGGGGGGAAGCTGCGGAGGGCAGAAAGATCCATTTTGTGCCTTGGAGTGAGGTTTGCCAGCCTAAAGATTCTGGGGGTCTGGGTATTAGGAAAGCAAAGGACAATAATAAAGTTTTATTAATGAAACTCCTTTGGCGTATGTGGCAAAACCCCTCATCTCTTTGGGTTCGCCTCCTTTGTGGTAAGTATCGGAAAGACAAAATCTTCGGGGCCCCGAAAGAGAGAGTTGCTAATTGTTCCTTCCTCTGGAAAGGACTTAGTGCTGTGTTTGATGAGTTCTGCTCGGGAGTTGGCCTGGAGGTGGGGAATGGTAAGTCCATTAGTTTCTGGTTTGATAACTGGATTGGGGATAAACCGTTAATTGAGGTGTGTTCTTCCCCCCCCCCCCCCCCCCCCCCGCCTAGTGATATACGCAACTGGAGGATTGCCGATGTGGTTGACTCGGAAGGGGACTGGATCTGGTCAAAGTTTGATACTTTCTTTAGCCTTGAGACTCTCCTTAGAATGCGAGGAGTGAAGGTGAGTAATCAAGAGGAAGACTTGGATAGGCACTGTTGGGCGCTGACTAACAATGGAGTTTATTCTTGCAAATCGGCTTTTGAAGCTTTCTCTCTCTTTAGATCTGATCCTCCCTCGGATGTGTGGAAGTCGATTTGGACCCTTAAAGTTCCTTTCCGTATTAGGAGTTTCCTGTGGTTGGGCGTTAAGGACAGGCTTCTTACTAATTCGGATAGGCACAGAAGGCACTTGGCTGATTCTGGAGCTTGCAGTAGATGCAGAGGCCATGTTGAGACTTTGTGCCATGCTCTTAGAGATTGCTCTAATAGTAAAGAGGTTTGGAGGAAAATTCTCCCACACCATATTTTCTCTTCCTTCATGGCACATTCTGAGGTCGACTGGTTCTCTGATGGTGTTAGAGGAAAGTTGCTTCCATACATGGAGCATGGTGACATTTTCTTTGCTATTATCTGTCACCAAGTTTGGAAATGGAGAAACGAGGAGATTTTTGGAGATAAAACTGTTTTTATGACAAACTTAGCTGATTTCTTCTCGAAAAAACTTTTCTCTATTATCGATAGTTTCAAAGGAGAGTCCCTTGCCAGAGCCTCTCAGTGTTGTGATGTCCATCTCGTGGGATGGAGCAGGCCAAGAGAGGGGGTTGTGAAGCTGAATACTGATGGTTCCTGCCTCAGTAATGGTAAGATTGCGGCTGGAGGTGTGCTTAGAGATGCAGGGGGGCGCCTGGCTTTCTGGGTTCTCCCAGAATTTAGGGTTGGGTTCTTCCTTTTCTGCGGAGCTCTGGGCTATTCTTACTGGAATCAATCTTACTAAAAGGCTGGGTGTTAAGAGGCTCTCTGTGGAGTCTGATAATTTGGAAGCAATCAAAATGATTTCTGAGAATCATTCTATGGGTCTTAACAGTCGCAACCTCATCAAAGCTATTAAAAGGCTTTGCTCCTCCTTTGAGTTTGTAGAGTTCAGACACATTTTTAGAGAGCAGAATCGTGTTGCTGATCGCTTGGCGACGGCGGACCATGAAGGGACGTTAGGCGTTACTACCCTTCCTGTTTCCCCTAATTTCATCTCTCCTCTTCTCTTAGAAGATAAGATTGGGGTTAGCTTCCCTAGGCTAATTCCTGGATAGTTTGTTGTTGTTCGTTTTTCTTTTCCTTTTCTACCAAAAAAAATAAAAATAAAAATTCTCTGTTTCTATTGGGACGAACTCTACACGGATGAAGAATTTTCACACTAGTTGCAACCCTAATGGTGAAACCATCATAATTATAACTATTTAATCTTGTAATTAAAAACAATACCTTCTTAAGAAATATTTTTCTACTAACCTAGATTTGTATATTTCCTAAACAACACCGTGTAATCTTCCCTTTTATATTTCTACATCACTTTAGCTTTTTAATTTTTATTGCTTTGAAAAGATTAAAAATAATTATTATGAAAGTTATAAATTAACTAATTCTATAGGAACAATGATCACTTGTGTTTCTAACATTACTAAGGAAGATCAGCTATATTCTTATTGTACAAAATGATTAATGTAATTCTGTCATAAAAACAATTAGGATAAGAACCCATTTTAATCCTAACGTTTAGAGTGATGTTTTATACTATGCGGCTTTGCAACCACAAGATAGAAAAAAAAGATGATATTGTCTTTTCCTAGTGTTAAACTTACATCGTGAATGGTTTCTCAACATCACTTATCTTTAAATTAGGACCTTTGACGGTTGTCGAATCCACCAAAAATAAATATAACTTCACAGCCGTTAGGCTTGCACAAAGGTAAGCAAAGGTCGTACCCAAAGGACTAATACTGATCTAATTTGTAAATATAACCAAACAAATAAATAAAAAGTAAAAAGGGAGAATTGGAATAGTTGATTGCTAAATTAACCAAAGTAATAGGGTTGAGTTGAAATTGAATAAAATGATTAATTAGAATTTCAGCTAAGGGATTCTCAGGCAAGGAATTCGGTTAGTCTTGATCATTGACAGAAATGATGTTTCTTTTAAATTGCATATCAGACTAGTTTGGTATATTCTTCCTAAATAATGAATTAACCAAGTAAGACTGTAGTTAACTCCTAATTAACGAATAACCTTACCTCAGCGGCTAAGATTCAACCCGTTAACAGCGTTAGGAATTAGAAGAACCTAATATAAGCCAACCGATTCTCAGCGATATCGATTCAGAAACTTAATTACTCATTCACTTGATGAGATAAAGTCGAAAATAGATGTATTAATGTCACATGGAGAGTTCTCAGTTCTCAATCTGATTATCACCAAATACAATCTAGATTTCAACTTTATAGCATCAATTACTACTAACTCAGATTTAACTAAATAATGACTCGTTGATTATCTAGTTTAATCAGATAGCTGTATATCAGTTTAATCAAATGAACAATCGGCCGTATCATTCAAAAGCAAACTAACAATTGAGATAAAATCCTTAAACACAGTGAATAAACAAATGATATGAATAAAGAGAAACTACTAGAAGAGAAACGATCTCACAATGCTTGAAGATTTCTGCCTTTGAATTATCCCTTAAAGGAAATAAAGGGTTTAACTATGAATAGCCATTAAGAACAAAATAAGTGTCTGTAGTTTTTCCAGTCTAAAAGATACGTTTTCTGGAAAAAATGTCAAACTCTAAGAAAAGAGAGAGAGAGAGATAATCTAATCTAAAAACCTAATGTTTTTGTAAATAAGATATATCCCTCCAAATTAACTAACAAAAGAATATCTTTCCCAATCACGAATCTTTTCTAATCTTCTCATATCCCTTATTTTCTACCTTCTTCTTTGAGTAGGAAAGAGTCCTGATCAATCTAAACATCACCAGTTCGGAGGTCTTAGTCTTGGGCAAGACTAACTCCAATTTCGTTTCAGCTAGTCTTGGGCAAGACTAACTCCATTTTCGTTTCAAGTCCAAAGTTTCTTCAAATTAAGTCCAATTCTGCTCCTTTTAATCATTTGAGTCATGTGGAGACAAATCATACCAAAACAAGCAATAATATCCGAAATAACACTAAATTAATTAAATAACCTAGCACTAAAATGGACATTTGAACATTGAATTGGACACTTATCAACCTTTAATTTATTCTTGAAGTATAATCTAATGTGGCTATCTTGGAAGGATCATCTCTAAGTTGTTGTGATAATTCCGACCAAAAAGAATCTGGCCAGATAAGCAAATTAATGGAAAGAATATAGTATGAGGGAAAGATATCCATAGGTTCACATCTTAGAGTTTATGTATTTCACTATCCGGACACTTATGCATGTGTGCATATTTGTGAAAAATAGAAAAATATAGAGATCAAAGTTATTACAGTGGATGTGATATGAAATATGGGATAAAGCATAAAGAGTACTAGAGACGATTCGTGTTCAAATCAAGGGCTACATATCTCGAACGGGTATATAGTTCCAGGTTTGATACATGTACATCGAGCAGCTATATAACTTCAACGAGTGTATAACACTAGAGATCTCGATAGTATACCAGTCGCATGAACTATTTGCTTAGTATGGATGAGATTGAGACAAGACTTGAAATTTTATTCCATTACATACGAGTGAGAGATGTTAGCATTATTCAGGCGTGGTCCGAATAATAGTTACGTCCGTAATAGTAATGAGTCAGATTCATCTAAACATATGGAGGATTAGGGTTAGGCTTTGTCCCGATCCTTAAGTTATAAATAGATAGTTTAAGCCACTTAAAGCCCTCGTCTTATAAGCTCCATATCCAGTCTAACAAAGACAAATTAATTGGCTCCTTTTGACCCCCTCTTAATTCCACCTATCTCAATCGTCTGGTCTTAGTTCATGGACTTATCATTTTCATCTCCTGATTAACCTCGGCGTGGATGATTCATGATCAGTAATACAAGATCACGATGATTATCTAATATATATTGTTAAACTTATAATTAGTTATTTTGTAGCCTATAGGTGGATGACTCGAAAGAAAAACATAATAATTGAATTAGTAATATATTTTCTTAATGGTATTTAACGAATTTTTTAAAAGTTATACTAAAAAATGCTATTTAGAATATGAGTAATGAGGAATGAGAATTTTTGTGAGGATCCGAATCTCCGCGGAAATGGAGATGTGGATGATTTTTAATGCATTTCATCAACAAAAATGAAGATGGGAGATCCCCTAGACATGGACAAGCATGGAAGGAGTAGTCTCCATCCCCACCCCGTTCTGTTAGCAACCCTACTCACCATGATTATTTAGTAATCACGATAATATAATTGCCACAAATACTCTGTAGAAAACAATTTTCCTTGTATCATAAAAGTAATAATATGAATTTCGTTAATTATGAGAAAGAGTGACCCGTAAGCAGTGGAGGAGCCAGAAATTCAGACTTAGGGGGGCTAATTTTAGTCGTGCGGTTGAGGATAAATTTTCAAAGTCCAACCCGTTAGGGCTGGGCAAAATTTTTTTAGCCTTCAAGGTGTTAAAACTGCAAAAATCTTATCATTTTTTAGAATTTAGCATTGAACTAATAGAATTAAATATGTTTACTATTTTTTTAATGGTAAAAATATAATAAAAATGAATTCAAAAGTGTTATCGAAATAAAGAGTCCATTTAAATTAATTACTAATTGTAACATGTTTTTATAATTATGGAAACATAAAGTTAAAATAAATAAAAACTTGCTAAAAAAAACGAGGTTGGGGGATTTGAACACAAACCTCTAAAATAGGAGCATGCAATCTTAACCATCTTATCTATCATTAAATATTAAAATAAAACTACATAAAGTCAATATATACTAATTTTAGGGGGGGGGGGGGGGGGAGGGGGCTACAGGGAACAAATCGATAAGTACTCAAGGGCGGAGCCGGGGGGGCTTTGCCCCCCCCCCCCCCCCCCCCCGAGCCCTGGGCTGGCTCCGCCCCTGCCCGTAAGTGGGGCTAGTGTTATTTTAACAAAAGAGTTAATAATAAACCTATCCATGGCCGGGTTGGACCGTACCTAACTGGTTTTATATAAAAACATAATCCATTATTAGTTTAGGCAGGCTCGGGTTTAAAAATCAGATCACAAACCTAGCCTATATAAACTCACCTAAAAATATATACATAACTTTTATTTATAAAAAATAAAATTTATACGTAAAAGTAAATATTTAATATATAAATTTATTAATTAATATTAATAGATGTGCCGGAGTTGACCGGTCCGTGCTATTTTTATCAATTTCAAGTCCATCCAAAATATAGACGAGCTTTAACGGGTCTGGACCGAGCTGGGCCTAAGATCAAATTTCATTGTCGAAATCCAGTCCAAGGACACGGGCCTGGACGGACTGGATGGGTACCCGAACCCATGTACAGGTCTAGTTAAAAATAATCTCTTTTTTGAAAAATATTTTTCAATCCACGGGATATTATAAATTTTCCAAATATAAAATGAATCAACTATTCTCTTTCATAATAATCCTTCTTATTCCTATATATATATATATAAAAAAAAAATCCTTCTTATTTTCTTAACATGCTACCCAAAAATGAGCTATTCTCTGGGGATATGCAAAGAGTGAACGACCAAAACCTTAACCGCCAAAAATTATCTTTCTAAAAAAAAAAAAAAAAACCCTTAACCGCCAATAAATTTTTTTAAGTTTTTCATTTAAATTTTGAGATTTTTTTTTCTAGCTTTTAACTGGAAAATAAGTTTTTTTTTTTTTAATTTACTTTTGTTTCTTTTATTGAATATTTTTTTTTATCGCTCTACTAGTACGGTTTTATAATTTCTATTTGAAGTTTTTTGTTTTTATATGTTTTCCTATTATGGTCTGTCTCTTTATAGAAATATTATCATGCACAAAATTTTTTTTATCTATTATATAGATTTGACTCATAGAAAAATTACGAGCTTATTTCTGAAAAAAACGACTTTAAGACCGATTTTGGTGGAATGTGTTTTCCGCTGCTGTATCAAAAACAGTTTAAAACACCGTCTATTATTACTTTATCACGATTTATGATATTGAAAGATTCGGAATTCAAATTTCTCTAATGTAATTCTAGATTATAATTTTTTCGTTTGAAGATAATTTTTTAATTACATATATCGAGATATATTATTTTCTTTATTTTTTTTATAAATGAAATAATAATTATTATTTTTAAAAGGAGCTATTTTTATTGTATTTTTTCATTAAGGAAAGAAATTTAAAAAGCTAACCATTTCAAACTATTTTAGAAGGTAGTCAAAGTACAGCCCAAATCCCTTAATTTTATGATTTTTTTAATCCAATCTTAACCTTTTGTTTTATTGTTAATATTTTTTTTAATACTTACAAGACAAAATGAATAAAAATAAAATTATACTACACTTTAAGAGAATTTAATTAAATTGAAATTAAAATTAAAAATTACCCATTACCAAATAAGTTGGCGGGAATGGTTAGAAATGGGATCAACTATAAACCGCATAATTGAATCGCCTTTTATACAGAAATGGGTCATATCTTTCTGCCATATAAATCCACACACCGAGTCACTGACGCTTTCTATGAACTCGGGCATTGACTCGCCGCCGTCGCATTTTGCTTGCTTATTGCAAGGTAAAGCTCGCATGACTTGACTTGCACTGATTTAGTATTCGTCGCTCTTATCTAATTCATTCACTGATTGTTTAGTTTTCGCCATTCCGATACTGTTCTTAGGGTTTTGAAAATGGACACTACAAATGCATCTGAAATTGGAGGCCCTCTCAGTTCACTGGATGCAGAAATCAGATCGTTTTTTGATTCGGCTCCTCCTCTAAGAGATAGTGAGAGTATCGGCGATAAATTGAGAGGTTTCATTGAACTCAATTCTGCTGCACCAGGTGAGAGTTGTATGAGAGATTTGTGATTATGTATATGTTTTCACGTTTTTGCATTGAGATGTTACTAATTGTTTTGGCTAGTAAATGCAGCGAATGGAAATGCAAGGAGGATCGTGTGTGTGACATCTGGTGGTACTACAGTTCCGCTGGAACAACGTTGTGTTCGCTATATTGATAATTTCAGCTCAGGCCATAGAGGAGCAGCGTCCACTGAGTAATCGAATTAAAATTTATTAAGTTAAGAATTCTTCATTTGATCTGGTTTTTCATTGGAGGTGGATTTAATTTCTCGAATCATTGTGTGGCAGGTACTTTATCAAGGCCGGATATGCAGTAATTTTTCTAAATAGGAGGTAGTTTTTTCGTCTGTTTCTAAGACATTTGTCCGTTCATCCTTAATTCCTAGTAATTGCTGAATGCATCCACCGTGCTATTGAATCTACATAAAGGTTTGATGCACTGCAAAAATGAATAAGAACTTAACAAATGATAATTTTAATGCCTTCCCGTGCAGGGGAACTTGCCAGCCATATTGTCGATCTCTTCCTGAGGATCCGCTGCTACAGTGTTTTGAAAGCACTGATGACTTTAATATTCAAGGTCTTTTGTTTATTCACTGCAAATAACTTTGAATAGTGCATTGTCATAAGTGCTCTATTTCTGTGAGACAACTCAAAAGCTTCAATGTTTGGCTTAATGTTTTGTGATAATAAGCCGTTGGTATTATTTCTTCCAAAATACTAGTGGAAATCAACTAGTCAATTTGATCATGAATAAATGGCTAAACAACTGTTTGTTTCAATTTTGTGACCAAGTTTCCTGAAATATTTCAGTGCGGGACTCATGTTCTGAAGCAGTCAAGAAAGCCATAAATAGTCACCATGCTGTATGATCTACTTAGAACTTATATCAGGCGTTGTAGAATTTTTGTTCATTTATCTTTTCTTTCCGTGTATTATTATGGTTTGCTGAATTTTTTAGCTCAACCCTTTGATTACTTGCTTTTGTATTTAATGTAGGCTGTCGAAGGAGGTCGCTTGTTAAAACTTCCCTTTACAACCATATTTGAATATCTTCAGGTTAGCTTCAACAAGCTTATCTCCTTAAATTTCTCATTTTAATGCCATCTTATTTTTGTATAAAGTGCAGTTGTTTATTTGTAATAAATAGCATGTGGATATGTTATCATTGGCAGATGTTACAGTTGATTGCAACAGCAATGAGGGATCTTGAGAGACGTACTATGTTTTATCTTGCTGCTGCAGTTTCCGACTTCTATGTCCCTTGGAAGGATATGGTAATAGTCGATATGCTGATTTTCGTTCTTTTTCTAGAAATTTTTTTTTTATACTCTTTTGGTTTGTTCTAAAGTGTATTTGGTCCAAAGATCCACAAGGATGCTTATTGATGAATTTATCATTATTTTTTGGGGGGGGGGGGGGGGTTAAATTAGAGGAAGTTAAAGAAAAAGGAAAAATAAATTGCACGCAGGAAGTATTTCCAAGAAATTAGGTCAGCTCACACTGTACATACATATCATACCAGAAGGATACTCGTGTCTGGACTAGGAATGGTGCTGATATGTCGCCCATTATTTACACAAGGAAGATAAAGTGAACTTGGCTGGAGATTACTCTAAGGCATCTAATTTATTATTATTCTGAAAACTGAATACTTTTTTGCCTATTTGTTGCTGGCATAAGGAGAATACTTTTATATTAGGAGATGTATGAATCTTGTTAGCTTGTTAAAGTTTATGTTCTACTATTTAATGAAATTAACCTCTATTAAAAACCATAAATTAGAACATTGGGAGGAGATTGTTCTCATGATCCTCATGTTCTATGGAAGATGAAAATATCTATTATCTGCTTTCTTATTCGTTTCCAATAACTTGAAATATGTACAGGCAGAACACAAGATTCAATCAGCATCTGGCCCTCTTGACATGCGACTTGTGCAAGTGCCAAAGATGCTATTGGTGTTGAGGAAAGAATGGGCTCCGACGGCTTTCTGCATATCTTTCAAGGTTAGATGATGTGCCATCCTGTCCTTAATGTCTTTATCGAGATAGATCTGACTTTATCACTCTGGTTAGGGCTGAGCATAAATCAGTTATAACCGAAAACCAAACCATAACCTAGCCAACTGTTGCACACTCCTAATTCTGGCCATTCCCTTGAAAATGTATGTATATATATGTGTGACTTTTTATCCCCTCTAAGATGAAGCTGGCTCATTTTGTGTGCATGTATGGTCATTTGGTATGTGCTTCAACAAAACCGTATTCTCTTCATTCTTGTTTCTTACCCAAGTAATTAATAAAAAGGATGGTACAAAACAAATTTAGAGAAATTTCATTATGATGTTTCCTTGTTCCAATTATGTGGAAAGATGGGTAAGGACTTGATTACTGTCCTGCCTTTCTGTTTGCAACTGTGTTTCTTATAGTGCGAAAACTTCAAGTCAGTATTAGCTGAAGATAATGTGTGCTAGCTATGTTACAAGATAGCTTTAATTTTAAAGTGTCTCACGTTTCGGAAACCGAAACTCCCGGAAACTTGTACGAAACTTTCAACTCACGTTTGCATAATATAAACTCGTTTCCTAGGATGTAATTTGTTTTTAAAAGTACATCAACTAGGATGTAATGTGTTTTTAAAAGTATATCAATACCAATCACTTGTCCAGTAAATTCCTACTCCAGATCATCTTCTACAAGCTTTCAAAATGAAATAAATCTCTTTATATAATCTTTTTTTTTTGGTAGAAAACTTGTATGTAATCTTTGGAATGTATATGTATAAAAAAAATGAAACATGCATGCTTATAATTTTAAAAGATTATATATCTACCCTTGTATTTTTTATTATTTATAGGTTTCCCCACGATTCAGTTTCCTATATTCTTACAGATATTGTTTCTTGGTGTCGGTTTTCGTGTCAGTATCGGTTTCCATGTAACATAGTGTGCTAGACTGCTAGTGGTTTCCCTGTGTACCCAACTTAGAAGGAAGGGGTTCTTAACTGAACAACTTGACAATTATTTTTTCTGGTGCTGTTGTCAATTTGTTTCAACAATACTATTATTTTATTGCTAATTCTGTTTTCCTACTGGAGTCAACAGCTTGAGACAGATTCAAAGATTCTATTGGAGAAGGCTGATATGGCTCTTAAAAAGTACAAGATGCATATGGTTATTGCAAATGAACTTTTGACCCGCAAAGAGGAGGTCACCGTCGTTACAACCGATCAAAAGATTCCGGTTCGCCGCGACAAGACTGATCCTAGTTCTGATGTGGAAAAGCCTCTGATTGAACTTCTTGTGGAGAGGCATTCTACTTATATCAAGGGTTCCGAGTCTTCTGACCCGTAATCTTTCAACCTATGAGTAAATAATATCCATAGTTCTCCGATTATCTGAAATGAAATAAAAATGTTATAAATTTTATATTAGTAATGAGAAAAACATCGCGGTTAAACTTTGGTTTTACTCATGACCCTTTTATCCGAAAATCACCAAACATATTCGCCCGAAATGCCATGTATAGGACAAATCATTTTTTAGTTTCCACGTGTTGAACAAGTCTTGGTATGATTTTAATAACACGTTATCCACTTGGCATCTCCAGCGAATATGTTTATTGATTTATAAAACAAAGTTATATGACAAAGTGAAACCGAAGTTATACATGCGACAATGATTTTCTCGTTAAAAATTAAAAATTTATGACATTTTTGTTCTATTTTTTTACAATTGGATTGTGGTTCAGGTGGCGATGCATACAACATAACCTAGCGTCAATATATCGTGAAAATTGTAACGAGATGTTGGCATTTCAAGATGTTTTTGTTGTTTTATTTTTACTGAATTAACCAACTACCTTATCATAGTTTTGGAAGCAATTAAACCATACTGTACCATGCTACCAGAACATCACACCATGCTACCAGACTTGTTCTGAGGAAAATAATGAATATTGAATCGAGTTGAGATGTACTTATTACTTATGCCTTTTTTTCTCACCAATAGTAATCGAGCAAATACACAATCCGATGTAATCATTGGCATCATCCTCGATCACTGGATTTTTTTTCCTGGCTATTATTTGCAGCTTTAGGGGTGAGCAGTTTTATGTTTCAAATCGATTGATTCTTGACTCATTTTCTTTTGTGATGGTAGTAGAGCGATTACTAATAACTCTGTTTTTCTTCGAGCAATTTTGCCGCATTTTCATTCATGGCAACAATAGGTCCCTTTTGAAGGAAGAAGGCACACCTAATAGTCCTTATATTCTTCCTGTTAATAAACCACCAGCTTTATTGTTAATCTTTCACATTCTCACTGATCCAAATTATTACTAATGGTTGAGATCGGTGGACGTAGCATTAATGTCCAAGAGCAATTTCTCTTTTGTGGATAGCACAATTACGCCCCAAATTCTAAAGATCATTCATATACAACCTATTTCTTGATTGTTACATGCACTGTTTCAGTCAATTGCGTGGAGCGATATAGATTTACTTAGAATCTCCGAGTTAAAAAGTCATATACATAACTTCAATCAAGGTGAATTGAATGTGACCGATTACTATACAATACTAAAGATCGTGTATGATGAATTAGTCACCTCCGGCCATTGTCAAAATGCTGTGATCCAGAATGTCATTATGGAGCCTTCAATGCTTTGAGAAATTAACAAAATACAGATCAGATTATTACTTTCCTCCAAGGTCTTAATGACCAATACTCCACTGTATGTTCACAGATTCTTCTCATTAAACCACTTTCATCACTAAATAGAGGTTTTGCCTTATCCATACAACATGAAAGGCAATCGAGTCAATCAATTAAACCTATCACAAACTCAGATAGTATACCTTTTGTCGGTTTTACTATTTCTCAGATCAAATACTAACATAACAGATCAAATTTTAAAAACCCAATTCATCTGGAAAACCTTACAATACAAAAAAAAAATCCACTGTGGCGGAACTGGCCACATTGAAGACACCTGCTAGAAGAATCATGGGTGCTCTCCTAGTTATGAGAATAGATCTAAGGATTATAACAAAACAGTGCTAGCAAAGGCAAATTACGTAGTTAATCAAAAGCATTAAAGAAGGAGAATCAGATACTGATGAAGAAGAAAGTAACAAATCATCCTTACCAGAGCAACTTACCCTAACAAAGAATCAATATCAGCAACTCATGTCATGGCTACCACATAATACTACATCAAAAGATATCCACATCAGGAAGCAATGTAAATGCCTACATGAAAACAAATCTTAGTATAATTTTGAGCTCATTTGTTAATAATTCTGCTAGGAAACCTTAGATCATAGGCACATGTGCCACAGATCACATCATATGTGATAAGTATTACAGTTAATATAATATGATTGCAAATTGCAGTGTCAGTCTTGGGGATACAGTTTTAGTCCGCTATGTTGGTACAATAATGTTAGGGCCTAAACTGACTTTGCATAAAATATTGTGTGTAACACAATTTGACTATAATCTAATCTCGACTAGCAAGCTCATTGAAGACAATCATTTATTGTGTGTTTTATAACCGAAAAACTCCACACACTACATAATCCTACAAGATGGGAGAGGATTGTTTTAGCTAGAGCCAAACAAAAAAATTTGCCGATTATATTTGTCATGGAACCAATTGAACTAAAAGCTCAAGCTGATAGTTAAAAGTCCACTTCATATTAATATCTGACAGACACACCCCACACGCGAATGCCCACTAGGCTTGAAGCGTGCACACAATACAGGCCCATATTACTATGTCCTGCAATTTAATCAACAAATGGGGTTACCAAGAATCGAACGCTTGACCACTTGATCAAAGAGGCTCTGATACTATGTCATGGAATCAATTAAACTAAAAGTTCAAGCTGATAGTTAAAAATCCACTTCATTCATATTAATATCTGACAATATTAAATACCAATGTAGCTAAAGATATTTTTCATACAATACATGTTGACATTTGAGGACCAGTTAAAGATTCATTTACCTATCAATCCTATTTTCATATTATTATGGATGACTTTAGTAGATATACTTTGATTTCATAATTGAGTATTAAGGCAGAAGCTAGGCCTCAAGAGTGTTTGAATGCGTGGCATATGCATTAACACTAGATAGGCATAAAGGGAAATATACAGATCGAGCAGTACAATGTGTTTTCCTTAGATAAAAAAAATGGCTCAAAGGATTAAAATTACTATTGCACACCACGTATCATATGTATGATAACCTCTTACCCCCAAAACGAGCATTTTCAATCAATATCACATGCTATTCTGAACCCAAAACTTATGCACAAGCTCAAAAAGATTATAATTGGCAGCAAGCTAAGAATAATGAACTGCTAGCTTTAGAAGCAAATCAAACATAGGACATTGTTGAATTACCTGTAGGTAACAAACCCATATGGGTGTATAAACTAAGCACAAAGCAACTCTGTTAATTCAGAAATGACCACCTGCATCATGATGAAGTTTCTTTCTAGTTCGAGCCAGGAATGACCCCCAAAAAAGAAAGCAAAGTTCTCCCAACAACAATTTTAGACACGAATTGCAAGCTTAAACCTAACGTTTACTAGACAGTGTAATTTCAAACCTATTGAAATTGCACATTTTTAGTTAATGAAAACAGCTCATTATCTTTCGTTAATGAGGATTCAAACTGCACCCTTTGATAAAGGTTACATATAAGATTGCATTGCATTGCTTTGTACGTGAAGGCTAAATACACTATTCACCAATAAACATAAAGTTAAATTTGTACCTTTTCCTCCAAATTGGGGGTCTAATCAGAAATTGAGAGATGGCTAATGGTAATGCACCGGTCCTGTGAAATCCATTCATTTCTCTGCCAAACGTTTTGATTATATGTACAATTTCCTTTTGTATAAATAAAGGGGGGTTTCTAGAAGACATTTTGTACTGTATAGTGTAAGGGAATGTCTTAGAGAGCTTCATCTTCATCTGTTTCCAGCTCAAGGCCTTCGGCAGCCAAAAGCTGAGTAATAAGTTTTTTCTTATCTTCTTCAGCTTTCTTACGCATCAAGTCCCTTTTTTTCAACACAAGGGTATGCCGCTTGAGGGTACTGTTTAAATACTCCATCGATGCTTTTTTCTCTCTTGCCAAGATTCTTCTCTCTTCTTCTGGGTCAATCTATCATTTTAATACATAAAATACACAAACTTAGGAGATGCGCAACTATAGAGCCTCCATTTGTTCCCTCAGAGTATAGAGGCCAGAGAAATATCTAGATAATAATAAAGAAACTGCAAAGGACAAAAGCCATCAGAGAAATGCAAAGAAATGCTTAGTGTATTACCTTTGAACGTGCAAGACGGCGTGCACGGAGACTCATCTCCCGTTGCTGCTGTTCTGCCCAAGCTGCAACAGCCATGTCGCCCCGTTGATCAAAAGCTTTTCGCTTTTTCATCAGCCACTCCATCCATGCTTGTGATGCCTACGTGAAAATATGATTCCTTAGTGGCACAGAATCAGAGTTTTCTTGTGAAGGAGGGTTAAAGAAATGAAAATAAAAGTCAAACATTTCCGGCATATGATGCTTAGTTGACATAGACTCAACTGTTTTACATGACAGGCTGAAATGACTTCATTTAAATCAAATGTGAAGTCCAATGGTTTTATTGAAAAAGAAGAAGAAGTGCAGCGACCTTTGTGATACATATCCCAAACTTAAATGACCATTGGTGCAGTTTACCCTTTTAATATAAGTCAGTCTCTGCGCTTCTGTCTCCCCACAAACACATTACACACCTCATTAGAAAAACTAGAGGGTCTGATAACCAAGTTAGAAAAGTTCATCTGTTTATATAATCATCAAATTGAACATGTAAAACGCTTAAAAAACATTTATCTTACTTATCATCTCTCATTATGTTATTAGAATGAGCAATTTTTCTATGAAGTTTCTTTCTACAATTACTTAAAAGTAATTTGAAGATTGGGGGGAAGAACATAGAGATAAGTAGCTAATGCAAGTATGCAACTCATTTGATGACTTTTACCAAATTTCCCCATTAAAATTCAAGCCAGTTAATTTGCAGGTCTTACCTTCATTGGATTTAATCGGTGATCCATATCATATTGTCTTCGTTCTTCCTCATCCATAAGCAGCTCATACGCGGCTTGAATCTTGATGAATCTACCTTCAGCTGTTTCCCCTTCCTCAAGAGTCCCTCTACCATTATAAACTTTAAATTGGAAGATTGATGAGTTCAAAATGAAGTCAAAGTTCATAAGTAGGAGTGCCTAAAGGAAAACAAAGAAAAATCCAAAAATGACCCTCTACATTATGATAACTGTCTAATATTACTTGGAAACAACAAAAAAATTAACATGATACAACCTAAGACACCAGTGCATCTGCAAGAAGATTATTCTTAGTTAATAGTTTCTAACTCATTCAACAGCAACATGATTTCCAAAATTCATTGTTTTTGTTTATACAGTTAGTTGTATTAGATGAATTTGCACAAACATAATCTCTCTGGAATGCATCATCAATAATGACAAAGTTGTACATACAGAATCTACCATCAAATGTTGTAAGAATCAAAGTAAACAGGTGAATAGGGAAAGTAAGAAATCCTTGTATCCTAATTCCTAAATCAAGCCCCACTGTCACATAAAGATGTCAAAATGGGTTGACGTGTTATGTGATCTATATGTTCCACATGATATATATGATAAAAATGTATCAGAAACTATGTTGCACTGAAATGGATACGGAAACTGAAACGTTATTCCTAAAAAATATAGCACGAAAATGGAAACGGGAAAGGAACGAAATGCGGGAAAGCTACTGAAGCAGAGGTTCCATGCAACATACATAAAAAACAATAAACGTGGCAAGCAAGTTGTCTCTGTAACTCTTGTTGTAGTGTCGGAAATTGACAGCCCTACTGTCAAAAACTACTTCGTATTATCTTCAATCTTTAACTATTTTATAAGCGCTTATAATAGGAAAGAATCTGGTTTTAACTATCTCTACTACACTTACTGCTCAAAAGCTCAGAAATGAGTAATAACAATTGCCATATCATGCAAAGGATTGCACAGAAGTGAAGACATACAGAAGATGTAACTAAACCTATAAACCTGAAACCCCTCTAATCACAATTCACAAAGTAATTGTCAGTATAACATACACAGCCCCTCCAAGTTGGCCATAAAAGCCGATTGCCCCCCAAACTTTAAAAATAACTCCTTAAACTTGCTTAAAGTGACCTATTGCCTCCTGAACTTACTTAAAGTGATGTGCACTTCAACTAATCAAAATCTTCACTTGCTCAGCCACATAGAAAGTAGGGTTAATCATGTCACTTTAAGCAATTTTAAGGGGCTAGTCCGTCTTTTGTCAAAATTGCAGGAGTCATTAGACTTTTCCAGACAAATTTGGAGGCTATGGATGTATTAGGCCAAATAAATGGCTACAAGTCTCTAAATTAGACAAGATGAAGTATAAAGTGGCAATAGATCAAGGTTCCTGGCGATCTTTGCAATATGGTGCAGAAAATACTGATATGCATAAGCTGAAATACTTTGATAAAGATTAGAAACTAACCATCTGGATGATAAAATTTAGCCAAGCGTCTGTAAGCAACCTTGATCTGCTCCACATCTGCGCTCCTTTCTAACTCTGGATATAAAAGTATAGTTTCACTGCAAATTGTTAGTTATCCCCCACCTAAACTTTCCATGAACTAATCATCTTCTTCTAATCAACAAAAACAACTCAAACATCACATAAAGCTGTAGTCTCAAACGGAATATTCATGAATCTGTAATTTACTGCACAAAAGTTTGGCTAAATCGACGTTTGAGAAGAAATACTAAATCAAATTAAACAGAAGAATAAATCAGAGTAGATGAGATAAGATTACCCAGAGTATCATACGGAGATTTCTGATCTCTCCAATTGGACGCTCTGACCGCAGTTCTTCTCTGGTTAGCACGAAACCAAGGCTCATTTCCATGAATCCAAGGAGAGGAAAGGGAAGGCGAAGATAAATGAAACTTAGAATCCGGTTTTCGAAATGAAACCCTAACTCTAGATCGAGGTTGGTGCCTGCAACACTTGAAAGAAGCGAAGACGGTGTGCGGCCTACAGATTGTTCGCAAACTGCTCATTTCTCCTTTTCCTTCCTTGATATGGAAAAATTAGGGTTTTCAACTCTCTGTTTTTTGTACAGAGGTTGATTGATGGATTGAAGGTTGAAGGCGTGAAGAAAGTGAATACTTTTGACGGAAGCTATATGATAACGAACCACGGAAATGGAATCCAACTGAATCTTGGGGATTTTTTCCCGACAATTAATTTTTCTTTTACCGGGAATCTTGTGGCCGTTGGTACTTCCTGCTGTTGTCAGTTAATCTATTTTCATTTTACCCGCCAAATACTATGAAATAGGGATAAGAACCAATTTTGTCATTAGGATTATTGGAAAAGTTCAATTTTGACCTCGATTCAGTTTTACTCAGAAATAGTAGCTCAATTTTATTAATTTTTAGAAAAAATTAGAAAATTTTGTTAGCATAAAATTGAATTAAGAATTCTATATTTAAAGTAAAATTGAACTAATTTTTTTTACTGTAAGAGTAAAACTGACCATCAATCTACGGAGAAGAACAAAAAAAACTGAGTAAAGTAAAGAAAAATGAAAAAAAATACTAAAAATAAAAAACGAGGAAAACAACAGAAAAAAGAAATTAAGAGAAAAAGAAAGAAAGTGACAAAAACGAAAAAACGAGAAAATAAAAAACTGAGAAAAATATATCTCCTCTCAAGTTTGAAGTTCAACTTAAAAAAACCTCAATCCAATAAACTTTAATGGTAAGAGAATTCACCTAAAATACTTAACGAGCTTGAATCGAGTAATCACATAAATTTTATATATAATCAATCCAATCAACCCAATTAATCCATCCTTTATAATTCAATTCAATTCATACCAAAAAAAAAACCTATTAGAATATAAATCCAATTTAATTGGAACCAATCTATGGAATAAAAATATTCAATTCAACTCAATCCATAGATAAAACTATTTACAACATAAATACACATGTTAGATTGAATACTACTGATAAAATGATAAAACCATTTAACAAGATAATACTTGTGATTCTGTGAGATGCTCCAATATCTGAAGGGATCTTTTTGGTTTTTGAGATAAGATAAAAAGATGGTCAGAACAAGACCATTGACGGTTAACCTTACTCTGATGTTTAAGTTGGTGAGGTATAGAATGAAGTATTAAACAACCGAAAGAAATTACAAAAAAAAAATGTGTACATACCTTTGATTGCATGATTTCTAGACGTATTTATAGAGAATCACTGTTCTTCCTCATAAGACAATTGAACATAATTTAGACAACATCCTACTCGTTTTGGAATTCCTTAATTCTAGACGAGTCTAACAATATATAGACTTGGAGATCTTCCTACTGATCCACGTGTCAGTGTAAAGATGGTATCCCTGTTTAGCTAATGGCTTCCAACGCTACGAACGTTCCTGACTGTCTAGGATGATGACACTGACACACGTATACTAATACGATCTCCATATTATCACATCATATTTTCACTTTCTTGCATAATTTATTTTTACTCCAGTGACAATTTAATTTGCAAAAAGTGACAAAATCCATTAAAACATGAACTTGATTTCAAATTAATTATTGTAACACTATACTACTGTACATTATGCATTGAACTTCAATCTAACCACCTAATTTCTCAGCATCACACACATAGTTTCTATTCATATTTACATTTTTCCCCCCTAAGCATAAGGCATTGCTAAAATATAGTAATACATATTAAGCATTTGTGAATAAACCTAACATATATGGCACTTTTCCTGCCTCCTAATTCTGTAGTTTAAGCCGGTTCCCGAGGACGAGCAGCCCATAACGAACTCAATGCACGAAGTCGATGGAAGTATTCTCCCAATGCAAGTAATCCTCGTGCAGCTTGACGCGTCGTTAGAATCCGAGACAAGTGCTGCAATGTTTGTTGCCGAAGGTGATCTGCCTGTTTCAGTTGGAAACCGAGATGTAAGTAAGTTATAACTGATAGATTACGTAAATTAAGGAGCTAATTTACCACAATATATGCTAATTTACCATAATATATGCTAAATATATGCTAATCCTAAAATACAAGATTACATAAATATTCTAACTAATATTTACGTAATCTATCAAAAACGAATATTAAGCATTTGCACGTTTCAGCTGAATGTTTTCTCTTTGCTCTTCCGCGGGAATAAGATGATCGAAATCAACTTGTGTCACTAGAACTGAAAAGTACTAATTTCTGAGTTTGGGATCAGCGCATTCAGCAACTAGGCACGAAAAGTAAATCGAGTTTGTAGCTAATAACTTAAGGAGAATGGATGCTTTTATGTTACCTGATTAACGAAACCTTCGAGTGCTTCTAACTTTTCGATGGCAGCAACCATCTGAACCCCGTAACTTTCAGTACTCAATTGATCCGCTGCAATGCTCTGCACAAGTGTCTGCTGGAGTTTATCGATTCCTTGCGAGAGAGCATCTTCAGCTTGCTGACAAGACTGCCTAAGGTTACAGACATCCACAAGTTGCTGATCGGTCAACGGCTCGAGGTGTGGCATTAGGACCTGCATTTGCAACATCAAAGAACTTGTGGTCTATGTTCCGATTTACGGGGAAGATAAGAACAGTGTTCGGACACATTGAGATGATATGTTAGCTGATGTGACTAAGACTTACATTTAGAAGCTCAGATGGGCGGAATCCCCCGATCCATTGGAAAAAGCGTTCAATAGATGTCCGCCATTTCCCGGAAATCAAGTAGAAGACATCGGCGTTAGTAGCATCTGCTTTCATGCGGAAGAGGTTGTTGTAGTGATTCAACCCGTTGTCTACCAGTATCCGAAGTTCTATGTCGGTAATATGAGCTTGCAACGCGTTCCTAAGTTCGGATATATGTTTATGTTGCTCTTCAAGCCAGTGTCCGTATTCCATTTCGAATGTAGCAATTCCTTCAAATCATAACCAAAATTGCTTTAGAAATAACTCTAAATCGAGACTCGAGAGTGCGGTATTCGAGGCATCATTCGACATTTCAAAGACCGGTAACACGAAAAAGGATTTGACAGATAGCTTTAAAACAGTGACTTCCAGTAGACGAGATGACAAACCTGAATTTACGGATACGGGCAATCCAAAATGACCGGAAACCGAAGTACTACTCATATATAAACCCTGCAGAAACGACATTAACTGGCACGCTTTAGTTCAAAGGGTGCAATGTGCTAAGAGGCGAAACATAGTCACCGAAAAGAAAAGGAATCGGAGAACGAGAAAGAGAGAACTTTCATCTGACTGACCTGTTGCCTAGCTCTCTCAAGTTCTTGCTCCAACTGCACCAACTTCAACCGGCTCGTTTCTAGTTGTTGTACATAGGCCTAAGAACGAAAAAACACGTCAACTTTTACGTTACAATTCCGTTACATTTGTTCTTCATATTCTTCACTTTCTACTTAG
This sequence comes from Euphorbia lathyris, assembly GCF_963576675.1. NCBI lineage: Eukaryota > Viridiplantae > Streptophyta > Magnoliopsida > Malpighiales > Euphorbiaceae > Euphorbia > Euphorbia lathyris. Next base: position 74,263,509 of record NC_088916.1, on the reverse strand, counting down.
AGGGTGAGCCTTGGCGCAACGGTAAACGTTGTTGTCGTGTGACCGAGAGGCGGCCTTTTGCCAAAAAAAAAAAATTGGCAGGGGAAGACTTGCCCCAGTAAACCCTTGTGGCGGGACCCCTCCCCGGACCCTCGCTTAGCGGGGATGCGTAGTGCACCGGGCCGCCCTTTTATTCTTCACTTTCTACCTATATTTTGCAAGGCAATGTGTAAATTTACCTTTTTCCGCATCCGACTTTTACGAGCAGCTTCACGATTTTGAGCTAAACGTCTCTTTACCTGAGACATAAAATGTGCATTGAGATAACCAACATTGAAAGATACATAGCAGATATTTTCAGACATGGATTCGTGTAACCTTATCGGATTGTTTACTTCCTTCTTGATCACTTCTAGATCGTTCCGTTGAATCCTGAGAAACATACTCAATCTAGAAAACGTGACCAGAAAACATCGGTAAGTGCAACGATCAGACAAAAACAACCGTTGCAAAAATGTCCAGGAGTATCTATTTACCTTGTTGCTTGGCCCAGCATCAACGGGCACAATCGTGGGCGAACTGATATATAAGCTACCATCTTCCCGGAAAGTGTCTCCCCACGAGCTCATCTGGTGGAACGGCTCGTAAATATCAATACCTCTCAAGGCAGTAATCTGAGTTGAAGAAGTGCCCATTTTTCTTTCAATCAACTGGAAAAAAGAACATACATAAAAGAGTGAACATCTGACATATAATTCAATCCTAAATACTCGCAAATTATAGGACTAAGATCGATTTTTCCGCTAAAAATTGGATCACAATTGTAAAAACTAAGTACTCTTGCAATGCCATAACATCAAGCACTGAAAAAAGGCGGTCGATAGAACTTAAAGAAATCAAGGAAGTTACAACAAATCAAGATAAACTTAGAAAACGCGGCTCTCTCCTGCCTGAGGCGAACGGACACAGGAAAACGTTATTTCTAAAAAAATATAGCTAGAAAACAGTGATGGAAACAGAAAAGAAACTGAAACGGATAGGAGACGCAGAAACGCTAATGAAGAAGAGTTTCCGTGCAACATAGCCTCCAATCCCTAGATTTTCACCATCTCACTCTGCCTTGCTTTCTCTGGAATTGATCAGAAACTAATAACATATTCAAATATTTCTTAACATAACCAATCTTCTCAGCTAATAACAGCTGCTATAAATCTGCCTCTAATTAACAACCTCGTATTATACTATGCAGACGCTTTTTAAAATCGTGAGACCTGCCAATGAAATTTGAGCTGAAGTGGATATTGGAAAAAAACTGTTACAATTGGTATTAGATTCAAGGTCTCCAAGTATGATGTGTTTTTCGGAGACAAACCGAGTGGAAGCTAGTGGGAGAGTCGCGTCTGGTGAAGGGGCAATAATGAACTGAATTCTAAATCAGAAATGGAAATAGAGTGACTTGGCTATATTAGTAAGATATGTTTCTAATATGACTTTAACCACAGCCAACAAAGATTTGAGCCAAAACTGACAACATAACAACTTTGTTGCACGGAAACTCTTTTTCATTAGCGTTTCTGAGTTTCATATCCGTTTCCTTTTCTTTTCAGTTTCCATCACCATTTCCTAGCTATATTTTCTTTTTAGAAATAACGTTTTCCCGTGTCCGTTTCCGTGCAACATAGCTTTGATGTTGTTTTTCTTGCATAACTCCATCATTCAAAACAAAGTTAAACAAATTTACAAATTAAACAACAAAATTCCAATTCTGTTCCTATTTCTAATCAAACTAGAACACAATCCTCCATCAATTGCATTACCAATTCACTCCAAAACAAAAGATGAAACCATGAAATTGAATTCAAATTCAGCTTCCTAAACACAAAACTCAAAAACCCTTTTAACAAAACATCAAAACTCAGAAACCCTTTTGACAAAACATCAAAACTCAATCAAAATTAGATAGAAATGAGTCAAATGACCAGAGTTTGCACATACATACATACATACATACATACCTGTTATCTTGGCCAAAATTGGAGCCAAAAAGAAGATAAAAATCACATCTTTTTTCAATTTTCTGATTACCCAGGATTAGCTAATACAAGAGGTGTTTTATTGCAAGGAAACCAGAGTTGGGTTTTTTATTAGCTGCCTCCCCAAAAAAAAAATAAAAAAAATCTGGTCTAAGAAGAAACCCCCACTGAACACAAAGGTTCAGTCTTTAATACTAGTTGGTTAATTTTAAGAAAGAAATTGGAATCATCAGCACCGTCCATCTATCCAATCTGAAAGCAAGCAAAGACCCAAAAGTTAGTAAAGAAAAATAGAATCAAAATAATCAAACAATGAATGGAAAAAAGATGGCTGCTTTTCCTTTTTTTGCAATGCTACAGTCAACCTGTTAACATCGTTCTTTGAAAAATATAAAGAAAAGAATGGTAAATTACGTTTGTGGCCCTGAATTGTACCGCTATTAATACTATAGTCCTTAAACTTCGTGACATAAAAAAATGGATATCAACAAAATTTTGTTGAAAAAAAAAATATGCTTTGATTGTTTCCGGACTCCGGCTGTTGGAACAACCCCTATTATATATGTTTTTGGCCCCATTTTATGATAAATTAAGGTTTACAGTGGTTAATTAACTCATTGAGTTTGTATTTAATTATAAAATTTAACTTGATTTTTTTTATAGAAATTGGGACGAGACAGAACTTGGACGGGGTGAGCATCCATGGCCCAAGAACTGTTAAACCCGCAATATATTAATAAAAGAAAAAAGTGAGTGTTTGAACAAGAGAAGATGAAGGGGAACAAATAAAAAGAAGGGGGGAGAAAAGATAGGAAAAGTGAAGAAAAAAATACTACAAATGTCATCATTGATAAACATGTGGCAAAAAGTAGGAGCTGAAGGCCACCAATTGATCACTGAGAAAGAGACTCCAAACTTTGCCAATGCATCGGCAACTCTATATCATTCCCTAAAGATGTGTGAAAAGAGAATGTTCATCATAGAGCAAATACTGAGACAATGCCAACCACTCTTGATAAACCTGTGACAAAATTTAACTTGACTAATATATAATAGGTGATAAATTTCTCTAAGTTTATCTAAAACAATCCAATCTTACTTTTATAGTCCAGATCTAGTTTAAGTTTGAAAAGTTTTACATTTTAAGTAAAAATTGATTCTGGAGCACTCAGATCATAACACATATATATACAGAAAAAATTTGAACAAGTTCGATTTAACAATTTTTTTTTAACGTATGCATGTATGAAATTGGCTCTTTAATGAACCAATCTTATATTCGCCACGCAAGAACATTAAGTATAGATTTATAAATTCAGGTGTCAAAATATGTGACTTTAAGTAAATTTAGCGAATTAATAACATATTTTATAAATTCAAATAATAGTGAAATTTATTTTGAGATAAGGTGTAAAAATACCTCTAACGTTTATAGGCAGTTTTATCCTTAATGTTTGAAAATGTGTAATTTTATTCTTAATATTGACAAATTTGGTCAATTTCAGGCATTATTATAAAACATAGAAATTTTGTTCTTATTCTACATCAATTGCATGTATGTTGATTCTCAAGTAATGATTTCATATTTTTTGTGATTTAATAATCGAATTCAAGATTAATATTTTTAAATTCAGTGAAATATTTAAATTTTTTTATCAAACTCGTATTATTTGAGGTTAAAGAGTAGTAATTAGGCATAAAAATGTCATTCAAAAAAGACGATGCAATAAACTAGTTGAAAAAGCTTCTAAAACCAGCTTTTTCAAAATTAGGTTTTTGTACTCCATAAACTCTTTCAAACAACTCTTCACCAGATGTCATCTTAGGATTCTCATAAATTTAGATCTAACGATTAATGACCAAATTTTACATGATCATTAAAGTGCATGTGATCAAAACCGATGAGAGGGTTTGACTATTCAAAACCTGCTCAAACATATACTTTTACTCCTCTTTACCAACCACGACCAAAATATATTATATTTTTATTTCTTTTTTAAAATTTTCCACTTTTAATTATATATTTGTGATCTATTACTAATACGTGATAAAAATAATGTACATACGAAATGTAAATGACAAAATTCATACCAAAAAAATAAGTTGATGAATAATTTATTTTAATTGACTTAACTTATTAACATTAGAAATAAAAATACTATTAACTGCTAATATTTAAAATAAAGGGTTAAGGTGCAAAAATATCCCTAACGTTTTGGGTCAGGAGCAATTTTACTCCTAACGTCTAAAATGGTACAATTTTACCCCTAACGTTTGTAGCCAAGAGCAATTTTACCCCTAACGTTGATAATTTGGATCAATTTCAGACACTATTATAAAACACAGATATTTTTATTCCTTATTTTGCACCAATTTCATATCAATTCGTTCTAAAAAATGATTTCATGTTTTTTGTAATTTAATAATAGAATTGAAGATTAATATTTATAAATTCGGTGAATTTTTTGATTTTTTTTTTGTCTAATTCATACAAAAGACAGTATATTTTTTTATTTTTTTCACATCCCAACATATATTTGTGATTTGTTAGTATTCAAATGACGTACGTGTGAAGTGTAGATGACAAGATTCATGACCGAACATACAGTTTAATAAATTATTTCTGAAATTGATCCAAATTATTAACGTTGGGGGTAAAATTACTCTTAGCTAAAAACATTAGAGGTAAAATTGCTTCTAACCTAAAACGTTAGAGGTATTTTTACACCTTAACTCTGAAATAAAGCTATATTATTTTAAATGTTAAAGATAAAATTACAAAAAATGCGTAATTTTTGCGTATCTTCCCTAAAACAATATAAAGCGCAAAATGCACCCCCACCTGATACACCAATATGTCATCTTTAGACAAGCTGGGTTGCATGGATGACGTCATATACCGGCATGTGGGTTTGCCGCCGGGAAATACTGAATGTGCCACGTGGAGAGTGGTCCCTTGTTGAGGGAGTTGCGTGGCACAGTGAAATATAGCAGGCACGGCTTTTTCTTTTAATTATTTTTTAGGGTAATTAATTTATTAGTCCCTATATTTTGACAAAACACGCTGTTTAGTCTCTGTATTTTCGAAAACACATGGTAAGATCCCTAACCTTTTTCTCAGTGAACTGTTTAGTCATTCCGTCTGTTTGTTAGATTTTTACAGTTTATGCTTTCGGAAATGACTAAATTATCCTTTACTATTTACCTTCAAACTTTAGTTGAGAAAATCCAATTTAGAAGAAGAAACTATTTGTATGGAGAACAAGAAAAAGAACAGACCCAATGCTTACAAATTTGAACGATTAAGAAGAAAATCAAGAAGAACACACAAAATTGATTTCAGATGCATTAGAGTTTAAAGGAAAGAAAAATAAAAGAAAAAAAGAACGCAAATCCAAATTGATTAACAAAATCTTCATGAGAGTCTAACGGCAGGGACTAAATAGTTCACCGAGAAAAACGTTAGGGACTAAACAGTTTATCGAGAAAAAGGTTAAAGACTTTATCATGTGTTTTTGTAAATGTAGGGACCAAACAGTGTGTTTTGTCAAAATATAGAGACTAATAAATTAATTACCCTATTTTTTTTATTTAGACAGAAAGAGCTGATTAGGATGGAAAGTGTCTAAATACTATTTTTCCACGTAAGCAAATGTGTCAGAAGTGGGTCCACAAGTCCAACATGTGTGCCGTGTGTCTTCTTCGATCATAGGGAAAAAACTCCCTCGGTAAGGAATGAGAATCTCTAAATAAATTAGGAAAATTACAAAACTAAGTCAAATAGGAGACCCATTTACATATTTAACCCATTTACTCAACCTATTACATATCTAGACTCATTTTGTGTGACTTTCCCGTAATACCCCTACCCTTCCCACTTCCCCTCACTCTATCGGTTTCTCTCCCCTGTTCTCCTTGGTGCGCGAAAACGGTTTGGCTCCTCCATTAATGATTTGAAGACTTTTGATCTTCCTATTTGCCTTTAAATTGCATGAAATCTGCACCATGTTTCCAAATCACAATGAAGTTCTCTTTTCATCTCTTGATTCTGCAACTTCCTCACCCTAGAAAACGAAGCCATGGTTCTTCATCTTCCTGTTCGTTAATTGGTTTCTTTCTTCTTGTTACCATTCCAGAAATGGTTATTCTACGTTATTTTCGTCGTTCTTCCCAGTTTATCATATTGTTAGGAGCGAAAAATGTAAGTATCTGCTGTTTTTCCTGCGTTTTTCATGAATTCACTTCGCGTAGTCGATGAATTCGCGGAGATCTGCGAAGAGAACGAGCCTGAAACTTGATGATCTACTTCGCGAATAGATGAATTCGCGACGTTCTGCGAAGAGAAAGAGTCTGAAACGTATGGATCTACCTCGCGAATCTATTAGTTCGCGAAGTCTGCGAATAGATCCTTACGTTTCAGACCTCGCAGACTTCGCGAAAGCATCGATATGCGACGTAGATAGTCACATTTCAGACCTCGCAGACTTCGCGAAAGAATCGTTATGCGAAGTAAAATCACCTCTTCCCATACACATTTACATTCGCATGCTTCGCTAATTTTCATTTCGTGAATCCAAAATCGTCCTTTTTCATAACTAACACGGTTAATTTTTTCTGTAGATGGTTGAATACGTAACATCCCTTTCTGGAAGGCGGCGTACTGGGCTGCAGGGAAGATGATTTTCCTTCCTGTATAGGGATGAACTTCCCCAAGATTGACACATTCACTCCTGAAATGATTCGTTAGGAGAGATTGTGTCAATCTCGGGGTGCACCATGGGACACGTCCATCCTATGGTGCCAATCTTCAAAGTGGACCTAACTTAATCCGGTGCCAATTTTAAAGCGGATGAGTAATCTTCGTTTCAAAATTGGTACCGGATTAGTTATTGTGGCAATCTTGTTGTAAATTTTGATAATGTTATGATTTGAATGTTGTTATTGTGGCAATCTTTTTGTAAATTTTGATAATGTTATGATTTGAATGTTAGAATCCGTTGTTGTTTGCCCTTTTTTGTTATATACTACTTCGCGAATTAGCTTCAAAACACATCCAGGCTTCGCATATGCGAACTAAATTCATCAAGCAAACCCAAACATTTACTTCGCAGACTTCGCATAGTATGGAATATGCGAAGTCAGACGGGATGGGGCGAGCCGCGCGTAAATATTGGGGGTATTTTTGGAAAGTCACACAAAATGAGTCTAGATATGTAATAGGTTGAGTAAATGGGTTAAATATGTAAATGGGCCTCCCATTTGACTTAGTTTTGTAATTTTCCCAAATAAATTATGCAATTCTTTTATTTGGGGAAAAAAGCATAATTGGTACTTTTAATTTTTTACTGAATAAATTTTAATCTTTTACTTTAATAGGGTTGTTCCTTTATTAATTGTGACCACATCTATTAATCTCTGGTTAATTTATTTATTTCCGATCGGGATTAGGTTTATGATTGGAAAAAATACGAACTGAACTAAATTTTACTGAACTTGAAATAATAATATAATCTTTTAAAACTAACAATAATTAAAATAAAAATCTTATAAAAATAATAATGATTCTAAAAATAAAAACTAAATTCTACTAAACTTGAAATAATAATATAATCCTTTAAAAATAACAATAATTAAAATAAAAATCTTATAAAAATAATAATGATTCTAATAATAATAATAAAAAAAATAATTATAATTATAAGAAGTAATGATAAATTACTAAACTGAATTGAACTAGTTGATAATAAAATTAAGTAATAAAGAATAGAGCCTAGTCCGGATCGGAGAATTTCCATTTATTTTTTTATGAGGTGAAGATGGGGAGAAAAATTCTATAGAAGCGGGATAACGGGACATGAATCTCCATCTCAATAATATATTTATAAGAATATTTAAACATTAATTTTTATATTTAAATAATATTTATATATTTGATAGATTAATGTATTACTTATATATTTTGATTCATGCATTTTTTGTATAAGTATATTAATATTTTTCAAATTATATTTAACTAATTGTATTATGCGACAAAAAAAAATTAAATTTTATAAAAAAAAAGTATATTTACAATTTGAGTAACTCCTCCTAATGATTAAGATAAGGATAAATTTTTTCTATTTCAGATGCCGATTATCTATTCAGATAGGGGGAAAAAAATCTTCTGTCCCGAATTTCCTGTCCTCTTCCCTGTCCCCCATTCAATTTTTGACACGTGTCCCTTTAACTACACTTTAACCAAAGTTAAGTATATCTAACCATAGTTTTTTTTTTTGAAAGAATGAATGAATTAATTAATATCAGAAAACAGTACATCGGAAAGAAACGGTGGAGGACATGCCCACTCATCGAGATCAGAACAAGAACTAACAGACTTTGCAAGCAAATGTGCTGCGAGGTTCGCTGATCGACGAACATAAGAGATTGATACAGAATCCAAATCTCGTAAAAGTAAACAACACTCCTGGACAACATCCGATAAGTAAGAGAGATCGAAGGTCTGATGTTGTATTGCTCGAACCATATTAAGACAATCCGATTGGACTTCCACCTGTGATAGACCAAGTCTTTTTATCCAGCTAAGGGCCTCCCGAATGGCGAGAGCCTCGGCCATTACCGGAAAAACAGAAATGTCTAGCCCTCCATTGCGAGCACGAAGACATCTCCCTTCATGATTCCGCAAGAGCAATCCGAAAGAGCAAAATCCCGCCTCGCGATGAACTCCAGCGTCAACATTACAGATCAAAAATCCCTGCTGCGGTTTTGCCCAGCTATTCGGCCCTGCAACTGCTGATGTATTTACTGCAGAATTCACACGGCTTGATTTCCATGCTTGATACTCGATGTTAGCTGTCGTTAGCAGCGAGCTTGGTAAGCTGAACTTGTTATTCCACACGATTTGATTTCGATTTTTCCACAAATTCCATAAAATAATGGCTATCATTTCAATAGTCTGTGCATTTGACTCAAGTAAGCTTCCAAACCAACTGAAAAAATCCTGCTCCCTCTCCATCCGATTATCTGAAAAAAACAAGCCCCAAACCTGTTTAGCAATCAGACATGTTAGGAATATGTGGCTTTCATTTTCACCGGACAACTGACAGACAGGACAAACATCGGGTAAGGTGCTGCGCCTTCTTCGAAGATTGGTCATCGACGGTAAGCAACTCGACACAGCCCGCCACAGGAAATTCTTAATCTTAGGGGCAACCTGCAATTTCCACAGCAATTTCCAATTGATATCAACTGAAGCCCGAGGTTGCTGTACTGTTAAACAGGCAACCGATAAATATCCACTTTTCACAGAATATTTCCCATTTGGCATATGAATCCACATCCATGAATCACTGATTCCATGTCGGCGTTTTGGGATTGATAAGATTATCTTTGTGTCTCGCTCATTGAAGCAACTCCGAACCACCTCCTCCTTCCAACTTCCATCCGGATTTAGCAAATCACTCACAAATTCAACCTGATTGTTCACCGCCGCTTGAGTGGTCGGGCTTGGATTGACTAAATCGGGCAGCCACGGGCTTCCCCAAATCTTAATTGACGTGCCGTTGCCGACCTTACAGTGAAGACCAGCAGCTAGGAGGTCGCGTCCCACGAGTATGCTGCGCCATATAAAGGAGGGGTTGTGTCCCATTGCTGCCTGAAGAAAATCTCCGTTTGGGAAGTAGCGAGCTTTAAGGACCCTGGCTACAAGAGACGACGGGTCTTGCAATAATCTCCACCCTTGCTTTGCTAGAAGGGCAAGATTGAAAAGATGAAGGTTGCGGAAACCCATACCTCCCATCGCTTTTGGGTAACTCATATTATCCCAGCTTTTCCAATGGATACCAGTTGTCGAATCACCCGACGATTTCCACCAGAATCGATTGAGTAATCTGTTTATATCTTCACACAAGTCCTTAGGCATCAGGTAGAAACTCATCAAATATGTTGGGATAGCCTGAAGTATAGATTTAATGAGTACCTCCTTGCCTGCTCGAGAAAGAAACTTCTCCTTCCAATTGCTTATACGCTTCCAAATTCTATCCTTTAAAACACCAAAAGCTCGCAGTTTACTTCGTCCCACATCAATAGGAGCCCCAAGGTAGCTATCTAGAGTCCCAACTTCTGATACATGAAGCACGTCACAAACTTCCTCATGGCAAGCCATACTAGAGTTAGAACTGAAGAAGATTGAAGATTTCTGAAAATTTACGCACTGACCAGACGCCTTTTCATATATCGATAAGCACTCCTGGATACACTGAGCTTCAACCATGTTGGCTCGGAAGAACAGCAGACTGTCATCTACGAATAGTAGGTGCGAAACTCCAGGGGCGTTTCTGGCCACCCGAATCCCATGTAACCTTCCCTCCCTCTCGCATGCCGCCAAGATTGCAGATAAGCCTTCCACGCAAATTAGAAATAAGAACGGAGAAAGGGGGTCTCCCTGACGTAGTCCTCGCTTAGGAAGAATAGGACCCAGCTCTCTGCCTTCATGTGATATGGTATAAGAAACTGTGGTGACGCATAACATTATCCACCGAACCCAAACAGACGGAAAACCCAATTGCGAGAGCATATGTTCAAGAAACTTCCACTCGATTCGGTCGTATGCTTTGCTCATATCGAGTTTTAAGGCCGCTGAACCCTTATTCCCTTATCTCATACCCTTCAATTTATGCACCACCTCACAGGACACAATGATATTGTCTGTAATAAGCCTTCCCGAGATAAAGGCACTTTGGTTAACAGATATTAGATCGGGGAGTACCTGTTTTAGACGATTGGCAAGCATCTTGGTTAGGATCTTAACTAAGACGTTGCATAAAGCAATTGGCCTTAGATCAGCGGCGGTTTGAACATTTTGTTTCTTTGGTATAAGCACGATGAGGGTGTCATTCAACTGAGCAGGGAATTGAAGCTGATGTAGAAAATTCAAGCACGCAGAACTGACATCCTGTCCTATAATATCCCAGAAGCGATGGTAAAATGCTGGATTAAGACCGTCGGGTCCCGGGCTTTTGTCCGGGTGCATGGCGAAACAGGCCTGCTTCACATCGTCTTCAGTGAAAGCTTGCGCGAGAATCTCCTGATGCACGTCTGAGAGCCTTGATCGGACACAATTCAGAATTTCCCCGTCGTCGGTTCCTGAACTAGAGAAAATCTTTGTGAAATAGTCTGTGATTAATTCCTCCAACCCGTCACCCCAACCACACTTCTTGCCCGTATCATCAAGTAGAACCGAAAAACCATTCCGACGTTTTCTCTCGGTAGCATAAGCGTGAAAGTATTTTGAGTTAGAATCTCCATCTCGAAGCCAAAATAGCTTCGCCCTCTGCTTCCAAAAATCCTCCTGTTGCCTGAGGGTCTTTGAGTAAGCTTGTGACGCACTGAAGAACTGTTCAGAACCAAAGTTATCTCGTCTGCCTCTGAAATTACTCATCTGATTCCGTAGCCCATCCAACGTCTTTTTGAAGTTCGTTGCTAACCGAGAACTCCAAGTGCGCAGCGCCTCACAGCAATTCATAATTTTATCAGAAACCGACAGCCGCGGGTTCGCTTGCCAGGCTTGTTCGATGATCACTGAACATTGCTCCTCCTGCAGCCAGAGGTTTTCAAAACGAAATCTTCTAATAGACGGTATTCGGATCCAAACTTGGATATCTAACAGCAAAGCGGAGTGGTCTGAGGCTATTATTGTTAAATTACGAAGTCTGGTGGCTGCGAAAGTTGTGTTCCATCTATCATTAACCAAGGCTCTATCCAATTTCTCCTCTAACCATCTATCCGTACCTCTCCCCACTTCCCATGTAAATTGGTGGCCCTCCATTCGAACTTCCTGTAACTCACAGTCTTCAACTGCCTTTTGAAACCCGTCCATTAACCAGCTCGGTTAAGGCCTTCCACCCCATTTCTCTCTACAGTTTAGAATATCATTGAATCGCCTATACAGCACCAGGCCATGTCTTCTTGGTCTTTGAGGGATCGCAGCAAATCCCAAGAAGCACGCCTTCTACTACGTTTCGGAAAACCATAAAAGCCAGTTAACCGAAACGGAATAAGATTTGAGAGAGAGACAACAACATTAATAAAATTGATGGACGAAGAAATTATATCCACCTGAATTTGCTCCTTCCAGAATAACACAAGGCCACCTCCGTGGCCCATGCCTTCAACCATAAAGAACTTGTTGAATCCCAACTTCCTTTACTCTGTCCTCTTTTATCATAACTTCCATCAGAAAAATCAACATGGGCTTGTGGACCCTTATTAGGTCCAATAGAACATTAACTGTGCGTGAGTTGCCCAACCCACGACAGTTCCAGCTGAGGAGACTCATTGAGGATGGCGAGCCTGGGTTCCCTGGCCCGCCACAAAATCGTTTGTTGAGAGATCAGATTCGTCAATCTCCATTTCCTTTTCCTCCATCCTTGGGCGTTTTGGATCATGTATCAGACCCTGTACCCCTGAAGCAATAGAAACCGAGCTGCTGGCAGTTGGATCACCACTCCCCTTATTCCCGAATGAACGAATTAGCACGTCCACCTTGCCAGTTCCTATACTTTTCATAGTGTTAATGACCGCTGCACTATCGCTGGTTGATCTAAATCCCGTAACACCTCCCTCTTCCTCAATCGATTCACGTAACCATTCTCTGCCAACCATGCTGCCGTTACGGCGGATCGCTGCTCGGAGAAAGGGCCCAAACTGTCTGTCTGCTGAAGCCATCGGATCGTCAAAGAGCTGCTGACAGAATTTGTCCGAATGACCAATGATTCCACAATAAAAGCAGAAACTAGGAAGCCTTTCATACCTGAAATTAATCCAGAACCATTTGCCCCCACTTCTTTTCATTTTCTGACCCAGTTTCAATGGACGACGTATGTCAATGGCTACCTTGATCCTCAAGTAGCTTCGACGGAGGCCTGTGAAATTCCTGTCGTCTGCCTCTATGTACAAGCCAAGGTAATTGCCCAAAAGCCTGCATATAGTTTCATATCTAACCATAGTTAGTAGCAATAAAGTAAGATAAAAGGGACACGTGTCAAAAATTGAATGGGGACAGGGAATTAGGGACAGAAGATTTTTTTCCCAGATAGGGATATAGACGAGACAGAAATGCAGGAATCGGTCTCTATTTCCAACCATGTTCCATTTGCAATCCTAATAGTGAGAGAATTTCTTTCCTCCAATAATTCGCGTAGGATCATAATTTTTATTTTGGTTTACAGAGAAGACTAAAGGCCCAAGAAAAGAGGGGGGAAATGTAAAAAAAATTAACTACAAACAACTATGTTACGATCCAAACCCTGTCAATTTTCATTTAGGATTTCTTATAGGCTTGCAGGGAGCATTTCAAACTCATGGAAATCCAAAGAACAAGAATCTATAAAATTCGCCAACCAATCAGCAACACAATTACCTTCTCAATATATATGTTTGAAAGAAGTAGACCAATTTCTGTTCCGAACTTCTCTACACCGGACTATTATGTAAAATTGATTAATGGTCTAATATGTAAAATTGAAATATTACAAGTTGAATAATCAGAAATCGGAAAGATAAAAGAAAGGGTAATTAATTTATTAGTCCCTATATTTTGATAAAACACATTGTTTAGTCTCTGTATTTTTAAAAACACATAGTAAGGTCCTTAATCTTTTTCTCAATGAACTGTTTAGTCCCTAACGTTTTTCTCGGTGAACTGTTTAGTCCCTACTGTTAGACTCTTATGAAGATTCTGTTAGTCAATTTGGATTAGCAGAAACATCTTTCGTCATCACTTAAGCAGTTGTCAGTAAACATGAGTTGAGAATATGGAGGAAATTAAACTCACCATTGAGAGTAAGAGGATTTCCATCTTTAATTCTAACAGGAAGAGGAAGTGAGAGAGATTTGAGTCGATTTCTATCTTCAATTCAAACAGGAAGAGTGAGCATGAGTGATTCGATTATGGGTTAGAGATTCAATCTTTTCTCCATTTTTTTTGTGAGCGCGAGTTATGAGAGAAAGACATAAATGTGTGAATTGCTTTTGACTAATAAATAGTAAATGGTAATTTAATCATCTCCAAATTCATAAACAGTAAAAAATCTAACAAACATACAGAAGAACTAAACAGTTCACTGAGAAAAAGGTTAGGGACCTTACCGTGTGTTTTTAAAAATACAGAAACTAAACAGTATGTTTTGTCAAAATATAGAGACTAATAAATTAATTACCCTAAAAGAAAACCTCATATGGTTATTCTTTTCTAATTATTGTTTAGAAACATCATATATAATAAAAATCATACTAATTTATGAAATAAAATATGATCAAAGTTCACTTAATGTGTCAATTTAAAAGAAAATATTAAATTTGCCAACTCAATGTAGGCTAAAAACATAATCAATAATAACATAATTATGGAACCCATATTGCTTACCTTTTTTCAGTTCATTTACGTAAACATTACAAATTCATTCTTCCATTAATCAATTATATGGTATTGCTTTTATGCCCATTTCAACTTTCCTATAAAAGGAGAATTTTTCTTAATTTGTTTTAAGATATTTCCTTAATACCTGACATATTAAATTGCAATCAATTGATTTTTTTTAAGGCATTATATCCATTTGTGTCCCCACACTAAAGTTTCAAAATCAATTAGCATCCTAAACGATTAAAATCATCAATCAGGTCTTTGAACTAAGCAAAAATCATTAATTGAGTCCACATCCTATCCTAAAATCAGAAACTGTGACTATTTGATATAGACTGTAATAATCTATGTGTTGGTTCAAAATGGATTTGAAGAAGAGGGTCTAAAACTTTTCAACCGAATGATTTTCGATGAGGTCTCAATTAATAATTTTTGTTTAGAATGAAGACTCAATTGATGATTTTTGGTTAGTTCATGGACCTAATTGATGATCTTGATAGTTTAGGGTCCAAATTGACTTTCAAACTTTAGTTTGAGGATCCAAATGAATATTATACTTTTTTAATATTATTTGTTAGATAAAAATAAATAAAATCATATAATTAATTTAAATACCAACAAACACCTCCATTTATAAATAATCATGTTTGTTAATTCATGAACAGACATGTCTTTTTTAGTTTTATTTATATAGGTTTATATTGTTCTTGTTTTTCTACTCTTATGATAACGAATATACACATAGTAAGAGTTTCCTTGCATAATTTGTTGTATCCTGGGAGACGATCGTCAATAGCGATGAAATCTGTTTTAAGGAGACTGTTAATACAGACTTCAGATTTGTTTAACTCTATTCCTTTTCGTTTCAGTTTTATTGTTTATATAGTTTTCTGTATTCGTTTTGTTTTTTTATTTAATCACATCTAATATTATTTACGATAATTTAATTTCAAACCTTTAATAAAAAATAATAAAAATGTCCTTACCATCCATCATAATACATAGATAGATAGCTCAATCAATGTATTAGAAAAATTAAACTATTGTCAACTCCCAATTATTTGTTATATGTACTATAATTATGGATAGGAACAAAAAAGAGTTAATTAATGATTGGACAAAACCTTTTATTCTCCATAATCATTTGTCCAATTCCAAAGCTTCTTTATCTCCAATAATTTCATTGCCACTACTTGAATTGAATTAGAAGGACAAAAAAAAAGCAAAACCCAATTTTTTTTTAATTAGATTGAGTAGCCTAGGAACTATAGGGAACACATTTTGGGAAAAGAGACGTCCAGGACGTCCTGAAGAAGAAGGTCTTTAATTATCTTATGGGATTGGTCAAAGATATGCAAGCCCAAAAGAAGATCGTAGGCAAGGTTCGCTAATCCGTCCGTACTTCTGTTTCCCTCACGGTAGATGTGGGACACAGTTACCATCCAGTCACGACTCAGCAGATCCTCAATGACATTTATCAAATTATGAAAACCCAATTTGCAAAAGCTAATATTTTTATTTTTTACCCTTTATTTCAAAAACTTAATTACAATAAGTAAAAAAAAATAATCAAACTAGCTATATTATATTTTCATTAAAACTCTATAATTTGAAAGGAATAAATGAAAAGGTTAAAATATTCAATTTCAAACTAGTTTTGTTTAAGAGAATTCTACTAAAATGAAAATTTAAAATATTATTATATAAGATATATCTCATATATTATGCTAAGCATAATTGTAGTTTTTTTTAAGAGAAGATTAAGTTTGATGGTTCGAAAGCCTTAATCGCGAGATTAATGACTTTGAAGTGATGGTTTTCGCTGATCAAGGTCCGTGTTAGATTAAAGAGTGTAATAGTGTTGCCAAATATAATGTAGATATTGTATGTTTTGGCCTAAATCTCATTTATTGGGGCTTATGATTTTAAAACACGCGTACTGTATATTTATTGAAAACACATCTTACTAACAATACTCATGTCATTCTCTCGTCATTTTTTTATGTGTGGTTCAATTCACTTTTACTCCTATTGCCACCATTTAAGATCGCTCATTGCTCAATGCTTCCACTCTAATGCTCGAAGAGACATAAAAAGAGAAGAAAGATTTAAACATTTTCATTGATTATGATTTAAAAATACATATGTAAAAATGGTTCTATTTATAGAAGAGTAAAAAGTAAAGTAATACCACATCAACAAATTTTGTTGCATTTTCCCGCCCATTTTTCATTCCCCATTCTTTCATTCTGTTATTGATGTTTAAAGCTTCGAAAGCTTGCACACAATTAATCACTCTTCAACACTCCCCTCTCAAGCTGAAGAAGGGATGAACATTAATCCAAGTTTGTGCATAGCAGGTTACTAACTTAACTTTTTATTTGTTTTGTCAGTAAATATGTTAGTTACTATCATATGATGACATAAGGCGTGTCAGATAAAATCATTAAAATAACAATCACTCACAATGTGACAATCTATGTCAATATACTTTGTTTTCTCATGAAAGGCCGAATTTGCAGCTATATAAATGGATGTCTGGTTGTCATAAAAACATATGTATTGGAAGTTGAACTTTGATTTTAAATTCACCAAGAAAGTAACTTAACCACTTTAATTCATATACAATTGTGACTCACAGTTGTTTGTTTCTTAGATTTCCAGGATATAAGTGAACTTACAAACATGACGCAAACTCGTGATGGATCTTCTAGTTAACTTGCATCATCCTCAATCATAGTCACAATAATTGGTAATTTAGAAATTGTTTGTTGCTGAGTAGAATAGGCAAAGATGTGTTGTGCCTGTATTTTAAAACATAAATGACTACTAACATTTGATATTCATTAGGCTTAAACATAAATTGACTTAATTGTTGGGTGGAAAATGCTATATTGGGTCTAATGCAGCCTATATATAGAAATCTACCAATGATCTTGCGATGTTTATCAAGATTTTTAGATTTAGAAGAGATTGTATCCGATTTTACTCCAGCTGGGAAGGGGTTGGATGAAAAAACTGCATTTTTAAAACCCGTCTCAGCAATACGTTCATAAATACATTTCTGTTGATCGAGTAGAATACCAGTAGGTGATCTAGCAATCTCAATACCTATGAAATACTTTGTATATCATAGACTTTGATAATAAAAGTTGCATCAAGGGTCTTCTTAACATTTGCAATCATCTACTACGAGAAACTATCGATCAAGGCATCATCTAAATACCACACAATAGCAAAACACTTTGAGTCATTTTCTGATGTAAACAAGAAGTAATCATGAATATGAATTTTTAAAACCTAGTGCTATCAACTTAGTGGTAAACTCCTTGTATAAGTGCCTTCATGTATGTTTTAATCCATACAACGATTCTGTAATTTGCAAACTTTCACTAGCTTAGTTGTTGTATACCCTAACAGTGGTTCAAGATAAATCTCCTTATTAACATAGCCATGAAAATAGGCATTGTTGATATACTTCAATGATCATCTCTTCATTCCCGATGTGAGATTCTTCATTTCTACCTTCATCATTATCCTGTAGGACTATTTGTAACACCCTACCAAATACCATGTAGATATTGTCCGCTTTGACTCAAATCAAACACCTTGGACCTCACAGCTTTAAAACGCGTCTGCATGTATTTGATTCACACTTTACTAATAAGCCCCAATCACTCACTTTCCATTTCCGATGTGGGATTCAGTTCATTCCTGTCCCCATCACCACCCCTTAGAGCCGCTCTTTACTCAGACTTTCTACTCCAACGCCACCCACTCCGGACCGGATCGTTACACTGTCCCTTGTTCAACTCTTCTATCTCGACTCCAACCTCTTAGAACCAAATCGTTACAAGAATCGATAGTGAACAACGTTGATTCTTCAAGAGTTTCAATAATCACTTTAAAGCTATTAAACTCACACAATTAAACTTTCATTATCTTAGAATTACCAACTCATTTAGCAATTAATAATCTCTTGTACACATGCTTAAGTCTAGTTCATCCTAAAGGTTTTTAAGATTAAGAGGTAATATTATATTTATATAATTAATAAATGAAAGAAACATAATTAAGCAAGAGAAGTGATGAATCAGCATAGCAATAAGTTAATGTAAAGAAAAGGAAGAAAACAAAAAATGACAGAAATAAAAAAGGATGGAAATTAAATTGCCAAGTGGGTTTTCTTAATGGATCTCCATTTTGTTTACATCTTTTAGTACATGATTGCCACTAAAATGCCCACCAATGGAAAATTTATTATCATTAATTACTCCTCAACGAATATACTCCCTCCGTTCTATAATATTTATCTTTTTAGATATTCTTTTCCTATAATAGATGACCTTTTGATTCACTCCATATATATTAATTGACTTTTTTTTTATAGGATAGAAAAGGAAAAACAAAACACATATATTAATTGACTTTTACCAATACTCTGTTTGTTTATTTTAAAAATAGATAAAAATTAATTAATAGATCCAATTAAGACAAGGATAATAAAGTTTTTTAGTTAAAATTAATTACATTTTTTTAATTTTTTGTGCCTTAATCTTAAAAGATAAATATTATAAAAAAAATGAAGTTTTATATAATATTTAAAAGGCTTAAAATATTATTTAACCATCCGTCAATCCAAAATTTTATCACTTAACCACTAACTTATTATTTAGTTATATTTGACTAATGATATATCTTAATCGGTGAAATTTCATCAAATTTAGATGAAAACCCAACAAAACCCTTATCTCATTAGCATTTAGTGATAGTTTGACACTTAAATTTAATAAATTTTAATTTAAGGATTTATTATTATTATTTTAATCTAATTAATTATTTTTATATAAAAAGTTATATAAAAAAAAACTAAAATATGTTACGTGTTAAATTTAGGTATTAAAATATCAATCATGTGTCACAAAATAAAGGTTCTATCAAATCTTTATTAAAATTAGATGAAATTTTACTAATAATTATCAAATGTTAGAAAATAACAACTATATTAAATCTCCATTTAAATTGGATCAAATTTCACTAATTGAAAATAGGAACCTATTTGCTTTAAGCATATTTAAAATATTTTGTCTCAACATATCGTCCATTATATATACTATATATTATGAATTTTGTTGGCTAGTTTTGTAAATTAAGGTATCCGTCACTATCAATAAAAAAGAAAATGAAAAAAAAAAAACATTTCCTTTTTCTTTTTCTTTTTGTATGAGGTGTGCATAGAGGATTGCTTCTCCATTAATGTCTTATGAAATGGAGATAAATTTGTCTGTTTCTAATTTTAAATACACTAAAATTATATAAATATAATACAAAAACATATTAATATAACCACTTGATAAAAAAAATATATCAATAATAAGCAATATATCAATCCAATAACATATAAATAAAAAAATTTATCCAAATATAAAAGAATCATTGCACTACAAATTATCTATATAGAGACTGAACATATTCCATAACAAAAAAAAATATCAGGTTTAGTTTGTTTTCACAAAATTATCTAATTGCATAACAAATACTATTAATAAAAAATAAACATATATTTGTAATATATTTTGGTTGAATGGAGGGAGTCCAGAAAACAAAAAAAACTAGCACCGAATAATCCGCAGGCGATATGCCCCACAATAATCAGAATAAAAACATCTAGAATACCTGTAGGAAGCTCCTCACACTCGTGAAAACCTAAAGATAGACGTCATGCGAAATTAGCCATCCAATCTACAGCGCAATTACCTTCTCGGTACACATGCACTAACTGAATCTCCCAATCATTTTCCCACAACATTCGACACTCATTCACAAGCTGGTAACAATGATGATGGTTATCAGTGCCTTCCTGAACCAACTGGACCACAACTCTAGGATCTAACTCAACCACCACTCGTCTGCACCCTTTATCTCAAGCAACCGGAAGCCCGAAGTAGAGGCCCCACAGCTCAGCAAGGACTGCCGAACACACCCCCAGATTCACTGCAAACCCCCTAACCCAGCAGGCATGAGCATCCCGAGCACTCTTCCAGTTGATGCCAATCCGGGATTCCCCTTGCTAGCACCGTCACTGTTTAATTTAAACCATCCAGCCTCCGGTGGTCGCCAGCGGATGAAAACCTCATGCCGATCCCTAGCCCTCACGCGCTCTTCAAAGCCGAAAGCTTCCTTGAACCCATCAATTTTCCTCCGAAGAAACTCTTTTAAATTGGATATATTGCTATCTTAATTAATGGTTAAAATTTAATTATTAAATTCTAAAATTAAATAATTAAATCTCAACCATTAATTTATAGTTAATGATTGAGATATACTCCCTCCATTCCTTTTATAGGTCATTTTAGTAAATTAGTTTTTTCTCTAAATATAAGTCATTTTTAAGAACTTTTAGTTTAGTTTTTTTAATTCAAATATTGAATTTTTTATATTAGTACATATGTTTTTTAATATTCCAATGCTTATTTTCCAATAGTGATGTGAGAGAAAAAGTTTTTCAGTTAACCAATATATTTCTTAGTTTGTATGAAATACTCTAAAATGACATAAAGGAATGGAGGAAGTATTAAATAAATAGAAAAAAAGTTTAAATTAGAGAGGATTGAGGTGGGGGTGATGGCGATGGCGATGGCTAGAAGGCTTTGACTACCTCAAGTTCTGGATTGGTTCCGCCCCTAAATTTAATATCATCGAATCCATCACGCTTGAATCCTATGTACTGAAAAACAAAATTAGATGAAATTATTATTTTTTTTTGTAATAGATCTTTTTTTGAATCAAAGAATGGGACGCGGTGGAAGACTGGACATCCCAACTAGGTTGGCACCCCCAGCGCAACCACCAATCCGAATATTATTGAAAAAAAAAGAAAACTTTACAGAAAGAGAGAGAAGGGAAGAAAAGAATAGAAAGAGGTTAGGGGGGAAGGAGAAATTAAAAGAAGCAAATATGTGCTACATTACAGAGGTCATCAAAAACCAAAGCTTGACAAAAGTGGGGTGCCGAGTTCCACCAGTTCAGAGAATTTGCAGTTTTACCGAATCCTGCCAGACGATCCGCTGCTTGATTTCCCTCCCTGAAAATATGTGTAACTGTCCATTGCATAGAAGCGGGTCTGTGGAGACATCGGGACCACTCCCTTCTGATGATCCAAGGAACGTCGAGAGAATTGTCTCTGAGCAGCCGTTTCTGTCCATAAGCTGAGTCCGATTCTATCCATAAATTCCTCCAATTTCTGTCCCAGGCTGCTTCAATTGCATAGATAATTGCTCGGAGCTCAGCTACATGAGCCTGCGCATCAGAAATAGGAAACGCGAAGGAGCCAACCACGAAGCCTCTGGCATTTCTGAATATTCCTCCTGCACCTGCGTTACCCGAATGGTTGTCAGCAGCACCGTCAGTGTTGACTTTCAGCCAATTTCGCGGCAGCGGAAGCCATCTAACAATTGCAAAATCAGGGTCATTGGTCTGACTGTTATTACGTGAGAAAGGCATGCACTCTCTAACAAAGAACAGCAGCCTTCTGCGCAGGATTTGGATTGAAGGGAGCTCAGAGTCAAAAATTGATTTGTTCCTAGTAGTCCAAATAAACCAAATGCAGGTGATCACATCACATTTCCAACCAATTCGCAAGTCCCGTTTAACTCGCACAGTTCTGATTTTAGCAAAGAAATCAGCAAAATCAACACTGGTGAAACAAGCTATACCAAAGAACTGAAAAATCATTCTCCAAAGTTCCCATGTAATGCTGCAAAATAGGAACAGATGGTCTGTATTTTCGCTGTACCGCTTACACAACTCGCATCTCTGCGCCATGCACAGGCCGCGGGACTACAGAAGCTCCTGAACTGGTAATTTGCGATGAATAAGCATCCAGCAGGTCATCGCACGCCTAAGAGGGACGAAAGGGTTCCACAGCAGCTTATGCCAGTCAGTCGTAGTCCCTGGAGTGAGAGAAAGGTAAAGGAGCTTTACTGATAGATTGCCAGAGTCCGTAGGATGCCAGATGCAAGTATCTATGACATTATAAACACAAAGAGTGTTATTAATGTTTTCCTGAACTTGTGCTGGTAGCGACTGTAGACCAGTCCAATTTCCATTGATTCGGAATTCATGAATGGGGTTAAAAAGGTTTCTCTGATGCTTCCTAGGAATCTCAATTTGATCAGCAACAGCAGGAAGGATCCACCTGTCCATCCAAAAGTTTAGATTTGATCCCTCCTTGAACCACCAAGAGACGTTAAGACGAATTTGGTCAAAAATAGGCCTGGCAGATGTCCAGATAGAGGAATTTGAGATGTAAGTTCTGGCCAAACCCGATTTCTCTAGGAATCGATGTCGGAGAAGAGTGGGGATGTGACTCTGGCCCTGAATTAATTCCCAACTGAATTTCCCAATCAAAGCAGAGTTGAATGTTCTGAGGTTTTTAATTCCCAACCCACCGTGCTGAAGCTGCTGACAGCAAACCTTCCAAGGAACTGTAATTAGCTTTCTTCTATCTATGTCCCCTGTCCAAAGAAAGTTTCTAACTGCTTTGTTGACACGAGAGATGAGATTATACGGCCATTTGTAGATCAGAAAAGAGTGAATGAGAGCCCCTGTCAGGGATGATTTTATCAGAGTGAGCCTACCCGCAATAGACAATGATTTTCCCCTCCAAGTGCTGAATTTATTAAGAAACCTGTCAAGAAGAGGCTGAAAATAGCGAGCTTTTGGAGCTCCTTGAAAGAGAGGGACCCCGAGATAGTTAATCGGAAGGGAAGCCATCCTAATCCCAAGGACATCAGCCATTCGAGCTCTGCGGACCGCGGTGACAGAGTTGCCAAAAATAGCTTGAGACTTGTCCCAATTGACCTCCTGGCCCGAGATGCTAGCATAGAAAACAAACAGATCTCTGACACAAGACATATTTTTTAAAGAGGTTTTCCCAAACAGCATCAAGTCGTCTGCGTACAGAAGATGAGTAGGGAAAGCAACATTACCAGTGTAAATCATTGGATCAAATCTGTTTTCCCTAACCAATTTGGACATCCATCTCCCCCAAAAAGTCTTCCGCTAAGCCCAATTATTAGCTTATGTATTAATTAATATTATATACTAATGTTAATGTATGCTAAGATCGACGTCAACATCTATATGGAAGAAATTTGTGAACTCAAGTTAGTATTTTTAATGACACTCCTCACGTTTATATATTCATCTTTATCAATTTCTTTTTTTTTTTTTTTTGAACAGTTTATCAATTTCTTTATATTCATCTAATTTTAAGCATCATGCATTTCCATATGTCCTAAATTATTATTTACCCATTTAGTTTGAATTGAAAAAGAAAAAAAAAACTATTGACAGCTATTAATTTTGAAACATTTAATTAATATATATAAAAAGAGATTAAAGTGTAGAATCTAAAAGCTCTACCTATATATTATATATAAAATAATGTTATGCTTAACTAACCTTGAAATCTTTTGTTTAAGTGGTTAGGGATTAACCCCATTAAATAATATATTATATTATGTAATCCATAAAGTTCAATTCTTTTAAGAGAACAAAATCTTTTTTAAGATAACAAAACCAAAGTGATAATCTCCCTAAACTAAGTTTTTAATTATACTCCTACCATATCATCACTAATAATTTAAGATTTAATGCGTATTTACATCCTTAAATTTGATATGTTTTAAAATAATTTATCGCATACTTGTAGTTGGCTTTAAAAATCTATCACACACCTATAGTTGGCTCATTCAGACCTCGTACACACAAAATTATTGATCTATCATATTTGACGGATGAAGTGACATGCATGCTATAGAAAAAAAAAAAGCGCGTGAGTTCATTCTGTATGTAGCCTTATCTCTTAAAAATGGAAGATCAATGATTTTATGTGCAGGAACCAACTATAAGTGTGTGATAGATTTTTACAACAAATTATAGGTGTGCGATAGGTTTTTAAAACCAACTATAGATGTGTGATAGGTTATTTTAAAAGTTCAGAGTACCATTAGACAAAACTTACCAAGTTTAAGGGTATAAATATGCATTAAGCCAATAATTTAACGTCACGTCATATGTTTTCAAGAATAAGTTTATAATTTAAAATTTACTAGTATTTATACTTTAGGTACAAAAATTTATACTAATAATTAATTAATTGCATGCTATTAATATTTTATTAATTACTCCATCCTTTTCATATTAGAGTTACACAGAAATTGAGAATATTAGTAAAAATACTTTGTTGTCCCTTATTTATTATATGATAAATCTATTATTTTAATTAATTTTCATAAACCCGTGTTTTATAGCACACAGAATGTGACTTAATGTGTATTAATCATATAATATGACATGTAATATGAAAAAAAAATCTCTAGAAAGACATGTAATATAAAACAGATACTGTAAAATGTAACGTGATATTAAATTATTAGACGCGTTAAATGTATAATAATTTTTTGCCATAGTACAATTATTTTAGTACAAAATGGGTCAATAATGTACTCATAAAAATCTGCTAAGGTATTGGAAAAAGTTAAGATTGAAAAGGCTCTCCTATCTTAGAATCTTGCATCAATAAGACTTAAAGTCACCACCACTGCCCAAATTAGGTCACATAAGGGAGTCCACTACTTTAGCTTTTTATATTAATAATGCTTCAAGGACGAGACATTTGGATTCTTTATTTCACACACTTTTTTTAAAAATGAATTTTCCTTAATGATATTGCTAATTAATGGCATTAATCAAATGGTAGTAGACTAGTTTCATTAAAAATATAGTATTTAAGGTGTTTTTGGTATTTTAGATTCGCTTATGTCGGTGGCGGAATCAAAACCAAAAACTCACGAGGCTCGTGGACAAAAATTTAGTAAGAAAACGCTATTTTTTAGATTAAGAGTTCTAGTTCTGTCAATACCGACCAATTTGTTATAAATTGTTCAAAAAAACAAAATTACTGATGGAAGTTTTATATTTAACGATGAAGTTTTTCGTCGCTTTCATTTTTTCTCTCTCGAAATCTGGGATCTATGGTTCCTTTGTGACCTCTGTAGTTTTACCTCTGATTTGCGTGATTAGAGTATAGAAAGATCTATAAAGGAGGTAAAACTCTTCTAACAGTTATTTTTTCTAAATGATAAAACATGATCTTAAGAAAGAGATTATGATATTTTATTATTTCGAGTTAAGAAAAATGATTATGATGACGTAATCTTTATATATTGAAAGCTTATTCCATTAATTGCACTTTAAGTGTGCAATCTATATTAACCAATTCTTCCTGCCAACACTCTGGTTGCTAAGAAATTTGTTATTCTGTTACAGTTATGTAACATATCTTATTGACTCATCATTCTTCATTAATGAGCTAATCTCCTACAACCAAGCTTACTTGACTTTTCTTCACGTAAGCTTATAACTTGAACACCCCCCCCCCCCCCCTACAAGATGAAGCTCCTTTGATCTGCATTATACCCATTTGAAGCATAGAAGGTATCATGAACTGAAGGCTAATGACTTTTGTAAAAAGATTAACTAGTTGCTTGTTTGTGTATACATGTGGTGTAACTAATAAACCAACTTCAATATGATCGCTTACAACATGACAATCAATTTCCACATGTTTGACTTTTTCATGGAATATTGGATTTTTTACAATTTTAGTGCTGCTTCATCATCACAGTATAGTGAGATTGGTTTTGGACATTGAAATCCAAACTCTAGTAGATAGTTAATTTACTTCACTTGACAGGTAGCTTGAGTCATACTTCGATACGTAGCTTCTGTTAAGGACATGCTAGCAACACTTTGCTTTTTTGTTTTCCATGAAACCAGAGATTTTTCTAAGAAAACACAATGCTATGTTAAAGATCTTATAATTACCTTACATGTGCCGCCAAGCAACATTAGAATATGATGTAATCTTGAGAGGCTATTCTGTTTGAACATGATAATAAAGTCTATAATTAAGTGTACCTTTCAAGTACCTTAAAACATGAACTGTAGCTTAATAATTCTCTAGTTTTTGAATGAATTAGCTCAATTGATGACTTACATAATTAATATATGGCCTTGTGGATGCTAAATAAAGTAATCTGCCAATAATTCTTATGTAGATGTCAAGATTAGGCAATTCTTCCCCTAGATCTGTTAAGTTCAGGTCATGGAGCATTGGAGTTGAAAAAAGATTTGCTTCTTACGTACCAATGTCTTTGAGAATGTTTGTTATGCACTTAGTTTGAGACAGTAAAGTACGTGACTTAGATCTTGCTACTTCTATCCTAAAAAAACCTTAACAAGATGTAAGTCCTTTATAGTAAACAAATTAAAGTAAACAAATTATACAAATATTCCTCCACTACAATAACATGTAGCTCATTAGAACTAGAAATTGGAATATCATCTACATAAATGGCTAAGAAAGTTGATATGCCATTTTTATTGTGTTTAGAGAAGAGACAATGATAACGACAAGATCTCCGGAAACCAAAGTCAAGTAGATTTTGAAAAATTTATGTGTGCCATTGTCTCCCTGCATGCTTAAGGCCATAAAGGGATTTTATGAAATGACAAGCATTCCTAGTAGGACACTTGGTGTAACCATCTAGTGGTATGAGGAAAACATCTTCTTCCAATGAGCCATGTAAGTAGATATTATTTACATAAGTTTGACGTAGATCTGATAATGACATTCTAATCTATAAGGCTAAAGGAATCATGATAATCCACGCCCAGTGTTTGATTATACCCATTGGTTATAAGCCTAACCTTAAACCTGTCAATCTCACTATTGACTTTGTACTTTAAGTCAAAAGCCCATTTTGAGTTGATGCATCCTTCCCCTCAAGGAAGATGAAGAAACTTCCATGTTTGATTACTTTAAATGCATCCAACCTTGCTTGCATTTCCTCTCTCCGTCTACGATATTTGCTTATTTTTGTGTAGTGTTTGGTTCTTTAAATAGGGGAACATTTGAAAAAAAAAAATCAAATCATCAAATGAGAACTATGACACTTCTAGAAGTGATTCTAGAATTTCTTATTTAACACACACAAAGTAGTTTAACCAGGATGGCTTTGTACTCACTCTATTAAAACTCGTTGGGGTTGCTATTTGAACAAGGATCACTAGTATTAGATTGAGGTTACTGTGTTGAATAAAGATCACTAGCATTAGATTTTTGAGTAGTTAAAACTATTTGAATAGTTGTGAAAGGATTTTGCTATAACATGCCAATTGTGTGCTAATATTGTGATAGTATCTATATAGTATCATATGCAACCGATGGGGTGAAAAATACTATAATCTGGTAATTTGAGTTTAACAATTTTATTGGAAAATCATTGATTATTGTGGCAGATAGGAGTATGGCTTATCCCTAATATTTAAGTGTTAAAGATGCTTAAAACAACATGGATCTAGCAACATTGAGAAGTTGCTTGTGTTTTCTTTCAACCATCCTATTTTGTTGTGATATATAGGTATAAGACTTTGATGTATAACACCTCTTTTCTAAAACAAATATTTGCATTTTGAGTAATGAATTTAGTTTTATTATCACGTTTGACTCGTTTCACCTATACTTCAAATTGTTTTTCCACATAAAGAAGGAAAATTTCAATTGCATGTAGGACTTGGGATTTGTGTTGTAGCAAAATTTTCTAGGCGGTCCTTGTAAAATCATCAATAATAGTCAATAAGTAATTATCCCTAATAATTGAAGGAACTTTATAAGGTCCCCAAACATCAAAATGTAATAATTATAACTTTGAAACTATTGTAATAGTACTGTGTGTAAAAGGAGCTATTTGTTACTTAGCACTTATGTAATGTAAGAACTAGTTTTAACAATAATAGATGGTATATGATTTAACATATCATCAGAAACATGACCTAGCTTCAAATGCCACACATTTGGCTCATTATTCACTTTAAAAGAAAGATATTTAGATGCATCAAGTCTTTTAATAACATTTGTAGTTGATCTTAATATTGATGTTGAAAAGGAATTTTGGTTCAGTTTATACAATCCTTCTGAAACCACCCCACATTAATAATTCACATGAGTTCAAGTCCTATAAGTAACAGTGATTAGAACTAAAAATCACAAAACCTTTTATTGTTATAGTAATTGTACTATAGAAAGTAGGTTGTATTTCAAATAAGGTCGTTCGTTGTATTTCAAATAAGGTCGTTCCTTTATGGGTGTGCGACCAACATAAAACGCTATTGAATTCCCCAATCAACGCAGAACTTCACAAAGGCGCATAATCAAACTATCTTCCATTATTTGTTAGCAGGGTGTGAGGAACCCTATGCCGAGTTATGATGCTTTTTGTATGAAACATATGGTCATGTTTGCTATTATAGTTTCCATTTCCTCGGTTTCTACCCACTTTGTGAATTGTTCGATGGCTACTACATCAAATCTCTTTTACCGTGTGGTTTACAGGAATGGTCCTAGGATATGGATTCCCAAAAAAACGAAAGGCCACAGAGATATGATCCTTTTCATAGTCAATAAGGGTAGGTTGTACGTGTTATCATGGAGCTAGTAGTTGGCGTAGTGTCGGACCATCTTAGCAGCATGTTTGTCCATATTTAGCCAATACATGCCTTGTAATCACGCCCTTTGAGATGTTTTTTTTGCCCTAGTGTGATCCATAAACTCCCTCGTTTATTTATCGCATGCCTTATGACCCATCTTATTTAGAAATACATTTGAGCCATGAATGGCTTAAGGATTTATATAGGGTTCCTTCGCATACAATATATAGTTATGGTATGTGCACCACCGCTAGTGATTCATATTTTTTTAGAGAGTTTCCAATCGACCAAATAAAAGATGGCCATTCGCTTCTAGTCGTCAGCAATGATAATCTTCTGAATCGAGGAACATGACTTAGGATTTTGGTATAGCTGGGTGGTCCATTTGTTTGACAAATAGTTCTCAAGTAAGTGGATCATCATTAGCTATAACTACTACTAGTGCGTCTGCCTCTTAGTTTTCTTCTCAAGGAATTAGTATCAGTTGAGGCTCAATGCCTCTTTCCTTGAGTATATTGAGCAACATTTGAGCTTTTTCCATGTACTTTGCCAAGATGCGATGTTTGGCCTTGTACGTGTCATCGATGTGGATAAAGAATAGTTTGGATCTCATTGTCATCTTGTGAATCAAGAAAGTGGCGAGGGCAGCAGTCAAAGAATAGCTAATGCACAACTCCTTTCCCTTCACTTATCGAAAAGATAAGAGTGTATAGGACAAGAAGGGCTAGCAACTAGCTAAAACTTTTTAGCTTAATAGAGGATTGGCGTGATAAAAAAATTGTCCAATAATCTAACCAGCTATTCAAACTATCTCTTAGTCTGCCTAGCCTGCTAAGGTACCTTTCAATTTAATCGTAGGTAAAGTAGAAAGATTGTACTGGTAAGTAGTCCCCTAGCTTTTGAAATAAGAGAACGAACCGACTCTAACTAATCACTCCTAAAAACAAGAAGGGTAAAAAGGAAGACCTCGTCCTACTTTCACTCTACTCTTTCTCCATTTCAATGCTAGCTCAATTGCAACTATCTTGCTCAGTAAGGACTACTAATGGACTATCATGAAAGAAGTGAGGGATTGGATGATGGACAGGACAACTAACTAATTAGGGAGATGGGATGGAAGGAAAGAGAGATTAAAGGGACCGAGAAGAGAGAGTAAAAGCCATTGAAGGCGGGATTGAAAGGAGATGTGCAGATTGCTGATACACTGAATCTCTCTTGCACCTATCACTCTATATTGTCAGCGGTCCTCATACTACGACTAGTGCAAATCTAAGGCTTACTAGGAGTGCTTCATCCTTTGCCTGATTATTTGTGGCTGAAAAGTTGAGGCAAATGGCATAACTGATGTGAAATTGGTTGGGTCTCCTCAACAATATTCCCACTCTTGATCTTACTTAACTCGAGGAGCTGTCGATGGACATGCGCCATTTTAGAATCGATAAGGTCTACTCGGCTAGTGTGATTTCATGGCTTGGGGTGAATTGATCGATGAAATCTAGCAGGACTTGGGATTTGATGGATGTTTGGGGCTCACATTGAATGGTGAATTGATACATGTATGTAGGCCATTTTGCAATTCGTCCGGACATCTTGGGCCTCTACATATCCTTTCTTAGTGGGAAATTAATGCATACCAGAACTTCATAAGCTTGGAAGTAGGGTTGAAGGTGCATAGTTATGTGTACTACTATCAACAAGGCCTTCACGATGAGAGAATACCTTAACTCTGCCCCTTTCAACACTTTAGCTAGATAGTAGGTGGGAAATTTTTTTGTTTCTTCTATTCTTATCAAGATTATTGCCACGAATTCTTCTGTTATTGTGAGGTAAAATTTAAGCACCCCACCTTCGTTTGGTGCACTAAAAAGGTGTTGGTAGAGTAACAAATTTTTGACGCCTTTAAAGGCTTCATAACACTTGTCATCTCATCCAAAAAATGATGGTCCTTTTGAAGAGTTTGTAAAAAGGAAGGTATCATTGTGCCGAACAAGAGATAAACCTTCCCACTGTAATGAGCTTACTAGTAAGCTTTTGAACTTGATACAACGCATTGGAGGGTTTCATGTCGAGCACTGCAACCATCTTGTTTGGATTAAGTTCAATTCCTTTTGGATGAACTTATTCTGAAAATGCATTTTTCAGGATTGAGTTTCATATGGTACTATTAAAATATATCGAAGACTTTTCAAATATATATAGTGTGGTTCTTGACACAAGTGATCATAACTACCATGTAATTAATGTATACATGCATCGTTTGGCCTATATATTCTTTGAACATCTCATTGACTAAACACGGCTACACTGCCACATTTTTTTTATTTTATCCCAAAGGGCATTAGACTGTTCCTTCGTATGTGATGAATGTCGATTTATTCTCATCATCTAGATGCATGCAATCAATGTCAGATAAGATATGATGTCATATAGTATGGTCGATGAGTTAATCTATATTAGGGAGAGGGTAACGGTCCTTAGGGTAAGCCTCATTGAGGCCCATGAAGTTGACATATATGCATTATATTCCATTGGAATTTTTCACGAGGACCACGTTTACTAAGCACTCAGGGTAGTACACTTTCCAAATGAATCCGACATCTAAAAAATTTCTTATTTCCTTCTGGATCGCCTCTTATTTATCTCTAATGTGATTGCACCTTTTTTTTATTTCACCAGGTTCTTTTTTGGATTGACATTAAGTCGGTGTGTCATATGCTCAAAAGGAATACCTTCAATGTTAGATGGGTTTTTGGTGGATACGTCTTTGTATTCCTTCAAGGTTTCTCATATTGTTTTCTTTAGTGGATTTAGGATTTATGTACCCATTTTGAGTTTCTTATCACCCTTAAATTTGGAAATCTCCATCCTTTCCATCGTAGCCCTCCTCTCATTCGAGGTTTGCAAGGTCTCAACTACTAGGGCTTACCTTGGGGATGGAGAGGTTTAATGTAATTTCTGAGCCTCTTGCACTTGAGACTATGATGAACCCATCCTTGTATGAGAGGGACATTGAGCGATTTTGAATGTTGATTGCAACATCGACATTAGCTAACAAAGGTCTTCCAATGATGGTGTTGTAGTCTGATATGATATCTGCTACAATGAACTCAATTTGCACTTCTCATTTCCATTTAAGGTATTCAAAGGTTGCAGGAAGTATGATGGTGGAAACAATAGGAACCTATATATGTGATAGCCTTATAAGAGCGAAAGTGCTCTCGCACAGTTTCTTGTGAGATATCTTCAGCTCCTTTAGTACTGGAGTGGTCAACATGTTTATGGAGCTCATGTGTATGCCATTATTCGATGCACCAGGAAATTATTAATGACAGTTGAGATAACTAACGACTAACTCCTCGGGCTAAGGAGTTGGGGCTAGATGCAGAAAGCTTCACCTTTTTCTCCATTTTCTCGCTTGTCTAAGAATGGGGGCCATCCGCCATGCGAATCCTTTGGTGAATGATGTTTATCTTGCCATGGTATCTCGAGCGTTTGGGGTTATCTCCTTGGAATTTGCACATTCTCATGTTTATTGCTCGTTAGTGTGTTGTATTATTCCAAACCGCGAGGTAAGCCCCTACCTGGGGAGCCTCTTTACTTCCTTATTGAGTGGCCCTATGTTTGGTGGAATTTATAAAACTTGTCCTTGAAGCATGTGCTTCCTACCTCTTGATGTTGCACTTGCTTCTTGCGTTTGCTTTTGCTTGATGCCTAGAACTGTGGGAAGTAGGAGCTCAGATTTCTATACATTGGGCATTTTCAGCTAAATATACTGCTTTCACTTCTAGCTTGTTAGACTTCTTTCATCTCACTCGAACGGGCGCCGATTGTTGAGCCATCTACAACTCGAGCTCTTATTGTGTTCTCTTATCTTGTGAAATTCCCTCAATCCTCTGTCTTTTTTTCTTATATTTTAGTGCAGAGGTTTTTGTGGGTTTTTTCCTTTCTCGACCTCTACATAACTTTCCATTTGCTATCATCATATCAAATAATGCTTTGGCCTATGGCCATTAGCTGCCCAAAGGTTTGAGGTGGGTTTGTGTAGCATTTATGTCTTAGCACCTCACATGTGGTTCCTTTGGCTAAAGCGTCGATGGATACTTCTAGGTTAAGGGATTTGACAGAAGAGGCAATTTTGTGAAATCATATGAGGTAATCACGGAGTGTCTCTACGGATGCATGCCATGCAAGTTAGTGTAATTCTTATGGCTTTAACTGCTACTATAAATTGAGCCACAAAGAGATCCTTGAGGTGCCTCGGGGAATTTTTGGATCCTGTTGAGAGTTTCATGTCCCATTCTTGTGCTACTCCCAACAGGGTGGTGGGAAATATTTTGCACACCATCACATCATCTTGGGTGCATAGATTTATCATACTTATAAATTCAGTGTAATCCTCGATTAAGTCTTCTACCTCTGTGTAGTGAGGCATGTGTGGGGTCTTCCAATGTGCTGGAAAAGGAGTATTAATGATTCTTTATGAGATGGGAGTATGTGGAGGTATTTGGTATCCTATCATCATATCGAGCAACCTTTTATCTAGAAAGAACTGGAAAAGTACTTCCCATGTCTCCTCATTGGGGGCTTCTCCAGGCTCCTATGTGAGTTTAGACAGTCGATGTCTGCTTTATTTTATCTTGCTCGAGGTTGGTATTAGTGGTATTCTGCACCGGGCTATCAGGATTTTTTCTTTATTTCTTTCTGATGTGCTTGGGAGAGGGGGTCCTCTCTTTGGTGAGGTAAGCCCAAAACTGTTGGTTTTCTCGCTACAATTGGTTGTCGACCATCTTTGTTTGAGAGTCTTGCAAATTTTGAACGGTTGCGAGGAGTGTAGCATTAGGGTCAGCTGTAAATGCCCAAGTAATATCTATTTTCTCCATTGAATGATCCTTGGGGATCAGATTCCCTATTGTGCATTCGTTATGGGATGATGTCTCTTCTTCCTCACCTACAAAGGAGGCAGGGTGTCTTTTAAGTTCTCACGTTAAAGGTGGGCTCTTGTTATCTTGTGTTAGTTGGTAATTTTTCTTCCATATTACCGGGTTCTAGTTCGCGGGTCGGAAAAGTTTGTCGAGATCTAAAGATCACGGAGTAGGATCCACGCTCATTACACCAAATATTGGGTCTCAACCAACTTTTCAATGTTTGACTTCTGCTAGAAAGGCTGACCTACACTAGGGTGAGCTTCTGGTGTAAACTCTAATGTCAAAGTTAGTATTTGATGATATAAAAGAAACATCTGTGATTAGCTCATGTTAAAGAGAGAGAGTTATCTCCTTTTTATAGGTGTAAGTGACTCTGAAATTACCGTTCCGCCTAGGGCTGGGCGCGGATCCTGGAGATACTGGACCGGACCGAATATCCGAGAAAAAAACTCCGGAATTGGACCGGACCGTTGACTTTTTTTGGAGAACCGAACTGGATTGGACCGTTGACTTTTTGTCAAAGAACTGGACCGAACTGGACCAAAATTTATCCAGGACCGGACCGATAACCGGATTGAATTGGATTGGATTGGACCGAACTGAAATAACCGAAAGTTTAGCAATAATAAATTTATATTTCATACATTAACTTTATATAAAGAGAAATGTTATATAATATATAGTTATATATTTTGTAAGGTTTGGTAAACTAATTACAATAACATAAATTTATAATTTATTAATAAGGTATAACATTATTATATAGTCATAAAAATTATCCCGATTAATTCCCGTTTATAAAATGAAATAAAAAATATTTACCTAAAATGCTCAACTGTGGCTTCTGAATCTACGTTTAGCACAAGTGGTAGAACTTTGGATCAATTTAGGAGTTCTTTAACTCCTGCTACAGCTTGATTTGTTGTCAAGATTGGTTGAAAACTTCAACTCAAGCTTTCAAGCATGAAGAAGAAGTTGAAGATCTTGATGCTATTAAAGAAGGTAATATTTACTTACCAATTATATTTCATAGTTTTATTTTAATTAAATGTTTATGAATACTAACTATATAAATGTTATTTAATTTGTAGAAATTAGTTCTGATCCTGAAATTGCATCATCTCTTTTATCCATATTTCAATTGGATATCTAAGGTTTTTTTAACCGAATCAAATGCACTTTGTAAGCATATTTTTTTTTTCTTTTACTTTTTGTTAGTGTGTTGATTAATTTTATTGAAGTAAAAGCTAATTAATTTAACATTTGTTGATTCACTAATATGGTAAATTTTATATGTTTAGGTTGATGTTTGGCTTTTACTGCTTTTGCTTTGGAAAACAAGGAATTTGTTGTGTTAAGAAGATTCAATTATAAATTGGGATGATGATTAGAGAGATTTTGCTACTGAAGTGTTGTCTTTTTTGAATTAAAGGTTGTTTGTTTTTATGGATTTGTTATTTTGTAACTTTGATTTTGTGGGTTTTTTTAGCCTTGTTGTCTACCGTAACTTTTAATACTTTGATTTTGTGGGTTTTTTTTAAGCCTTGTTGTCTATTGTAACTTTTAATGAATGTTGTTTACTTCCTAAAAAAATATCATTTATTTCAAGCAATGTAAGATAATAAAATTTTGTAAATTAAATTTTTAATTTATTTTTTAGGACTTAAACTATTAGATATTTATCCGAATCACCGAAAAATTATATTGGATTGGACCGGAACCGAATCTCCGAATCCCCGAACTGGACTGGACCGAAATTTTGGGGCAATTCAATTCTGGAGATTTATTCTTTCAATCCAATCCTGGAGATTTCCTTTTATTAATCTCCGAATTTCAATCCAATACTGGAGATTCATGAATCCCCGACTTGGACCGAACTGTGCCCAGCCCTAGTTCCGCCTTTAAATTTGACGGTAAAATAACTTTAGCAGTTTAGATCTTGAGCCAGCTTTTCTGACGGGCCTTTTAGGAGCGAAATGAGATTAAAGGTGAAGTGAATACAAAACAAATTAAAATTAGTGTTAATATTGTTACCTTTACTAGGGAACTTAAAATAGTAATTGATTTGAAAACCATCAAATCTCCCAAACAAATGATAACTTAATATATGCTAACATGAATCTATCTTTAATTACAAATTGCAAAAAAAAGGTATTTAATTTGTTTGGGCAATCAATCCTTTTCTCTTTTTATCTTTTTCTTTTTGTTTTCGTCTTTTCTAGCAACTATTTTTAATCTCAAGCTTTACACATTAGTGAGGAAAAAGTGCTACATAATATGGATAATGACTTGCATGAATTAATAATTAATTAAAATATATCTTAAATCCTTAATTATTGGATTAATAATATAATATATTCCCTTTCCTCTTTTCATTAATCAATATATTAAGCTCCAAAGCCATACTCAACGTGTTTGCTTTCCTAAAGTTAGTTTAGTTATATTTAGTAATAGGTTTCTTTTTCTACTCCATTTATTTTACAGGAATTGATGTATATTAAAAAATTAAAATGGTGGTTTTAAATTACGGATCTAGGATTCACTTTCAAGATGCTTCAATATGTCTATGCGTGTTTAATTGAATTTTTTAAAGCTCAGTTTGTTTGTCGGAAAATTTTGGATAAGGAAATTTTTGTGTTGAAAAATAAAATATTTTTAATGTTTGGCTATAGCACCATCAAACAAAAAGAAATAGAAGGTGACTATTGTTTTCAAAAAGGTAATAATAAATAGAATAGAGTTCCAAAAACTTAGAAAATGTTTTACTTTTTTCATCACGGTAAAACATTTTTCACGCTTTGTTCACTGTCCTAAATATTTTTTGTTGACTTGTTAAGCAAACAGATATCAGAAAACTAGGAAAATGTTTTTTAATAAACAAACGGCGCCTAAATGTGTTTACCCTAAAAAAAATAATAACTTTATACATAAGTTCAATGAAACTAACGTACATACTAGTACTAAAAAAAATACGTACATACTCAAACCCCCTCCTCACTCTGTTATCACTGTTCCTTCTCATCAAGAGATTTGTTTGGACATTGGACAACAACTCTTATTATCGAATTATTGGGTAAACATAATGATGATAACATGCCGAGTATTCACGGGTAGTGTCATTCCCATTTTCGTACCCTTTTATTTTTTAAACTATTCATCTTGTCTCATTACCCTAACGGATGTATAGTTTTTTAAATCTTATTCTCCTTTCATTTAATTCGCAATATCTCCATGTACCCTTGTATGTATGTTACGAATAAACAAACAAAAATAAATAAAGTACAAATTTAATGAAACATAAATAAAATAAATATCCCACAAATTTAATAAACCATT
The DNA here is from genome assembly GCF_963576675.1 of Euphorbia lathyris. NCBI lineage: Eukaryota > Viridiplantae > Streptophyta > Magnoliopsida > Malpighiales > Euphorbiaceae > Euphorbia > Euphorbia lathyris. Next base: position 74,226,262 of record NC_088916.1, on the reverse strand, counting down.
CCCGATTTAAATAAACAAATTCAAACATTATAAATAACTAAAATTTATAAGAATTAAAACACAGCAAAAATAATAAATAGTTCATTTGATATACTCTTCTTATTTTACTCCATTTGTTATCCGCATTCATCAACCTTCAAACAAGTAAAAAACACAAATTAGGAAGTTATATGGCGGGTCATGAGTAGTGCAGGTATCGTGAGAGTATTCTCAATCTCGTCCCATCACAGTTTTTTTTAATCTAACAGTTTCATATCCTTTTATATAGGGTTCAGACAGTCTCATTAGAATCAGACAGAATTCAATACCCATAAAACCCGTACGTGTTACCATCTCTACGTAAATACTTAGAGTGCGAAGACGTAGCAAGACAGGTTTTTGCTTCGCAGACAAAGCTCATTCCGTATGCTTGATATAATTGTTTTGGTCCTAAAAGATTATAGTCAAATTTTGAATGCTACCAATTATAGTGATAAAAGATTGGGAATCAATAGATGCATTTGAGAAGATGAAAACGCAAAATGATGGTTGAGTGATGTGCATAATTGAAGACAAAACAGAAAGGCATATGAAGAAGAAGAAATTAGGTTAGATTGATTCTTCATGTCTTTGGGACATTCGTGCATCATAATCTATGCTATATTTGGTGGCCTAAGAGCAACATAAATTATAAGCCATTGGAAATGCTTTTTTTACCTTATTTGTGCTCTATGGCCCTCTAACTCTAAAGTTCATTAACATCATAATTCCTTTGGGGTTGGGTGTCAAGTTGCTAACAAATTGAGAGGGAATATTCTTATGTGTGACTTCTTTGGAATTATTCTTCTTTGAAAGAGAAACTTTTACCAAATATCTAGTTTGGAGTGGGTGACGTCAAAATCTGAATAAGAAACAATTTTAAGCAGGGTCGAATCCAGGATTTCTATCCCATGGGGCAAACAATACAACTAAAATAATTTGATTTAATCTTAGTTAGGATTAGGGATTAGCTGCAGATTTTGATTTAATCTTAGTTAGGTTTAGGGATTTCAATTTAGTCTTAAGAAAAAAGAGGAATTGAGGAAGAAAAACTAAAAAGAGTAAGAGAGATTGATGGTTTGTTTTAGGACCTATTTAGTTTTACATTTAAATATGTACTTTTTTTTGTTGTTGTAAACAAAACGACGTAGTTCTAAAAATAAAACGACGTCGTTTTGCTTTAAACAGAATTAAAAAAATAAAAATAAAATATTAAATTTAAAACCATTCTTCATCCTCAATTATAGAACCAGTAAACATTAAACCTCAATTGATGAAAGAAGGCAAAGCTCTAAAACTTCAAAATTAATACATGGGTTTTTTTAAAAATACAAATGTCAGTGGGGGCAACTGCCTCCAGTGCCCATACTGGATTCGCCCCTGATTTTAAGGGATGGTGATGGGGCAGGAATAAATTGAATCTTACATTGAAAATGGAGGGAGGGTGACTGAGAGTCCGTTTGGTTTACCTGTTGTTATTGTTGTTGTTTGTTGTTTGCTATTACGGTTTGCTGTTGGAAAATGCTTCTTTCCCAAAAAGCAGAGATTCTCTGCTTTTGTAAAAAAACTACTTTTCATGTATAATATGCAAACAGGAGATCCCTAACCAAACACCTAAAACTCTTCATTTTAGAGTGAAAAGGCAAACAGGAGGAGAAAATGGAGTAACCAAACACCACCTGAAACTTGTTACTAAGATGAATTTCTAATACATGTAGACACGTTCTAAATCTATGAGGCTCAATGTGTTGGCTTTGGGCTAAAACGGTAATATCTACATGGTATTGGATCAAACTATTACAATTGGTATCAGAGCTGACTCTCAAGATACAATGTGTTAGTACGAGGATGAACCATGCAGAAACTGGTGGGCTTGTGCCAAGGGTAGCCCTAAGGGATTGTAATGGGAACATGAATGAACTTGATCCTGCATGGAATGGAGAAAGAGTGCCTAGAATTTATTAGTTAAGTGGATTTTTAATACATATCGACACGTTCCGATGTTTTGAATTTGGAAAAAACTGATAAAATCCATGTAGTATTACACCAAACCGTTACAATACCAATTGTAATATTTTGGAATTATTCTTGTTTGAAAGAGAAACTTTTACAAAATACATATAACGATCCAGTTTGGAGTGGATGGCGTCGAAATCAGAACAAAAAGCAATTTTAAGGGATGACGATGGGGCGGGAATAAATTGAATCTTACATTGAAAATGAAGAGAGAGTGACTAAAACTTGTTAGTAAGATGAGTTTCTAATATATGTAAACATGTTCTAAAGATATGAGGCTCAATGTGTTAGCTTTGGACTAAAACAGACAATATCTACATAGTATTGGATCAAATTGTTACAATTGGTATCAGAGCCGACTTTCTAGATACGATGTGTTAGTTCGGAGATGAACCGTTCGGAAGCTGGTGGGCCTATGCCAAGAGTGTCCCTAAGGGATTGTGATGAGAACATGAATGAACTGGATCCCACGTCGAAAATAGAGAAAAAGTACCTAGAGTTTATTAGTTAAGTTGATTTCTAATACATATCGACACGTTTTGAGGTTTTGAATTTGGACAAAACGAATAAAATCTATGTATATATTATCCGCTTTGATTTAGATATATGTTCATAAAATCGGTGGTCGGTACTTTATGGGTTCGACATGGACAAATAAATTTGATGTTTGGCCTATGGTTTAGGTGTGCTCAACCTTGCAAGTATTGAGTTGAACTTGAAATTTGTCTCAAAAGTTGAATATATATATTATTTTGTTAAATATTTTTTATTTAAGATTATGTTTGTTGAGATCTGTTGAATTAATTAACTAAATTTTTACTTAATGCATTCTTATTGTTCGTAATTATATTTTAATTTATTTTTAAAATATAAATATATTAGTTGAGTTCCGCTAATTAGGTTGGGTTTGGGAATTAGTTCTTTTTGCATGCCTCAGTCCGATTCGAAAATAGTGCAAACTAGAATAGGCTAGGACAATGTTTTATGAGAAAATTACACCAAACATCGTTTATCAATTTAATTTTACAATTAATACAGGTGTGTTTTTTAATTTTGTCAAAAACTATTATTTTCTTCTACTTTTGTCATGTTCCTTAGTTAACTACGTTGTGGTTAAGATAATATGTTCAAATTAGTTATTACTTATACTGAATATAATATTTAAATAATTAAAACTCCTATAAATTCACAATTCCACTATTTTTTTTCTTTAGATTTATGTTTAATTTTTTTCTGCCATTTTTCTTCTACACACAAAATCTATCATCCGTTGTTCTTTTGCTTTCCATCAAATTATTTATTATTATGTAGTTTGAAAAAATATATATATATAAAAAAAACAAAAGAAAAAGAAAAAGAAAAAGAAAGTGAAAGTAGCAGTTGATTTATAAGTGAATATTTGAAAACGGTTATTTTTTTTGGCAAAAAGCATGATTAGGCCCCTGATCTTTCGATTTTTGGTTCACTAAGCCCCTGATCATTTATTTAGACTCATTAAGCCCCTGATCATTTATTGTAAGGTTTATTAAGCCCTCCATTGACAGTTCTAACGGCAGTGCTCCCCACGCGTCGTCCAAAGCGCGTCGATTTTTCCGGCCAATAAAATCGTGACACGTGTCAGGCGAAATAAAAAAAAAATTAAAACATCACGTGTTTTTCTTCTCTACGTCTTTCTCCATATACAGATAAAAGAAATTGGGGTAAAAATTTCAGAACCTTCATCCTCTTCGATCCAAAGAGCTTCTACATCTTCAACTTGTTCATCTTGAATCTTTCTTCTATTTGACAACTCCTTCTCCATACTCCTTCGTCAGGTACACAAATCATGTAGATTTGGTTCGATGTAATTTGACGCATGCGGAAGGGCTGAAAGTGAAGGTCGTTGAAATTGAGGAGAAAATTAAGCCAGTTGAAAGATACAAGAACATGTACAAAAATGTCATGTTTGATTTTGTAATTTACATGTTGTATAATCTCCATGGTTAAAGCTCTATGATACAACATGTAAATTATAAAATCAAACATGACATTTTTGTACATGTTCTTGTATCTTTCAACTGGCTTAATTTTCTCCTCAATTTCAACGACCTTCACTTTCAGCCCTTCCGTATGCGTCAAATTATATCGAACCAAATCTACATGATTTGTGTACCTGACGAAGGAGTATGGAGAAGGAGTTGTCAAATAGAAGAAAGATTCAAGATGAACAAGTTGAAGATGTAGAAGCTCTTTGGATCGAAGAGGATGAAGGTTCTGAAATTTTTACCCCAATTTCTTTTATCTGTATATAGAGAAAGACGTAGAGAAGAAAAACACGTGATGTTTTAATTTTTTTTTATTTCGCTTGACACGTGTCGCGATTTTATTGGCCGGAAAAATCGACGCGCTTTGGACGACGCGTGGGGAGCACTGTCGTTAGAACTGTCAATGGAGGGCTTAATAAACCTTACAATAAATGATTAGGGGCTTAATGAGTCTAAATAAATGATCAGGGGCTTAGTGAACCAAAAATCGAAAGATCAGGGACCTAATCATGCTTTTTGCCTTTTTTTTTTTTACCAAAAGATATGAATTGACGTTATCCACTAAATCCAAAGAACGTGGCTTTTGAGTGACTAATGTAATATGTTTTTACTTATTTTGACAATATTAAATGCAACTAAATATTTATGATATAGTTGTATATATTTACGATGTAACTTACCCATATTTTATTATGTGTCAAACTTGGTTACACTTTCGGCCTAACCCAATCCAGCCCATAAACAAAATGTCTATTATGATCCAAATCCAATTTACTACTCAGAGTTTGAAAATGTTATTGGAAATCCATCTTATTAATATAACTCATCACTTATCTTATATTCAATGTGAAATTTAATTTATTTCTATCTCCATCACTATTTTCAGTTTGGATTCGATTTTTGGGCTTTCAATATGGTTTTGCCCCTAACAAGGAAAGTAATTGCAAAAATTTGAACAATGATGGGCCTTGGTTCTGCGTCGCGTAATAGAAATTCCAAGATAGTAACTAAACCAACCCTCAGTGGCCCAATAGCTGAAAAGAATTAACAAATCTCATGAAATGAAAATCAGTCAGTGACGGATTATTAGATCTAGTCTTATTAAATTTAAATCTTAAAATAATTTTTATTTTTATTTTAAGATTCTAACAAGTCTAGATCTTAAATCTCTCCATCCCCATCCCGTGGGAAAACTAAATAGGAATTTCCCATTCTCGTTGGCCAAATCCTCTATGGAAATGTGGAATCCCCATCCGACTTGTAACCCTAACAAAGAGTTTATAGAGCATAGAAAAGTGGATATAAATTTGAAAGCATAAATGAAAAGAACCTTCGGACGCTTCGAAATAGAGCCGTTCAGGAGCCTAATTTTAAGTCTAATCGATGTTTAATAGGACCCAAAATGATATATATGCTTTATATGGGTTTAAAAGTCCAAATTAGCCCATTAATATATATGCTTTATATGGGCTTAAAAGTCCAAATTAGCCCCTATTATATATTCTAAAAATTAATTGGGTCTTTGATCTTTTGAAAGGTCAATTAGATATCTGACTTTAAAAAAAAAAATTGGAAATTTACATACAACTTTGGATTATCGGTTTTCGGTTCGGTTATTAGTTTGATTGGTTTTTTTATCCATTCTTATCCAAGAGGCAGAAATTATTAAGGCGTCGACTCCTTTTATTCAAGACAACAGGTCATACGTGCATGCATCCATTAAAAAAAACTTGACACTTCACTTCTCCTCTTAAAGAGAAGACACGTGTTACACACACATTAATATTAGAAAGGAAAAAGCACGAATAAATTTTAAAATCATCCGACCAAATCCTATTATCCCATTAGGTATAGCCAACCCTCAAAACTCACATAAATGACTCGGGGAGCACACTGAAATCCAAAAAGAGTGGACTCCTTGATGAGGCATTTGAGCTTAGGCTCACACTCGCATAACTTGGACCGTTCCAGCCCACATGAAGGAATTGGATCGGGCCCACATCCTATTAGGACTAAGCCCAATGTCCGAACCTAAAAGACTAACGTGTAATTGAAGAATGGATATTTTAACATAATAAGGTTGTAAGATCCAAAACCTATTTAAGACTCTCGTGTAATTGAAGGAATGAATTTTTGGACACTCTCTCTTTCACTATTATCTTATTCCATTATCCTACTAACTTCTCGTCGGAGTTTACATGGGGATGGCTCCCAGCACATGTCATTCAACGCTGACAAGCTCGATGTAGAACAGTATACATATCTCAATAACAAGTACTATCCAGAAAGTATTTCCATTTTCGTCTCAAACGTATGGTATTTTTTTTCAAATCGTATTCTCATTCCAAATAAATTTATATAAGTTGCCATAGTTTCATTTAGAGTTGAATAGTTTCGTATACCGCAAAACTAATGCCCGTCGACACATCCATGAAATAAACATTTAATTAAGGGTAATTAATTTATTAGTACCTATATTTTGACAAAATACACTGTTTAGTCCCTATATTTTTAAAAACACATGGTAAAGTTCCTAACCTTTTTCTCAGTGAACTGTTTAGTCATTCCATCTGTTTGTTAGATTTTTTACCGCTTATGACTTCGAAAATGACTAAATTACCTTTTACTATTTACCTTCAAACTTCAGAAGAGGAAATCTAATTTAGAAGAAAAAGCTATTTGTATGGAGAACAAGAAAAAGAACAGGCCCAATGCTTACGAATTTGAACGATTAAGAAGAAAATCAAGAAAAAGAACACTGAAAGTTGATTTTAGATGCATTAAAGTTTAAAGAAATGAAAAATAAAGGAAAAAAAGAACGCAAATTCAAATTGACTAACAGAATCTTCATGAGAGTCTAACGGCATGGACTAAACAGTTCACCAAGAAAAACGTTAGGGACTAAATAGTTTACCGAAAAAAACATTAGGGACTTCACCGTATGTTTTTAAAAATACAGGGACTAAACAGTGTGTTTTGTCAAAATATAGGGATTAATAAATTAATTACCCTTTAATTAATAATATGCTTGGGAAAGAAATGAGAAAATTGCCGTATAACTTATATATCTATGAATCCCACTTATCAAGCACCAAAATCAGCTATCTTGTTGACATCATTTTCTCCCTCAAAATCCAAAAATAGGATCTAAAGAGTTCTTCGATCTATTTGGCGGCATCAGATTTCCTTTACTCCTCTTCACTCCGATCTCTGCAACTTCATTATTCCCACTTGAATGATTCATTCAGTATATCAACATTTAACCATGGTTTCCCCAAGCAGAGCACACCATTTCCCCTTCAATCATTTCGAAAACCTCGGAAAACCTAATTTCGATACATTGAAATTGGACGAGTTTCTGATTTCTCTTAAAGAATCTCAGCAATTCAATGTCGTTCATCCTTCTTCTTCGTCATCGTCGTCTTCTTCTTCCTCTGCAGCTTCTTCTCCTTTCTTCCAGCTTGGAGAGTTAAGTAACAAAGAGATTACTCCGATTAGTCCGATTCATCAGCAACAGGAGGATTTCAATTCCATAGATCCCCAATCTCTGCTCCAGCAACAAATCGGAGAAACTACACTCGAAGATTTTCTGATTCGCGCCGGAGTAATCAATGCCGCTAGTGTTCAAAACGGTACGATCAATTTCGATCTCCCTCCTCCTCCTCCTCATCAACATCGGGAGACTATGGCGATTGATCCAATGGTTATGATGTCGATGCCGGAATCGGATTCGAATTTTCAATCAGTATATGAGAATCCTGGCGAGTTGAGTGTGCCGATGCCGGAAATTTCAGTTGCGTCGTCGGAATCTCGTGCGGAGAAGAAGCGGAGATACTCGGATGAAATGATGGTGAAGACGATCGAGAGGAGGCAGAAGAGGATGATTAAGAATCGGGAGTCTGCTGCGAGATCGAGAGCAAGAAAACAGGTCAAATTTTAAATATGTTGTAGATTTTTGCGATTTCTTCAACTTGAAGATCATTCATCATCATCAATGGTAAATTGATTTGCTGTGTTGATCATATAGGCTTATACGGACAAGTTGGAGAATGAAGTGTCTGAATTGAAGAAAAAGAATGCATGGCTGCGGAAGCTCAAGGTAACCATAACCGCCTTGAGTGGATAAATTACACTCTGGCACTTCAACTTTATCTTTACTTTTATCATGACCATGAACTTACATTTTACTAATATCATGTTGATGGACTTCAACATAGAAAAGTTGAAGGCTTGATAAGTTATTTGCCTCATGAACTTCCTTTAACTTGTATAAAATGTTGAGTTAACTCAACGTGCATAAAATGATCACTCGGTTATAAAAAAAAAAAAAAAGTTAAATAAGAAAAATATACTGCACACATCGTATTTTTAATCTATTATGTGAGTAATAATATTTTCTGTATTTAACTTACATTTTTTTTGCAACCAAGTGATTAATTGATTATACTTTACCCAAGTTCAATGGGTTAACTTAACATTTTACATGTAACCATCATTATTAATTTTTCAAACAGCTGTATTTTAGTGAAACACTCGTGGTAAACAACTTCTTTCTCTCTCCTAATCAAACTTTCTTGATTTTTTTTATTGAGAATTTTAATTTTTGAAATTTATGAAAGTACTCTCTTAAAGTGATCAACGCTAAAAATAGTTATCATATTAGTAAAATACAAATACTAGTAGTTGAAGTCATGAGAACATAATGAAAGTAACAAAAGATTTTGAGAGACCAGGTGTAAGTTACGCGCACCGGGTTTTCTATGTCACTCGGAGGATCCTCAATTCACATTTGGACACGTGTATTATGATCCCACGTAATAATTAAAATAGTAGGGCCTCTTATAATATACGTGGGGTCCATATTACATGTATCAAAATATGTATGGAAGGTCCTCCATTCGATATGGAGAACCCAATACTTCTAATAATTTGCCGTAAGATACCCGATCAACTGGGATAAACTATATTTATGAATACATTCAAATACATTTTAATATGTATACATTAATGGTGTTAGCAGGAAAAGGAAATGGTTCTATTCTCTGATCCGACCTGTCTGCCAAGGTTTCAACTTCGCCGAACCAGTTCAGCTACATTCTAGGCTCCTCTGTGAATAATTTCAGAATCATAATATATTTTTCTTTCTTTGATTGAATTTGCCCCATTCAACTTATAGGGTTTCTTTGCAAAACGATACATGAACTTGCATCCTCTCAATAAAAATTGGTTCCACGAATACCAATTTGTGCAAAGAAGTTAATTAGGGCAAATTTGTGTAAATGATTCACATTTTTGTAATTTAGGAGATTTTGGTGTGGGAAATTTTAATAGTCAAAGTAGTGGTATAAAAATTACACACACCGATTATAATTATATGACTTCAAATCCACATAGTTTGGATTTAATTTAGAAAGAAATGGGTTAGTTTTAGATTCACAAGAAATCGATTTTTTTTTGGTTTGGATTGACTTGCTATTGCTAATGACCAAAAAAATAAATAAATAAAATAAGACTATTCTGTCAAAGCTTAATAAATGAATAAATATATTGTTAAAAAAGTTGATTGGTCTGTTGTCCAAAGAAGTTGACTGCCCCTGAATTTACACGGTACCTTATTAGTCTTTAAATTTGTTTAAAATAAAAAGTTTACTTTTTAAGTTTTGAATTTTTTTTATGGATTTAGACAAATTGAAAATTAGGACATTTTAAACAAGTTTAGAAAGCAAATGGATTACTATAAGCAAGTTCAGAATCGACAAGTCTTTTTAAACAAATCCACATGATCAATAAATTATTTTAAGCAAGTTAAACAAGTTAATGAGACATTATAAGTTTAGAGGGTCAATCAATCTTTTTGAATATGAGGCTCTTGATGTATTAACCCTATAATATGATTATAATTATTACATGCAAACGTGAATTCCCATATGATCATTAGTATGAATAATAAAGGGAAAAATATAAAAATAAACTTTGTGGTTACACATGTTTTCGATCGGGACCTTGTGGTTTAAAAATTTACAAAATGATACATTGAGGTTCATTCCGTTAACAAACACATACCAAAGTGACTAACGGTGTTAAAAGTCAAAATGAAAATAATTAATTTGGTCCTTATATTTATTTATTTTATAAATTAATCCCCTTTATTATCTAATTATCACAAACAAAACTCAAAGGCTCTGTTTGGGAATTAGCTGCTAGCTGTTAGCCGATTACATTAGCTGTTAGCTGTTAGCTTATTACATTAGCTGATTTGACTAGCTGATTTGACTAGCTGTTTGTGTAGACCTGTTTGGTAAAAATTAGCTGATTGATAATAGCGGTTTGTGCAAAAAGATGAACAAGGGCATTAATTTTGGCGCAGGAGAAGAGGGAGTCTATCTATTAGGGTTAAAGAAGTCTATTAATTTTAATATTCCAAAACGCTAATTGAAAAAGCTCATTTTAAGAGCTTTTTCTAAATTAGCGTTTTCATCCCAAAACTCTCTCCCAAACCTCTCTCCACCAAACACTCCAATCAGCGGTTTCAGTAGTCAAACCTCTAAAATTGGTCAAAACCGCTCTTTTTATCCCAAAACGCTCTTTACCAAACATGGCCAAAATAAAAAAATAAAAATCAAATACACCGTCTTCTTCATCTCTCTTTAATTTTTTATTTTTATTTTTCTTTCTCTCTCTTCTCTTTGTTAATTTCTCTCTCAGATCAATTGAATCTCTTTCTAATCTAATCTTTAATTAGCAACCTCATAAGTCGAACGCAAAAGCAGAGCTATTCACAGATTGATCTTCTTCATCCTTCGTTGTCTCCCAAAGACTACACATCAATTCTTTCCCATGTTCTACAACCCACGAATTAACATGCTGTAAGTGAACAAATTGTAAGCAACACCATACTCACGCATTTCATCGAACACCTTGTACGCAGAAGCCACATCGCAAATCTGACTGTACCCACAAATCAAAGTGGTAAACGTAACAATATTTGGGCAATGCCCTCTGCTAATCAAATCATACAACAATCTATGGGCAATCAATGGTTGTGAAACCTGGCAAAACTGATAAATTAAACAGTTGTAACTACTCAAAGAAGGCACAAACTCAGGTTTAACATCAAACAAACGACAAATAACACGAAATAGGGGATTAAGAATGAAGCAAACGAGCAAGGATGACATTACAAGTGCGTTCATCGGGGATGCAATTTGAAGAAATTGAGAGGAAGAAGCGGTGGTGGGCTTCATGGAAGCGTTTAGCGTCACAGAGAGCGTGAATTATGCTACTAAGATTGAGGAAATCGGGGCAAAAGCCGTGGAGGCGGAGGTGGTCAAGGAGGGCAAGTGCTTCGTCAACTTTGTGGTGTTGGGTGCAGAGATTGTGGATTTTTTTAGTCCAGTAAGACCTGTTGGAATCGGCAATGGCGGCTTGTTCTTGGTCTCGGTGTTGGGATAGTGGTTCGTAATTTGGTACATTGTGAGTGGAAAATGATATCTAGCAGATTTCTAGATTTGGAAGAGAGAAGAAGAAGAAAGAATTCTTGAGGGAGAAGATAGATTCTATTTCATAAGCATAAAAAGTACAGTGATGAATCAAGGCTATATATAGCAGTTGCACACCTTCTCTCTTTCTAACGAATACATGACAGGAAAGGAATAAAAACAACACGTGTCACGCAGGACCACAATAGCAAATAACAACCAAAACGCAACTCTATATGAATAAAACGCATAACTGATTTTCTTCATATATCAATCCAGTCCTCTTAAGAACCTTGTCCTCAAGGTTCATCAATTTTGAATTCAGGATAACGAGCTCGAATTTCATCTGTAAATTCCCAAGTTGAATCTACTAAATCCCTGTCTGACCATTGAATTAGCAGCTTAGTAGCTGCTACATTTCCTCGTTTGGTCATCTTCCTCTCCAAGACGGCCACATGCTTTAGTCCTCCAGAATTAGCTCTGAATTCTTCTGGTAAGGTAGTAGAAGTCACAGTTTGAGTGGATACTCGTCTCTTGAGCTGTGAGATGTGGAATACCAGATGCATAGTATATTCCGATGGAAGTTGTAACTTATAAGCTACTTTACCAATTCTGTCTATAATCTTAAAGGGACCAAAAAACAGAGGAGATAGCTTGTGATTTATGCGAAAACTCACACTTTGTTGCTTATAAGGCTGCAACTTCACAAATACCCAGTCCCCTATAGCAAATTCTCTATCTGTTCGATGTTTATCAGCTTGTTGTTTCATTCTGTGTTGAGCCCGCTGCAACTGTTGTTTCATCACCTTTAAAGCTGCTTCCCTATCTTGTAAAAACTGATCTACATCCCTGATAGTTGAGTCCCCTGGGAAATATGGTATATGAAGAGGAGGTGGAATACCGTAAACTGCTTCAAACGGGGTGAACTTAGTAGCGGTGTGATAATTTGTGTTATACCACCATTCGGCTAAAGGAAGCCATTTGGACCAAAGCTTAGGATTTTGGCCCGACATACATCTTAGATAGGTTTCCAAGCACCTATTAACCACCCCAGTTTGCCCATCTGTTTGTGGGTGATAAGCAGTGGATTTAAGTAACTCTACTCCCTGCATCTTGAAAACTTCTTCCCAAAAATGGCTTATGAATACCGGGTCGCGATCGCTTACAATTGATGATGGCAATCCATGTAACTTGTAGACATTATCCATGAATACTTGTGCAATGGTCAGAGCAGTGTATGGGTGACTTAAGGCAATGAAATGTGCATATTTGCTAAGCCTATCTACGATAACCATTATGACACTTTTTCCCCCATACAAGGGTAAACCTTCCACAAAATCCATACTAACATCACTCCAAAGACTACAATAAAACCTCTATAAATGCATATGGTTGGGACCGGAAAAAAATATTCATTAAGCGAGATTATTTATTTATCGATAAATGAATAAATTATTCATTTATCGATAAATTAATAAATTATTCATTTATCGATAAATATTCATTAGATATGTAATTATCTTGTTTAGGAAATATATTATTTGATTGATTTGTAATTATCACATTGGCATAATTACAATCAATCAAATAATTATAGGCATAATTATAGGTCTTGTTTTTTTTTTGTAAACTCTTGTGTATTTATATTGATGAATATATATATTTTGTATGTAATTTAATAATTATTACTTTATATTTTCATTGGGCCCTTAAGGATTTAAATATATTTTATTACTTAATGCATTTAGCGAGGTTATTACTTTAGTCCATTGGCCCAAATCGGGACCGGAAGAATTTATTATATAATCGAGGTTATTACTTTATCGAATATTCATTTATCGAGGTTTAACTGTAGTAGGGATGTGTAATGGCTGCATAAATCTAGGAGAAGATACATTTTCAGGTTTGCAAACCTGATAGATGGTGCAATTTCTCACATAGTTTCTTACCTCTCTTTCCATGCCTTTCCAAAAGAAAAGAAGCTGCAATCTTTTATAAGTGGCTTGCATACCAGAGTGTCCTCCCTGAGCTGAATCATGCATCATCTGTAGTATTTTCAGCCTTAGAGAAGCATCACTGCCCACTACAACTCTGCCTTGTTGAAACACCTTTCCACAGGATTTTAATTTGACAAAATCATCCATGATTAAGAGACAATTAAATTTAAATGCTTTGATTTAGTTGTACTAATATGTTTGTTGAAATTTGAGTACAAAATTATATAAAGTGAAAGACAGGACAAAAGACAGCAAAAGCGAAGCTAAGTAGAAAAGAACTCAGCATGACAGTATGGAAGCTGAGTGAAGTTAAAATTCAGAAACAAAGCAAAGCTGACTAAAGCTAAAGACCTCGTCAGGAGCGTTTAAACAAAACAAAGCTGACCTTGGAGGAACTCAGCAAGAACCATGAACAAACATCAGGACAGCATAAAGGATTCGTCCTACTAAAAGACAAAGTCTGCCAATCTTCTGCACCAATAATTGGAACCTCGAAGATACCTAAGAAGACTGATTCCGAGAGTCATGGGACGTTGGATTATTGGAAACAGACAACTGTCACAAACAAACAAAACAGACGCTAAAAGACAACCTGACGCCTAAAGAAAAACAGAAGCAGGAAATGGTGGGGAGTCTGAAAATTTCCAGAAAATGTTCCCCAAAAGAGCCGTTTTGGTAGCAACGGTCAAGACATTTTAAACGATCAAATCCACAGGATTTAGCCTATATAAGGACAATCGAAGAACCTAAACACAACGGTGAACTGATCCATCAAAAAGAAAAATACAAGAGAGAAAGTCTCAAAAGCACTCAGATACAAAAAGAATCTTACACCCACGTTTTTATTCTTGTGTAAATGCTAGATTGAGTTGTAATCATCTAAAGTGTTCTTTAGTTCAAAAAGGAACAAGTCTGTGATCAATAGTGATATTGAGAGAGTAAAGCTGAGTGCTGGGTTGTTGGCATTTCAGTAGTAGAGAAATCTAGGTGCTGGGTTGTAGCACTTAGTAGGAGTTGAGTAAACGAATAGAGGAAGGTACTCTTGCATATTCAACTGCATTGTAATCGGTTTGTGCTCTACCGTTAAAGAGCTCAGTATTGGATTCAAAAAGCCCAGAGGATTCTGGGGACTAGACGTAGGCAGAGAGGCCGAACCAGGATAAGTGATACTGAGTAATTTCTGAACTCTCTCTTATATTGCATGTGTTGTTTGCTAAATTTACTCAGCATATAAATTCACTAAGCTGACATTGAGTAAATAAGTGGTGCTGAGTTAGAAGCTGACCTTTAAGAGTGTCAATTCTCAACTCACGTGAAAATAACCTTAGTCAACTCCTGACTAAAGCTGTCTTCAAATATATCTCACCAAGCTGACCAAAATCAGAGTTAATAAACTCCCAATATAAATTCTGGTCAGCTCAATTAAAACGCGAAAAAGTTATATTAGTTCCTAACCCCCCCTTGGAACTAATTATCAGGGACCAACAAGTGGTATCAGAGCCTAAAAGCTCACTACTCAGAGATTTAACAATCTTGAGCTGATCCCTAAAAATGGGTGAGAATAGCACTCGTTTCCTTCCTGGAAACCAAACAACATAGATACTCCCTGAGGGATTATCAATCACCAGACCACCCCTATTCTTTGGATCAAATTACACATTCTGGAAGAATAGGATGAAGAACTTTATTCAAGCCACAAACATGAGTGCATGGCTTGCAATTGTTCAAGGTCCACATGTGCCATACAAAACTATTAACAATGAGAAAATTGTTAAGAGTGAGGCTGAGTGGACAGAGGATGACCTCAGAAAACTACAAAATAATGCTTCGGCTATAAATATGCTCCACTGTGCGTTAGATGCTGCAGAATACAATAAGATTTCAGGCTGTGAGTCAGCACAGGAAATTTGGAAGAAGCTTGAAGTAACCTATGAAGGCACAAGCAAAGTTAAGGAGTCTAAAGTCAATCAACACATGAGACTCTACGAGCTGTTTGAGATGAAGGAAAATGAAGACATCTCAGAAATGAACGTAAGGTTCACAAACATCATAAATGAGCTAAAAAGGCTTGGAAAGAACTTCACTGAAGAAGAATAAGTAAAGAAGATTCTGAGAAGTCTGCCCAAAAGCTGGCAAGTAAAGAAGACAGCCATAGAGGAAGCTCAAGACTTGACTACCTACAAATATGATGAGCTGATAGGATCCTTGCTGACCCATAAAATCTCTATGAAAAACTTTGAAGCCAAAGAGAAGGAAAAATCAGAGGATAAAAAACAAAAATCTCTTGTCATGAAAGCCGACTCAACTGAAGCAGAGTCAACCGATGATGAGGAATTGGCCATGTTCACCAGAAAGATGAAAAAGCTGTTCAGAAGGAATGATAGAAATGGCAAAAGATCATTTAGAAGAAATGACAAGTGCAAAGCTGAGTCAAGCGACAAGTACAAAAAGGACAGCTCGAAATCTGTCAGATGCTTTGAGTGTCATCAGACCGGGCACATCAAGTCAAGCTGTCCCAATCTCAAGAAAGAGAAGAAGGGAAGCAAAAAGGCTATGGTAGCCACATGGAGTGACAGTGATGAGTCAACATCATCTGAAGCTGAGCAGAATGAAACAGCCAATATATGTTTTATGGCAGATGATGGAGCTGACCAATCGCAGTCTGAGCATGCTGACCTTTCTGATGAAACTGACCAAGAAAATCACAACAATGAGGTAACATCCTTACTTTTGCTTAGAAATGAAATGGTGAATGCCCTGAGTGACTTATATACACTAACTAAGAAGTGTAACAAAAAGATTAAGGCACTCAGCAGGCGCTGTGATGAGATTGAAGAGGTCAAGCTGAGTGATCTCCGATATCTTCTCCAGGACAACTCTGACTTGCATACCAATATGCAAATCTTACATAAGTTTGTCACGGAGGTCCAATCTGAGTCAAAGAAACTTAGAAAGGATATCACACAATTACAAAGTCAAGGGAAAGACTTAAATAGAAATAGAGCTCATGCTAAGTATGCAAATATTAGTCAGCATAAGCAAGTCACACAATGTGAATGTTGTGGGAAACGGGGACACACAACGGATGTGTGTTGGCATAACAAGCGGACTGTCCAATGTGACTTCTGCGGAAGAAAAGGGCATACCATAAAAATATGTTGGCATGCCCAACACAATAATGCTGACTATACTCAGTTTAACCCACAAAGGGTAACTTTTTGTGACTTCTGTGGTAAACCAGGCCACACCATAAAAGTATGCCGTCATAAATTGAAACATGATTTTGCACCTGTCTACACTAACAAGAAAGGACCCAAAAGAAATTGGGTACCTAAAAATGAATAGTTTGAACTGCAGGTCAGCTTGACATGCGTGGAGAAGTCAAAACTATGGTATATAGACAACGCATGCTCAAGACATATGACAGGTGATGAAACCCAGTTCATCACACTAGAGCTTAAACGAGGTGGAAGTGTAAGCTTTGGAGACAACAAGAAGGGTAAGATAGTCGGCTCAGGAACTATCGGAGGTAACCCAACCATTGAGTCTGTCTCCTTAGTTAAAAGTCTCAAATACAATCTGCTGAGTGTAGCTCAGCTTTGCAAGAGCGGCAGAAGGGTTGTATTTGATGATACTAAGTGTCAAATACTCGAGGGAAATACAAATGAATTGATTTTAACTGCCCCTCGTGTAGAAAATGTATATATGTTGAACTTGGAAAAACAGTTCTCTAAAAATATATGCTTGGTATCTAAAGAGGACAACTCCTGGCTATGGCATAGAAGACTTGGGCATGTCAGCATGGATCTTCTTGCCAAATTAGCTAGAAAGCAATTAGTTGAGGGATTACCCAAATTAAAGTTTGAAAGAGATCAGCTATGTAAAGCCTGTCAGCATGGAAAACAAACTAAAAAGTCATTTCATAGTAAAAATGTCGTCTCAACCAAAAGGCCATTGGAATTGCTACACTTAGATCTTTTCGGACCTATCCAGCCACTCAGCTTGGGAGGTAAGAAATTTTCTTTAGTTATTGTAGATGATTTCTCTCGGTATACTTGGATCATCTTGCTTAGTAGCAAGGATGAAACCTTTGAGATGTTCACCACATTGATCAGAAAGCTTGAAAATGACAAAGACCTAAAAGTAGCTCATATTAGAAGCGACAATGGTGGAGAATTCAAAAACCAACAGTTTGATGAATTCTGTGAAACCTGTGGTATTGATCACAACTTCTCTGCTCCAAGAACACCTCAACAAAATGGGGTTGTTGAAAGGAAAAATAGAACCATTGTTGAAATAGCTAGGACGATGCTGAGTGAAAATAGGCTTCCAAAGTACTTCTGGGGTGAAGCTGTTCACACAGCCTGTTATATACTGAATAGGGCTCTAGTCAGACCTATACTTAAGATAACCCCATATGAACTTTGGAAAGGACGAAAGCCCAACATTGGATATTTTCGTGCCTTTGGTTGTAAGTGTTTTATACTCAATACAAAAGACAACCTTGCTAAATTCGATGCTAAAGCTGATGAGGCGATCTTTTTAGGGTACTCAACAAATAGTAAAGCATATAGAGTATTTAATAAAAGAACTCAAATTGTAGAAGAGTCTGTACATGTTGAGTTCGATGAAACTGACCCCACAGGTAAGTCAGCTCAGCCTGAAGAAGAAGAATTAGGCTCAGCATCCGCCGATCAACCAGAAGCTACAATGCCTAACATACCGGAGCTGACTCAAGGTAAGCAAGAAACTGAAATATCATTTACTGACCCATCTATTCCTGTAGAGATTGTAGAAACACCTCTTTCAAACGACTCAGCACTGCCAAAGGAAATAAAGATCCCAAGAGGCCATACGGAACAAGCCATTCTTGATGCCGCTAACAACAAGCTGATGACCAGGGATCAACTTAGAAAATACCTCAGCAATGTTGCATTCGTATCAATACATGAGCCAAAGAATTTTGCTGATGCTGAGCAAGATGAGTATTGGATCAATGCTATGCAAGAAGAGCTTGATCAATTCACTAGGAATCAAAAGCCCATAGGAACTAAGTGGGTCTTTAGAAATAAGCTAGATGAACATGGAAATGTGATTAGAAACAAAGCTCGACTTGTAGCCCAAGGCTATAGTCAGCAAGATGGTATAGACTATGGAGAAACATTTGCTCCTGTTGCTAGATTAGAGGCTATACGTATATTGTGTGCTTATGCCAGTTACATGAACTTTAAATTATACCAAATGGATGTAAAAAGTGCATTTCTTAATGGCTTTATAAATGAAGAGGTATATGTTAATCAACCTCCTGGGTTTGAAGACTCAAAATTTCCAAATCACGTTTATAAACTCAAAAAGGCTCTGTACGGCCTGAAGCAAGCTCCAAGAGCTTGGTATGAGAGGTTGACCAACTTCCTGCTGACCAGGAACTATGTCAGGGGAAAATCTGACACAACCTTGTTCATTAAGAAAAAGGGTAAACATACCCTACTTGCACAGATATATGTTGATGATATAATCTTTGGTGCTACTGACGAATCTTTG
Source organism: Euphorbia lathyris (assembly GCF_963576675.1). Lineage (NCBI taxonomy): Eukaryota > Viridiplantae > Streptophyta > Magnoliopsida > Malpighiales > Euphorbiaceae > Euphorbia > Euphorbia lathyris. The sequence continues at coordinate 74,207,188 of NC_088916.1, read as the reverse complement.
TGCAAGGAATTTAGCCAACAGATGCAAACTGAGTTCGAAATGTCCATGATGGGAGAACTCAACTTCTTCCTTGGACTCCAAATCAAGCAAGGTAAAAATGGCATATTTATAAGTCAGTCTAAGTACACCAAGGAAATGTTAAAGAAGTTCAGCATGGAAGAATGCAAACCAATATCAACTCCCATGGGTACTGACACTGTCCTATGCAAGGATGAAAAGAGTAAGTCAGTTGATAGTAAACTCTATCGAGGTATGATAGGGTCATTACTCTATCTCACTGCTAGTAGACCAGATATTCAATACTCAGTATGCTATTGTGTTAGATATCAAGCTGACCCCAGGGAATCTCATCTAACTGCTGTAAAAAGAATTTTTAGATACTTGCAAAGCTCAGTTGATGCAGGTCTATGGTATCCAACCTCAAATGACTTCACACTCATTAGATATACTGATGCTGACTACGGACGTGATAAGCTAGAACGGAAAAGCACGTCAAGAGGATGTCATTTCCTCGGAAGCTGTTTAGTATCCTGGTTTAGCAAGAAACAATCATTTGTAGCTCTATCTACAACTGAAGCTGAGTATGTAGCTGCTGGAAGCTGTGTTGCACAAGTCCTATGGATAAAGCAACAACTTGAGGATTACGGAGTCAGAACAAAGACAATAGAGATCAAATGCGACAACAAAAGTGCCATTGATCTATCCAAAAATCCAGTCCAACACAGCAGGATGAAGCATGTTAGCATAAGGCATCACTTCATCAGAGATCACGTACTAAAGGATGAAATCAAGCTGACCTACGTGCCAACAAACGATCAGCTTGCAGATATCTTCACAAAACCCTTGGCACGAGAGCAATTCAACACACTAAGGGAAGCAATTGGTATGTCAAATCCACTGTAACTAAATTTTGCATTAAATATATATGAGTGGAACTTTGAATGATTGTACGTATGTCATGTTGAGTGAAATACTTATTCTTCACCAAGCTTAGGCTAAAATGGCCATCCTGCGTACACATGGTAAGCAATTACACTAAGTTAAGCATAATGGTTGAATAGACATCCCATGCTGAGTAGATAAGCGAATCACTTCATGCTGAGTAAAGACTCAAGCTGAGTGCGTAAACTATGCTGAGTCAATAGGAGATAGAAAGATCACCTTAACAAACGATAGGTACTCAATATCATTGACGTTTCGAATATCGGAAATAAACCATTCTTATAAAGTAAACTTACACGTGTAAAATCTGACACATTGGGAAGACGCACATTAATGGCAAAAACCCATGCGCCGAAGATTTCATAATTAACAGAGTATCTGACGATTGAACGTCCCTAGGAGAAAAACGGCAAGGTAATAATTTAGGATCCTCAGAGATTTATATAAAATAGTTGAACCCTCACTCGCCCTTTCTCATTCTTGCAATCCCTAAAACTCAAACCTCTTCCTTTCCAAAAATCTCAAAATCGCCAAAAATGTCTCCAAGCAAAAAGAAAACCCCTGAAGCACAAAACACGTCTACTGACCACGCTGGTCCTTCAACAAAAAAAGAGAGGATAATGATCAAGGTGTACTCAAAGGTTAACAATATGGAGGTATTAAAATGCCGGTGGTTCTCTGCGAGTTTCGTGTCGAGTGAAACACCATTCTGTGAATGGATTGCCAAAAACAACTGGACAGGTCTCTTTTCCCTTCTAGGAACAGCCTACCCAAGATTAGTTCGAGAGTTCTACTCAAATTTACGAGTTGATGCAGACGACTCAGATTACTTGGAGACAAATGTGAAAGGTCAGAAAATTGTTATTACCCCTGCTTATCTAGCAACACTGTTAGAAATACCAAACGAAGGAATCCAATTTCGAACAACAAAGGAAAAGATACCTAAAGCCACGTCTGAGAAGTTAAAAGGATTTTGTAAACCCAAAGATCACAAAGGAGAAGTACCCAGTACGTGTATGGGTAAGAATCAAAAGATGGCTCATTTCATGCTGACTAACTTTATCTTTCCTAAACTTGGCTCTGCCTCCTCCGCGTCTAACTTCGAACAGTGCTTCATATGGCACATGTTGACTTCCACTCCATTCAATCTCCCTGTGTTCCTAGTTGGAGCCCTTCAACGAGGCGGTAGTAAACTACGGTTGGGTTCACTCATTACAAAGATTCTACAGGACAAGCAAATAGAAATTGTGGGTGAGGTAAGTTCGTTGGGAAATGAAATCACTGATGTCCTCCTGAATGGATTATTGTACAATCAACCCTTGAAAGGGTATGAAGGTACTGGAGATGCAGAGGAGGATGAGGAAGAAGAGCATGCATAGATGGAACCTGAAGCAGAGCCTGCTCAAGAAGTTGTGGCTCATACTGAGTCACCCAAGTCAGTTCAGCCTGAAAAAGGGAAGAAGAGGAAGGCTATAGAAGTTAGCTCCAAGGACATCCACTCTGTTCCTAAGAAAATAAGGCTTTCTTCAAGGCAGAAAGCCAGGGCTGACAAAGTTGATGAGCACGGTGAGAAAAGAAAAAGGCCAGAAGTGCCTGAAGATGAGGACGAAGAGACTCCGGAAACCCCACTAAAGAAAAGGAAAAGAGAACACTCCTTGAGGATAATGGAAGCCGTACCACAAACTGAAGGTCATGGGATTGACCTAGAAAAGAAAGATGTGGAACAAGCTGAGCAATAAAAAGGTGATACTAAGGAAGAAGCATGCCCTCGTGATGATGCTGAGCAAACAAGAGAAGAAGGTAATATTGAGCAATCAGTAGGTGAAGGAACTGTTGCAGCTGAGTCAAGGGAAGGTTTTGAACTTGACCATTCTCCACCCAAAACTGAGACTCGGCAGAGATTAAAGAAGAAAGCACAAAAACATCTTGATCTCATGACCGACTTTCCACTTGACGAACCAGAAGCTGACCTATCTAAAATTCAGTTCAAGTATTTCTCAACTACAACTGAATCTCCACCAGAAGATCTAGCGGAAAAGCAAGCCAATGTTACTCAACATGAGGAACATGCCAAGAACCCTACAAATCCAAGTCAAGCTGCACCAATTGAGCTAACTCATGCCCCAACTCCACCTCCATCACATAATGATGACAACTCAGCTCAACAACTTCATAAAAGTCCAAGTACTCCGTCTGGAAAAGAACCAACACCTCCACCATCAGAGAATCCTACACCAGCCTCTGAGTCCAATGCTGCAAAGTTCGCATACCTGAATGCAACTGAATCTGGCCGTAGGGTCATTGATTCAGCTCAGTCTTTACTTAAAAACTTTCATTCTACTCAAGCTGAAGGTAGCCAGTCCACTCAAGAGCCCTCTCACCTAACCAGTATCACTCAACTTCTATAAGAACTCCGAAGCCTGAAAGACTTGGTCAGTATTGTTACTGCAGTACAAACCCAGCAACCAACCCAAGAGCAAATGGACAAACTGACTGATGTAGTGCTCACCATGGCCACTCATCTGAACACTCTTGAAGGAAAAATTCAACAATTATCTGAAGTCAATCCAGGGTACGTCACTTCCTCTGAGCTTCAAAATCATTTTGTTAAGCTAGCAGAGGAACTGTCCCCCTCCAAAGCAACTGCCCACACTGGATCTGCAACATCTGCTGAGTTGCATGATTGCTTCACCAAGCTATATGCTGAGCTAACTAAATCCAGTCCACCAAGAAATACAGAATCTGTCACCACCACCGAGCTCCAACAATGTTTTACTAAGATTCAAGCAGAGCTGACAAGTACCCGTGACCTTGTATCCTCTTCCTCTCAATGCACGATTGATCAACTGAGTGAGGCAGTAAGACTCTTGAACATTGATCGGGCACAGATGGACGTTGATCCAGTATCCAACACAGAGCTAATGGGCTTCTCGCAAGCCATCATGAAAGCCATGAGGATCAACAATGCACAATGAATGTTCTATGACTCTGCGTTGTTAAAGCCGTTCCATCAATCCTACAGTCAGGTCACTAGCTCCATTTCTTGTCTGAGTAAGGCACATGAATGTCTCCTGAGCATGATAAGAAGTTCTCTTAGAGTCCCTAAACATGTTCAGGACGATAGCGTTCCTGTCATTGACTGTTTGGGAGAAAGCACCAAAAGGCTTCAACGCTATTCCAATTACCTCTCCTCTGCCGCCAGGAATAAAACCTTCCTTTATCAACCCGATGATGGAAAAATGGGGGAGACTAGTAAAAGAGGAACTCAGAGAGGAACTCAACCTCTGACTTTAGAAGGAACTGCGTCTGCATCTGCGCCTGGAAGCAAAGGCAAAGGCATTGCTCATGTTGACCCATCAGCTCTAAGGAAGAAGAAGTGAAGTAAATCTAGCCAGTCTGTGTCTAGAGTTTGTGTCTAGAATTTTGGCACCATATCATATCCTATTTTGTTTTTATTATCCACTGTTTAGGATAGTGTGCTTTTGTTCTGTTGTTCAGAAATTATGGTTGTTGTGTGTTGTTAACAGTTATCTAATATCAGTTTGTCCCTTTCCTGATCTAACCAGTCAAAGAAACAACATCTTTCCACAATTAAGCCAATATAATCAAAAGCAACAAATCTAATCATAGAAGGCCTAAGATAAAATGAATGCAACCCTTACGGGGGAGTCAATTCAGAAATTTCAATCATGGGGCAACTTAAAACTGAGTTCCGTAATTATGTATTTTGCCAACATCAAAATGGGGGAGTTTGTTGAAACACCTTTCCACAGGATTTTGATTTGACAAAATCATCCATGATTAAGAGACAATTAAATTTAAATGCTTTGATTTAGTTGTACTAATATGTTTGTTGAAATTTGAGTACAAAATTATATAAAGTGAAAGACAGGACAAAAGACAGCAAAAGTGAAGCTAAGTAGAAAAGAACTCAGCATGACAGTATGGAAGCTGAGTGAAGTTAAAATTTAGAAACAAAGCAAAGCTGACTAAAGCTAAAGACCTCGTTAGGAGCGTTTAAACAAAACAAAGCTGACCTTGGAGGAACTCAGCAAGAACCATGAACAAACATCAGGACAGCATAAAGGATTCGTCCTACTAAAAGATAAAGTCTGCCAATCTTCTGCACCAATAATTGGAACCTCGAAGATACCTAAGAAGACTGATTCCGAGAGTCATGAGACGTTGGATTATTGGAAACAGACAACTGTCATAAACAAACAAAACAGACGCTAAAAGACAACCTGATGCCTAAAGAAAAACAGAAGCAGGAAATGGTGGGGAGTCTGAAAATTTCCAGAAAATGTTCCACAAAAGAGCCGTTTTGGTAGCAACGGTCAAGACATTTTAAACGATCAAATCCACAGGATTTAGCCTATATAAGGACAATCGAAGAACCTAAACACAACAGTGAACTGATCCATCAAAAAGAAAAATACAAGAGAGAAAGTCTCAAAAGCACTCAGATATAAAAAGAATCTTACACCCACGTTTTTATTCTTGTGTAAATGCTAGATTGAGTTGTAATCATCTAAAGTGTTCTTTAGTTCAAAAAGGAACAAGTCTGTGATCAATAGTGATATTGAGAGAGTAAAGCTGAGTGCTGGGTTGTTGGCATTTCAGCAGTAGAGAAATCTAGGTGCTGGGCTGTAGCACTTAGTAGGAGTTGAGTAGACGAATAGAGGAAGGTACTCTTGCATATTCAACTGCCTTGTAATCGGTTTGTGCTCTACCGTTAAAGAGCTCAGTATTGGATTCAAAAAGCCCAGAGGATTCTGGGGACTGGACGTAGGCAGAGAGGCCGAACTAGGATAAGTGATACTGAGTAATTTCTGAACTCTCTCTTATATTGCATGTGTTGTTTGCTAAATTTACTCAGCATATAAATTCACTAAGCCGACCTTGAGTAAATAAGTGGTGCTGAGTTAGAAGCTGACCTTTAAGAGTGTCAATTCTCAACTCACGTGAAAATAACCTTAGTCAACTCCTGACTAAAGCTGTCTTCAAATATATCTCACCAAGCTGACCAAAATCAGAGTTAATAAACTCCCAATATAAATTCTAGTCAGCTCAATTAAAACGCGAAAAAGTTATATTAGTTCCTAACCCCCCCCCTTGGAACTAATTATCAGGGACCAACATGACTTTCCTTCTTAGTATGCCCCCGTGCCATGTGTAAGGACTGTTGGTCCCGTGTGATTAGTTCCAGGGGGGGGTTAGGAACTAATATAACTTTTTCACTTTAATTACGCTGACTTAATTGAATTCTTTGAGTTTCACAACTCAGCTTTCGTCAGCGCGGCCGAGTGAGGCGTAAGACGGCTTTAGTCAGGTACTGACTAGAATTGTTTTACTTGTGAGTTGGGAAATGACACTTTTGTGGTCAGCTTCCAACTCAGCACTCTGATTTACTCAGTGTCAGTTCAAACAATTTATATACTAAGTAAATATAGCAAGCAACACATACAGATATATATTGAAAGAGAGTTAGAGATTACTCAGCACGACTTATCCTGGTTCGGCCTCTCCGCCTACGTCCAGTCCCCAGAATCCCTCCGGGCTTTTTAAATCCAATACTGAGCTCTTTAAAGGTAGAGCACAAACCGTTTACAAGGCAGTTGAATATGCAAGAGTACCGTCCTCTATTCGTCTACTCAACTCCTACTAAGTGCTATAACCGAACACCTAGATTTCTCTACCACTGAGTACTTAAAACCGAGTACTCAGCACAACTCTCTCAATTCTACAATTGATACAAAATTGTTCTTTTTCAGACAAAGAACACTTTAGATGATTACAAAAATCACTCTAGCATTTACACAGATATGGAAGTTTGGTGTAAGATCTTTTTCTTATTTTGGTGTGCTTTTGTATGTATGCTTTTTGTTCTCTTGTATTTCGGCAATTGGCAAAGGATCCAAGAAGTATACTTGTCCTTTTATAGTTGAAACCTGTAGGCACAATCATTTAAATCCGGAATTATCCGTTGGATTCAAATGGCTCCTTTTGGCGACATGTTATGGTCAGCTTCAGATTTGCAGGCCAATCCTGTCGTCTGAATTCCACAGTCGTCAAGCTTGTCTTCTTCTTGTAGGTTTCGTCTTCTTGTGCCGGTTTGTCTTTTAGCTAACGAACAGTTGACCCATGCATCTCGAAACTGTATCCATGCATAATTCCAAGGCTTCTGAATTGGTGCAGACAGTTATCGGATCTTGTCTTTTAGCAAACGGATCATTCGCGTTGTCCTGAAGATCACTCAGCTTGACTTTGATAGCCGTTGTCTTTGATTGTTGTCAATTCAGATACTGAGTTCCCTTTTACTCAGCTTCCATGGTCAGCTTCGTTCTGCAAGATATAGTTCTCAAGAAGACTTCTCTAATTTTGATATTGAGTTGCGTTCCACTCAGCTTCATTGATTAGCTTGATCTTTAAGCTTCTGTTCAGAAGATGACTTATCTTCTATTATGCTGAGTTGCACTTCACTCAGCTTGTGTTGTGTTCTCATGCTGACTTCGTCCTGTCTTACTTTTTATTTCTATTTTCATTTATATTTATACTCAACATTGAACAAACATATTAGTACAATTAAATCAAAGCACTTAAATTTAATTGCCCTTTAATCATGGATTATCTTAAATAATTTTGTCAAATCAAAATCATGTGGAAAGGTGTTTCAACAAACTCCCCCATTTTGATGTTGGCAAAATATTTAATTGATGGAACTCAGTATTGAGATTCCCCATGATCGAAATTCTTTTTATGCTTCTGAAATTACTCCCCCGTAAGGGTTGCATATATTGACGTAACTTAACTCTAAACCTTCTAAGATTTAATCGAGTAAAATTAAGACATGCCTATACTGACTTAGTTCAATTCTTAGACCATCCAAGATCTAATTTATATGCGCCTAGGTCAGCTTTCAGAAGAGTTCAGTACATGTTTTACTCAGTTTGATACATGGTCAGTTTAGGTATCAGAGTTATGGAGAGAAAAAAATGTATCAAAGCTGATGTGTACTGAGTATTTTCCTTTTTTTTCTTTTGTTTGTTTGTTTAATTAAGACAGGTCAGCATTAAGCACAATACGTAAGTAAGCATCACATAAGATTAGTCAAGTTAAATAAGGAATGCATAAATATATAGATGGTCAGCAAGACAAAATACGCCAGATAACAAAAAATTACAAGTCAAGATCTAAACTTAGCAAATCTAGCCAAACTTTTTCTTCTTGTTGATTTGGGCAGAATTAACTTTGCCTTTTCCCTTGGCGTTTCTTTGTTGCTGCTGACTACCAGATGCTTCTCCTGATTTGTGCTGAGTTCCATCAGCTTGTTCTTTCTCCCCCGTTTTGCCAGCATCGGACGGAGGAGGAATGAAGGTGTCGTTGAGAGCAGCACGAGTTAATCTCACGGAATACGCCTTAAGCTTTTTTGTGCTTTCCCTTAGACCATCGAAAACAGGAACACCATCGTCCAAGACAGAACCGGGAATCCTGACAGAGGCACTGAGCATACTTAAAATATATTCTTGGGATTTTCCTACCCAGGTGATAGTGTCAGTCAGCATGGCATAAGCTTGATGATACATCTTGAGCAAAGCCGAATCGTAGAACTGTCGTTGAGCATTCGTGTGGCGCACATGTTTGAAGGTGGCTTGGGAGTATTGCAGGATTTCATTCGTCTTGACTTGGTCAGTTTCCATTTCTTCCTTACTCAAGCTGAGTAGGCGGACAGCCTCACTGATTTTCTCAATGGAGCACTGGGAAGAAGAGGAGATTAACTCACGCGTTCTAGTCTGCTCAGAGTTGAGCTGGGTAAAAAGTTGATGAACCTCAGCAGAGGTTGCATACATTGAGTTCACAGCTGACAAATTGTTGAGTTGACCCTGGAGAGAGTTCATATGATTTACCATTGTCAGCTGGAGTTCAGCCAGCTTCACTATAGATTCCTGCTTGGGTTATTGAGACTGAAGTGATGTCATGACACTCAGTAGATCCTTAAGACCCTTGATTTCAGTCAAAAGCTGAGTGACAAAAGAAAGTTGAGTTGGCTCAGCGTGAACAGACCCAGCGGCTTCGACATTGGATTGATGAATATCCTGAAGTAAGGCTTGAGCTGAGTTAATGATTCTGTGTCCAGACTCAGTAGCATGCAAGTAAGCGTAGGATTCATCATTTTGTGGCCCAGATGCCAGAATATGAGTAGCACCAGATGGAGGAGGTGTTTGGTGCTGTCCAGAAGCAGATGTGCCTACGAGGTCAGCGTCTGGACTTTTATTCAGATTACCAGCAAGAACTGACTGGTTCGGGTTCTGCATTGAAGGATTTGGAAGAGGTTGATCGGCAGAGTTATTGACTTGCTCGGTAGAGATTGGATTTTCTGGAGTCTTGGGATCGTCTTGTTCCTCAGCTTGAGAAACAGAGGCTTACTTTTTCTTGAGTTTCCTTGGAGAAAGCTCAGTGTTCTTTGAGAAGAATTTGAATTGAAGAGGAGTGAGGTCAGTGATGGGATCCCGTAGAGGAGAATCATCCATAATATCAATGACTTGAGATTTTTGAGCCTTCTTCTTGAGTCGTTTGCCTTTGCTAGATTTTGGAGGAGAGGGATCATCAGGGATAGAATCAAGAGACTCAGCAGAGGAGGTTAGCCCTAGGTCAGCATGATCTTTTGCTGTAGGCTCAGTTTGCTCTTCAACTTGCTCAGTATCAACTGACTTCATTTGCTCAGCAGCCATTTTCACACTTGGCTCAACATCTATTGTCTCCTCAGCATCAGACTGACCTCTGAAATTACCCAATTCTTCTTCTTGGTCTGTAGGTGTGTTCTCGAGATTAATCTCTTGACTTCTCACAAAGTGTGAGTCTTCAGATATTACAGAGGCAAGAGGGGGTGCATCAATAGGGTTCAACCCAGAGGAGATCTTCTTCTTCTTTCTCAGAGGCTGCTCGGGAGTGTCCTCTTTTTCCTCCTCAGGCTCAACTTGCCTTTTCAGTTTTTCTGCTGACTTAGGTTCCTCCTGACCTTGCTCAGCATCAGCTTTCTTTCCTCTTGACACAATCCGAATCTTTTTCGGGGCAGCATCAATGTCTTTGGAAGAGGTTTGAATAGCTTTCCTCTTTCTGTCAGTGCGAGCTTGCTTTACTTTCTTCCCCTCTCTGGTCAGCATGCCCTGTGTTTCCTTAACCGCGGCCCCCTTTCCTTTCTTGGGCACGATGGGTTGGTCGTAGGCCAGACCGAACAGTATGCCAGCTGAAATCTCCGTTCCCCAGACGTTGATTTCCTCAACTAAACTCACTTGGTAGTCTTTAAAAATTTTGGTGATCAGTGAGCCTAACCTAAGAGTGCCAGTGCTTCGTTGGAAAGCACTGATGAGAAAAACCGGCATGTTGAGTGGCTTGTAGGTCAGCATATTCTAGATAAAGCATTGCTCAAAATTTGACGCTGAGGATGTGGAGTTGACCTTGGGGAAGAGAAAGTTCGTCAGGATGTAATGGGCCATCTTCTGATTCTGACCCATGGAAGTGCTAGCGATTTCCCCTACATGACCGACGGGTTTGCAAAACTCAGTGGGATATTCGATTTTAGCGTGGTCGTTGGTGGTTCTGAGTTTGGCTCCTTTGTTGGTCAGCTTGAGCAGGGTAGCAAGATAGGGAGGATTGACAAAGATTTCTTTCCCTTAGACCTTGGTGACCATGTAGTCCCTATCATCATCAGCGGCCCTCAAATTGGCGTAGAATTCCTTTACCAATTATGGGTAGGTAGCTTCTCGAATGGAAAATAGCTCGGTCCAGCCATTTTTAGAGATCCATTCGCAGAAGGGTTTTTCAGCTTTTACGAATCCATCAGAGAACCAGCGTGAATGGTCAACTTTGTATCCCCTGACACTGCTGTATACCAGTGAGTAAGTTCTTTCCATCGGTTTCTTCCCCTTATCCTTTTTTTGTTTCTTTTTCGAAGAAGTTGCAAGGTCAGCTTGGGGGCTCTTGCTCTGAGTTTGGTCATGCTGGCCGTGTTCTTGAGACTTGGTGGGAGTCTCGACGTATTCCTGCTGAGCAGGAAATTGAGGGTTTTCATCGGAGCGGTTGTCGTCGTAACCGGCACCGGAGATATTTTGTGAATCGTTTGACATGATTCTTAGAGAGATTTTGAGAGGTTTTGGGATTCAATAGAGAGAGGGATTGAATACCAGAATTTCTGTGTGTAAAGAGACACAAGTGGAAATTCGTCCACTATTTATAGGGGTATTGATAGCTCCCATTTATATAGGGTTTTTAGGATTAATTTAGATTGTTTTAGTTTAGTCTTTAGTTAATTTAGACGTTAATTTGATAGTTTTTAGTTAAATTATGTATTTTCCTTTATTTATGGCATTTTCTGTATTTTCAGGGTTTTTCAGGGACCTTTCGTGCATTTTCGAACCAGACCCAAGCCTATTGGAGCATTTCCGGATCATTCAGGGACCATCAGAGCACTTTTGGGATTTCGTCAGGGACCATTAGAGCACTTTTCGGAAGCCCAGGGACCTAAACAGATAAAAGCCGGAGCCACAGTTCCTGAAATAGGACCTGTCTCGGCGAGACATTACCTGTCTCGTCGAGACAGGCCCTCGTCTCGTCGAGACATGCCCTGTCTCGATGAGACGAGGCGGGGAAAGGCGCACCAGCACCTTCCCCCTTGCTGAAATCCGCGGATCTGGGCCCAAAAGCCCATTAAATACTTTGTAAATGCCATTTTTACCCCTGAAGCATTAGGGTTTCCTTCCTAATTCTATAAATAGGGAGCTAAACCTAATCTTTTGGGGGGGATTAGCCATTGAATAAATCAGAGAGCCGCTATGGCTTTCTCTCCTCCATTATGTAGGTTTATATTTTTGTTTAGATTAGATTTCCTGCTTTCTAGATTAGGTTTATTTTCAGTTTTTATTTCTTATTCAAGAACAATTGATGGGAGAAGCTCCAGATCTTCTATTTTTGTAATCAGAATCGACAAGCGGGTTTTGGATTTCTATTCTCTCCCTCTTATCTTTTCCTTTTATATTCAATTGAAGATGTTTTTCCATTATTCATGATTTCCTTCTATTTTGATTAGTTTGTCTATGAACTGATCTCCATCCAATTTGGGATGGGGAAGAAATTGGTTGTATGAAAATGTGTGATTAGGGATCTAGGACCTTTGATTGATCAGTTTATGCATGCTTAATGCCTAGAAATTGTTAGGAATATGATTTATGCTAGAATGAACATTGATAATGATCAACTAGCCTGTTTATGTATATAATGTGCCTAATGCCTGTGACCCTGACAATAAATAGGATTATAGATAGATGAGAACCTGACCACAGAATCATCTATACTGAATCTGTATTAACCTGACTTCGCTAGAGACCACTAGGAATGAGGCTTTGTGGCTGGGCTACTGCTTTAGCCTTAGTTATCAATAAACCTAATGCTTTGCATGACCTAGGGTATATGCCTAATCAAGCCGTCACCCGAATGCATGTGAATAGGAAGGACAATACTGATCACATTAGTCTTTCACTTAGGGCAATTACCTTCAATCATTGGTAAAACACAAATCTGAACTCCCTAAACCCATACATAGGATTTAATCAAAGGATTCCTCAGCCTAGGTTGTGTCATCCATGAATTCACCTTCTACCCTATCAATTGTTCACTTTATTTTGTTATGTTTATTGCTTTTAATTCAATTAGTTAGTAATTCAAAAACCCAACATTTATCCAACCCTCTAAACAATTAGATCATTCTAGGTAGATTTGCTAGTTATAACGAATAGTCCTTGTGGTTCGATCTCGTGCTTAGCACTTTATTACTTGTTGCGATAGGATACACTTGTCCTATTAACTGCTATATACTTTACGAGCATCAGGTATCGAGTTGATCTGAATCATTGAAATGGCGGTTTGACCTCGAGATAATCAACCGACAATGATTCTGGTATTTATGACACAATCGGCGCATGTGTTTTCTAATTATTGTGCTTACATCATCCTAGGTGGCTATTTAATACGCGTGCCAGCATTAATTGTGCAACGGATTTTTACTCAGCGTTAAGAATTTTAAACGTTTGAAATTTTGAGTAGTCAGTTTTACGTAGGAGAATTATTCGTGTGCTTAGTAACTTAGCTTAAGATAATCACTCAGTATGTAAGTCTACTCAGTATGAAGTGATTTTATATTATGTTTGACTCAGCATGCAATAGTTACTAATTTGGCACAAATCACTCAGCATGGTAATCACTCAACATTCAATTTAAACATAGAATTTTATTGAAGAGGATTAGACATACCGATAGCTTCCCTTAGTATGTTGAATTGCTCATGAGCCAAAGGCTTAGTGAAGATATCCGCAAGCTGTTCATCTGTTGGTACGTAGGTCAACTTGATCTCACCCTTGAGTACATGATCTCTGATGAAGTGATGCCTTATGCTAACATGCTTCATCCTGCTGTGTTGGATTAGATTCTTAGATAGGTCAATGGCACTCTTGTTGTCACATTTGACCTCTATTGTTTCCGTTTTGACTCCAAAATCCTCTAGCTGTTGCTTAATCCATAGGACCAGGGCCACACAGCTTCCAGCAGCAATGTACTCAGCTTCAGTTGTAGACAGGGCTGCTGACGATTGCTTCTTACTGAACCAAGATACTAGACAGCTTCCTAGGAAGTGACATCCTCCTGAAGTGCTCTTATGTTCTAGCTTATCTTATCCATAGTCAGCGTCAGTGTATCCAATGAGTGTGAAGTCATTTGTATTTGGATACCATAAACCTGCATTAACTGAGCTCTGCAAATATCTGAAAATTCTTTTTACAGCTATAAGATGAGATTCTCTGGGGTCAGCTTGATATCTTGTGCAATAACATACTGAGTACTGAATGTCAGGTCTACTAGCAGTAAGATAAAGTAGAGAGCCTATCATACCTCGATATAGCTTGCTATCTACTGACTTACTTTTCTCGTCAGCACAAAGGACAGTGTCAGTACCCATTGGGGTTGATATGGGCTTACATTCTTCCATATCGAATTTCTTTAACATTTCTTTGGCGTACTTGGCCTGACTAATGAAGATGCCGTTCTTCCCTTGCTTGATTTGTAAACCAAGGAAGAAGTTGAGTTCGCCCATCATAGACATCTCGAACTCAGTTTGCATCTGTTTACTAAATTCTTTGCACATAGATTCATCAGTAGCACCAAAGATTATGTCATCTACGTAAATTTTTGCCAACAGGGTATTTTTACCCTTTTTCTTAATGAATAAGGTTATGTCAGCTTTACCTCTGACATAGTTCCTGGTCAGCAGGAAATTGGTCAACCTCTCGTACCAAGCACGTGGTGCTTGTTTTAGGCCGTATAGGGCCTTCTTGAGTTTATAAACGTGGTTTGGGAGTTTTGGATCTTCAAACCCAAGAGGCTGACTAACATAAACCTCTTCGTTTATAAATCCATTAAGAAAAGCACTTTTGACATCCATTTGGTATAGTTTAAAGTTCATATAGCTAGCATATGCACACAATATTCGTATAGCCTCTAACCTAGCAGCGGGAGCAAATGTCTCACCGTAGTCAATGCCTTCTTGCTGACTATAGCCTTGGGCTACAAGTCGGGCTTTATTTTTGACCACATTGCCTTGCTCATCTAGTTTATTTCTAAAGACCCACTTAGCTCCTATGGTCTTTTGATTCCTAGGTTTTGGTACTGGATCCCATACCTCATTTCTTTTGAATTGATCAAGCTCCTCTTGCATAGCATTGATCCAATGTTCGTCATGCTCAGCTTCTGAGAAGTTCTTTGGCTCATGTACTGAGACGAATGCAACATTGCCGAGATACTTTCTAAGATGGTCTCTTGTCATCAGCTTGTTGTCAGCAGCATCAAGAATGGACTTCTCCGAATGTCCTCTTGGAATTTTTATTTCTTTAGGTAATGTTGAGTTGTCTGGAATAGGTGTTTCAACAATATCTGCAGGAGTAGACTGGTCAGCAAAGGTAATTTTGGTTTCGTTTTTACCTTTGGTCAGCCCTTGTATTGATGACTCAGCGGCTCCAGTTTGATCAGCGGAAGCTGAGCTTGATTCATCTTCGGCGGACTGCGTTGTCTTTCCTGCAGGGTCAGTTTCATCGAACTCGATATGGACAGACTCTTCTATAACTTGAGTTCGTTTATTATATACCCTATATGTTTTACTGTTAGTTGAGTACCCTAAAAAGATCGCTTCGTCAGCTTTAGCATCAAATTTAGCAAGATTATCTTTTATGTTGAGTATAAAACATTTACACCCAAAGGCACGAAAGTAGCCAATGTTGGGCTTTCGTCTTTTCCAAAGTTCATAAGGAGTTTTCTTGAGTATAGGTCTAACTAAAGCCCTATTCAGTATATAACATGCTGTGTGGACAGCTTCACCCCAGAAATACTTTGGAAGCCTATTTTCGCTCAGCATTGCCCTAGCAATTTCGACAATTGTTCTGTTCTTCCTTTCAACAACCCCATTTTGTTGAGGTGTTCTAGGAGCAGAGAAATTGTGGTCAATACCACTGACTTCACAGAATTCGTCAAACTGTTGGTTTTTTAATTCTCCGCCATTGTCACTTCTAATATGAGCTACTCTTAGGTCTTTGTCATTTTCAAGCTTTTTAATCAATGTTGTGAACATCTCAAAAGTTTCATCCTTGCTACTAAGAAAGATGATCCAAGTGTACCGAGAGAAATCGTCTACAATGACTAAGAAAAATTTCTTACCGCCCAAGCTGAGTAGCTGGACAGGTCCGAAAAGGTCCAAATGTAGTAATTCCAATGGTCTCTTGGTTGAGACAATGTTTTTACTTTGAAAAGACTTTTTCGTTTGTTTACCTTGCTGACAAGAATTACATAATTGATCCCTCAACTAGTTGCTTTCTAGCTAATTTGGCAAGGAGGTCCATGCTTACATGACCAAGTCTCCTATACCATAGCCATGAGTTATCCTCTTTACATGACCAAGTCTCCTATGCCATAGCCAGGAGTTATCCTCTTTTTCAAATTTCAATTTGGGTAATCCCTCAACTAGTTGCTTTCTAGCTAATTTGGCAATGAGGTCCATGCTTACATGACCAAGTCTCCTATGCCATAGCCAGGAGTACCCTAAAAAGATCGCTTCGTCAGCTTTAGCATCAAATTTAGCAAGATTATCTTTTGTGTTGAGTATAAAACATTTACACCCAAAGGCACGAAAGTAGCCAATGTTGGGCTTTCGTCCTTTCCAAAGTTTATAAGGAGTTTTCTTGAGTATAGGTCTAACTAAAGCCCTATTCAGTATATAACATGCTGTGTGGACAGCTTCACCCCAGAAATACTTTGGAAGCCTATTTTCGCTCAGCATTGTCCTAGCAATTTCAACAATTGTTCTGTTCTTCCTTTCAACAACCCCATTTTGTTGAGGTGTTCTAGGAGCAGAGAAATTGTGGTCAATACCACTGACTTCACAGAATTCGTCAAACTGTTGGTTTTTTAATTCTCCGCCATTGTCACTTCTAATATGAGCTACTCTTAGGTCTTTGTCATTTTCAAGCTTTTTAATCAATGTTGTGAACATCTCAAAAGTTTCATCCTTGCTACTCAGCAAAATGATCCAAGTGTACCGAGAGAAATCGTCTACAACGACTAAGGAAAATTTCTTACCGCCCAAGCTGAGTGGCTGGACAGGTCCGAAAAGGTCCAAATGTAGTAATTCCAATGGTCTCTTGGTTGAGACAATGTTTTTACTTTGAAAAGACTTTTTCGTTTGTTTACCTTGCTGACAAGAATTACATAATTGATCTTTTTCAAATTTCAATTTGGGCAATCCCTCAACTAGTTGCTTTCTAGCTAATTTGGCAAGGAGGTCCATGCTTACATGACCAAGTCTCCTATGCCATAGCCAGGAGTTACCTCTTTAGATACTAAGCATATATTTTTGGAAAACTGTTTTTCTAAACTCAACATATATACATTGTCAACACGAGGGACAGTTAAAATCAAATTATTTGTTTTTCCCTCGAGTATCCGACACTGAGTAGCATCAAATATAACCTGTCTACCGCTGTCACACAGCTGAGCTACGCTCAATAGGTTATATTTGAGACCCTTAACTAAGGAGACTGACTCAATAGTGGGGTTACCTCCGATAGTACCTGAACCTACTATCTTACCCTTTTTATTGTCTCCAAAGCTTACGTTTCCACCTCGTTTAAGCTCAAGTGTGATGAACTGAGTTTCATCACCAGTCATGTGCCTCGAGCATGCACTATCAATATACCATAGTTTCGATTTCTCCACGCATCTCAGGCTCACCTGCATTTTAAACTATTCATCTTTAGGTACCCAATTCTTTTTGGGTCCTCGTTTGTTAGCATAAACAGGTGCTATATCATGTTTTAGTTTGTGACGACATATATTTATTGTGTGGCCAGCTTTACCACAGAAGTCACAAAATGTTACCCTTTTGGGGTGACTTTGTTTTTGATCAGCACCGTTGTGCTAAGCATGCCAGCATACCTTGGTGGTATGACCTTTCTTTCCGCAGAAGTCACATTGGACAATCCGCTTATTATACCAACACACGTCTATTGTGTGTCCTCTTTTCCCACAACAGTCACACTGAGTGAACTGTCTATGCTGACCAGTACCTGAGTACTCAACATGGGATTTATTTTTAGTTGAACCTTTTATTTGGTTCTGTAGGGTTGTGACATCCTTTCTCAGTTTCTTTGAATCTGATTGGACTTCCGAGACAAACTTGTGCATGATTTCCATGTTGTCATGCAAAGTTGAGTTGTCTTGGAGAAGATATCGGAGGTCACTCAGTTTGACCTCTTCAATCTCGTCACACCGCCTGCTGAGTGCTTTTATTTTCTTGTTACACTTTTTAGTCAGTGTATACAAATCACTCAGGGCGTTACCCATTTCATTTCTAAGCAAGAGTAGAGATGTTACCTCATTGGAGTGTTCCTCCTGTTTAGATTCTTCTGAGAGGTCAGCTTGCTCAGATCGAGTGTGGTCAGCAGCGTCATCGGCCGTGAAACAGATGTTTGCCGACTCAGTGGCTTCAGCTTCTGATGATGTTGAGTCATCGTTGTCACTCCATGTGGCCACCATTGCCTTTTTGCTTCCCTTCTTTTCTTTCTTCAGATTAGGGCAGCTTGACTTAATGTGCCCAGTTTGATGGCACTCAAAGCACGTGACAGGTTTGGAGCTATCCTTTTTGTATTTGTCACTGGACTCAGCTTTGTACCTATCGCCTCTTCTGAATGACCTATTGCTGTTCCTTTCATTCTTTCTAAACAGCTTCTTCATTTTCCTTGTGAACATGGCCATTTCCTCATCGTCTGATGAGTCAGCTTCGGTTGAATCAGCTTTCATGACAAGTGATTTTTGTTTCTTGTCCTTTGACTTCTCTTTTGCTTCGAAGTTTTTCATAGAGATCTCATGAGTCAGCAGAGATCCGATCAACTCGTCATATTTATATGTGGTCAAGTCCTGAGCTTCTTCCACCGCTGTCTTCTTAGCTTGCCAGCTTTTGGGAAGACTTCTCAATATTTTCTTCACCTGTTCCTCTTCGGTGAAGTTCTTTCCGAGCCTCTTGAGCTCATTTATAATGTTGGTGAACCTTGAGTTCATCTCCGAAATGTCTTCGTTCTCATTCATCTCGAACAATTCGTACAACCTCATATGTTGGTTCACCTTTGATTCCTTGACCTTGCTTGTACCTTCATAGGTTACTTCCAGCTTCTTCCATATCTCCTGAGCTGACTCGCAACCTGAAATTTTATTGTACTCTGCAGCATCTAGAGCACAGTGAAGCATATTGATAGCCGAAGCGTTGTTTTGTAGTTTCTTAAGGTCATCTTCTGACCACTCAGTTTCACTCTTAACAACTTTCTCATTGTTAACAGTTTTATAAGGTACGTATGGACCTTGAACTATTGCAAGCCATGCACTCATGTTCGTGGCTTGAATAAAGTTCTTCATCCTATTCTTCCAGAATGTATAATTTGAACCGAAGAATAGGGGAGGCCTACTAATTGATAATCCCTCAGGGAGTATCTGTCTTGTTTGGTTCCCTGGAAGGAAACGAGTGCTGTTCTCAGCCATTTATCGGGATCAGCTCAAGATAGTTATATCTTTGAGTAGTGAGCTATTAGGCTCTGATACCACTTGTTGGTCCCGTGTGATTAGTTCCAAGGGGGGGGGGGGGTTAGGTGTTGGGGTTTAGTGTCATATAGTCAATTGTTGCAGGATACAAACTTAATGTAAATGAATTGTTCTTTATATCATTTGTTTTAATGAGATATATGTTTTATAACTATCTAAAGGCAATCCCTTTTAAGCACTAAATAAAGTCTAATAAAAGGAAATCCGTAAGTTTGTTTAAAGTGATTATAAAGTGTTCATACAAGCATGAAGTGAGTCAAAACTTTATAATAAACTAATAAACTTAAAACCGCCCCAAGTCAAGTGATATGTTTAGGATTGATATATCACTGTTGAGACTTGTATGTAACAATGTCTTCTGTCCGACAGAAAGCTGATCTCACAAGCTTCATATATATAGATATCTGGACAGTTACATAGATCCGATGAAACGTCGTTCATTAGGATTGGGGATCCGATTTGAGATAACAGGATGGGTAGATTCATCCTTGTCACCTGTTCATCTCATTGGTATTAATAGGTATAAGTAATCCTCAGACTCAAAGGAATGTTAATTGGTCATCCTGAATTACTGAATGTGAGACTTTGATCCTGTGGTCCCACGATCCTTAACAGAGATGACTCTGGGGTGTGAACTGCAAAGGTTGGGTGTCACAGGAAGTAATGTCAGGGTAGTTATACATTGGATTGAGCATTTATCACTCCCGATTAATGGGAGATATATCCAAGGATCGCTTGTGGAAGACTCGACTCTAAATCCTTGCAAGGTGATAGCTTAAGAGTAGAAATACAGATTTCACTTAACCTATCTATTTGAGTTGACTCGGCCTGTACAAGTAAAATGAACGTCTCGCTATATGTGACTTGACATCACCCATAGTCATAAGATTCAGTTCAAGGATGTAGTTGATAAAGGATCGAATTATACTGTAACTAATACGGAAGGGTTAACGACAGAATCAACCTGTCTTCTTAACGGGCTCTGGGGGAATGATTACAGACTTGCCAATAACATACTCAGTACATCATTCCGTTATGCAAGGATTAAATATAATTCTTGAAAAAATTAATTTAATAGTTGCATACGGCCAGAAGTAGTAAGAACCTAATGGATCGCACATAAGACTTGGAACCAAAAGAGAGATGGATGTAATTAATAGATGGAAGCCCAATTGAGCCCAGTGAGGCCCATTTAAACAAGGGGGGCAAAATTTATATATATAATTAGTGAGTAATTATTTTAATTCTGTTAATCCTAATTTGATTAGGAATATGAATTAAATTAATTAAGAGATAATCAAGTTAGGAGTTTTAATTAGATTAATATACTCCTATTATTATCCAATAAGGTTATTTATTATTATCCTAGATATATTAGATATATATAGTGAGATAATAATTAGGAATTCTATTCCGAATTGAATTCCTATTAAGTAACCTAATCCTATCTAACTAGGGTTTAGATACAAGTGATTATATATACCCCCTTGCTATTAGAATTTCGGCTAATGCTCCCTAACCAACCCTAGTGGATTTTCGAAATCCCCTATTAGAGAGAAAGAGAATTCGACTCCCCCAGTTCGAGGACAAGAATTCATACGGCTTCCGTCGATTGATTAATTTTCATTCATCTCCTTTTCTCTTTGATCTTGTGTTGGTTAGTTAGAGGCAATCTATTTTGGTTGCATCTCATAAGGGTTGATTCTAACTTAATCTCACCGTGTTCACGAAAGAAGGAAAAACAATCAAAAGGGAGAAATTCGTTTTTCTTCGCCTACATCAGGTCAGTTCACTATTTCGCGGATTCCCGGAGATTGAACCGTCGGATCGTCGCGATTTTTGGACAGTAGCTTCTAGACATATTCTTCCACGTTTCCACCGAAGGGATTGTAGTTCGGAGGTTTGGAAGGTCTGTTTCGGATAGGGGAAGATTGGTAAACAGTTTACATCTCCTTTGAAGTTGTGGGCACTTCGTTTGCAATGGTAGATTGATCATCGAAAGGTATTTCTTCTTATCCCTCTTTATATGAAATAACGATTAACGGATCCTATGGTTAAAAGGAAGTAGGCTAAAATTTTTATATTTCCTCTACTATACCTTGGCCTAATTTCCTTCAGTGGTACCAGAGCCATCGTTAAATCCGTTATTTCATATATGAAAATTTAGAAGTTTTCAATAGGATTGAATAAATATTTATGGTTATGATTAATTAACAAATAGTTTGATTAATTAATTCTAAAGATAAATAAATTTTAGTTAATTGTTAATTAAAATTGATTATGCGTATGTTCCTAATTATTTCGTTGATAATCATTATAACAAAATCTATTTGTTTTATAGTTAGGTTAATAAAATTAGTTTTATTAATTCTAAAAGATAAAACGGAAATCTATTGTAGTTTTTCCTATTTCTGAAAATCGTTTTTAAAATCATTTTAAAATCTGATATATATATACATATATTTATATTTAAAAATAAAAAAATAAAATACGACAGCGGCTCGGGTCGCGCCTCACGGCAGCAGCCGCGTGCGCAGTCCAGTTTCGGGTCCAAGCCCGAATCCCACTTGATTTTAATTGTTAAAATCGGCTTGAATATAACTTATATATATATATATATATGTTTCGGAAATTAATAGTTTTCTGTTTTGATTATCGAATGAAAATTCGTTTAAAAGTTTGTTTTTACCAAGTTGTAAATCAAAGTGTTAATTGAATTGAAATCAAAATAATTGGGACATGCATAATCGACGTTTTATATGGTTATATTAATCTAAGGATTAATATAAAGATACAAAACGATTAGAAGTAAAATTGGATGAAAGTTAATTTGACGAGTTAATGTGATTAACCTAAATATTACATAAGCCGGTTATGTAATCAACCAATTAAATTTATTTAATTGAGTCTATGCATGTTTGGAGTTATGGACATATTTGGACCCTCTTTTAGTCTTTTGGTATTTTTGAAATAGGGCCTGCGCGTCCTGCCTTTCTACTATCTATTGTAATTTCTCCTCTCATCTGATTCCCTTCAATTCAATTGAAGTTTTCTTATAGTAGTATAGAAATTAATATGTAATTTCAAGGCGCCATGGAGAAGACGGAGGACCTAAAGAGAAATATGTAATAGTTAGTATTTCCTTAGGTTTGGCCTTTTATTCCGTCTCTGGCTCGACGGAATAATTTAGATGATATGTCCATAACGCCAATGTATGTGAATGTATGTATGTCTGATGTATGCTAAAGCAAATCAAGACTAAGTTAGATTATGAGACTTAAATAAAATCCCTCGTTAAAAAGTTAAGTAAATAAGCAAGTTATTAAAATCGGTTGCCCCTCCCTAATATTATAATTCAGCTGGCAGTACTGGGGGCCTTTGGGTTGTTGAGCAAACTCAAGCTCGGGGTCTTATGGTAACACCTGAATTATCGAAAGTCATTCTTTCATGAATATGAGGTAATACTTAAATTAGATTATGATAATTGGATGAGCAAACTCATGTTGTCATAAACTAATGGGCAATATGGTTGGGATTAATGTGAATAGCATATTAGATACTAATGTGGTTAGTAACCCAATAACCTAGGAGTCACATTCAAGATGTGATTGATTACATGAATCTACCTAACAAATGAGACTAGCTTGTTGAGCAAACTCAAGGCGAAATCTCAGGAGTTAGGATCCTAGCTCACTAAAGGATTTGTGAAATTCTTCGAATTAATATGGAGGGTTATTAATTTGGCAAAATAGTGGGAGCAATCTGAAATAAACTAAAAGGCCTATAATTTTAGATTGATATACTTTAAAGCAAATGAATGACATACGTTTACTCTTTCTCACATCTCAAGTTTTAAATTAAAACACTCTTAAAATCATGACTAACACCAATCTGCAAAATACATTTACCGATAACAAGTTGAATAGTTCAAACTTCACCGACTGGTATCGCAACCTCAAAATTGTTTTGAAGTTCGATAAAATAGGGTATGTATTTGATACATCGATACCCCCTATCCCTGAGGATGATGCTCCCATCGAGGAAATCGATGCTTACCAGAAGCACAAGGCTGATGACGATCATGCCGGATGCATCATACTTGCATCGATGACATCGGAATTAAAAAGGCAACTATGCATGTTCCATCATCGTGCACCTAAAGGAACTGTTTGGGAAACAGACCAGGTGCGAATGCTACGAGATATCCAAGTTGCTATATCATTGCAAGATGCAAGAGGGCACATCTATAATGACACATTGTGTCAAGATGATTGGCTACATTACCAAACTTTCTAGTATTGGATTTGCGATGGATAACGAACTAAGTGTAGACTTAATTCTTCAATCCCTCCCAAAGAGTTATTCATAGTTCATCATGAACTATAAGATGAATGACTTGCAAACCTCTCTTGAAGAGCTTGCAAATATGCTCAAGTCAGTTGAGCCCAATATTCAGAAAGACAAGGCTATACCGGCTCTTGTCATAGAGGGATCAAAGAAGAGGAAAGGGAATTCTCCCAATCCTAAACATCCCAAGAAAGGTAAGAAAGCCATGCCCACTAAAGTTAAGGGAAAGGAAGTGAAGAAGCCCAAAAGAAAGTGCCACTATTGTGGTGACGTGGGGTATTGGAAGAGAAATTGTTCTTTGTACTGAGCTACCCTCCAGAAGGGAAAAGCCGGTACTCCAACATATGGTATGTTCTATAAAGAACAAACATTGCAATTTTTATAGAGATTCGATTTTCTATTTCTCAGGAATATCACAAAATGGGATTTATGTGTTGATTTCTGTTTTTCGCAATTGATACCAAAAGACATAAGCTAGATAATTCAACTTACTTGTGGCATTGTCATATAAACAAGAGACGCATGCTAAAGCTACATTCAGATGGGCTTATAGATCCAATTGATCCTGAATCATTGGAAATGTGCGAATCATGTTTAAAAGGTAAAATGACAAAGACACCCTTTAGCAATAAAGGTGAGCGTGTATCAGACACTCTAGGACTTATTCATTCAGATGTATGCGGTCCTATGTCAGTCCAAGCAAGAGGAGGATTCAGATACTTCATTAGCTTCATAGATGACCATACTCGATATGGTTATATCTACTTGATGAGGCACAAATCAGAAGCCTTTGACAAGTTCAAATGCTTCAAGAATGAAGTGGAAAATCAATTAGGAAAGAAAATAAAGACGCTTCGATCTGATCGAGGTGGCGAATATCTTTCTGATGATTTTCTGAATTATCTAACTGAATGTGGGATATGCTCACAATCGACACCTCCCTATACACCACAACACAATGGTGTATCCGAGAGGAGAAACCGTACCCTATTAGATATGGTACGATCCATGATGAGCATGGCCATACTTCCAAAGACGTTCTGGGGCTATGCCTTAGAAACTACCCTCTTCACCCTGAACCGAGTACCAACGAAATCCGCTAGTTCCACACCATATGAATTGTTCGTTGGTAAGAAACCCGTGTTCTCGTTTATGAGAGTATGGGGTTGTTCAGCATATGTCAAATGCATTGCGTCCGACAAATTAGATTCTAAATCTGATAAATGTTTCTTCATTGGATATCCCAGGGAAACCATAGGGTATTACTTCTATCATCCAGATGATCAGAAAGTAATAGTATCCAAGCACGCAACCTTCTTAGAGAAAGAGTTTCTCGAAGAAACACAAAAGGGAAGCATGATTGAACTCGACGAAGTTCAAGAGGAAGAAACACCGACTGAAACAACAGAGGCGGTTAGGTATCCGAAGAAGTCCCATTAGATGAGACTCTAGTGGCACCTATTCGTAGATCACGAAGAGTTCGTGAACTCCCAGTTAGATATGGTTTTCTAGTGGGAGATGATAACGAGGTTCCCGTATTAGACGACGAACCCTAAAACTACGAAGAGGCTCTTACTAGTCCAGATTCTAAAGCATGGCTTGAGGCCATGGATTCTGAAATGGATTCCATGTATACTAACCAAGTGTGGACTTTGGTTGATCCACCTGAAGGGATAATTCCCATTGGGTGCAGGTGGATCTTCAAAAAGAAGACTGACATGGATGGAAAGGTTAGCACCTACAAGGCTAGGTTGGTAGCGAAAGGATATCGTCAGAAACAAGGTGTTGATTATGACGAAACCTTCTCTCCTGTTGCTATGTCCAAATCAATCAGAATCATGCTTGCAATTGCCGCTCATTTTGATTATGAGATTTGGCAAATGGATGTGAAAACAACTTTCCTAAATGGAAATCTGCTTGAGGATGTATACATGATGCAGCCTGAAGGTTTCATATCAAAGGATGCAAATAAAGTTTGCAAACTTCAGAGATCCATTTATGGACTCAAGCAAGCATCTAGAAGCTGGAACAAGCGTTTTGACGAAACCATAAAACAATTTGGTTTCGAACAAAATTGCGAAGAAGCTTGCATTTACAAGAAAGCAAGTGGGAGCTCCATAGCATTTCTCATACTATATGTGGACGATATACTGTTAATGGGAAATGACATTGCTCTATTACAATCGGTAAAAGTATGGTTATCCGGTAACTTCTCAATGAAAGACCTTGGTGAAGCAGCCTATATACTTAGTATAAAGATCTACAGGGATAGATCGCGTAGACTGCTTGGTCTTTCACAGGCTACATACATTAAAAATGTGCTAAATCGATTTAGCATGCTTGAATCGAAACGAGGTAACTTACCCATGGTACATGGAGTAAAGTTAAAGAATCATCAATGTCCTAAAACTGATGATGACAAACGACGCATGGCTGTAGTCCCGTACGCCAGCGCGATCGGTTCGATTATGTATGCTATGCTATGCACTAGACCTGACGTAGCGTTCGCGTTATCTGTAACGAGTCGTTACCAAGGGAATCTGGGAGACGAGCATTGGATTGCCGTCAAGAACATTCTTAAGTACTTGAGAAGGACTAAAGATATGTTCCTAGTGTACGGAGAAGGAGATCTGAAAATTGAAGGATTTTCAGACGCTAGTCATCTCACAGATGAGAATGATTTTAAATCCCAATCAGGATACCTGTTTATCTTGAATGGGGGCGCGGTCAGTTGGAAAAGTTCCAAGCAGGGAAGCGTAGCTTTCTCTACGACCGAGTCAGAGTACATCGCTGCTGCGGAAGCAGCAAAGGAAGCAGTTTGGATTAGAAAGTTCATTGCAGAACTAGGTGTGGTGCCTGACATTGTCAATCCCATTACTCTGTACTGTGATAACAATGGAGCCATTGCGCAAGCAAAGGAACCACGGTCTCATAATGCATCCAAGCACTACCTAAAGCGATACCACATCATTAGAGAGATTGTGGCTAGAGGAGATGTGAGAATAGAAAGAGTACCTACAGAGGACAACGTTGCAGATCCGTTGACAAAGCCTTTAACCCAGAAAGTACATGATCGTCATTTAACTTCTACTGGGATAAGTTTTAGAAACAATTGGCTTTAGTCCAAGTGGGAGTATGTTGGGGTTTAGTGTCCTATAGTCAATTGTTGCAGGATACAAACTTAATGTAAATGAATTGTTCTTTATATCATTTGTTTTAATGAGATATATGTTTTATAACTATATAAAGGCAATCCCTTTTAAGCACTAAATAAAGTCTAATAAAAGGAAATCCGTAAGTTTGTTTAAAGTGATTATACAGTGTTCATACAAGCATGAAGTGAGACAAAACTTTATAATAAACTAATAAACTTAAAACCGCCCCAAGTCAAGTGATATGTTTAGGATTGATATATCACTGTTAAGACTTGTATGTAACAATGTCTTCTGTCCGACAGAAAGCTGATCTCACAAGCTTCATATATATAGATATCTGGACAGTTACATAGATCCGATGAAACGTCGTTCATTAGGATTGGGGATCCGATTTGAGATAACAGGATGGGTAGATTCATCCTTGTCACCTGTTCATCTCATTGGTATTAATAGGTATAAGTAATCCTCAGACTCAAAGGAATGTTAATTGGTCATCCTGAATTACTGAATGTGAGACTTTGATCCTGTGGTCCCACGATCCTTAACAGAGATGACTCTGGGGTGTGAACTGCAAAGGTTGGGTGTCACAGGAAGTAATGTCAGGGTAGTTATACATTGGATTGAGCATTTATCACTCCCGATTAATGGGAGATATATCCAAGGATCGCTTGTGGAAGACTCGACTCTAAATCCTTGCAAGGTGATAGCTTAAGAGTAGAAATACAGATTTCACTTAACCTATCTATTTGAGTTGACTCGGCCTGTACAAGTAAAATGAACGTCTCGCTATATGTGACTTGACATCACCCATAGTCATAAGATTCAGTTCAAGGATGTAGTTGATAAAGGATCGAATTATACTGTAACTAATACGGAAGGGTTAACGACAGAATCAACCTGTCTTCTTAACGGGCTCTGGGGGAATGATTACAGACTTGCCAATAACATACTCAGTACATCATTCCGTTATGCAAGGATTAAATATAATTCTTGAAAAAATTAATTTAATAGTTGCATACGGCCAGAAGTAGTAAGAACCTAATGGATCGCACATAAGACTTGGAACCAAAAGAGAGATGGATGTAATTAATAGATGGAAGCCCAATTGAGCCCAGTGAGGCCCATTTAAACAAGGGGGGCAAAATTTATATATATAATTAGTGAGTAATTATTTTAATTCTGTTAATCCTAATTTGATTAGGAATATGAATTAAATTAATTAAGAGATAATCAAGTTAGGAGTTTTAATTAGATTAATATACTCCTATTATTATCCAATAAGGTTATTTATTATTGGCAAGGGAAGGCTTGCCCCCAATACACCCTTGTGGTGGGACCCCTCCCCGGACCCTCGCTCAGCGGGGACGCGTAATGCGACCGGGCCGCCCTTTTTTTTTTTAAGGTTATTTATTATTATCCTAGATATATTAGATATATATAGTGAGATAATAATTAGGAATTCTATTCCGAATTGAATTCCTATTAAGTAACCTAATCCTATCTAACTAGGGTTTAGATACAAGTGATTATATATACCCCCTTGCTATTAGAATTTCGGCTAATGCTCCCTAACCAACCCTAGTGGATTTTCGAAATCCCCTATTAGAGAGAAAGAGAATTCGACTCCCCCAGTTCGAGGACAAGAATTCATACGGCTTCCGTCGATTGATTAATTTTCATTCATCTCCTTTTCTCTTTGATCTTGTGTTGGTTAATTAGAGGCAATCTATTTTGGTTGCATCTCATAAGGGTTGATTCTAACTTAATCTCACCGTGTTCACGAAAGAAGGAAAAACAATCAAAAGGGAGAAATTTGTTTTTCTTCGCCTACATCAGGTCAGTTCACTATTTCGCGGATTTCCGGAGATTGAACCGTCGGATCGTCGCGATTTTTGGACAGTAGCTTCTAGACATATTCTTCCACGTTTCCACCAAAGGGATTGTCGTTCGGAGGTTTGGAAGGTCTGTTTCGGATAGGGGCAGATTGGTAAACAGTTTACATCTCCTTTGAAGTTGTGGGCACTTCGTTTGCAATGGTAGATTGATCATCGAAAGGTATTTTTTCTTATCCCTCTTTATATGAAATAACGATTAACAGATCCTATGGTTAAAAGGAAGTAGGCTAAAATTTTTATATTTCCGCTGCTATATCTTGGCCTAATTTCCTTCATTAGGAACTAATATAACTTTTTCACTTTAATTACGCTGACTTAATTGAATTCTTTGAGTTTCACAACTCAGCTTTGGTCAGCGCGGCCGAGTGAGGCGTAAGACGGCTTTAGTCAGGTACTAACTAGAATTGTTTTACTTGTGAGTTGGGAAATGACACTTTTGTGGTCAGTTTCCAACTCAGCACTCTGATTTACTCAGTGTCAGTTCAAACAATTTATATACTGAGTAAATATAGCAAGCAACACATACAGATATATATTGAAAGAGAGTTAGAGATTACTCAGCACGACTTATCCTGGTTCGGCCTCTCCGCCTACGTCCAGTCCCCAGAATCCCTCCGAGCTTTTTAAATCCAATACTGAGCTATTTAAAGGTAGAGCACAAACCGTTTACAAGGCAGTTGAATATGCAAGAGTACCATCCTCTATTCGTCTACTCAACTCCTACTAAGTGCTGTAACCGAACACCTAGATTTCTCTACCACTGAGTACTTAAAACCGAGTACTCAGCATAACTCTCTCAATTCTACAATTGATACAAAATTGTTCTTTTTCAGACAAAGAACACTTTAGATGATTACAAAAATCACTCTAGCATTTACATAGATATGGAAGTTTGGTGTAAGATCTTTTTCTTGTTTTGGTGTGCTTTTGTATGTATGCTTTTTGTTCTCTTGTATTTCGGCAATCGGCAAAGGATCCAAGAAGTATACTTGTCCTTTTATAGTTGAAACCTGTAGGCACAATCATTTAAATCCGGAATTATCCGTTGGATTCAAACGGCTCCTTTTGGCGACATGTTCTGGTCAGCTTCAGATTTGCAGGCCAATCCTGTCGTCTGAATTCCACAGTCGTCAGGCTTGTCTTCTTCTTACAGGTTTCGTCTTCTTGTGCCGGTTTGTCTTTTAGCTAACGAACAGTTGACCCATGCATCTCGAAACTGTATCCATGCATAATTCCAAGGCTTCTGAATTGGTGCAGACAGTTGTTGGATCTTGTCTTTTAGCAAACGGATCATTCGCGTTGTCCTGAAGATCACTCAACTTGACTTTGATAGCCGTTGTCTTTGATTGTTGTCAATTCAGATACTGAGTTCCCTTTTACTCAGCTTCCATGGTCAGCTTCATTCTGCAAGATATAGTTCTCAAGAAGACTTCTCTAATTTTGATATTGAGTTGCGTTCCACTCAGCTTCATTGATTAGCTTGATCTTTAAGCTTCTGTTCAGAAGATGACTTATCTTCTATTATGCTGAGTTGCACTTCACTCAGCTTGTGCTGTGTTCTCATGCTGACTTCGTCCTGTCTTACTTTTTATTTCTATTTTCATTTATATTTATACTCAACATTGAACAAACATATTAGTACAATTAAATCAAAGCACTTAAATTTAATTGCCCCTTAATCATGGATTATCTTAAATAATTTTGTCAAATCAAAATCATGTGGAAAGGTGTTTCAACAAGGACTTCCCTGAGCCTGTCCTTGCTGCAATGAGTGAATCAAAGCCTGTAATTTGGGATCAGTAGACCAACTTCTCTCAATCTTAGGCAGAAGGTCACAACCAGGAGCAGATACAAGCAAAGCAGATAATTCAGCACCTGGCAGTCTAGATAATGCATCTGCTGCAGTGTTTTCACTCCCTTTTTGTATGATATATCGAAATCATACCCAAACAATTTTGCAATATATTTTTGTTGATGCGCAGTAGTGATTCTCTGCTCCAATAAGAACTTAAGGCTTCTATGATCAGTTCTAATAGAGAAGTGTCTATGTGCAATGAAGTGATCCCATTTCTTTACTGCATAGACCACCGCCAATAATTCTTTTTCATAGACAGACAGTGCTTGATGCCTAGGAGCCAAGGCCTTGCTGATGTAAGAAATTGGGTGAAACTCTTGCATTAGCACAGCTCCAATGCCCACATCACAAGCATCAGTTTCAATAGTAAACTCTTTGTGAGGGGATGGTAAGGAAAGAACTGGAACCGTTGTTAAGGCCTCCTTCAAGGTATCAAAAGCTGCTTGAGCTTGGGGAGACCAACAGAACCCTTCTTTCTTGAGTAATTAAGTAAGAGGCTTACTCATAACCCCATAAAGCTTAATGAACCTTCTATAATATCCTGCCAAACCCAAGAATCCGCTTAGCTGCTTCACTGTCGAGGGAACTGGCCACTGAGCAACTGCAGAGATCTTCTTAGGATCAGTAGAAACCGTTCCTTGTTGAATAATATGGCCCATGTATTCTACTGAATCACTTCCAAATGTGCACTTACTGCGTTTGGCCAATAATTGATGTTGCTGCAACTTAAGAAAAACTGTCATGAGATGCTCTTGATGAGAAGCCATATCCTCACTGTATACCAATATGTCATCAAAGAATACCAGGACAAATTTCCTGAGGAAAGGCTTGAAGATGTCATTCATAAGGCTCTGAAATGTTGATGGTGCATTAGTTAAACCAAAGGGCATGACCCTGAACTCATAATGACCCTCATGTGTGCGAAAAGCAGTCTTATGTATGTCCTCTGGATGCATCCTGATCTGATAGTAACCCGAAGTAAGATCAATCTTCAAGAATACCTTTGTTGCATGAAGCTCATCCAAGAGTTCTTCAATCACTGGAATTGGAAATCTGTCCTTAACTGTCTTGCTATTAAGCTCCCTGTAGTCTATGCACATTCTCCATGTGTCATCTTTCTTCTTTACCAATACCACAGGAGATGAAAATGGCCTGACACTGGGTTGTATGGTTCCATTTTCCAACAGCTCCTTCACCATAGTCTCAATGACATCTTTTTGTAGGAAGGAATGTTGATAAGGTCTAATGTTAACTGGGGTGGTTCCTTCTAACAATGGTATTTTGTGGTCATGTGACCTGTGTGGAGGAAGGGTTGTAATTTTGTCAAAGAGGAAGTGGAACTCTGCCAAGAGAGGGGCTAAATCAGTGGGACACACTGATTGCACAGGGACATGGCTAGATGTTTGTATTTGGGCTAAAAGGGCAGGGTATCCCTGTTTCAGCAACCTCATCATATTGGCTTCAGATATGATTTCGACTGTTGAATTGGTGATCCCATTCAAATGATAACCTCTTCCATTGAGAGTAAAAGACATGCTCAAATTATTGAAATTCCAGATTATATCCCCAAGAGTCATAAGCCATTGGACCCCCAAAACCATCTCACAGCCCCCCAAGTTCATTACGTAGAAAGTTGTAGTAAATTTATGTCCCTGCACTTGCCATTCAAAGGCCTCACACACATATGGACACAACATTTCTTGCCCATTGGCAATTGTAATTCAAATTCTTAGCTATGGAGAGATCAAGGAAATTATGAGTACTACCTGAGTCTACCAGTATCTGTAATGTTTTCCTTTTGTGTGTTCCAGCTAAACGCATAGTTTGAGGTGCAGCAAATGATCCTCCCATCGCACAGAGTGATACCATCGGTGCCTCTGCAAGTTCTTCCAAGACAGTGGTAGCCTCCTGCTCTTCTTCTTCCTCCCCAATGCATTCCTATACCACTATCATGTGTAGGTACTTTTTCTTGCATTGATGCCCTGGCACGGATTTTTCATCACACTACAAACAAAGATTTTTGGCCATTTTGTCTGCTAATTCTGCATCAGTTAGTCTTCTGGTTCTAGTCTGTGGGTTGGTTCTAGGTACTAGTTGATTGTTGGGTTTAATGGGTGGGTTTGAATGAGGATGATTAATGATTAGTTTAGGGACATTTGGCGTAGGAAGTAAGGGAGGTTTGGGTGGTGGTAGAAGGGCCTTTTGGTGACTAGTGCTGCCTGTATTAGGAGAACCAGAATAATACATTTGTTGATGATTGATTCCTCCTCTAGCAGCAGTGAGATAGGCATCCTGCATTCTAGCTAATGCATAAGCTTGCTGCAGCGTTTTTGGTCCTAGCATCTTCAATGGATACCCGATTTCATCATGTAAACCACTCAAGAAACAACTAAGTATATTTTCTTCAGAGAGAGAAACCTTGTGACAACACACATCAAAAGATTCCATATAATCGAGCAAGGATCCGGTTTGTACCAAACATTTGAGATCTGCCATAGGGTCTTCATACACTCTGTTTCCAAATCTTTCCCTAATCGCAGTAGCAAATGCATCCCATGGGGGGGCCCCCTAGTCGCCCTCTGCTCTTTAGAAACGACTGATGCCATTCCAGGGCCCTTCCCTCCAGATGCAGTGAAGCAAGCTTCACCCTAGATTCAGCTCGAGTGTTATCTATCTGGAAAAATCGTTCGCTCTTAAATACCCAGCTCTTTAGATCGGTTCCATCAAATCGCGGGAAATCGACCTTGGCGAAGCGAGTTGATAGTTGATATGGGTGTTCTGAGTTTGGTCCCAAATTAAGTGTATGATACGGACTGTGTTGATGTGTAGAAGATGAATTAGAAGAGTGTACTTCTAATAGTGTTTTTAACTCAGCAACAATGGTGCCCTGCTGCTGATGCATCATTTCGCCCATCAACTGCTCTTGCTTCTTAGAGTACTCAGTGAACAACCCCTTCACCATGGTTTTGAGGTTGTCTTCGATTTTCTTGAGTTCCTGAGACCGAGTTTCAGCCATGGTTGCTAAATTTTTGGATATGGCGGGAATGAAATCACAGGTAAGGAAAGTGCTCTGATATCAAATGATATCTGGCAGATTTCCAGATTTGGAAGAAAGAAGAAGAAGAAAGAATTCTTGAGGGAGAAGATAGATTCTATTTCATAAGCATAAAAAGTACATTGATGAATCAAGGTTGTATATAGCCGTTGCACACCTTCTCTCTTTCTAACGAATACATGATAGGAAAGGAATAAAAACAACACGTGACACGCAGGACCACAATAGCAAATAACAACCAAAACGCAACTCTATATGAATAAAACACATCACTAATTTTCTTCATATATCAGAAAAGGAAGCGAAAATGGGTTTGAGAAGTATTGAATCTATGATATTGACATTTGAGACTTGCTTCCTTAGAATTTCAAGATTAGAGACTTGCTTCCTTAGAATTTCAAGATTTCCATTTCATTATCACAAGATTGCTCGTCATTGCTCTTAGATCAAAGATAGGAAGATGGTGTAATTGATTTTTAATTTTTATTTTGGGTTTTTTTTTTGTGATAATTATATAATAAGGGGGATTAATTTATAAAATAAATAAATATACGTACCAAATTAACTCTTTTTCCTTTGACTTTTAACACCGTTAGTCAATTTGGTATGTGTTTGCTAACGGAATGAATCTCAATATACCATTTTGTAATTTTTTAAACCATAAAAGTGCCGATCGAAATTAGATGTAACCATGAGTTTTATTTTTGTACTTTTCCCAATAATAAAATACATGTGATTTATAAACACTTTGAGTGGCTTGTGAACATATTGCACGAACCCAACATGATATTTGAATGAATTGTTAATCTAAAAATGATATAAAATATTTAAAAATATTAATATATCTTCATATATCTTTAAACTTCATTATTAACATGCTAAAATTACATATAACCCAAAAAATACATAAAATCAACACTAACCCCGATTGAATTGACACGATATTTTTTGGGTTAGGTTTGGCTCAGTTCATCTGGGATAAAAGAAAATCAATTTTGCCCCTAAGATTATTAGGAAAACTCAATGTTGTCCTCGTTGTATAAAATAATTCAAATTACCTCCATGATAAAAATATATATTACAATTTTACCCTTATCCAAGGAATTCTATTGCTGATTTTTGTGGCATTTACTTAGAAAGTGATAAAATTGAAATATATTAATTTCTACTGTAAAAGCAAAATTGAACTATTTTGTAAGTATAAAAGTAGAAATAGTGTAAATATGTTAATCAGCTAATATATATCAGCTATAATATGAATTGATAGCTAACTATTTAACTATTTTGGATTGATAGTTAATCAGCTAATATATATCAGCAATAAGTAACGGTAAACAATGACCGCTAACCTAAACATGCCTCTAGGGAAAGAAGAAAAAAAACATATTTACGTGCAGGTAAGGTCAGTAAAGGAAACTTATGGTGTAAATAAATATAAAGTTGCATAAATTTTATGGATCCACAATGAGATAGAATCAATGACCTTTTCCCAGTGTGAATACTATTTTCGTATAAATCTTGTCTACATCTAACACTGTACATTAAGATACAAAAATCCCAAAATATTCAAAAGAGTTGATGACTTTTTGGGTTCTTTTTGAGCTTTTACCCCCCAAAGAGTAGATATAGAAATGTTTAGTTACAATTGAAAAACATCTGTTTTAACATCTACCAATTACCAGCAAACAGCTGAACCGAACACGCCAATCTTCAACCTGAACAGTTTGTTTTGTACATCCAAGCCGAAAAGATTTGCTGTTCGAATTCCCAGAGTTTCAGATTGAAAAAAAAGGGGGGAAAGACTGAAACAGAGGAGGTATTCATGTTTCAATAATCATATGCTACATGGGCATGGAAAATGTAACTTGTTGAAGAACCCTAACGATTCACATTTCTCGTATTTAATTTAGGGAAAGATTATGACATTGAAGCAGAAGAGAGAAAATTCTGATACCTTTTTATCACATGAATTTATCTTCAATTAACTTCATCAGTTCCTCCATCTTCTTGATGATCTCTGGATTCATCAGATCCCTAGCCTCTCTTAAAAGAGTGCCCTCCCCACTAGAATGGTAAGCATCGATCACAGCTTTTATCCACGTGTGTAGCTTTACCGGGGTCCTACAGTAGTATCAATGGAATAAAAATTTCAGCTAGTTTTACTAATTAATGATCATCTTCTAGATTAAACTGCTGAAGTAGTCTGAGATCAATTTATGCTAAGGTCATTAAAATCGAGATATGTCATGGCCTTTTCAAGATTCGTTTAACAAAATTTATAACACAATCAAGTGAGAGATATGCTTTCACGTACGTGTACAAGGCGTCTACATCCTTTCCTTCAAGTTCTTCTCCTGGAGTAAATGCATCATTGAGCACGCTTAATCGCTCCTCAGGATCCTTAATGTTAAGCAAATACTTTAGTATTCTGATGTCCTTTGGCACTTGCCTCTGAAGATTACCAACTGATGTCTTGTAGAGATGATAAAGTATATCTTTTACCTACATTGTAGCAAAAGGAATGGATTATTTAAGCATTAACTTTTCCGAGATGGGGGATGGAATACCAATCCTAGCTATGTTGCGCTAAACTAAAAATATTTCATAGCTTCATCAATCCTCATTATCATCAAACAGGATATAGATTCAATTTAAGCATCAATCTATCCCAGTCCCCTTCAATATTTTGTCAGGAGAGAAAAATATTGTAGCTGCAAGACATCACTAAGGGGATAATAGATTTCTCATTTTGATTTATAAGCACGTTTTCTTCCATGGTCCAGAATGTTAAGTAATTTAGTTTTAAGTCTGAATGAACTATATCGGAAAACCAGAGGCACCATTCAAGCCATCAAACACTTACCTCATCCTTTGTCATGTTGGACTCTTTAGCAGCTGACCATGCTTTTGTGATCATCAAAACTAATGATGAATCGAGTTGATTTTTGGCTGCCAGATCATCTATCTTCCTACAAGCAGCATCCAGAGACGGAGAATTTACAATATCTTGCAGCTTCAATTCTGCAGCTTGCAGTGCTTCAATGCTTTCGGTATGGGTATCATAGGCTTGTACAGCAGCCACACAATCATTGCCAAGCTTTGCCAAAGCTTGTCAAACCAAAAGGAAACAATATCGTCATAGACAGATTAAAAACTTGGATTTCCAACCATCCTAGCGAACAACCATGGCATATCAACTAAACCAATTAGGGACTTTTTCAATCCTTGATGCAACATTGTAGTATACTTGCATGATTAAAAAAAACAACTAATACATACATATCTGATGAAAATTATAGGGTTTGATCAAATATCTGCAGTGAAAATTGCCACATCGTACGTGTATTCGTTGGCTTAATAGATAATTACACATCTAAATTTGTCACTCTGTCTGAACTTATACTTGGACCTCTCACACACCTAAATTTGTCAATTTTGGATATCCAGCACTCTTATTGCTAACATGACATGAAATGTGTTTAGGTGGAAATTTGACTCGGTGGACCATGTCAACTTTAAAACCTACCAAATCAACAAATAATGGTGTCGGATGTCCAAAACTTGATAAGTATAGGTGTGTGGTAGGTCCAAGTATAAGTTCAGAATGCCAAACGACAAAAAGTGACAAGTTTAGTTTAGGTGTGTAAGTGTGTATTAAGCCTTTATTCACTTCTTTAGCGAGAAACATTGTTTTGCTGTTAAGCAACAATATTGCCCTCAAAATTTAATTCTAAACTTACAGCTGCTTACTTCCAATCTCAGGTGGGTGAGCTTAATCAAATTAAAAAGGGTTAAGAATGATTACTTTTAACTAATTGGATCTCAATTTCCAGATCTATAGAGCAGGATTGACTAATGCAAACAAATATTGCTTGGCATTTTCAAGACTCTGGTACATAAAAAAACTCATTCCCACGGTGTACACTCATAGCATTTGCACAAATGAAGCCTCACCATTTTGCTCAGTTAGGTTGTCCTGATATGATTGTGCTACAGTGTAAAGATGTGTGAAAAATTCTTTTGTAAAATCTTTTCGTCGCCTAGCAATAACTTCATTTATCTCTGTAGGTGCCTTCCTGATAACATCAAGAAGTTCATTATGTCTTTGCACATCTCCATCGATCTGGCAAATAAAACATTCAAGATTAGTCAATAACGTCGTCAGCTTACATTCCCACAAACGAACAGATAATCCTAGCAATAACTGGTAGATATTGATGACAGTCACTAATAATCAATAACCACATGGACCAATGGATAGAGCTAGGTTCCCTCCTTCACATGGGACACTCGACCAAGTGGCCAATATGATAGATATCCTACAAAGCTAAGAAGTGTACTAGGCAAACATTCACAGGTATCAAGCCGCCAATCCATGGTTCACGAAAACAAGTCATGAACCACTAGGCACCTGGATCCCACTATATAAAGGTAATAATTCCTTAAGGTAAGGCGTTCTCATTCTAAGACTTACTTTCCTAATCTTCTTCCATCTCAAAACACAGACTAACTTGGGCATCCGAGTACAAACTTTCACCGACCCTGTTCTAAATTTATTGTATTGCAGGTCATGACAAAAGGGACTATTCCCCGGGATTGGCAGGAAATCTCCAAACTCCCCCTTCTATTGACATTATATATATACATATGAATCAATCCAAGGGGCATAGGATATGTTAACAATAAATGAGAGGAAAGAGGAAATGGAACTTAATAACTGGGAACAAGATAGATAACATAGACTAGCAGAATCAAGAAATTTGAAGCAATGAACATTGAATCTCAAATACTTACCTCTTTCAGCTTTCTTGCAAGCCTGAGTATCTGATGCTTCATTCCAGGATCCTTCTCACTGTCTGCTCGTTCTTCGCAACGCTTAAAGAAATGAGGCCGAATATTGTCCCATTCCCTACTAAAAGCAAGTAACCTTCTCCAATCAGAGGTTAAAGGCTTGTCAACTAGGAATACCCCGATTAGCTTGTCGGATACTCGTATCATCTTGCCCTCATCTTCAGCATCATTTTCATACTCTTTGCTTGAAGAGTTATCACCGGATTTCGAAGAATCAGATGATGTCGAAGGTTCCCCTTTCCTATCACTGGATACTTCAGTTGCTGAACTTCCAGCAGCAGCCAGAGGAGATTTTTGCCGCCTTGTCGCAGTTCCTGGCAGCAAACAACCTGAAAACTCACCAGAATATCCAATTTCCAAATCAAAATCCAGCAATTAGAATAATTCAATCATTTCAGGAAGCGAGAGATGAAAAGGAAGAAGTGACGAACCTTTGGATTTAGATGAGAAATTAAGGTTGAGAGTTGAAAATCCAAAGCAGAAGAGAGGATGAGATTGAGCTCGAAACGAAATTGAGGAGGAGGAAGAGGCTGCAACGGACGAAGAAAACCAGGTCGGAATAGCCGTAGAAGCCAACTCCATAGAAGCTTCTTCAATTTTATCCTCCTTGAAACAGAGAAGGGTTTAGAGTCTCCGGTGCCTGCCTGATATTTTCTGGAAAAGGGTTTTAGCTCACGGCATCTCAATTGGATAAAATACACCCATGCCCCTGAATTATTCGCTATTAATATTATTACTCGTAAACTTTACTTAATCAATACAAATTTAGGGATAAGATGGAAAAATACCTCTAACATTGACGGTTAGGAGCAATTATAATTCTAACTAAATGGTGCAAATTTACCTCTAACGTTGACCGTCAAGAGCACTTTTACCTCAATATTGCCAAATTGACCCAATTTCAGAAATCATTATAAAATATATTTTTGTTACTTATTCTACACAAATTGCATATTAGTTGGTTATAAAAAAAATTATATTGTTGTGACTTAATGATAGAATTGTAGATTAATATATTTACATTCGACGAAATATTTAGATTTTTTTCAACTCCTATAAAATACAGTATAATTTTGGCAAAAAGCATCATTAGACACCTGATCTTTCATTTTTTGGTTCATTAAGTCCTTGATCTTTTATTTGGATACATTAAGTCCCTGATCATTTATTTTTGGTCTCATTAAGCCCTTAATGACCAAAAAGAGTACTTTTGAACATAAAATTCGGTTAACATACTGATATTCACTACATTCAAAATTTGTATTTTTTAACCGTTTGAAATCAGTTTTGGATGTGTAATGTGTCTATAGAAAAACTGTACAAATCTTAATTCAAACTGCAAAAAATATTTTTTTAATAATTTCAAATACAGATGAAGTTAATAACGTATTTTTAACAGAATTAGATGCCCACATTACTAATTTGGTCATCAAGGGCTTAATGAGACCAAAAATAAATGATCAAAGGCTTAATGTATGTAGGGCTGTAAATGAGCCGAGCCGCTCATGAGCAGCTCGGCGTTCGGCTCGGCTCGGCTCGATTTGTAAACGAGCCGTTCATGAACACGATTTTCAGGCTCGGTTTATAAACGAGCCGAGCTTGAACAGACCAAAGCTCGACTCGAAAGCTCGCGAGCAAGCTCGATTAGAGGCTCGTAAACAAGCTCGATAAAAGCTCGTGAATAATATAAATTATATTTAAATACAATGAAAATGATAATTTAAATATAATAAAAATTATAACTTAAGGCCCATATAGAATTAATTAGAAACATCAGCCTTGGCCAATAATAATTAGAAAGATAGGCCCATAATAATTAGAAAGTTAGGGTTCAATTTTCATTCCATCTCTACTCTATGCTGCCGCCTCCCCTTCTTTTCCTCTTATCTAAAGACTAAACCCCAGCCAGCCACCTCTTCCTCTTCTCTTTCTTCTTCGCGAATCACAGTTCGTATCGCAATCGCTTTTCGTCGGACCGTCTTCTTAATACTCCGTCCACCATTCTCTGTATCTCGTTCTCCGTCTCTAATTTCACAGTCACACTCCGTGTGTTGTCGTTCTCTTGCCGACTAACTCCGCGATCTCTATTTCCGCCGGACTGTACCCTTCGATTCAATGCTCTTCTCTCATCTCAGTTCTCCATTTATCGGTGAGATATTTCTCTTACTTGTTTTATTTTTTCAATGATTATGGATTGACATTATTTTTTCTTCATTTAAACTATCATTACCGTTGATTAATTTGATTTTTTTAAGGTTATATTAAGGCTTGAGTTGTTGCTGTTCCAATTTTTTTATGTTTATGCGCATCATCTGTTTATGTTTATGTTTAAGGCTTGAGTTGTTGCTGTTCCAATAGTTAATGCTCATCATCTGTTTATGTTTTTGTTTAGAGAAAAATATTTATGTTTATGTTTAATTGCTCCTATGTTGAACTCATATTTGTTCATA
Source organism: Euphorbia lathyris (assembly GCF_963576675.1). NCBI lineage: Eukaryota > Viridiplantae > Streptophyta > Magnoliopsida > Malpighiales > Euphorbiaceae > Euphorbia > Euphorbia lathyris. The sequence goes on along the minus strand of NC_088916.1, from coordinate 74,166,455 downwards.
TTTATGTTTTTGTTTAGAGAAAAATATTTATGTTTATGTTAATGCTCAGATTTAATAACTATGAACTGTTGAACTAAATAGTAGATATGTTAATAACTATGAACTGTTGAACTAAATAGTAGATATGTTCATGTTTATGTTTAATTGCTCCTATGTTGTTGAACTCATATTTATGTTTATGTTTATGTTGAGCTCATATTTAACTATGAACTGTTGAACTCATATTTATGTTTATGTTTATGTTGAACTCAGATTTAACTATGAACTGTTGAACTCATATTTATGTTTATATTTATGTTGAACTCAGATTTAACTATGAACTGTTGAACTGAGAATACTTGATTTTTGCCTTCTTTTTTTAAAGGGAAATTTGTACCTATTTGGTTAATTAATTTATGGTTGTTTCCTTTCTTTATAGGGCATTATATGGCTAATTCGGAGCAACTTTCTTCCACTCCTTTCGAAGAAAACATCGATGAAGATAATCCGGATTTAGAAACCCCGATTGAATCCCTAGCTGAGACGGCAGAGAATGAACAAGAAGTAAATCCTTTTGATAAAAAGAAAAGGAAAAAAACATCACTCGTCTGGGATGAGTTTAAAGAAGTCAAGTCTCCTGATGGGACTATACGATACGAGTCTATTCAATGATGAGATAGACCCTACATTTGATGCTTTGAGTTGGTGGAGAGATCATAGTTTGAAGTTTCCTATTTTGTCAATAATGGCTTGTGATATTTTATCAATTCCAATCACAACTGTGGCATCTGAATCGGCTTTTAGTGCCGGAGGTAGAGTTATTTCAAGTCATCGTGCATCTTTGGGCGCCAACACAGTGGAAATGTTGATGTGTAGTAGTGATTGGGTTAGAGCCTTCCATGGTTTGAAGAAGAAGAAGGTATGTTTTTATTAAATTTTTGAGTTTGTGTTTTTTTTTTTATATAAGTTATAATATTGATTTTCTATATTTTTGTAATATGTAGAATTTGGAGGATGACCAAGAAGTTCACATTATTGAATATGAAATTTGATCTTGCAAGTTGCAATCGGGATCTAGAAGAAAAATGGGATGGAAAGAGAGAGGATTCATGAAGCCTAAAGATTTTTTCATCTATTTATTGTTTTAAAACATAGTTTGCTAATTTAGTCACTTTTAAGTATTTATTTTCTGCTGAATTTGTACTGAATTTGATATGATTTTGTACTAAATTTTCTATTTATTGTACAGATTTTGATATTATTTTGTTCATGAACACCATAAACGAGCTCGTTCGTGAGCAAAACAAATGAGCTGCTCGCGAGCAAGCTCGTGAACAGCTCGTTCGTGAGCAAGCTCGCGAGAGCTCGGCTCGTGAGCAAGCTCGTGAGCTCGTTAAACGAGCTCGGCTCGTGAACAATCGAGCTGCTAAACGAGCCGAGCTCGAACAGAAATTTGAGCTTGAACCGAGCTCGAAGCTCGGCTCGAGCTCGATAAGAAACTGCCGAGCCGAGCTCGAGCAGGCCAAAGCTCGGCTCGGCTCGTTTACAGTCCTAAATGTATGTATCCAAATAAAAGATCAATGGCTTAATGAACCAAAAAATGAAAGATCAGTAGTCTAATGATGCTTTTTGCCTATAATTTTTTAATTTTTTTTTACGTCTATTCATGTGATTGTGATCTGGTACTAATTAGTGATAAAGTGATGCACATGTTAAATGCAAATAACGCTATTCGTGACTGAAAAGACAACTTGAAGAGTTATTTTTGAAGTTGATATAACTTACAAATATTAGGATTAAAATTGTAAATTACTACTAAGGTTAGGAGTAAAATTACTCGATTGCTAGGGATAATTTTTGCATCTTACTTACCCAAAATTTTATTAAAGGCTTAAAGTACTTTTTGGCCCCTGACCTATCCGAAATTTGTGCATTTGGCCTCTGACCTATTATTTGGTTATATTTGGCCCCTAACCTATCAAATTAGATAAAATCCAATCCATATTGAATGAAAAATTAACTGTCGAAAAGGCAAACAGGATGTCGAAAAACAGCAACCAAACACCCCTTGATGTAAGAGCAATTAGGCAAAAAAAAAAGTTCTTAAAAAAACGTTTAATTTTTTTCTTCTGCAAATTTAATGAAGTTTAGAGGTTATAGTGTTGATAACAATATATATCAGGGCCATAATGCAAAATCAGTCTTTTGCGGAGTGAAACATTTGAGCGGCAAGGCAACGAGTGGTGGAAAGCGCCCAACGGCTTTCAAATTTTCCAGTCAAGAACTAAAATCTTCCTCGCAAACAAGAAAACTTCAAAGCTACAAGGCCTAGGTCAATGCTATCGTTAACGTGCCTGAGCCTCTCCCTGAGTACCACTTTCTTTCATCACCCTTCCTTTCTCCCCATTCAGTCCTCGAAACCCATACTCACTTCAAAGAGTATAACAAGTAACCCTACAGTTCCTGCAAGTCCCAGTTGCTTCGCTTCCTCTACTTCCAATTCAAGCTATCCAATCAGCGATTCTTCGGATTTTGAGATTGAGAGAACCCCGGATGGCCACTTCTCGGATAATCAATCAGCAATTCTTTCCGTCGACTACCGTTTGGTTGCGCTATGGCTTCTGTCGTGTTATAGAGTAAAGGATGTTAAGAGAATTCACGCGGTTGTTTTGAAGTGTTTGAGGACTCCGGTGACTTATGTTGACAATAATTTGATTAGTGCGTATTTGAAATCAGGGCTTTTGGTTGAGGCGCGAAAGGTGTTTGATGGAATGCCGAAGAGAAATGTTGTTAGTTGGACAGCGATGATTCATGGGTATTCAATTTCTGGTTTAGATGATGAAGCGTTGAGGTTGTTTGGTGAGTTTGTTGATAATGGAATTGTGGCTAATAGTAGGACCTTTGTGTGTGTATTGAATTTGTGTATTAGGAGATTGGATTTTGAGTTAGGGAGGCAAATACATGGTTGTGTTGTGAAAGGTAATTGGGGGAATTTAATACTTGATAGTGCAGTTGTTTCTTTCTATGCTCAATGTGGTGATTTGACAAGCGCCTTTCATGCTTTTAATCGGATGGAGGAAAGGGATGTAGTTTGTTGGACAACTATGATTACGGCTTGTTCGCAACGAGGACACGGGGACGAAGCTTTTGAGATGTTCTCGCAGATGTTGGGCGAGGGTTTTTCGCCTAATGAGTTTACAGTATGTGGTGTTTTAAAGGCTTGTGGAGAGAGGAAGGAATTGAAGTTTGGGAGACAGTTACATTGTGGTGTAGTTAAGAAGATGTATAAAGATGATGTTTTTATAGGGACTTCTTTGGTGGACATGTATGCGAAATGTGGGGAGATTTCGGATTCGAGGAAGGTGTTTAATGGAATGAGGAACAGGAATACAGTTACATGGACTTCCATGATAGCTGCGTACGCGAGGGAGGGGCTTGGCGAGGAGGCCGTTGATCTCTTTCGAGTGATGAAGAGACGGAAGGTTATTTCTAATAATATGACTGTAGTCAGCATTCTGAGAGCTTGCGGTTCAATTAAGGCCTCGAAAACAGGGAGAGAAGTTCATGCACAGATTATCAAGAATCACATCAAACTGAACGAGTACTTGGGAAGTACTCTTGTTTGGCTCTACTGCAAATGCGGGGAGTTTCGTGTTGCATCGAAAGTCTTCCAACAGATGCCTTTAAGGAACGTTGTCTCGTGGACTGCCATGATTTCTGGATATACATGTCTTGGACACGAGTCTGAAGCTCTCGAGATCTTGACGGAAATGATGGAGGAAGGAGTAGAACCAAATGAATTTACTTGTTCATCAGCTTTGAAAGCTTGTGCTAATCTTGAATCTGTTATGCAAGGAAAATTGATTCACTGTTTTACGAATAAGACGCCTGCCTGGTCCAATGTGTTTGTGGGTAGTGCATTGATTTATATGTACTCTAAATGTGGATATTTATCAGATGCAATTCAGGTTTTTGACAACATGCCTGAACGGAACTTGATCTCGTGGAAGACGATGATTTTGAGCTATGCAAGGAACGGGCTTTGCCAAGAGGCTTTCAAGCTCATGTACCGGATGCAGGCGGAGGGTATTAAGGTGGACGACTTCATCCTTTCTTCGGTCATGGGTGCTTGTGGCGATGTAGAATGGAATCCGGAGTCTTCATCCGAGTATTCTTTGCTGTCTGAGGAGTCCAATACCTAAGCCACAACATTGTATTAAGTACTTAAATATGCTTATATATGTGGTGCAACTGGTAGCAATTACACTGATAAGAAAACGAAAAGCCGAGCCAAAGGTACACGGACTGTGGGGCAGTAAATTGCAGGGACAGTTACTGAAGTTTGAGGTTTGTTTCAGAAAGTTTACTGAACTTTATTTTCTTTCAATAGTATCAATGATTTTCGCATTTCAATAAAGTTATTCTGCCTAATTTGCGTAGAAAAACTCACCGGAATCTTGATGTGACACATAAAGAGAGTGACTATATGCCAACTAAACATCATGCAGCGTGTTGTAAGCCACAATTTTGTTTCTTAAAAATCACATCCTTGTCGGGCATGGTGTTTAATTGGTATATAATTAACTGTCTTCTGTGCCATGTGAATATTTCATCGAGGTTTTGCACATAAATTAGCCGGAATGATTAATGTGAAGTTGAGTGATTCTATTAAAAGAAAATGAATTCTGTGAACTTTGTGAAATATGCCTCAAACTTCAATGACCGTTGATGTATTTTATCCCGGGTACAAGGAGTACAAGAAGCCAAACGTAGCATATAGTCTTTGTTTGATCTACTTGACACCATATATATCAGATGACACCGACACGACACGGCACGCATCTGCTGATAGCTTAACGATCATCTTGAAAAGCCATTATAAAAGGTATAATTAGTATTTATCTGTCTACCACATACATTTTGCCTTTGATTATGTTATGTTCATGATCATAATCCGTTTCGAGCTCTTTAAAATGTGTGTTGTTTCATTCTTTCCAGAGTTATATGAGTTTGAAGTATGCTACTTGAAGCAACAACTGCTGGAATCTGGATCTCCTACACAAATCATGAATCTAATTTTTCGTTGATACAGCCTTTCGAATACATGGGAGCAGCGGCGGAGCCAACAGTTCAAGGCTGCGGTGCAAAAGTAAACCCAGCCATTTAATTTATATTTGCCCTACCCAGGCCAAAACGATACTGTTTTTGGCCCGGGCTGAGCATCTCCTTCTTCATCTGTTCCGGGTGCAAATTGCTCCCCAACAAATGAAATTGTAGGGCAAGGCGGTGGGCGGTGGTTCCCAGCGGTTGCCCCCCTGCCTTTTATCCTGTAGAACTGATGAACATGGTAAAAACATGTGACCAGAAGCAGGATAAGTTGTAACTAACTTAATTTGAACAAATTTTCCTTTTTTTTTTGGTCATAGAAGTTTTAGGTGTAGAAAGGGTATGTCCGTCCAGGTTCAGAGAAAAGTTTGAAGATTCACTAGCAATTTACGAGAGGGTCTATATATATTGTTAAACTTATGGAGACTCCAACAATCAGCGGAAATCGAACCTAGATGAAAGTGTTACGAAACTTTCTTAGTACAGCCGAATCCACACTCATAATCCCTTAAATTCAAGCAAATGTACATTTATTTTTGTTTATGAACTAGTGATTATATGATTTCAAATAGGACATTGATATCCGTATACGAAGCCTATCTTGATAGGCTTTCATCCGTCAGAGGTTTGTCATGGCGTTATGGTACTGTTTGGACTCGGAGTCCAATCAAGAAAACGACAAGCTCGACAGGGTTAGTGTCGGCGAAAGAGTCTACTTGGATTTTAGGTCCAGTAATGTTATTGAGATTCTTTGTGGGAAGCAAGTGTATTTGTGAAGTTAGGTACGCTTGGAGAAAGTTCGGGAAATATTAAACACTCCTAAAATCGTCCGGTGAACTCACCCGCCTTTTACTTAGCACTTCCAAATACATTCCGACTATTAATAACTCTTTTAAGCTTATGAGAATTGTGTGATATATATGAAATTTAACCAACTTGCATAGTTATATGATTTCAACTAGGACATTGATATCATTATAGAAAAATTTAGTCTTCATTGTCATATCAAGTTTAATGTTAAGTTTGAAAACACAAACTCAAAAACAAAAATATATTAAAAATAATGATTATTTAATATCGTGCATTTTTATTTTGCATCATATTAAAACATTAATTTTCTGATTTATGCCATGCTTTGAGGGATTGCTCGAATAGTAGAAAGGTTTGGGAAGGGGTCCTTCCTCACCACATCCTTCCTTCCTTTATGGGGTTCTCTGATATTGACTGGTTCTCTGAAGGCGTTAATGGGAATTTGTTGGCCAGTATGGAGTACATGGCTATTCTCTTCGCTATTATTGGTCACCAAATGTGGAAATGGAGGAATGAAGAGTTATTTGCTGAGAAGACTGTCTTTATTCCTGACCTCCGGTTTTACTTCTCGAAAAAACTCTCTGTTATTACAAAGAGTTTTGAAGGAGAGCTCCTGGTTCACCCCTCCCCGGTTAAAGAGGTCCAGTTAGTTGGTTGGAGGAAGCCCAGGGAAGGGGTTGTCAAGTTGAATACGGATGGCTCCTGCTGTAATATCCCGAATTTTCGAAATGATTCTTTAAAAATAAATCTAATTATATGTATAATTTTAATTATTTGCCTTTGAAGTTAATTATTAATTTTGGGTTTTTCATATTATAATATTTTATAATCTATGGAATTTATGGCTTTTATAATACTAATATTTTTTTTTATGTATTTCCTATATAAAAAAAAAAAGAACAAAAAGAAAAGGAAAAAAAAAAGAACAGTGTTTCGATTTTTTTGGTTAATTAGTGTATTTTGTCAACAATAACTCTTATGTTAATATAATATCTTTTTATTCTCCTATATTAAGTTATCTATTTTAGTTTAAACTCTTAACAAATAAATAATCAAATAAAAACAGTTTTTAAAGAGTAACATTCTCTGCACAAAATCGTGTTCTTCTCCTTTCCACCGAAACACTTTATTTTAACCGTATTCATCGATTTTGAACAAGTTGGGAAGCAATTGATCTAACTCTTCAAACAACAAAAGGTAATTTACATTAGTTGTTTGTTCTTTTATAAAACCATATATTTATTATAAAAATTCACTTATTTCGATCCCCAATAGTTTAGTTTGACTCAATTTTATTTGGATTGTAGATTTTATTAAGTATGATAGAAAATTTTGGAGTAATTTTAGTTGGATTGATTGAATAGGAAATTTGACGGTATTCAGATGGATTGGGAAAATTGATAACTAAGCTTTGGATCTGGCTATTATTTGGAGTTCGAGGTGAGTGGTAATTATGGTTCATGACACTATTTGTTTAATTTTGAAATCTCTGGCATGAAATCTGTTTGATAAAAGTATTTCATTTAAAACATCTTTATGTCCTTTAAGGATTAATATTAAAACGTTTGATAAAAATAGTTCGATCCGATTTTTAAATTTATCTCCTATTTTCGTTCATTTAAAACAGTTTGATGGATTTTCCTAAAAATGTTATTTGTTCAAAATAGTCATTGTTTAGTTAGATGATAAACATTTTCTTGAGCTTAAACTTATTTGTCAAATATTCTTTGCATTAGAGCGTAGGCTTCTGGGAACATGCCTTTTATATATTAGTTTTTTTTATAACATTTATTTATTTGGAAAGGTAAAACTATTTTGAGGTTATATTTAATTTTGTTCATCGATTGATTTATCTGTTTCCGTTTGTATTGAAGATCTGAAATTTTAATTGAATTCTGTCATCTGGATATTTAAGTTATTTGAAAAATATTATGAGATATAATTTACACACTTTGAAACCGGTACATGTGCTCAGTATTATCTGTATCTGTTTTCATGTCTCACTGACCTTCATATTAGGCTTGCATTATTTGTTATTGTTTTATCTGTGTACGTGTTTGTCTTTGTGTCAGTTGTATTAGAATCATGCATAAGGTCAGTGAAGACATTCTGTATCTGAATCTGGTAGCGCTATATCTGTTATCTGGCCTTTGGCAATGTGGAATATCATTATTCTAATGTTACTGTACCGTGGTTTTGATCATATCTGTAATTTAATTATTATTATTCGATTTACTTGATTTGAGCAAATATCGCAATATTATTTAATTTCTCTGCACCATCGTGTTTTGGTAAATCCTCAAAACAAATTTGAAACTTATCTGCATATCTATCTGTTCCCCGTCTGTTGTGCTATCATTATCACTCACTGAGATTTTCGCTCGCATAGACGAAATCTCATACCACGTTGATTTTATATTTTTCAGATTAAGATCTCTATAGCTGCGCAGACATTTGGGTTCGATGTTGAAAGAGGATATTATTAGTTAGATATTGCTATTGTACTGATTTGGAGACTTTTGGATAAATTTATGGTATATACTTCTTCACAGTTTAAGTTGTATCATCAGGCTAGAAGCCTTTATTAGTTAAACAAGTATTAATTTGCACTTTGAATTTGAGGCTAGCATAGGTTAAGGTAGTCTTAATTTATGCGCCGGTCATGGCCAGGTTCGGGTCGTGACAAAAGTGGTATCAGAGCCAGGCTGTAGATTTTATGGGATACTTTTATGGATCAAGTTATCCTTTGGAATGAAGGTGTCTTATTCAAATTTTGGGTTATAACAATTGTAGGTTTTTTTGGTGCATATAATTTTGGAGTTAGTTAGATATAAGTTTGTTGTATATATTTTATAGGCCTTTAGTGGGAGCAAGGTTATTATGTTGAATTGATTTGAGCACCACTTTGGTAATGATGTGCTAATTGGTATATGGTTTTGGATAGGCGAATTGGAAGGGTGATTATAGTGTTCATTATTTTAACTGATTAGTATTGATAGTGGGAATTTAAGTTTGTTTGGTTAGAACTTTAAATTGGCATATTATATAATTTGAAAGTATAAATGGTTTGGAGAACTATACCAAAGTCTATTTGGAGTTTTAGTGATTGATAGGTTCGAGTTATATAAAATTTGAATGTTATAGATTTTATGAGCTATTGTGAGTGTAGTCACTCTGGTACATAGAATTTGTTGATCAATTAAGTTGTGAGTATAGATTTTCTAGGCTCTGAATTAATGTGGATTAAGGTGATTGAGAGTTTTACAAATTAAAGTTTTGAGTTATATCCAGAACATAAAATGTTGTAATCGTATTAGACAACGAAATTAAAATGTGTTTGAGGTTTAGTGTTTCGACAGTATAAGAATAAAGAATTTGAACTTGTTATATATATGCAGTACTGGCAGTTTTGGTATCGAGTTATTCATTGGAGGTTGTTTTACAAAATAAATGTTATGGCCATTATAAGAGTAAAGCTACCGATTCCTTTATGTTACATAGGTCCAATTAAAGGATTTGAATGGTTATAGATTTTCTTTTTGGATCTTTAGTGTTGGTTTGGTCATTATTTGGAGTTGGTCTCATTAAAAATTTAGTTATCAAATTATCATAATAAATGATCATTTTATGTATTGCTTTCATGGTTGGGGAAAGTAAATTGAATGGACGTGTGTATTGGAGTTTTAGTGCTTTATAGAGCCTTTATCACCGCATTATAAATTATTAAGATATTAGTAAGGTTTAAGTCACTTTTATTTGGAGATTGTTTGATCTAGTTCATATTTACTTAAGGCTTATAATGAAAGTGACTTATAAATATTTGGAGGATCAAATTGAAAGTGTTTTAGATTTAGTTAATTTATTTTGAGACTTTAATGATTGAGAATATATATATACTATATAATTGATATATGGTTTTGGATGGTGAAATTATGGTGAATATATGATTATGTTGATATTTGAAACACTTAGAGTTAAGAAGGCAAAAAGAGTGAGTGGAAGTTGTCTGAGCAGTGCCTTGAAGGACTAGATGCAATAATTAATTAGAATGAAAAATAAGAATATAAATATTGTTCATTCAATATATTGAAAGTAAATAGTATGGGTAAAGTGTTCTGGTAAATCGGTGTTATATCTAGACATTGAGATTAGCAAGAATGTGTTTAGCTCACTTTCTCTTTTAAGTGTAAAGTGAAAAAAAAAAAACCTCTTGTTAGTTTTCTAGGTTGATTGAGATAATCAGGAGGATATATGGTTTAAGAACATGTGGAGTTAGTTTAGATGTAACTATTGAAAGATGGTAGGATATCAATGTTGACAGTTTATATGATTAAGTTCAGCAGACGTGCAGTGCTGATTTAAAATAAGGTAGTGTCTAAACTTTTGGTAGACTTTTATGTTTGAAATTTCGAGGACGAAATTTTATTAAGAGGGAGAGAATGTAATATCCCGAATTTTCGAAATGATTCTTTAAAAATAAATCTAATTATATGTATAATTTTAATTATTTGCCTTTGAAGTTAATTATTAATTTTGGGTTTTTCATATTATAATATTTTATAATCTATGGAATTTATGGCTTTTATAATACTAATATTTTTTTTTATGTATTTCCTATATAAAAAAAAAGAACAAAAAGAAAAGGAAAAAAAAAGAACAGTGTTTCGATTTTTTTGGTTAATTAGTGTATTTTGTCAACAATAACTCTTATGTTAATATAATATCTTTTTATTCTCCTATATTAAGTTATCTATTTTAGTTTAAACTCTTAACAAATAAATAATCAAATAAAAACAGTTTTTAAAGAGTAACATTCTCTGCACAAAATCGTGTTCTTCTCCTTTCCACCGAAACACTTTATTTTAACCGTATTCATCGATTTTGAACAAGTTGGGAAGCAATTGATCTAACTCTTCAAACAACAAAAGGTAATTTACATTAGTTGTTTGTTCTTTTATAAAACCATATATTTATTATAAAAATTCACTTATTTCGATCCCCAATAGTTTAGTTTGACTCAATTTTATTTGGATTGTAGATTTTATTAAGTATGATAGAAAATTTTGGAGTAATTTTAGTTGGATTGATTGAATAGGAAATTTGACGGTATTCAGATGGATTGGGAAAATTGATAACTAAGCTTTGGATCTGGCTATTATTTGGAGTTCGAGGTGAGTGGTAATTATGGTTCATGACACTATTTGTTTAATTTTGAAATCTCTGGCATGAAATCTGTTTGATAAAAGTATTTCATTTAAAACATCTTTATGTCCTTTAAGGATTAATATTAAAACGTTTGATAAAAATAGTTCGATCCGATTTTTAAATTTATCTCCTATTTTCGTTCATTTAAAACAGTTTGATGGATTTTCCTAAAAATGTTATTTGTTCAAAATAGTCATTGTTTAGTTAGATGATAAACATTTTCTTGAGCTTAAACTTATTTGTCAAATATTCTTTGCATTAGAGCGTAGGCTTCTGGGAACAGGCCTTTTATATATTAGTTTTTTTTATAACATTTATTTATTTGGAAAGGTAAAACTATTTTGAGGTTATATTTAATTTTGTTCATTGATTGATTTATCTGTTTCCGTTTGTATTGAAGATCTGAAATTTTAATTAGATTCTGTCATCTGGATATTTAAGTTATTTGAAAAATATTATGAGATATAATTTACACACTTTGAAACCGGTACATGTGCTCAGTATTATCTGTATCTGTTTTCATGTCTCACTGACCTTCATATTAGGCTTGCATTATTTGTTATTGTTTTATCTGTGTACGTGTTTGTCTTTGTGTCAGTTGTATTAGAATCATGCATAAGGTCAGTGAAGACATTCTGTATCTGAATCTGGTAGCGCTATATCTGTTATCTGGCCTTTGGCAATGTGGAATATCATTATTCTAATGTTACTGTACCGTGGTTTTGATCATATCTGTAATTTAATTATTATTATTCGATTTACTTGATTTGAGCAAATATCGCAATATTATTTAATTTCTCTGCACCATCGTGTTTTGGTAAATCCTCAAAACAAATTTGAAACTTATCTGCATATCTGTCTGTTCCCCGTCTGTTGTGCTATCATTATCACTCACTGAGATTTTCGCTCGCATAGACGAAATCTCATACCACGTTGATTTTATATTTTTCAGATTAAGATCTCTATAGCTGCGCAGACATTTGGGTTCGATGTTGAAAGAGGATATTATTAGTTAGATATTGCTATTGTACTGATTTGGAGACTTTTGGATAAATTTATGGTATATACTTCTTCACAGTTTAAGTTGTATCATCAGGCTAGAAGCCTTTATTAGTTAAACAAGTATTAATTTGCACTTTGAATTTGAGGCTAGCATAGGTTAAGGTAGTCTTAATTTATGCGCCGGTCATGGCCAGGTTCGGGTCGTGACACCTGCCTTAGTAATGGCAGAATTGCTGCTGGTGGAGTTCTTCGGGATGCTGGTGGCGCCTGGCTGGCTGGGTTTACCCATAACTTAGGTACGGGCTCCTCCTTTACTGCGGAGCTCTGGGGGATCTTGTCTGGCATTAAACTCGCCATTCGCATGGGTGTTAAAAGACTTTCGGTGGAGTCTGACAATTTGGAGGCTATCAACAAGATTTCGGATAGACAGACTGTTTGTCTTAAGAGTCAGAATCTCATTAAAGTCATCTTGAGGCTTCGTCCTGCCTTCGATTCTCTTACCTTCTCCCATATTTATAGGGAGCAAAACCGCGTGGCGGATCGCTTGGCAGCTGCTGGGCATGGGGGGATGTTAGGTGTTTCTACCCTTTCCGTTCCTCCTTCTTTTCTGTTACCTTCTCTTCTTGAGGATAGGATTGGGGTCAGTCTTCCTAGACTGATCCCGGGTTAGGTTTTTGTTTGTTTGTTTTTTTTCTTCCCTTCTTATCAAAAAAAAAAATAACATAATTAAAGTAAACTAATTAGAGTATTATTTTACTAAAATGTCATATGAAATGTGAAATATTTTATTAATTAATATTTAATTTGAAAAATAATTCAATATTTTGTTAATTTTATAACATCATAAATAAGTGAAATAGTTCTATTTTGGCTATGAACTTATCATTATGAATCAGATAAAGGGTGTATATGATCAACTTCAAACCAACTAATCAAATTAAAAAAAAGTTATAAAGTTTATTCAACTATTATTAAAAATGGAAACATTATCAACACAAAAGCATCATCTAAATAATTAGGAGCAACAATATTAATAAAGAAATTAGTATTGGAACGAGAATGGCGAGCCATTCAATGAGTCACACCGTTTGCTAATCTAGGAAAAAAAGCTACAGAACAATCTGAGTGGATAAGTAACAAATCTCGAATTTCTTCAATAACAAATCCGTACTCATTAATATCATGAGCTTTTGTTGAAATGCGATCCACCACTCTTTTGACATCTGTTTCGAACTGAACATTATGAAAGTGGAGTGAAACTATCTAGAGTATCGTGCCACAGAGAGTCAACGTCTCAGCCAACAAAAGTTGAATACCACCTACCGCAAAAGAGATGCAACACACAATAAAATTGCTGGTATAACGCCGAATAATTGTTCCCATACCAAAACTATTTTCTGATTGAAACACGGCCGCATCAACATTACACTTAACATAACCAACAACTAGGTTCTGCCAATAGACCGCCGTCTGTCAATTAAAGTTTATCTGAATGGTAAAGTTTGCAAGTTGTAGCTAATGATTTCGTGTTTGAATTTTAGTATACTTAAAAAGTTTAATTCAGAAAGCATCCATTTAAAGGGTGTTTTTGACAAACATCGAATTTTTGACAAACATCGAATCGAGAAATCAGATTGATTATAAAAAATAAATAAAAAAAAGTTAATGTCTTTTATTTCACAAGATCAAGAAGTATGAGGAGAGATTTTTAAAAACAGTAGAAATTCATGGTCCATGGATCTAATTTGCAAAAAGGCTCTGGGATAAAAATCTAAACATATAAATAAAATAATTTTCCATTTTTCATCCGACGGACTTCGCGCTTTTTTCGTTGTCTCTTCCCTCGACTCCCCCCTCTGAAAATCCATCCCCAGAACCATGATCTTGCCATTTCTGTTCAACGAAATTAATTAAATTTTTTTTATCTATAGAATTTCAACATTCTTCGTTTCACTTTCTCGTTGGATTTGCTCACGATAGTGCTTCACTTTTCTCTTCAGATCTGTAAGTTCTCTTCCTCTTTCTGTGTTTTCTTTCCATTTCTTATTTTTTTTTTATCAAAAACCCTAATGCTTATATTTTCCTTATTATCATTCCCTTGACATGAATTTTTATTGATAGATGTTTTATTATGTTAAATGGAGATTCGTGTTCAGTTTCTCCTTGTTCGGTTGCTGAGAAAACTGGAGGAACTGAAACCAAGAACAGTGAATTTTCTTTTCTAATATTTTCGGTTGGATTTGTACATGAGAAATTGTTCTTCCTGCTTCTATGGTCTCCCTTTTGGCAAATTGTTCAAAATTGCTGTCTGTAGTGAGTATTTAGATCGATGGTTAAAGCTGATAACTTGGTGTTTTGTGGATGACAAGTGATTTTCTATACGCCTTCCTCCTTGATTTGCATCGCCTTCTGGGGCTGCGAGATGTGGTTTGGACAAAAATCCGTTGGTATGACTTGGAGGAAGTGACTAATTTTCATTTCTCTCTATACATTGAAGAAACTGGGAAAAATGTTTCAGTTTTGCATTTAATCCGTGTTTTACTCTACAGATTTTCAATAGTCTGAATCCTAATTCTGTTGCTAAATAATGTGTATTGGCTATGGTTATCCCTTTGATACAAATATACTTACAATGTGTGTATGCTCCATTTCAGTTTTTCTAATAGCTTGTTGCATCATTCTTAGTTCAGTTTCGGTTGTATATTTCATCTTCTTTTTAGCTTATATGTACTTCTTCCAGGTATCTATTATTTTATTGACATATATCGTAGCAAGTGGAGTTGAAGTTTAGGAGCATGCTCTGTGGAGTTAGTTACTGTCCAGATGTTGTCATAACTGGAAGGAGGCAATGGAGAAGAACATAGCCAATTCTCCAACTTCTGAAACAGCAGGACAAGTTACAGTTGATTTTCTCAAAGATGACGGGACAAAACTAATAGAAAAATCTAAAGAAGTAAAAAATGACGATTCTGAACTTCACGAGGATAATAGGATATTTGACTATGGTGAAAATGTTGATGTGACTAGTCTCTCAGAAGATGGTATTAAACATGATGATTCCGGTAAGATGGATGCAGTTATGGATCTTGAGTCTATATCCCAAGGGGGGACATTGAGCAATGATATTGAACAAGTTCATCAGGGTAAGGAGATGGATGAGGAAAAGAATTTCAAGTCTAAGGTTGAAGAAGAAAATACACAAACTACCAGAGAGAATTTTGGTGATAATATTAAACACAATATGTTTGGTGAGGTAAATTCGAACATGGATCTTGACTCTAACTCCCAACAAGGATTATTGAACAATGAGATTGAACATGTTGAGCAGGGTGAGAAGATGGATGATGAACAAAATTTCAAGTCCAATGTTGTAGAAGAAACAAAGCAAACTATCAGAGAAAATTGTGGAGAGCTAAATACGAACCCGGATCTTGAGTGTAAATCCCAGCAAGGAACAGTGAACAATAACATTGAACATGTTGAGCAGGTTGAGAAGGTGGATAAGGGAAATAACTTAGAGTTTAAACCCGGTGAAGAAACAGAGAAAACTACCAGAGAAGATTGCGGTGATAATGTAAAAAATGATGATTTGGGTGAGATGGATAGGATTATGGATCTTAAGTCTATATCTGTACTAGGAAGTTTAAGTAATGATATTGGACAAGTTGATCAGGTTGAAAAGATAGATGAAAGAAAGAATATGGAGTCTAAACCTGAAGAAGACACAAAGCAAATTCCTAAGGAGAATCATGGTGAGGAGTCAAATCCTACTTTGGATGGAACAAAGGTGCCTGTATTACAGACCAAGAGGTGCGTATCTTTTAGTTCTGTGGGGGCTGATACGCGAACTGAGGAACCTGTTCAGCATGAGAAGGGTAAGAAACTTAGGGACCTAGTCAAGAGTAAAAGTGTGGTTGCTGTCACAAGTTTTCTGCGTGCGGTCTCTGGGAAGTTTAATTCTGATGAAGAAAAGCATGCTTCAGATTCAGCTAATAATAGAGAAGTCACAAAAGTTTCTCAAAAACCAGGAGAGAGATCTGCATGGAATCCTCTAAGCTTTATTACTCGCGATAATGATGCTGGAAACAAGAGTGAGCAGGGGGAGGAAGTTGCACAAGCACCTGAACCATTACTCACGAAAGGAAGAGTTATACTGTTTACTAGATTAGGGTGTCAAAGTTGTAAAGAGATTAGGCTATTTTTGTATAATAAGAGGCTTAGATATGTTGAGATAAACATTGATGTGTACCCAGGTAGAAAGCGGGAGCTAGAGAAATTTATTGGTTCTTGCATTGTTCCTAACGTGTTCTTTAATGAAGTTGCTATTGGAGGATTGAGTGAGCTCAGGAGCTTGGATGAATCAGGTAAACTTGAAGAAAAAATTGATTATTTGATTACTGAAGAACCAGCATATGAGGCTCCTCTACCTCCTTTTTCTGGTGAAGATGATGTGTCCAGCATTGGCCCTACTGATGAATTAGCTCTTCTCGTACGGAAAATGAAAGAATCCATAGTTGTTAAGGATCGCTTTTATAAAATGCGAAGGTTCTCAAGATGTTTTCTAGGTTCAGATGCTGTTGATTTCTTATCAAAAGATCAGGTCTTGGAAAGGGAAGAGGTCTGCTTGTTTTTCTTGTTTTCCTTTTTGTTATATCTATATATGGTCTCATAATCTTAAATAATTTTGTTATCATTTTATTTTGGTTTAGTTCTCACTCTTTGGTGAGTTCTCTTAAAATGTAAGATGCAGTCACTTTTCTCATCGGTTTCATTATTTAACATGGTTTAATATTTTTTTCCCTAAACTAATTTCATTGCGGTGAATATGAAGTTTATCACAAGTTCAAAATAGAGGCACTTCAGACATTCTTGATGCTTCTCTTTAAAATTTTGTGATCTCCAATTTGGCAGCTTTTGATGTCTGAAATTTCTAATTGTACTCGGATTAAGAAATTTTGTTGGCTACTTATGGTATTTGGATTAATAGCTTCATGTTTGAACTCTTTTTCCAACTCGAAGCGTTCCTATTGGTCCAGTATGGTTTGTGAATTGTTTTTTTTTTTTTTTTTTGGAATGAATGAGCCAGTGATTTCCTGATTGAAATTTTAGAAACTTCATGTCTTGCTATTTTCCTGCACTTTGATACAGGCTGTTGAATTCGGGCGGAAGCTGGCAACCAAACTGTTTATTCAACATGTTCAACAGTGAGTTCCTTGAAATCTTTTCAAATAAGATTTGTTTATTCTTGATATTCTTAACTGACTTTTTCTTTGTTTGCTCTTTATTGTACTTATAACTATAGGGAGAACCTATTTGAGGATGGTAACCACTTGTACTGGTTCTTGGATGATAATCCTAATGTGTCATCTCAATGTCACAACATTCTAGGTATAAGCGAGATAAAGCAGAAACCCACACGGGAAATTGCATCAAGGCTGCGATTTTTGTCCAATGCTATCTATGAGGCCTACTTATCTGAAGATGGAAAGCATATCGACTACCGAACTATTCATGGAAGCGAGGAATTTGCAAGGTTTGCTGCATTTTATTTGCTTAAAATTGATGGAATTGAGTTTTCTTATCTCCATTTTGTTTTGAATAGCGCAAAGGCTTCTAATTCGGCTAATTGGGCCAATTACTTACCCGCATTTCTTTCATAGCTTAACTGATAAAACATATTATTATTAGGTATCTAAGGATAATTCATGAGCTCCAGAGGGCAGAATTTCAAGATATGTCGAGGGAAGATAAGCTTGCATTTTTCATCAATCTTTATAACATGATGACAGTTCATGCAATATTGGTTTTGGGTCATCCAAGTGGACCAGCTGAGAGAAGGAAGTTGCTAGGAGACTTCAAGTATGTGATAGGTGGATGCTCTTATTCACTTTCAGACATTCAAAATGGCATTTTAAGGTGCAACCAGCGGCTGCCCTATACTCTTACAAAACCTTTTGGGGTGAACGATAAACGTGCCAAGGTGATTGATCTGAATTCTAGATTATTGGCTCTAACTTGTCCAGTGTTTTCCTTGATTATGGCTATTGGCTTTATTGCAACCAGTAGTATTAGTGGTGATTTTTTTACAGCACATGCTTTCGCTTTTTTCTTCTGCTCTCCTCTTTCTTTCTTATTTTTCTTCAAAAGGTGGGATTAGAGTTGAAGGAAGTTAAAGCAGGGTTTGGGAGACATTAAATATTTACTCTCTTCAAATTTTATTTGGGAAGACTTTTTTTCTTTTCTTTTTTCCCCCTTTTGTTCTAAGAAAAAGTAACAAATTTGACCAATTTTCCCACTGATTATCTACCAGTTCCTCATTATAGAAGTTCAGACTGCAATCAGTTTTCAGAAAACGAATATCAGCATTTATTTAAGGGAAAAATACAAAAAAATGCCTGTGTTTGCCAAATTTGCAACCAGAGGCCTGTGGTTTAAAACGTTGCAAATAGAGGTCTGTGGTATGTTTTATTATTAATATATGTTATCTTCCATTTTCTGTCGGGTAGAATACAACCATGCCCCCTGAACTATAGCGTTACTAACATTATGACCCTTAAACTTCATTTCTTTGATATAAAAATCCTTGAACTTATATTATTGTAGCATTAAAGTCCAAATTAACAAAACTTGTAAAAAAAATTCACGAAATAATGACCTGGACAAATGTGACTACATCATTGACTTTCTTTTGGTCCATGTCACCAAAAATTATGGTCAAATATCTATTTACCCTCATCATTTTGTTAATTTTTAATGGATTTTTACTGATTTGCTTTGATATTACATAATGTAAGTTCAAAGATTTTTATGTTCAGAAATAAAGTTTAGAGGCCCTAATGTTAATAGCTGTATTATATAGTTCAGTAGCCATGGATGTAATGTATCCCTTTTCTGTCTGAATACTAGTCTTTCGTTTCCGCCTTTTTCATGGCCCAAAGTAGGAGAAAAGGAGGATAATAAAGACTAATATTCAAAGACAGGCAAAGGAACCGTCTCTTCTATGTATAACACAGGGAAAGGATTTTCTCTTGTATTTAAGGGTAAAGAACACAAGGCAGAAGCAGGATCAATCTTGATCGTGATTTTGAACTCGTACTATGTCTTTGACAGGATGTTTTTCACTTAAATTTCTCCTTAAGTTGGGCATAGATTTCAGTGACCGAGTTAGTATCTAATTCTCAGTTCATCTTCTGTTTCAGATGTGTATTCCTTATCCAGAGCCTCTAATTCATTTTGCATTGGTTTTGGGTACCCGATCTGGGCCTGCACTTCGATGCTACTCACCTGGGAACATTGACAAAGAGTTGATGGATTCTGCCCGTAGTTTCTTGAGAGGTGGAGGACTTATTGTTGATTTGGATTCTAAGGTTGCTTATCTCAGTAAGCTCCTTAAATGGTGAGTTTTGTTTCTTTAGGGCCTGTATTGCATCACTTTATCTAGTTTCTCAAAGTTAATCTTTGATCTCCTCTCCTAAATACACAGCAAAACAGACAATCAAATTAACGTGCATGCTAGCTAGCAAAAGAGCAAACTATAACGTGTCAACCATAGTTATCAAAGGCGCGCCTCAGCCCAAAAGGTGCTAGGCTCTAGATATGTCTCTTGAGAAGCCAAAAGACGGGCTCTATTCAAGAGGTGCGCCTTGGGCAATTTTTTAATCCAAACTATTTTTTTAGGGTTCCAAGTTAAAAAATGGTTGTTTCAGTTTCAACGCATCCCTTTCTATATCATCCACTGTTGAAGAAAGTGCGTATCATACTAGAGTAGGAAAAATTATCATGAATACATCTACTTCGAGTGCTAGGCCTAGGCAAAGGAGAAGGCTAAAGCACCATCTTCTAGTAGTCGAGAAAGAACTCCTTAGAGATGAGGAGGGAGAAGAATCTGGCTTTATAGATGACTACCTTGAAGATGAAGAGGATAAGACTGAGAACCTTGAAGGTGAAGAGGATAAGACTGAGAACCTTGAAGATGAATTTGATGTTTGGAAATGATGATACTGGTGTAATGACTTTGATAAGACTATGGAGACTTTAGTTTCGAGGAGAAGTAGTTATTAGACTATTGCAACTGTTGCATAATCGATAATAAGGTCTAGTTACGCCCTATTTTTCCACTTATTAATTTGATTCTAAATTGTCGCACAGGTTTAACGTGGACTTTGGCAAGACAGAGGTGGAGATTCTCAAGCATGCATCAAACTACTTGGAGCCTGCAAATTCCGAAGCTTTACTAGAAATGCTTGCCAATGATGAATTAAAGGTGATATACCAGCATTACGATTGGGGTTTGAACTTGTAGCATTAGTTTTTTCTCGCATTGATATACCTTGTCGGGGCAAAGTACGCACGAGGGAAGTACCATCTCAGTTTCGAGCAAAAAAGAAAGCAACTTTGTCTTGTTTATCAAGTGGTAAAGTTGCTTTGTTGTGCTTTCTTCGATTTTCGACAAGGTCATATATGATGTTTTCATTGTGTATTGAGATATACAATTAACAAATACTTGTAAATCTTCAAAAAAATAATGAACTAATACAAATTAAGAAGCCAATTCTGATATAGCTATAGTTTCTAAGAAATTCACGCTATTCCTTAAACGATTCCGTTGTTACCTGCCAAGATTTGGTATTTGTCTTTCCTTGTAAGATTGGTGCACTGAAATCCCAGAGTCTCAGCAATCTTAGTCTGAACATTATTAGCAACATCATACTTTGATATTCCTCCTAGTGTATGTGTCTGAGAAGCAGGCAGCTTGTCAAGAATTTTGACGAAGAATGCTGGTTTCGGGTTCAGGAAATGGAATATCGGGTCAAAGCACTTGAATCCTGAAGCTGTTGATCCATAGAACATGGAGATCTCCATGTTCATGGCGACAGGAACTATCTCATCTGTAATCTCCGCAAACAGCGGACTAAACCTCAGCAGGTATGGTTCCCTGCAAGTTGTTCCTTCGGGGCAAACCACCACATCACCCTGGCTAAGCATTCTGTTCATACTTTGTCTGTCTGTTTCGCGTTGTCGCGTTAAACGGACTGTTCCAATGGGCGAAATCGCTTCGTTGAATCTGCTCATGCTGTAGGTGACTGCACTTACTGGCTTCTTAAGAGCTAATGAGATGTAAATGGGGTCTAGTAGTGTTCTATGGTTACAAACATAGAGCACACCCGTCGGTTTTCCTTCGTTCTTCAACGACTGTTTCGGATTCGATATTCTGATCTCTGCTCCGCTTATGGCGTGGATTAAGCAGGAAATTTCGAAAGGCAGCAAAATCCCGACTGCCATTCTCGTAATGGAAAGGAATAAGCCGAAAGGTAGCCACATGAACATAGCAACTGTGGCAAATGGAGTTGGCCTGAAAACTAGTCTACTGTCATGGAAGATCAATGGTTTTGGATATCTTTCTTTGTTCAGAATTTGCCAATTTCTTTTCTCCCATTTGTTCACTGAGTATACCTCCTGTTGCCATACGAAAAACAAAATGCAAACTTTACGATTATGATTAGGACACGATCTACAAAAAATAATTTATCTGACACGATGTCATATATATAGATCATATAATACATTTACGATATAATTACGATACCATAACTCATTTTGACATCTCGAGTTATGTATTAAATGTCAAAACACAATTAGTTGAAATCGATTTTATAGTTTTTTTTTTGTTTGTAGTTATAAAAAAATTGTAAAAATCTCATTTCGAATTGTAAAAAAAAAAAGATTAAGGATTTGAGAATGAATATTCAATTATTATATGCATTTTTTTTTTTTTTTTTTTATAGAAACTATATTCATTTATGCTTTTTTTTTATTATTATTATTCTATAATCAGATAAACTATAAACGTGGATGAGAACTAATTGACAAATACGGTCCCTCAACTATATTCATGTTATTAAATTCCTTTTCCTCCTAACTAATTAAGTTAAATTCCACCTGCAACAGAAAGTTATAAGGACCAAATGACAAATATGGCCCATCATTTATTTAGTTGATTTGATGGAGCTCTAACTCGCTTTCTTCCCATTTCTAACATTTCAAAAAAAAAAAAAAAAAAAAAAAAGAAAGTTCCTAATTTTAAAATTCACGTACATTTTTCTATCAATAAATAAATAAATAAATAAATAATTCACCTACATTTTATCCATTTTTGGATTATACTTAATAATAAAAATAAAGTGTCACAATTAAAAAATATTGACAAAAAAGATATTAATACTAAAGGGGCTAATAGGTACTAACAATTTTTTTTTTGAAAGGACTAACAATTCCTTTTTCAAACAAATCCATCAAGTGATATATATATATATATATATATCACTAATTAAAATTATTACTTTTTTTATATAATTTTATACTGATTTAATTTAATTTTTTGACTTGAGTAATTAAGAGTTTAAATTGTTTGAACTCAGAGATTTTGACTTCGAATTCTAATTTACACAAAAAAATAAAATAATAAGAAAAATAGTGATATGACCAATCTTGAACAATTAATCAGATTCATTAAGTTTATAAAAAAAAAATCAGATTCATTAAAAAAAGTATAAATTAAATTAGGCTAGCTAAAGAAAATTTCATTTTTGTTGTTTTATTTCAAATAGTATATTATATATAAAGTGTTTGGATAGTGTTAAAAAAACACGTGTTTAATAACTATTTTTAAAGAAAAGCAATCTAATATCTACCAACTGCAACAATAAATAACAATTATCAAGATTTAAAGTTTTTATTTATTATCTTTTAATATTCTTCTATCCATTGTATGTTTCATCATGAACAATTTAAGTTAAAAAATAAAATCAAATTAAGAATAAGATACAAATTTAACTCTATGGTTATCAAAGGAGAGCGGATTTAGCATTAACTTTCAAAACAATGCAATCTTAAGCTTAACATTTACCCGACGGTGCAATTCAAACCTCATTTTTCCATTTATAATTTCATATTCTAACCACCCTCCGTGTAAGAACTGAAATTGCACATCTTTTGTTAATGAAAAAAAAACTCATATTCTATTAACGAGACCTGGAATTGCACCATCGGGTAAATTTTAGGCTTAAAATTACATTGTTTTGTATGCAAAAGCTAAATCCGCTCTCCCTGAATAACCATCAGACTAAATTTAATAAGAGAGAGTTAGAATTTATTCAACCTTACACTGGTGAAGAAGTTGCCTAAGGAGACAAGTGTTGGAAGAGCATCCAATACCAATTTTCTTATTACGATCAACATTAATCATCTTTAAACTATCTTTTTCCTCCATTAATCCCACAAAATACCCATAAACCACCCTTAATTCCCTCCCAATTACACTTTCCACCCCCATATAATCCTTCAAAAACCCCTCAACCATAATCCTAGGCAACTTAGTACTCACCCCAATCTTCTTTTCAAATCTCATAACACCTTCAAACCCTTCCAACCCAACATCTTCAAGAAAAAACTTAGGCAAAACAGCAGTTCCAGCCCTAAACCCATCTTTCCTAATCCCAAAAAAAGACACAAAGATCATAACTTTTAACCCCAAATTATCTTCCCCTAATAGACACACAAAAGGGTACAAAAGAAGCAAAATTAGGGCTCTGAATAACCCTCCTGCTTCAAAGGCTACAAGCATGAAATATGGGAATAAAGATTGAGACTTTAAGAGTGATCCTTCCATGTCAAAAACCACTGTTTTCTCTGAGAGTTCATTTGGGGGTTTTTGGAGGAGAGATGAGTGGTTTTGGAGGGGGATTGAATTGGTTGTTTTTGATTCTATGCCTAGTTTTCTTAGAAGGATTTTGGACAAAGAAAATAGGGTTTTGTTTAGCATTTTTGATGATTGGTAATTAGTTTGGAATGGGATAGTTTGGATGTGTTTTTTTTTTGGTGGGTTTTAATTTAAGGAGAGAAAGAAGAGTGGCATTGATAGTGTAAAAGGTGGCTGAAAAGATAGTGGTTTCATGCATTATATTATAGGCAACAAAAGGCATTTAGGTATGGGGATGGTGATATCATCATTCATTAAATATGAGTTTTGTGTAGAAGTTTTGGATAATATTTAGTGAAAAATGTTTGAGATCTTATTAGGAGGTTTTAACCTTTCATAAGTAGGTTTAGAGCATTATTTTTCTCTCTCCTATGTATTCGGTGGCGAATACATGATTGGTTGGTGTGGAGAGAGTGATTTTGCACGTCCGTGCGTAAAAAATATTTTTTTTCTAAATCAAACTTGTTTTTCGTATATATACGTGTTATAATCTGAGTGCTCAAGAACCAATTTTTAATTAAAATTTCTCAAAATTAAGGTAGATTGTGTCTAAGATTCTTAACATGTAAAAAAATGGATTCTTAACAATAAAAAAAAAAATTAGAAATTTGGATTAAGAAGAGCCTAACACTTCTTGGACCATCTTAGGGGTGCTAAACCAGCACGCCATTAATATTTCTTGGAGATAGGAGGTGGAACCGCTCCTGACCAGGCCAATTTATCAAATACTTAAGCAAAGTTCTACGTCAAATGTCCAATTTATCAAATACCTAATCAAAGTTTAATCAAATCGTCAATTTAACACCATAATCCTTAAATTTTATGGAGACAGGGGGCCGGAACTACCCCTGGTCATGGTGGTTCCGACGGTCGGAGGGGCTCGTGCCCCTGTATGTATTTAATTATATTCTGATCTATTATTTTGTGATATCGAACATTTTGATTATAGCACTCAATTACATTTTATCAAATTTAGAAGGAAATTAGTGCGTATTTAGAGAAGAACTCATTAAATCACGTGTGAGATGATTGCTAATCAGGTGGAGAAGAACTAGTATTTTCTAAGGTTTGTAGAAGTGGAGAAACAACATGTTAAGAAATCATTTAAACCAAAAGATTAAGCCAATATTAGTGTTTTAAAAATCAGTCCAAACAGGGAATTTTAAAACACCGCTCTGATTTCATGAAATTGACGGCATAAATCGGTTTACTGACTTTTGGACGCCTGGGCCCAATGCGGTTCTTTTAAAAAAACCCGATCATTTTATGTCATCCTATGAATAACACTTTGATTACCCTTATCTCTAAAGTTAAGAATCCGTCTAGCCTGAAAGACTTTAAACCCATTGGCCTATGTAATGTCATATATAAATTGGTGTCTAAAACTTTAGCAAATAGGATGAAGGGTGTCCTAAATTCTATTATTTTAGCCCCGAACATTAAAATTGGGCGGGTGTGAGTATTGTTATCCCCGAACCGCGGGGAATCGTAAACCGTCCCCGAAAAACCAACCGTAAAATCCCCAAATAATAAAATAAAATATTATATATATCTAAGATAATTAGTATTTAAATGTGATTAAAAAATAACCAGTATTGTGATAAGTTAACTAATACTATTATCTACATCTACAACAATTTAATTTAGGTTTATTGATGCTTTTGGTATATCACATGTATTTATATATATCAGTACTGAATGCTGAGTTTTTTTTATTATATCAGTACTTTAATTTTATTTTATTGTTACTCTTGGTATATCACATGTATTTAGATATATCGGTACTGAATGCTGAGTTTTTTTTTTATATCAGTATTCAGTACTGATACTGAATGCTAAGTTTTTTTTTATTATTATATCAGTACTTTAATTTTGTTTTATTGATACTCTAAAGTTATATTTTATAATTTCGTTTTATTGCTGCTCTACCAGCAACACGTGGTGAATTTTAAATTTGGGGATTGAGTAATTTTTTAATTTGGAGAATTTTTTAAATTTTATTTGGGGAATGGGATTCTCCGAAACCCGTGGAGAACCGTACGGGTGGGTGTGGGTACCAAAAAATCCCCGAATATTTTTTTTGGAATTCCCCGAAACCGCCCCCGAAAATATTGAGAGCGAAATGGGGGATGCAAAACCGACCCCGCCCCGCCCTGTTGCCACCCCTAGATATGGGGTTCGACTTTAAATAGCTGTTATGCGGATGCGTTAGAAAAAAAAATCAAATATTTTATCATTAAATTTATTTTGAAATTACAAAACAATAGATTTTTTTTAAATAGATAGTATATAAATATAATATATGTATTCTAGTAATGATTGAAATTAGTATGTTAAAAATAAAAATTTACTATTTTAACTGTTAAATACAAAATTATTTTTTTAGTTAAAGGACAAAATACCGACAATTAGTTATTGTTTTTGTACCAATATATAAAATTTATAAAATATGGTATGAAATTTAATTGAATGGAAAATTTTATTGAAAGATGACGTGTGGACCCAAATTCTAAATTTATATAGTTTTGAGCTACAAATGTGAGAAAACATATTTAAATGGATTGTTATTTACTGTCCTTTTATTTATTACGGTTAGTTTTTGTCCTTTTTTTTTTTTACTAAAACTTCTCATTCTCTCTCTAATCTCTTCAAAGATCACAAACTTCTACACGAAAATTATGAAAAATTTATTAAAAAGTTACGTTTCTTTTATTAAATTTCATCGAAAACACGAGTTCCATCTTCAGATTTAGAGATGAAACTTGTCATCCGTCTACTAGGCGGATGAATCTCCCGCCTGCCTTTTGGGCAGACAGGATTTTCTCCTGCCGATGCTAAATACGAGTATAATTTTTTCTTCTAAATTGTCCATTCCCGGAATTCTCGGGTCCATTTTTTACCTCGTCTTTGAAATCGTCTATTTCCGGAGTTCTCGGGTCTATTTTTTTAGAATTTTGGTCTTGCTCGGGAGAGAAAAAGAATTTTTAATGTTTTATCAAAATAAAATGAGAAGAGCAAAATTGTCAAATAGGGAGCGGTGATAAGTAAAACAGGAACGGTAAATAGCAACACCCTTAAATAATGACTTTATATAGGAGATAACTCTAATCAATTTCTTCATTCAGGGAGTGTTTTTTTCATCTTCAATTTTTAGCCTAGAGATGAAGTTCTTATATTAAGTATTTGGTTTTCCATATCACTTGGAGGACCCCTAATTCAGATTTGGACACATGTATATTAATAAATAAAATAATGAGACCTTTTATAATACGTGTGAGTCTATATTATATATGACAAAATATTTATATTAGGTTCTCCATTTGACATGAAGAACCGAATGCTCCTAATAATTTCCTCCAAAAATGACGCCATTCTTTTTTTTTTGTTTGTTTCTTCATTAAATAAAATGGTTCATTGATTTAATATTATGATAGGTTTGATAGTTTTCCTTTTATTTAGAGTTTTTTTTTATTCTTTATCCCTTTATCCGTGGTTGTGGTCTGTCTCTCTATATGAATATTATTATATTTTTTTTTATAGAAAAATAGAAGAGTTTTGTCTACCATCATATAGAATTGGATCATTAAAAATTATGAAGTCATTCCGGAAGAAAAAGACTCTAAAATCGATTAAGGGTAGAGTTTGTTTCTCGCCGTTGTGCTAAAAATAATTTTAATCATTGTCACATGATATTGAAAATGCAGATTCAAGTTTCAATGTATTTCTGGAATATAATTTTTTAAATTATTTATGTCAAAATGTGTTATTTTTTATATAAATAAAACAATTAACTTTTTTTCCTTAAAAAAGTAGAATAAAAAATGATTATATATAGAATGAGAAAGGATGTCTCTAATTAGTAAAGGACTTTTTACATGAATATCGCAATTGATTATAAAATTATAATTAAATCATATGAGCAAAATTAATTTTGTCATCATTTTTTATATATAACAAATAAAATATGAATGTATACTCCAATTTAAAAAAATTACACCGCAATTCATAAATTCTAAACCTTAGAAAATATATTATATACCCTTAATAATTTATAAACCCTAATCTTTAAAATATATTTATTTTATTAGTTTGTTATAATTCAAATTATTACTTAACATATACATATAAATTTATACATATAAATTATTACCTTAGAAAATATATCATATACCATTAATTTATACCTATACATATAAATTTCCCATTAATTTAATTATCTTGTATAAATGGAACATAAGAAAAAATAAAAAATAAAAGATGATGAATTTTGGAACTTTTTTTTAATACGTAATATATAATAACAATAAATCTTTTTTATGAAAAATTCAATTTAACACTAATATATTTTTGTTAAGGATATAAAAATGGATTATTATATTATAGTGTAAAGTTATAGGTGCTTTCTAGGTTACTTTGTTTTTTTACAAAGTAGTCATTACTTTGTGTTTTTATCATTGGATCCAATAGTAAAAACACACGCAAAGTAACTATAACATCTACCTTATACTTTAATCACGTTATATATTGTATGTAATTATATATAATGTTTCGAATAACCCAAATAAGGGCCCAACTCATTTTGGAAAGCCTACTAATGAAAGAGAGTCCCATAATAAAAACCGCCTCACCGTCAAAGTTAGAGGTAAACGGTACTTTCACACACCATAAACTTATACATAGGTAATCTTCACTTTCTCTCTCCATTATGATAAATGATTTTTTTTATTCTGATTAACTACTAATTTTGGCATTAAAGTATATTTATGGACTCACTCCAACACATGTCAAGCGTCTAGCTGAAGAAGTCAATTCAGAACTCGGACCAGACCGAATATTTGGTTCTGTGACCGTAGACCATACTCCTCGACCTTTAGATCTCACTTTTTCTAAGCTTGAAACATTTCTCCGCAACATGGAAGTAAAGTTGTCTAAAGGCTCTAGTCGAAAGGGACTCACCTCTCCATTAGAGGGCTCGGAAGATATGATTGATTCTACATTGGGAGGGGAAAAGAGAATCCCAACCAATAACAAGGAAGACCTTAAAATTCATACTCTCGAGAATAATATAATAGAGAAGCCTGATACAACTTGGAACTTAGCAATTAATCCTAATACGATATTACTCGCCACATTACAAAAAATGAAAGCACCTCAAGTTTAGATAGCTAAAACTCAACTACAATTACAATGAAAGATCAACCATTGCGGGCTTATCTAGCACGTCTTTGAACAACGAACTGCCAACATAGCCGCTCATCTACTAGCGGGGTGGGTAAAATCCTTAGGATGATTTTTTTTGTTGAGGATGTTCCTCGCTTTTTTTTTTTAGCTTATATTGATTCGGACTCAATTTCCCGTTTTATATATATATATATATATATATATATATATTAAAGGTACAACTATTAAATTATAATTAGACGTCCAAATATGTTAAGAGTATTTTTAATATTTAATGTAATATATATTCAGCCTTGCTCAGATTGATGTCGATAGATTATGAAAATACCTTCCTTTATATTCTTTTTAAGGATATATCCCTATATTCAAGTCTTTTTCTTACAAAATATAAGAAAAAAATTCTATTAATCATAAATGAGAAAATGAGTCTAACTACTACAATATCTCATAATATGTAATTATTTGAAAAAAAAAAAAAAGTTATTCATCTAATATCCAATCAGATGAATAACTTTTTTTTTTCAAAAAGGACGTGTTTTTCCTTTGAATCCATCAATTTCAGTCATATTTTCAGAGAACAGAATAGGGTGGCAGATCGTCTGGCGGCAGAGGGCCATGAGAGGATGTTGGGAGTTACAACCTTCTCTTCTCATCCTGATTTCCTATCTTCTCTCCTTTTTGAATGATGTGGTGGGGGTTAGCTTCCCTAGATTAATCCCGGGTTAGGTTTTTTCTTGTTTTGTTTGTTTTTTCTTTATTTTTCCTACAAAAAAAAATCTAATATCCAATCAATTGCACTAATAATAATGTGACACGTATTATTTCGAATTAGCCAATTCAAAAAGTGAAAAAAAGCTTAGAAATTTTGGCTCCAACTTATCCAAAATGGTTGATTGGCCTCCTGAACTTTCAAAGTGTCTCGATAGCCACCTAAACTCTCATAAAATGTTCAATTAGCTCACTGAACTTGCATAAAATATGATCAATTAATCACTCGGTTGTAAAAAAAAAGTAAGTTAAATGCGGAAGATATATTACACACATCTTAAAAAAGTAAAATAACCAAGATTGGGGTATGCGATTATAATATTAGAGAAGAAGATATTTTATAGTTGAATAAGTAAGAAATTCTTTTTTAACATGTTTTAATTTATTTTGTGAAGTTTGTAATAACATTTTAAGGCACGTGTAACATATATTCTGCATTTGACTTAATTTTTTACAACCGAATGATTAATTGATTACATTTTACGCAAGTTCAGGGGCTAACTGAACATTTTATGGAAGTTCAGTGAACTATCGAGATACTTTAAAAGTTCAGAAGGCCAATCAACCATTTTGAACAGGTTTAGGGGGCAAATGATGTATTAAGCCTATTTTAGTTGTTTAATTATTTATAAACAACATATAATATGAAGTTTAAAAATAAAAAGAGGTAATAAATACTGATATAATATAAAGTTAAAAAATGCATGTATTGTTGTTATTTTGGTAATTAAAATATAGGACGTGGACCTGATATGAATATGTTGAGAACGCCCAACTAAATTAATAATTAAAATTTGGTCATCTATCAATTTCCTACATATGCTGCCAAATACAGTTGGAACGCCAAGTGTTTGGTGAAAATATATATTAGGACTATTTTTGTCATTATGTCTAGGAATTTGTATCCGAACCGAACCGAAAAAATCGAACTACGAAATTATTAAAGTAAACCAAAGAATATATAAAATCGAAATATAACCGAACCGAAATATTTAGTACGGTTTGGTTTTAAACTGAACAAACCGAATTTAATTAAAAATAAAAACAATAAATAAAAATCACGATATCTCATCATTAAATTTACCTTAACAATAAAAATATTTAAAATACTTTCAAAATATATTCATATTAGTTTATTATCTCAACAACAATAAACGAAATAAAACTTATAAATTCAAATATATTGTGTATATATTCATATTAGTTTGTCAAACCGAACCGAACCGAATACCGAAATACAAAACAAATAAAACTGATACCGAACCGAAGTGTCAAAAAACCGAATTCAATCGGTTCGATTCAGTATGCGGTTTAAATATTCTATCATAATGGTGTTGTTTGTCAAATAGCACTTAAATATTAACGGTTAGCTGATTACTTTTTGGTTTGTTAATACTTTTTGGTTTGCTGATTTGATTAGTTGACTGTGTAAATTTGTTTGGTAAAATTTAGTTGATTATGTAAAATGACAAATAAGGGCAGAGTAACACGTATAGAGAAACGAGAATTGCAAACCATATATTATAAATATGGAATGGAAAAAGAATATGAATACAACCAATCCTAGTACATAGGAAGAGTACAAGCTAATTAGCAAGTAAGAAGGGAATAATCGGCCCTTGGAACTAGCTAACCGGACTCAAGGCCGTCTCTTAGGTCTTGGAGGTGGAACTTCTCGAGTTTGGTGGAAGAGGATGGAACGTAACTTTGACGGAGTAACGGGATAAGTGAACAAACTCTCAAAGTGATAGAGTTTAGTTACATAAAAATCTGAATGAGGAAATGAGTGCTAATCACTCTTATTTATACACATCAAGATCGGAGGTAGAATCGTAATTACACAAGTTACAAGTAAGAATTCACACTATTTTTGCAGGTTTCACAAGGCACGCCCCACATGGAAGGTGGTACGCCCCGCGTCTCTGCCAAATTAGCCCATTCCATTGATAATTTCTTCCGCGTGGACCAGATTCAAACTTGTTGACTCAACCACGCCCCGCGTGGTTGAGCTCTTGGAACTTTGTTGCTCGGATTATGCTTTGGACGCCACACGTGGTTTGGGGGACGCCCCGCGTATGTGAGCTCCTGGAACTTTTGTCTCAATTTCACACCATAGACGCCCTGCGCACTGTGCCATACGCCCCGCGTGGTAGGTGTTGACCGTGTGGGAACACGTGGTTGACTGCCGTGATCCAGGGGGCATTGTCCTACTCCCCGCATGGTTTCTTCCACGCACCGCGTGTATCATGGATTATTTCCTTGTTTATTTCTAACTTGTACCTGCAAAATACGATCCTCGAAAACCGAGTTAGCTTGACGTTTACTTTCCTGAAATTAATCAAAAACAAAGGAAATTAACTAAAAACATATAATTTATTTTTATTTTGTTATTTATCTAAAAACACACTCTTTTTGTAATTAAACTTACTTATTTAGTCCAAAATTAAACCGTAAATCACGTTAAAAGGGACAAAACATCCCTATCAGTATGAAATAACGATTAACGAATCTTGGTTTAAGGAAATAGGTTAAATTTTTTATATTTCCGCTGCCAAACGTTTGTCTATTTTCCTTCAGTGGTATTAGAGCCTGCGTTAATATGTTATTTCATATATGTAAATAAAAGGGTTTTCAATCAGATTGAATAGATTTATTGTTAGGTTAATTAATAAATTTGATTTGGTTAATTAATCTAAAGATAAATGGAGTTTTCAATTATTTGATAATTAAAATTATGATTCTGGAATTAATTTTAATTTGATTGAAAATATTAAACGGTTAAGACGAGATTAAGATGTTTTATGATTCGGTTATTTAACAAAAAGGTTTGTAGAATTAAACGGTTGATTAAAACAATGATTGTATATGTGATATACGTGTTTTTGTGGATTAAGGGTTTAACAGTTTGAATCGTTAAAAGAGTTAATTAGATTAACCTTTGAAGAATTTGATTTTGTTAACGATTTAAATGAAACGGTTAGAATCGATTAATTTTTTTTTTGGTAAGAAGGGAAGAAAAAAAACAAACAAACAAAAACCTAACCCGGGATCAGTCTAGGAAGACTGACCCCAATCATATCCTCAAGAAGAGAAGGTAACAGAAAAGAAGGAGGAACGGAAAGGGTAGAAACACCTAACATCCCCCCATGCCCAGCAGCTGCCAAGCGATCCGCCACGCGGTTTTGCTCCTTATAAATATGGGAGAAGGTAAGAGAATCGAAGGCAGGACGAAGCCTCAAGATGGCTTTAATGAGATTCTGACTCTTAAGACAAACAACCTGTCTATCCGAAATCCTGTTGATAGCCTCTAAATTGTCAGACTCCACCGAAAGTCTTTTAACACTCATGCGAATGGCGAGTTTAATGCCAGACAAGATCCCCAAGAGCTCTGCAGTAAAGGAGGAGCCCGTACCTAAGTTATGGGTAAACCCAGCCAGCCAGGCGCCACCAGCATCCCGAAGAACTCCACCAGCAGCAATTCTGCCATTACTAAGGCAGGAGCCATCCGTATTCAACTTTTATATATATATATATATATATATATATATATATAGGAAATAGTTATATATATAAAATATAAATTAGTTTATAATATATATAATTAAAAGTTTTAAAACAAAATTAAGTTTTAATAAAATAAAAAAAAATTTATTGTGAGTGCTAGCAGTTTTTGGTACTGTTTGCGCAGCCTCCCAAATAATAAAGGGTGTTGCTACTTATCGCCCCCAAATTACCTCTTACCGTCTCCATTTGGATAATTTTGCCATTTTGAAAGAAAAAAGCACCAATTTTAATCTAGGTGGGTGCCAGATCCGACCAGCCACTGGGCTGGGTGGATCCGGCATCCGCCCAGCCAATGGCTTGGGCGGGTGGTATATCCGCCCAAGCCATTGGTTGGGCGGATGCTGGATCTGCCCAGACTAGTGGCTGGGTGGGTGCTGGATCCGCCCAGCCCATTGGCTGGGCGGATCTAGCACCCATCTAGACCAAAATTGGGTCTAGGCATAATCGTAGACTTTTTAGCGACAGAAAATACAAAATTCTCTAATTTTTTGTGACGAAATATGCTAATCGTCACAAAAAATATGCATTATGTTCATGATTTTTTTGAGAAAAAAAATGTAAATTTTATTGTTTCCGATTCATAATCATCCATTTTCGGGATTCAGATTGTCGCATATCAATTATTTCATAATTTCAATTATTATTGTTCGAGTTTGTGATTTTAGAGAAAGAATTTTTAGTTTTTTTTATCAAAATTATGAGAAGGGCAAAAAAGTCCAAATGGATGCGGTATTGAGGAATTCATATAATAAAGGGGGTTGCGCATGTTGCAGCTTTTGGCAGCAACATCTTCCACCGTCGCGGATGCGATCCGCGATGGGGACGAACCCAGTTTTCGTCCCCGTCACGTTTATTTTGCTTTTCTGATTTTTCAAAAATATTTTGATTTTTCCAGAAAACTAAAATTTATATATATGTAGAATTAATTAATCCACATAATTTAATCGTTGTCTATTTTAAAATTGTATAGATTGAATTGAATTGTCTAATTGAAAGTTATTTGATACGGTTAATTAGACGAATTATTTCATTGATACTAAATTAAAATTTTGAAACAACGAATCGGCCCATATAAGTTTGTTAATTTATAATTGTTATAATTAATAAAAAGATATGGTAATTCTGTGTGTTTTAATTTGATTTTACAAACCGTTTTGTGCTTAATAATTACATTCGATGTATTGGTTAAACACGTTAAATAGTTTTGATAAAATAATTAAACATGATAATTTCTCGTCTTAAAATTTTTGTATTTTGGAATTGATTTTACAAAGTTATTTGATGTTTAATTATTTGTATGTGATACGGTTGAATTAAACATGTTAAATAATTTTGGTAAAATAATTGAATACAAATAATTAACATTTTGTATAGTTATATTTTGAGTGTCTAATTAAGTTTATATTTGATATATTTTAATTAGAATAGAATATAAATGATACAAAATTAATTAAAGGTTAATTTGATAGTAAAATTAATTAAAGGACTAAATTGAAAGTATAATTAATTTAAGGGTTAATTTGATTAACTAAAATATTACATAAACCGTTTATGTAATCAACCAATTAAATTTATTTAATTGAATGTTTGGAGTTATGGACATATTTGGACCCTCTATAATAGCTATTTAGTCTTTTTGGAAAATAGGAGTTGCGAGTCCTGCCTTGTCTACTCTCTATTGTATTTCTCTTCTCCCTAAATCCCTTCAAATTAGTTGAAGTATTCTAAAGTAGTATAGAAATTAAATATTGTTGTAAATCAAGGCGTCAAGGAAAAGACGGAGGACCTGAAGGATAAATATGTAATAGTTAGTATTTACCCTAGGGTGACTTTTATTCCGTTTCTGGCTCAACGGAATAATTTAGATGATATGTCCATAACTACCAATGTAAATTGTATGTGTCTGATGTATGCTAAAGTAAATCAAGACTAGGTTAGATTATGAGACTTAAAATAAAAATCCCTCACTAATTAAAAGTTAAGTAAATAAGCAAGTTATTAAAATCGGTTGCCCCTCCCTAATATTATAATTCACCCGGCAGTATCTGGGGACTTTGGGTTGTTGAGCAAACTCAAGCTCGGGCCTTATGGGTAACACCTGAATTATTGAAAATTGTTTTCACGAATATGGGGTAATACTTAAATTAGATTATAACAATTGGATGAGCAAACTCATATTGTTATAAACTAATAGGCAATATGGTTGAGATTAATATAAATGCATATTAGTTACTAATGTGGTTAGTAACCCAATAACCTAGGAATCACATTGTTGATGTGATTGATTATATGAATCTACCTAACAAATGAGACTAGCTTGTTGAACAAACTCAAGGCGAAATTTCAGGAGTTAGGATCCTAGCTCACTAAAGGATTTGTGAATTTCTTCGAATTAATATGGAGGGCTATTAATTTGGTAAAATAGTGGGAGCAATTTAAAATAAAATTAAAAGTCCTATAATTTTAAATTGATATACTTTAAAGCAAATGAATAACATACGTCACTCTATCTCACTCTCAAGGTAAAGTAAATACTCTGAATCATCATATCTAAAATGGATCTACATAATATTTTAACCGATAACAAATTGAATAGTTCAAAATTCACCGACTACTTTGGCAAACTCAAAATTGTTTTAAAGTTCGAAATGATTGGGTATATATTAAGATACACTGATACCTATCGTCAAAATTGTTTTGAAGTTTGAAAAGATTGTGTATGTATTAAGATACGCTGATACCCAATGTCCTTATTGATGATGCTCCTGTCAAGAAGATTGATGTTTACTGGAAGTACCAATCAGATGACGAACATACAGGATGTATCATACTTGCAGCTATGACACTTTGTGTCAAAACGATTGGCTACATCACCAAAGCTTTCTAGTATTAGATTTATGATGGATAATGAACTAAGTGTCGACTTAGTTCTACGATCCGTCCTAGAGATTTATTCATAAGTTCATCTTGAACTGTCAGATGAATAACTCAGAGACCTCTATAGAAGAGCTCTTGAATATGCTCAAGTCAGTTGAGCCCAAATCTTAAGAGAAAGTGATGTCAGCACTTGTTATTAAGGGATCTCACAAGAGAAAAAGGAAGTTTCCCAATTCTAAAGATTCCAAGAAGAACAAATGCATTAAACCCAAGTTCATAAAAGCAAGTAGGGAATGTTGAACCACCTTTTCACATGATTTTGATTTGACAAAATTATTCAGAGTATAGTTAAATTTCCCATGATAAAATATTCCAACACATTAAATTTAAATGCTTTGATTTATTAATACTAATGTGTTTGTTCAATGTTGAGTTAATTGAATTATAAGAATCAAGACATTAAAAGTTCAAGGCCCAAAAGCCCACAAGAGAAAGTCAAGCCCAAGTCAATAGTTGAAAGCCACATGGTCCAAGTAGAACAAAACGCGGCCCATCAGAGAGAAGGATCGAGAAACCTTCTCAATAGCTTCAAGACGAAGCTGTTGAGTCAAGCGACAAGAAAGTCAGGTCACCAGCTGGTCTGGACAACTTGGAGACAAAGTGTTTCCACTTAAGGAAATATTCAGACGAAGCAGAAAGCTGTCTGGAAGACTTTTCCTAAATGTGGAGACACTCTGACCAGCCTGAGCAAAAGCAACTGAACCCTGACGAAGACAGAAGATGCAACGTTCTTATTGGCTGAAGACGCTGAGAACTGACTAGATGAAAGCGACAGGAAGCCATTTCCCTCCAATGGTTATTTTGAAATTCGAAATGACCGGTGCCTCAGATGTCACTATAAACAGGCCTCTCAAATGCTTCATTCGAAGCAGATCTTCATCAAGTCGAAACGCTGACCAAATCCCAACTCGAAGTTCTGTCTTGAAAAGCAAAGCAAATTCTTACACCAATTCATATTTTTGTGTAAAAGTCTAGAGTGATTTATTCATCTAAAGTGTTCTTAGCTGTTGTTAGAACAAACACTTCATCATTTCTAGAAGAATAGAAAGGAGAAGCTGAGTTACTCGGTTATAGCACTCAGTAGTAGTTATAATATTAAGTAGAAGAATAGAGGAAGGTACTCTTGTATACTCAGTAGCTATTTGTAAATGGTTTGTGCTCTACCTTTAAAGAGCTCAGTAGAGGATTCAAAAAGCTCGGAAGGATTCCGGGGACTGGACGTAGGTAAGGAGGCCGAACCAGGATAAGTTTGTTGAGTAAGATATTTTTAACCCTTTACTCCTTTATATATATTCCTTGCTAAGTACTGCCTAGTAAAACGCTAAAGAACATACGCTGAGTTGAGTGATCTGAGAGTTGAGCTCAAGAATAGACTTAAGTGCTATCTCCTGACTCACGGTAGAAACAGTTTTAGTCAGTAGTTGACTAAGCCTACTTCTAACCTTACTCAGTATTGTACTGCTAAAAGACTTAATAAAAGTCTTAGTTTAAAATACAAGTCAGCCTAACGTGAAATTTTTTAAATAGTTCCTAACCCCCCCTTAGAACTAATCTTGTCACGTTACACGGGACCAGCAAGTGGTATCAGAGCTTGACCAACTCAGTGCACAAGATATAACTATCTTGATCTGATCCCCATAATGGCTAAGAACAGCACTCGTTTCCTCCCTGGAAATCAGA
The DNA here is from genome assembly GCF_963576675.1 of Euphorbia lathyris. NCBI lineage: Eukaryota > Viridiplantae > Streptophyta > Magnoliopsida > Malpighiales > Euphorbiaceae > Euphorbia > Euphorbia lathyris. The sequence continues at coordinate 74,128,465 of NC_088916.1, read as the reverse complement.
CAACTCATATACTCCCTGAGGGACTATCCATCTCTAGGCCTCCACTGTTCTTCAGGTCTAACTATACCTTTTGGAAGAACATGATGAAAAATTTCATTCAGGCAACAAATATGAGTGCATGGCTTCTATAGTCCAAGGCCCATTTGTTCCCTATGAAACTGTTGACGGCCAAAAGGTCATTAAGGAAGAGGCTAAGTGGTCAGAGGATGACCTCAAGAAATTGCAAAATCATGCCTCGGCTATAAACATGCTTCACTGTGCTCTAGATGCTGCAGAGTACAATAAGATTTCAGGTTGTGAGTCAGCACAAGAAATCTGGAAGAACCTAGAGGTCACCTAAGAAGGAACCAGCAAGGTCAAGGAGTCCAAGGTGAACCAACACATGCGGTTGTACGAGCTGTTCGAGATGAACAATGGTGAAGGCATCTCTGAGATGAACTCAAGATTCACCAATATAATCAACGAGCTCAACAGACTCGGTAAGAACTTCACTGAGGAAGAATAAGTGAAGAAGATACTTAGGAGTCTTCCCCAAAGCTGGCAAGCAAAGAAGACTGTCGTTGAGGAAGCTCAGGACTTGACCACCTACAAGTATGATGAGCTCATTGGATCTCTGTTGACCCATGAGATCTCAATGAAGAACTTTGAGGTGAAGGAAAAGTCTGAAGACAAGAAGCAAAAGTCTCTTGTCATGAAAGCTGACTCTACCGATGGTGACTCATCGGATGATGAAGAAATGGCCATGTTCACCAGAAAGATGAAGAAGCTGTTTCGCAAGAATGACAAGTACAGCAAGAAGCCATTCAAGAGGACTGACAAATACAAAGCTGAGTCAAGCGACAACAGATATAAGAAAGAAAGCTCAAAGCCCATCACATGCTTTGAATGTCATCAAACTGGCCATATCAAGTCAAGCTGCCCTACCTTGAAGAAGGACACGAAGAGCAGCAGAAAGGCAATGGTGGCCACCTGGAGCGATAGTGAAGAATCATCCTCATCAGGAGCTGGTGCCACTGAGTCAGCAAACATCTGCTTCATGGCTGATGAATTTGCTGAGCCCTGTCCTTCTGAGCAAGCTGACCCCTCATGTGCTTCAGACAATGAGGAACAATCTACTGAGGTAACGTCTCTACCTTTGCTCAAAAATGAAATGATAAATGCCCTGAGTGATCTTTACACACTTGTTAAAAAATGTAACAAGAAAGTAAAAGCACTCAACAGGCGATGTGATGCGATAGAGGAGGTCAAGCTCAGTGACCTTCGACATCTTCTCCATGACAATACCAGGCAAGATGAAAACTTAAAAATCATGCATAGGTTTGTGACTGAGGTCCAATCAGATTCAAAGAAACTGAAAAAGGACATCACATCTATTCAAAACCAACTGGGGGTTCCGAATAAAAGAAATCTCCATCATCACGCTCAATACTCAGGTACTGGTAAGCGGAGATGGAATCCCCAGCAAAATGTCCAGTCTGACTTTTGTGGGAAGAAAGGACACACGACAAAAGTGTGCCGCCATGCTCAGCACTCAGGTGCTGGTCAGCGGAAATGGATTCGCCAGCAAAAGATCAATTGTGATTTTTGTGGCAAGAATGGCCACACTACAAAGGTGTGTCGCCACCGAGTAAAGTATAATGTATCACCTGCTGAGTCTAACAAACAAGGACCCAAAAAGCTTTGGGTACCTAAAAGTAACTAGTGTATTGCAGGCTGGCCTGAGGTGTGCTGAGAAGTCAAGGTTATGGTACATTGACAGCGCATGCTCGAGGCATATGACTGGTGATGAAACTCAATTCATCACACTCGTGCATAAACATGGTGGAAGTGTAAGTTTTGGAGACAACAAAAAGGGTAAGATAGTAGGTTCAGGAACCGTTGGTGGGAATCCTACTATTGAGTCAGTCTCCCTAGTCAGAGGATTTAAATATAACCTATTGAGCGTAGCTCAGCTGTGTGACAGCGATAGGAAAGTTATATTTGATGCCTCTGGATATAAAATACTCGAGGAGAAAACAAATGAATTGATTTTAACTGCCCATCGTGTTGACAATGTCTTTATGCTGAATTTGGAAAAGAAGTTTTCAAAGGATATATGTTTAGTGTCAAAGGAAGAAAATTCCTGACTATGGCACAGGAGACTTGGTCATGTAAGCATGGACCTCCTGGCCAAATTAGCAAGAAAGCAATTAGTTGAGAGACTGCCCAAACTTAAGTTTGAAAATGATCAATTATGCAATGCTTGTCAGTATGGAAAAAAAACTAAGAAATCTTTTCAAAGTAAAAATATAGTCTCAAGTGTCCATCCAATAATCTATTTATATTATAAAGTTTTGATCTTTTTGTTAATATAGTTTTGTTGATCTTTATGATATAATCTTTATAAAAAATTCAACAATGGAATCTAGTTATAAATCTTTTTATCTAAGGATAAGGTACTAAAAGTAGGTATAAGATTTTTGGAGGCCTATCAATTTAGACACCACTTATAAAATAATACCAATGTAGGTTTAAGGTTTATAAAATAGGACCAATGAAAGTAATTGTATCATTCATATTACTCTATTAAGTTTCGATTTCTTTTTCTATGTACAATTGGCAGAACTTAACAAAGTAATATGAATGACCAAGGGCGTATATAAGGGGGGCCTGGAAGGGTCGGGTTCCTCCGGCCGCCGGAGCCACCATGACTACGAGTAGTTTTGGTTCCCATGTCTCCACAAAATTTGAGACCGTGGTGGTTCCGGCTCCATGTCTCCAAGAAATTTAGATCGAACGTTGAATTAACACCCAAAAATTAGCCTAGGTCCTGTTAGGTCATCTTTAAATCCAAAATTCTATTTTTTTTGGCATATTAAGCTCTCCTTAAATCCAAATTTTTAAATTTTTTTGACTTATTAGACGAGTTACTATTTTTTTTTATGAAAAGTAAAAGATCCATGCTTTAGGCTAACCGCTAAGAGATCCAATGTGGAGGGAGCGAGACCATCTTACTTTTTAAATCCAAATTTCTAAAATTTTTTAGTCTATTAGACTCTAATCTCTAAAACCGAATTTTTCTATTAGGCACAATTTTTTTTAAGCTCAATAAATCATCAGCTCCCTGAACTTGTCCATAAAAGTAGTTTGGCTCTTTTTGTTAGTGTCTCACCAGCTTCTTAAACTTGCTTATTTTGTATCACTAGCTCCCTAAACTTGTCCATAAAAATAGATTAGCTCATTGAACTTTGCAAGTGTCTTATTAGCTCCTTAAACTTGTTTATTCTGTAACAACTAAATACAAAACTTATTAACCCTAAATTCTAAAAATACATTTTTATCTATTCGAGATTATATTTTTTCTTCTTCTACATTTCAACCTATTATAAGAGTTAGTATTGCAAGTTTCAGAGATCGAATGTATGAGGATTGCGAGTTAGTATTATGGTTTTTGTATTTAGTTGTTACGGAATAAGCAAGTTTAAGGAGCTGATAAGACACTTGTAAAGTTCAGAGAGCTAATCTACTTTTATGGACAATTTTAGGAAGCTGGTGATACGAAATAAGCAAATTTAAGGAGTTGGTGAGACACTAACAAAATTCAGGGAACCAATCTACATTTATGGACAAGTTGAGGGAACTGGTAATGTATTAGGCATTTTTTTTCACATGTTAAGAATCTTAATTTTGAGAAGTTTTATATTGGTACTTAAAAATTCGTTATTAACCACTCAAATTATAATATATATATATATATATATATATATATATATATATACGAAAAGAATTTGAACAGTTCGATTTAGCAATTATTTTTTTACACACCACATGTAAAATCACTCTCCAACCGAACAAGTGTTGATCACTATGAATAACGTATCACATTCCATTAATCTTTTATAAACATTAAATCTATATTAATACTATTTTATATATTTAAAACCTAATTGACACTCCAAAAAAATCTTAAACCTAGGGCACGTTAGCATCAGATTCATACTCAAATTTTGTGTTGTCTTGTTTTTTTTGGGATCAAAATACCGTGTTGTCTATTTTTTTTTTTTTTTTTTTTTGAAACGATACCGTGTTGTCTTTAAACTACTAATAATTATATAAAAAATTAAATATTTGACTAACGTGTCAATATGGAATATATACATAAGTATGTGCATTTAAGTCGGATAGAGATGCTTTGGAATTGTCTATTTGGGTTAATACATCGTTTTTCCCCTAAATTTATTAAAAAAAAATTGATAATTTTTAAAATGTTCTAATAACCTTTTTAATTTATATAAAATATTCAGTTAACCTTTTAAATATGTGTAAAATATAATCAATTGATCACTCGGTTATAAATAAGTAAATTAAATACAGAAGATGTATTCCACACATCTTAGAATAATATTATATAATTCAAAAATAGATTAAAAATAAAGTTATTACTTGTTCAACTATAAAACTTGTCTTCGATAATATTAAAATCGTATACCCCCGATCTTAGTCGTTTTACTTTTTTAAGATGCGTGCAATACATCTTCAAATTTAACTTATTTTTTTACAACCAAGTTATCAATTGATTACATTTTGTACAAATTCAGAGAGTTAACTGAACATTTTATACAAATTAAGGAGACTATTAGAACATTTTGAAAATTCAGAAGATCAATCAAACTTTTAGATAAGTTTAGGGGTTTTTGGTGTATTAATTTTTTTTGGTTAAATTATGAATCACAAATTTATTTTTGTTACGGTTACGGTACCTAATTTAATTAGATCAAAACAGGTGGAACTTATAATAATGTCGGGGGCAACAATTTTGGTATTTATGGGTTTTTTTCTTTTATTTTTTTTGAAGAAGGTATTTATAGTTTTAATCACATGTATTTTTCCTCATTAATTTTTTATTTTGACTCCAAAAGTTTAGGTTGATTCAACTCATAACTACCAAATTAATCAATTCATTAATGGGTTAGGTACATACAAATGTTCTGTGATTTTTTCGATTTGCAAATGAATATTTTTGGATTTATTTTTTTAAACGCAACTCTGTGATTTATAAAATTTTGCAAAAGCAACCTTGTGGTTTATAAAATTTTACATTTGGGTTTACTTTGTCAGAATTTGACTGATAACGACCTTGAAATGAAAATTTTCAAGTGTTAAATGATATTTTAAGCAACTTTAATTCTTCAACTTTTTAGGTTTGAGGTTATTGAGGTGTTATTTTTTTATGAGAGAGAAAGTTAATGTTTAGAGAGAAAACTCCAAAATGATGATTTCAAAAAATAAAAAAATATGGTTTCATAGTAAATATGATACTAAACAATTTTAATTCTTGAAAATTTTCATTTTGAAGTCGTTATCGGTCAAATTTGACAAAGTGAAAAAATACAAAATTTTACAACACATGGTTGTATTTGTAAAGAAAAATACTACAAGTACCAATCTGTAAATCTGTATAACCATAGAACACGTATTTGTAATTAACCCTTTATTAATTAAGGTTTGATGGAGTGGTTTAGAGTTTCAATCTTTTAAGTTTAAGATCTTAAGTTTGAATTTCAGTCACGTAGTAAACTTTAATAAAGCGCGAATTCATTTGAAAAGTGTCTGAACAGTCTCAACCATAATCAAATAAATTAAATATATGACCATACTATCTTAGTATAAAGTTTTTGTTTATAGAGTAATTTTCAGACTCCATTAAATGACAAATTCAATATAAGTCAATTTCCAATTAATTTGTTTGTATTAGACCTATCCATGTGTCTGCATATCCGTCCGGTCCGCTCAGATCCGTGTTCCTTAGACAATAAAAATTGTTTATAAGCCTAATTTGATCCAGGCTGCTAAAACCCGTTTATTTTTTGGACGGATTTGGGATTAATAAAAATAATACAGACCGGCCCGTCTATTAATTAACAATTTTATATATATATTTAGATGAGCTTATATAGATTGAGCTTGAGATTTGATTTTTAAGCCTGAATCCAATCCGGTCCGAATCCGTCAAAATTAATAGTGGGTTAGACTAGATTTGAACTGAGCATTTTTACCTAAAAACTTGATAGATCTGACCGAACCTGGCCCAGACCTAGCTCGGCCCATAGATAGGTGTAGTTAGTTTGTATGGATGCACGAGCTAAGGTATAAATTTAACTATATGACAGTTGTGAAAGAATAAATTTAGATTTGACACAAAAAAAATTGCACAATATTAGCATTAATTTTGGTTACACGTGGACAGCTTAAATTGCATAACTATACAATCAAATTAAGGAGAAATGAGATTTGTTAGGTGTATATATCATTAATGGTGTCTGAAATTACTCTATACAGGAGCGGAGATAGACAGGTCCGTCCTGGGCATGAGCAGGAGGGGCGTCTGTCTAGGGTCCAAGAGATGGAAAGGCCCTAAAAATAAATTTTTTTTTTTAAAAAAATGTTAAATTTAAATCTTAAAAGATGTAACTGTTGCAGAAACACTCTTAGGCCTAAACAATTAAAAGTGCACATTTAAGCATAAGAGAGGAAATTGTCCAAAAATACAATTCATAGGCCTAAACAGTCACAACATATAAATTTATGATTAATTTTTCTTATAATAATTTTTCGCATGTTGATGCACATGATGATTATTCAGAAATGAAAGTGTTGCAAATTCTTTGGTCAAAATTATTGATGTTAGCATTTGAAATTTTTTAATTTTTCAAATGACTGTTATATCTGCTGAAAGAATATTTTTGAAGTTAAAATTATTGAAAATTTATTTAAAATCATCAACATCTTAGGAAAGATAAAATGTTAAGAGAATATTGATGCAACACTATTTTTAGTGATTTTGCATCTAGAATGCCCGTACATAATATTTTGTATGAGCAACTGAAATTTAATTCGAAATAAAATAACTTATTTAGTTGAAATTTGATGTTTTTATTAGATCCATTGATATGTATAATAAAAATATGCTAGTTTTAAGTAATTTTTGTTTTACATTATTGATTTTTTATATTATTTTTTAGTTGCACTTATTTATTAGGGCCCTCATCCGGTACTTCGCCCCTAGGCCTCTAGAATCTCAGGATCGGCCCTGGAGATAGAGGAGGCTTGGAGGGGCACAACGCCCTCCGGCTGCCGGAACCACCTTTATCATGGACGGTTTCACCTCTCAATTAGAATTACCTCTATTATGGATGGTTTTGACCTCTTGTTAATTAGGGTTCGGGGTGGTTAATAACTCATTGAGTTTGTATTTAATATAAAATCCAACTTGATTTTACCATGGTATGTAAATTTTTTTAGAAGTTTATTCAAAACTATTCAATCTTACTTTTATAATCAAAATCTAGTTTAATTTTAAGAAGTTTTTATAGTGGTACATAAAAATTGGTTCTAGACCACTTAGATAATAACGTATATATGTACGTAAAAAAAAAATTATGCGAATTCAATTTAAAAAAAAATATATATACTTATGAGCACATATATAAAATTAACATCCCAACAGACCAATCATATATTCTATATTAACTCTATCTACAACATATTAGTAACATTACATGATTTTATACTTGATACTTAACTAAATTGTGTCTTTTCCAATAACCACCACTACAAAAAAAAAAAAAAAAAAACCCTATTACGACACATAAATTTAAGGTTTAACGACGCTTTTCGGCGTCCCTAAAAGCTTACCCACGCTTTTCAAAACGTCGTCAGAAGTGTCATTAAATCGCGTGTCGTTAATTTTAACGACGCATAAAACTTTATGTAGGTAAATTCAATCCGACGACATATCACATACAAGCGTCGACATGCTGCCAACATTTAAATTTTTAGGATCGTGATTTTTTTTCATAATATTTATTTTTAATTCTCAAAATTTCCACTACGTTTTAATAAAGTGTCGCGAAGTTAACAATACATATATTTTATTATGCTGTTATTTCACTTTTAGCGTCTCGAATACTACGACACTTAAATTTAAATACATCTCCAAAGCCACAACTTTTTTAATTCTATATTTAGCTAAAAACACTATTATGTCCTTAAAATGTCATTATTATTATTATTAAATATTTATAATTAAAGTTATGAAATAATAAAAAATAATCATCACATTAAAAATATATACGAAAAACCAAACAAAACATTTGAAATGCCAACGAGGGTTGGTCCGAGTGGGGATAAATTACATACGTGTTGTACAACATTTACCCCAAATTATATTTTGGTGTACAACCAAAATTTTATCACACTAAACCGTATGAACTTCAGATGACCTCCCACTAAAGTGTAGTGGCCGGTTTTTGTGACCGGTCAACGCCGGTCAACTATACCATGTCAGCACTTTTAACCTCCTAATAAATAAAAGTGGGACCCATAAATTAATAATTATTTTTATTTCATTTAAATATTTTTTACAATTTATCTATTCTCTATTTTACCCTTCTTCTTCCTTACACCTTTCTCTCTTTTCCATTGTACTCCTTTCTCTCTTCAACCCATACTCCTTTCTCTCTCTTCAAATTTTCCAGTCTCAGATTCAAATTTTCCAGTCTCAGATTCAACCGAGTTTCCCAAACCATCCCAAAGCTCCGAGTATCCCATACGCATATTCTCTCTCCTAAATTTCTCTCTCATCTAACTCTCTTCTCTTAACATTCAGGTAGATCTATCGACTTCATCTCATTATCCTGATCTTCAAACTATTAGATATGGATATTTCTGCTGTAATTTAGGAATATAATTGATTTGTAATTATCATGTTCACACATATATCTTGTGTATATATATCACATTATCAATGAATGGAAAGGCAAGGATTCTACATTATCATGGTATCATGAGCCTAATTTCTTTCCTAAAAACTCTCTCCTAAAATTTCTCTCCCTAATCCCACCCAAATCTCTTCTTTCTCTCTTCCTCATTCTGCCGTTCTTCATCCCTAAAAACTCTACTGCCACCATGCCAAACAATGAACAAAACAATGATGCCGCCGCCGCACCAACTCATCCGGCCCTCTCCATTATCAACATTACCTCCTTTATTCGTGATCCTCTCGAATCCGGCAAAGGCCTCTATACCACTTGGGCTGAACTTTTTAAAACACATGCCCGTGCTTTTCAAGTTCTTGATCATATCCTTCCTGAAACCGACGATAAATCGGAAACCTCTTCTTCGGTTATGAAAGCAAAGAATCCAGGTTTATGGTCTCGTGTTGATGCCATCGTGTTGCAATGGATTTATGGAACCATATCTTCAGACCTTCTCAACAGTATCATCGGACCAAATTTAACAGCCGCCGACGCTTGGAAACTCCTAGAACAACAATTCTCCGATAATAAAAATTCAAGAGCCCTTTATTTACAACAAGAACTGTCCAATGCTAGACTTGAAAATTTTGATGATATCTCTGCCTACTGCCAACATTTGAAGTCCCTCTCGGACCAATTAAGCAACGTCGGGGCTGCCGTATCCAACGATCGTCTCGTTCTTCAATTAATTTCGGGGCTCACTGACGCCTACGAGACAATCGGAACACAAATTCGCCACAATGACATTCTGCCCAATTTCACAAAGGCAAGGTCCATGTTATTATTGGAAGAATCTGCCCGTAAAAAACGCACAGCCGCCACCGTCGGATCTGAAATTGCCGCCGTTACTATCGCCCAACAGTCCCAGTCGAATCAAGCTCCTCCATATTCAAATCACGTTCGGCCTTCTTTCCCTCAAAATTCTGGCGCTGCTCGCGGTGGCCGGGGTTATTATCGCCGTGGCAGAGGCGGACGGGGCAGAGGCGGACGATGGCAGCAAAATAGCGGTCCTCGCTGGTCAGGGGCTGTTTCTTTACAACAGCCATGGGGGTACGGGCCATGGACTGGACAGGCGCCCCAATGGGCCTATCCCCCATGTCCTTATCCTTCTTGGCCCAATTCTTCACATGGTGCAACTCATGGTGCAACTCGCGGGCCTGTTTTTAATAACAATTCTTCTGCAGTCCAGCCAGGCATATTGGGAGCCCATCCGCAGGCCCATCTGGCCCAGTATTACACTCCAACAAACATTGAGGCGGCTATGCACACCTTGACAATCACACCACCTGCAGAACCTTGGCATATGGACACCGGCGCCACTTCTCACATGAGCGGGGATGGAGGTAAACTCACATCTTATTTAAATAAGAGTCCTAACACGAGTATCGTAGTAGGTAATGGCACTTGTATTCCTGTTATCGGTCTTGGTAATGCATCCTTAAAAACAAACAACAAAACCCTAGAATTGAACAATGTTTTACATGCCCCTAGATTAATCAAAAACCTTATATCTGTGCGGAAATTTGCTATTGATAATAATGTGTCCGTTGAATTTGATCCTGTTGGTTTCTCTGTGAAGGACTTGCGCACGGGGATCCCTATTATGAGATGTAATAGCACCGGTGATTTATATCCAGTCACATCCTCCTCTTCAGAGTCTTCTTATGCTTTAAATGCTTCTGTTTTATCTCCTTCAGTTTGGCACAATAGATTGGGCCATCCTGGTCCTCAAATTTTAGACAATCTTCGAACTAATAATTTTATTTCTTGTCCTAAAAATGTTGATTTTTCTATTTGCAATTCTTGTGTGCTTGGGAAACATATTAAATTGCCTTTTTATGCTTCTAAAAATATGTCATCAATGCCGTTTGATATTATTCATAGTGATATATGGACATCTCCTGTTCTAAGTTCTAGTGGCTATAGATATTATGTTCTTTTCCTAGATGATTATTCTAATTTTCTGTGGACTTTTCCCTTAGCAAATAAATCTCAAGTTTTTTCTGTGTTCCTCACATTCCGAAATTACGTACGTACTCAATTTGAAAAAGATATCAAAACTTTTCAGTGTGATAATGGTGGTGAGTATAACAGTAGTCATTTTCATGATTTTTTTAACAATAATGGTATGCAATTCCGTTTTTCATGTCCACATACTTCCTCCCAAAACGGTAAATCTGAACGAACGATTCGAACAATCAATAATATAATTCGCACTCTTCTAACACATGCTTCTTGCTCTCATTCTTTCTGGCCTCATGCTCTTGCTCATGCGACCTATCTTTTAAATATTCTCCCTCACAAAAATCTTAGTCTTCTTTCACCGACTCAAATTCTCTACAATCGTACTCCTTCTTATACTCACTTACGCACTTTCGGTTGTCTTTGTTACCCACTTGTCCCTTCTTCCTCTAGAAATAAACTTCAACCTAGGTCCTCTCCATGTGTGTTTCTTGGATATCCATCCAATCATCGAGGCTATAAGTGTTACGACATCTCCGCGCGGAAAATAATTATATCTCGTCACGTTATTTTCAATGAAAGCAAATTTCCATTTTCCACTCAACATGTCTCGGCCTCCCCTCCCATTTCTTCTATTTCCAACTCACCTACACAAACAACCCAACCCATTATTCCCTTCCCCACTAATGCGTCCACTCCTAACCAAAGCCCAGTTTCACCACGGCCCAACAGTCCCAACCCATCTTCCCAAAACAGCCCAGCACTTCCCCCTTCTCCTCTCGACAGTCCCTTTCCTTCTCCAATTCAACACGGCCCAAACACAAATTCCCCACAACAGCTCACCTCCCCACAACAGCCCACTTCCCCGCCTTCTCCCGATCCTATACACGCCAACCCAACCCAACCGACTCACCCTATGACAACCCGAGCTAAACTTGGAATTTTCAAACCCCAAAGAAAGCTCAACTTACACACCACCACTATTTCTCCTATTCCTTCTAATCCCTCACTTGCTTTACAAGACCCTAATTGGAAACAAGCCATGACTGAAGAATATAAGGCTCTTATTGAAAATAAGACGTGGGTCCTCGTACCCCGTCCTTCTAATGCTAATGTTCTTCGTAGTTGGTGGATTCTCAGGCACAAATTTAATGCAGATGGATCTTTTGAAAGATACAAAGCAAGACTTGTTGGAAATGGGGCGAATCAACTTGTTGGGGTAGACTGTGGTGATACTTTCAGTCCAGTTGTTAAGCCAGCAACAATTCGAGCTGTATTAAGTATTGCACTTTCTAAAGGTTGGCCACTACATCAGCTGGATGTAAAAAATGCTTTTCTTCATGGGGATCTTCATGAGACTGTTTATATGCATCAACCACTGGGATTTCGGGATCCCAACTATCCAGATCATGTATGCCTTCTTCAAAAGTCTCTTTATGGTCTCAAACAGGCACCACGGGCGTGGTACCAACGGTTTGCCTCTTTCTTGTCTACCATGGGTTTTTCTCACAGTAAATCTGATCATTCACTGTTTGTCTTTCGTCGGGGAGCAGAGATGGCATATCTACTCTTATATGTGGATGACATCGTTCTAGCTACTTCTTCCACTGCTCTACGAGAGTCAATTATCAACAAATTGAGTTCCGAATTTGCTATGAAAGATCTTGGCCCATTGAGTTATTTTTTAGGGATATCTGTCACTCGGAGCGCCGGCTCTCTTTTTCTGTCTCAAAAGAAGTATGCTACTGAGATCATTTCTAAAGCCGGTCTTTCTTCAGCAAATTCCTGTACAACACCTGTTGACACTAAGCAAAAACTGAGTGCTTCATCTGGTTCTGCTTATCATGATCCATCTGAGTATCGAAGTTTAGCTGGTGCATTACAGTATTTGACTCTCACTCGCCCAGACATCAGTTATGCTGTTCAGCAAGTCTGTTTATTCATGCACGATCCCAAAACGTCTCATATGGCAGCTATCAAGCGGATTCTTCGATATGTTAAAGGAACCCTGGAGTTCGGACTTACATTCACAACCTCTTCACTAGATTCCTTGGTCTCCTATACAGATGCAGATTGGGGGGGATGTCCTGACACTCGACGTTCTACTTCAGGATATTGTGTTTTCCTTGGTGACAATCTTCTGTCTTGGTCTGCTAAGCGGCAACCCACTTTATCTCGTTCTAGTGCTGAAGCAGAGTATCGTGGTGTTGCTAATGTCGTATCTGAAACTTGCTGGATTAGAAATCTTCTTCTTGAACTTCATTGCCCTATTAGTAAATCCACCTTGGTATATTGTGACAATGTGAGTGCAGTTTACCTCACTGGTAATCCTGTACAACACCAACGTACCAAGCATATTGAGATGGATATACATTTTGTTCGAGAAAAGGTTGCTAAAGGAGAGGTTAGGGTACTTCATGTTCCTTCTCGTCATCAAATTGCAGATATTTTCACCAAAGGTCTACCACAAATTCTTTTCGACGACTTCCGCTCTAGTCTCAACGTTCGACCACCTCCCGTTTCGACTACGGGGGTGTATTAGATATGGATATTTCTGCTGTAATTTAGGAATATAATTGATTTGTAATTATCATGTTCACACATATATCTTGTGTATATATATCACATTATCAATGAATGGAAAGGCAAGGATTCTACATTATCACAAACTCCAACTCCTCATCTTCCATTTTCGATTTCGTCTTCAGTTTGATCACTGCTCGCTGTAAAGGTACAATATTCTAGAAATTCGGTAGGGGCGGAAGCGGGGGAGACGGCTTCTGATCTTTACAGCGAGAGATGGCTTCTTCAATCGAGTACAACCCATCTTTCGATCTCCATTCAAATTTACAGTTGCTGTATATATAAATTAAAATCAAAATTCAGAATTTGAGGTTCTCGATTATGTACTGATTAGTTGCAAAAAGGAAAAGAGAAGAATCAAAATTCAAAACAGAAAAAAGAAAGAAAAGGAAAAGAATAAAGATTGCTTGACATGTTTCTAGCTAAAGCTAAAAAAGATTGTTCATCTTGCTGGGATGAAAGTCGATTGAATGTTGAGAGAAGAGAGAGTTAGGTGAGAGAGAGAATTAGGAGAGAAGATGGATATTCAATGAAAAAAAATATATATAATTAAGGGTAAATTGGTCCTTTTCCATTAGGTAGGATCCACTTTTATTTGTTAGGAGGTTAAAAGTGCTGAGGTGGTAACGTTGACTTGCGTTGACCGGTCATAAATACCGGCTGTACACTTTAGTGGGAGGTCATCTGAAGTTCGTACGGTTTAGTGTGACAAAATTTTGGTTGTACACCAAAGTGTGATTTGAGGTAAACGTTGTACACCACGTATGTAATTTACCCGTCCGAGTGGTAAGGCGTTAAACCTTTGCTTGACAGGTTTGAGGTTTGATTCCTCACTCCGTCAAAATTTAGCCCTCATTGGTAGGTGATCTGTAAATTCAACTGTAAACCCTCATCAAAGTATGTGATTGTCCTGACTTTGGAAGTGAGTAGACCTACCCTTACCTAAACTTTTATCGCACCAAAAAAACAAAGCATTTGAAATGTTAATAATATTTCAATGCCACTATATTTTATTCAACCACTTTAAACTAAAAAAATGTACACAAAATCTTACAAATATCGGCCGAAAATGAAAAAAATACATATTCAAATACATCGAGTATATCCATAAATCTATAAATAACAAAATTTTAACTTCAGTCCTCTATTTACAAATATATGTCTCCTCTTTACTAAACTAAAGACCGGCTTCAGTCCTCTCTATCTTAACAACATCATTTTCTTTCTGTTCTTCCTGCTCATTAAAAAAAATCAAAAGTTAGACTCTAAAATTAGAGGTTAAGACTACACTTCAAAAATAATCAAAATAATTCCATCAAAAAAAAAATAATCAAAATAAAAGAAATAGCATGAAAACCGAAGAAAAAACACAAAAATAATCAAATTAAAAAAATAAAAGAAAGATCACAACGGCGATTGGGAGGGGTTTAAATACCGTAATCCTTGGACCCGCCCCGAATCCGGATTAGTCGTCCAAAGTAGTTCGGAGTACCGGATGGTTTAACAAAAAAAATAAAAAATAGAAGAAAGATCCAATATATGGACGGTTGTGTTATGTTATGTTTCCATCACACAACAATGCTAATTTAATGGTTTTTTTTCTTTTTGAAAATAATATTTTTTATTTATGGATAAGGAGGAGCCGTATATAGCAAATAAGGTAAAAGCTATGCTTACTTTGTTTTTAACAAAGTAAGCATTACTTTGTGTGTTTTCACTATTGGATTAATTTTCTAATCCACCATCCAATGGTGAAAACACACCAAAGTAATGATACTTTGTAAAAAACAAAGCAACCATACAAGGCACCAGCAAATAAATATATAAAAAGTATAATTATAGAATTATCAATGAGATTTAATATTAGAATATATGTATTTTTACAAACAAAAATAGTAATCAATTTTTTAACAATACATCTAAACTGTCTAACTTTTTTTTAAGTTAAATTTTTTAAAATGCTAACAAACCAATAAAAGCATCATTAAATTATTATAAAACACGACACAAATAGAAAACCCGTGGTTGAATTTTTTTAATATAGGGACAAACTAAAAAATAAGGACGTCATGAGAAATGAATATTGAAAATGGAGAATAAGATTTTTCTTATATAAATTGTTCATCAAGAATACATCTATTTATAGGAAAAGAAAGCAGCTATTGAGAAATCTAAGATCTGATCTAATGATTACAATTAAAGGTAATAATGATCTAATGGTTCTTAATGATTGGTGCAGGTGATTGATGAAGTGAGCTGTCAATTGAGTCTTCCTTAAATCCAGGGCAGCAGCACAGGTGTCTAACAGATTATTTGAATTCTGCTATGAAGGATTTTGATGGCCTGAGTGTGTGTGCAACTTTATATAGGTGAGGATCATTATTGAAACGATGTGTTTCAATGTTGTTAATGAAACTCTGCGTTTTGATCAGCTGCTGTCAATGTGAAGCTTTATTATCCTCCCTCAAACTTGGCGAGTAAGGACTGAAAAGACCAAGTTTGGAAACTAGATAATTAAAATGACTTGAATGTTGAGCTTTAGTGAATAGGTCAGCAAGTTGAAGAGCAGAGGAAATGGGCATCAGGCGAATAAGACCAGAGTGAACTCGTTCTCGGATAACATGGAAATCGATGTCGATGTGCTTAGTTCGCTCATGGAAAACTGGATTTTGAGCTATGTGCATAGCCGAAACATCATCGCAGAAAAGTAGAGCAGAAGAAGGATGTGCTATCCCCAAATCCCGAAGTAAATTTAAAACCCAATGTAGCTCGCAAGAAGTAGAGGCCATGACACGATATTCTGCCTCAGAGGAAGACCTGGATACAGTAGATTGCTTTTTGGAGCGCCATGAGATTAAAGCTTGACCTAGAAACACAGCATAGCCGGTAATGGAGCGCCTGGTGTCGGGGCAAGATCCCCAATCAGAATCTATAAAAGCCTGAACCTTGAGATAATTTGTGCTGGGAAAGAAAATGCCAAAGCCAGGAGATTTTTTCAAGTATCTAGGAACCCGATGAGCACGAAGTAGATCATCAGTGATGGGTTTTGTTAAATGTTGGGATAAAGTATTGACAATGAAGGAAAGTTCAGGGTGAGTATGAGTGACATAGAGCAAGCGCCCGATGAGTCATCGATAGGCGGTGATATCTTGAAGGTTCTGTGCTTTTGGGGAAGGTTTGAAGTTGGGAATAGCAGGAGTAGATGCCGGTTTACAACCAAGAAAACCAACCTCGTTGAGTAATTCAAGCACATATTTCCGTTGGCACATATGAAGCCCTGTGGTGGTTCGAGCGAACTCAAAACCAAGGAAGTAATGAATGGGACCCAATGCTTTGATGCTGAAAAGCTAATGAAGATGATTTTTTATCAGATCAATGGCATGTTGATCATTTCCAGTGACAATGACATCATCTACGTAGATAAGAAGGGCAACGAAGCTTGTTCCATGTGTCTTTGTAAAGAGAGATGGGTCAGAAGGAGCCTGTTTAAATCCTGCATTTCGAATAGCGGATGTGAGTTTAATGTGCCACTGCCGGCCAGCTTGCCGAAGGCCATACAAAGACTTCTTTAACCTGCACACTTGAAGATTATTAGCAGAAGTGAAACCAGGAGGCAAAGACATGTACACTTCTTCAAGAAGATCACCATAAAGGTAAGCATTATTTATAACAAGTTGTTCAATATGCTATGCTTTTGCGGTTGCAATAGTTAGAAGTGTACGTATTGTTGTGAATTTGGCCACTGGTGCAAAGGTCTCTTTGAAATCAATCCCTTCTCGCTGTGTAAAACCCTTAATGACCAGCCTTGCTTTATTTCGATCTATGCTGCCATATGTTTTGTATTTGATTCGAAACACCCATTTGCAACCAATGGGTGTTTTGCCCTTAGGTAAATCTGTGAGATCCCAAGTATGATTAGATTCAAGAGCCATTAATTCCTTTTGCATTGCCTCCTGCCACAGAGGGTCTTTAGCAGCTTGTTGGTAAGATTTAGGTTCAGTATGGCAGGTAATATTAATGGAGAATGCACGTTTATGTGGTGATAAGTTGGTGTAGGAGAGCTGCTGAGAAACTATGTGAGGTGTTTTGGATAAAATGGGAATGGTTGTATTGGAGAGAAGTGCTGTATGATAATCTTTGAGATAACTGGGTGGATGTTTAGGTCTAGTGGATTGGCGAATTTGGTGAGGAGAAGAGTGAGGTATGGAAACTGTGGTGAGGTCAAGAATGGCTTCTTGATCCTCAATATTTGGCGGAGGAATGATGATAGGATGTGCATGTGATAATTCAGATAAAGTAGGTTCTTCATCTGGGATAGTATTGTGATAAGCATCCAGTTGAGCATCACTTGAAAAAGGATGAATGGGTGATAACTGTGAAGAAAAAGGAAATTCGGTTTCATGGAATTTGACATTTCTAGAAACAAAAATGGTATTGCTATCAAGATTTAATAACTTGTATCCCTTAACCCCTAGTTTGAAACCCATGAAAACACATTTAATAGCTCTGTCACTAAGCTTATTTTTGTGTCTGTCTAAGGTAGAAGCATAAGCAAGACAACCAAAAACTTTGAGATGGTTTATCTGTGGCGATTCACCGTATAGTTTTTGATAGGGAGTGAGGTTTTGGATGGATGTAGAGGGTAAGCGATTTAGTAAATAAACTGAATGTACCACTGCAGCCGGCCAGAATTCTTTTGGCATAGAACTCTGAAGTAAGAGGGCTCTTGTGGAATTCATAATGTCTTGGTGTTTCCTTTCAACTCGGCCATTTTGTTAGGGAGTTTCAGGACATGATAATTGATGAATAATACCATGTTGATTGTAGAATTCCGGCATATAGAACTCAAGACCGTTGTCAGATCTAATAACCTTGATATGCTTCTGAAATTGAGTGACAATATGAGAATGAAAATGCTGTAATAGGCTTTTAGCTTCTATTTTGATTTCATTAGGGAGATCCATGTATATCTGCTGAAATCATCAACAATGGTGAGAAAATAATGTTGTTCTGTGAAAGATTCCTTGATGGGACCCCAAATATCAATGTGTATTAAATCAAAACTTGAAACAGCTGATTTCTCACTCAAACTATAGGATAGTTTTCTTTTGTTTTGCCATCTGGCATACATCACAACATATCTCATTTTCAAAAGCACATAATGGAAATAACTTTTGTAAACTATGTTGCCTCTTTTTGGACGGATGACCAAATCTAGCATGCCAGAGATTCTTCTTGGAAATAGAAACTATAACTGCTGTATTGCCTACTAAAACAGGAAATTGAGGTGAGGAAATGGATAAGTGGTATAGTCCATCCTTTGCTTCAGCTAAGCCAATCATCTCCCACTTTGTAATGTCCTGTAGTATGCAATATTGCTTAGTGACAATGACACAAGTATTGCTTTCTGAAGTCAACTTACTTGCTGAAATTAGATTATACTCAAACATAGGCACATATAACACACTATGCAGTGTTAGTTTTGAGTTAAGAATCCCACTGCCTATGCATGTAACAGGCACAGACTGACCATTTGGTAGTTGCACTGTATAATTATTCACTGAAGTGTAAGCATAAAAAAACTTGAGATCACAGGTAATGTGATCTGTTGCGCTAGTATCTAATATCCAGGATTCTCTACTTGAATGTGAAATAGAAGTGCTAAGAATTATACCAGACTGCTGCTTGGTACTTGTGTTAGCAAAGCTTATGTGATTTTGATGCTTAGATGTAGAGCTGCTTGGAATTAAAGCCATCAATTGCTGATATTGGGCTTTTGTAAGCACATGATGATCTGGCTCAATATTTGCTTGCTGTTGAGTGGACTAAGCATTATGAATACTCATGTGATCATCCTGATCAGAATCAGACTCTGATTGTTCATTTTGTTGTTGATGTGATGCATAATTCGCTTTTGGTGTGTTTGCCCTGTATGTGCCTTGATTTCTGTTATGGTTAGGTGGATAACCATGTTTTTTAAAGCATATTTCCTCAGTATGGCCAGGAATGCCACAATAGGTACAGATAGGTTTGTTTTGGTTCTTTTTGGTATTTGGTTTATGGTTGGGTTTGTAATTGGAATTGTATCTCTGTTGTGTATTTGTGAATCCTGCGAATGGTGTGGTATCACGTTTGGTGTTTTGAGCAGCTGCTGTCAATGTGAAGCTTTATTAGGTCATTCCATGCTTCTGATGTTTTATCAAACCAGATGATGCTTTGTGCAATCTGTGGAGAGACTGCATGTAAGATCCATGACATCACCATATTATTGCATCTTTGCCAAGCAGAGTATATTGGATCATCACTGGCTGGTGCCTGGATAGTTCCATCAACAAATGCGAATTTGTTTTTGGACATAAGAGCCACTTTGACTGTTCTGGACCATTGATGATAATTGGTTCCAGTAAGAATTTGTGATACCAGAACCAATCCTGGAGTTTCATTTCTAGGAAGAAAATACGGGCTTCCTGGTATATCTACCCTGGCTGCCATTATAGAAAAGAGAGCTCAACTAAGCATGCTCTGATACCATCATGAGAAATGAATAATGAAAATGGAGAATAAGATTTTTCTTATATAAATTGTTCATCAAGAATACATCTATTTATAGGAAAAGAAAGCAGCTATTGAGAAATCTAAGATCTGATCTAATGATTACAATTAAAGGTAATAATTATCTAATGGTTCTTAATGATTGGTGCAGGTGATTGATGAAGTGAGTTGTCAATTGAGTCTTCCTTAAATCCAGGGCAGCAGCACAGGTGTCTAACAGATTATTTGAATTCTGTTATGAAGGATTTTGATGGCCTGAGTGTGTGTGCAACTTTAGATAGGTGAGGATCATTATTGAAATGATGTGTTTCAATGTTGTTAATGAAACTCTGCGTTTTGATCAGCTACTGTCAATGTGAAGCTTTATTAGGACGCGTTTTGTTGTCACAAAATTTAAACTGTCTATAACTTATAAAAAAAAATACCGACACTTATTTTTAAATATATAGTTAAATTTTTAAAAATTACAGAAAAATATTAAAAGCCTCATTAAGTAATTATAAAAGGCGACAAAAAATTACAAAGTGTGGTTGAATTTTTAGATGCGAGAATAAATAATAAAAAATAAAATAATAAAAAATATCGGGACATCCCACATCGCAAAATCTAATAACGTCTTTAACTTTATAAAAAATGTGGACAATTATTTTAAAAGCGTAGAAAACTTTTAAAAATGCCATCAAATAATGAAAAACGTCGGCAAGTGATAGCAAAAGCCGACACACATACAAAAGTGTCGTTAAATTTTAAAATATAGAGACATATATCAAAAAGCGTCATTAATAAAGTGTCGTAATAGACCTTTTTTTTTTGTAGTGCACATTACTAATTTTGTATTTTAATTCTTTTAAAATTGGTTCTTAGGTGAGTTTTTTTAAAGAAGTTCTTTGGTGAATTTGATCTCAAATCAAAAATAGATTTGAAAAAATATATGTGTTTTCTTTTGGAAAATTTACATAAAAAAATTCATATCTGTCAAGTAATAATTTGAATTATATTAAACTAAGTAAATTACTATTTTTAATATATTTTAAGGACTAATATTTATAAATTATGGGTTTATGGTATATTTTTTAGGGTTTAGGATTTATGAATTTGGATCTAGAATTTTTAAAATTTAGGTATAAAATCATACTTTAGTTGTAATATATAGGAAAAAGTGATATATTTAGAAATAATTTTGATAGTATGATTTAATTGTAATTTTATATCTAATTATGATTTTCATGTAAAAACTCATCATCTTTTATAGTAACTCCATTATTCTAATTAATCTCTGTAAGCTCATATTTTATAGCAGAAAGAATGTGACTTAATGTGCATTGATCATATCAATTCATACTCAGTGTTATCAGTGCCACCATGAAGATCCCAGTGGCAAACATGGAAGGTGGCTTGCAAGTATTCAAAGGTCTTAAGGAGAGTACGAGTCAACTTCAAAAGTTCTCATCTAGACTGACTCGTGCTATTCAAACGGGACAATTTTATGCTTCAACCCCTCAACCCAGTGATGCTGGCAAAAAGGGGGAGAAAAATAAAGATAAGCAGACTGCAGAAGGAACTCAACCAGTATCTACTTCTGCTGCCCCAAACGATCAAACTCAGCAACAAGGAACCCCACGATCTAGTCAGCAACCTAGAAAGTCCAAACAAGTCCAAGTCAATGCTGATATGTTATATTGTTGATCTGAATTATATAAGAACGTATCTTTTCACATAACTTGAGTACATTATCATATTGTCTTATATTATTTGCTCTATCTGCTGTGTTGAACTCTTGCTGACTATTCTCAAATGTCTACATGCTTAAAACTCATTGAACAAAATTAATTAAACTTATGAACATAAAATTTACACAAGTAATTGGCCACTGAGTAACACTACTCAACATCCATGAACTTACTCAGTTCACTTCCACTCTGATAACTGAACTTCACTTTTTCATTCAACAAGTATAAAAACTGAGTAAAGATAAAATGTTCTAAGTACTGACATGCTTTTGACTCTAACCTTAGACTTACTTGATTAAATCTTAAAATGTTTAAAGTAATACTAAGTCAGTGGTTCAACCCTTATGGGGGAGAATTTTCAGAAGTTAAGAAATGGTCAACTATCATGGGGGAGCTCAACACTGGGTTCCTAATTGAATATTTTTGCCAACATCAAAATGTGAGAGTTTGTTGAAACACCTTTCCACATGATTTTGATTTGACAAAATTATTCAGAGTATAGTTAAATTTCCCATGATAAAATATTCCAACACATTAAATTTAAATGCTTTGATTTATTAATACTAATTATTTTGTTCAATGTTGAGTTAATTGAATTATAAGAATCAAGACATTAAAAGTTCAAGACCCAAAAGCCCATAAGAGAAAGTCAAGCCCAAGTCAATAGTTGAAAGCCACACGGCCCAAGCAGAACAAAATGCGGCCCAGCAGAGAGAAGGATCGAGAAGCCTTCTCAATAGCTTCAAGACGAAGCTGCTGAGTCAAGCGACAAGAAATTCAGGTCAGCAGGTGGCCTAAACAACTTGGAGATAAAGTATTTCCACTTAAGGAAATATTCAGACGAAGCAGAAAGCTGTCTGGAAGACTTTTCCTAATATGTGGAGACACTCTGACCAGCCTGAGCAAAAGCAACTGAACCCTGATGAAGACAGAAGATGCAACATTCTTATTGGCCGAAGACACTAAGCACTGACTTGATGAAAGCGATAAGAAGTTGGTTCCCTCCAACGGTTATTTCGAAATTCGAAATGACCGGTGCCTTAGATGTCACTATAAATAGGCCTCTCAAATGCTTCATTCGAAGCAGATCTTCATCGACTCGAAACGCTGACCAAATCCCAACTCGAAGTTCTATCTTGAAAAGCAAAGCAAATTCTTACACCAATTCATATCTTTGTGTAAAAGTCTAGAGTGATTTATTCATCTAAAGTGTTCTTAGCTGTTGTTAGAACAAACACTTTATCATTTCTAGAAGAATAGAAAGGAGAAGCTGAGTTGCTCGGTTATAACACTCTGCAGTAGTTATAGTATTGAATAGAAGAATAGAGGAAGGTACTCTTGTATACTCAATAGCTATTTGTAAACGGTTTGTGCTCTACCTTTAAAGAACTCAGTAGAGGATTCAAAAAGCTCGGAAGGATTCTGGGGACTAGACGTAGATAAGGAGGCCGAACTAGGATAAGTCTGCTGAGTAAGATATTTTTAACCCTTTACTCCTTTATATATATTCCTTGCTAAGTACTGCCTAGTAAAACGCTAAAGAACATACGCTGAGTTGAGTGATCTGAGAGTTGAGCTCAAGAATAGACTTAAGTGCTATCTCCTGACTTATGGTAGAAACAGTTTTAATCAGTAGTTGACTAAGCCTGCTTCTAACCATACTTAGTATTGTTGTGCTAAAAGACTTAATAAAAGTCTTAGTTTAAAATACAAGTCAGCCTAACGTGAAAATTTTTAAATAGTTCCTAACCCCCCCTTGGAACTAATCTTGTCACGTTACACGGGACCAACAGGGAATGCCACCAATATGGTAAAGAAGGGAATTGGAAGAGCAACTGTAAGAAGTACTTAGACTCTCTCTAGAAGAAGGGTCAGGATGGTGCTTTTACATTTGGAATTAAAAGATAGATAATTCAACTTACTTGTGGGAATGTCACCTAGGCCATGTAAACGAGAAACACATGTCTAAGCTGCATCAAAATGGGCTTATAGACTCAATTGATTTTGAATCAATGGGCACATGTAAGTTTTGTTTAAAGGAAGGATGACAAAGACACCCTTTAGCAATAAAGGAGAACGTGTATTAGGCACTCTAAGATTAATACATTCAGATGTATGTAGTCATATATCGACACAAGTAAAGAGAAAGGTTCAGTCACTTCATTAGCTTCATAAGATAATCATACCAGATATTGATTCATATGCTTAATGAAGCATAAGTCAGAAGCTTTTGATAAAGTTCAAATGATTTAAGAATGAAGTAATAAATCAAACATGAAAGACTATTAAAGTACTTCGATCAGATCGAGGCAGAGAATATCTTTCAAATGATTTCCTGAATTATCTAAGTGAATATGTATTCATTCACAATGGACTCCTCTGTATACACCACGATGTATCTGAAAGGAGAAATTGTACTCTATTAGACATAGTACAATCCATGATGCGCATAACCTTTCTTCCAAAGATGTTCCAGGGCTACGCCTTGGAAACCGCTTTATGTACCTTGAACCGAGTATCCACAAAATCCGCCAGTTCTATTCCATTTGAATTGTTCATGGGGAAAGGAAACCCAGTTTCTCTTTCATGAGAATTCAGGGGTATTCAGCATATGTTAAAATGCATAAACATCAGATTAAGTTAGACACTAAATCTGATAAATACTTCTTCATTGGATATCCGAAAGAAAAGTAGGATATTACTTCTATCATCCGGATGCTCAAAAGTAACAGTATCCAAAGATGTTATACTTCTAGAGAAAGAGTTTCTTCTAGAAACGCAAGTAGAAAGCGTAACGGAACTTGATGAAGTTCAAAAGGAAGGATTGGCTGAAATAGTGGAAGCGATGGTGGAACACGAATCTGTCTCACAAGATGAGGCACTAGTGACATTACTAACTCATAGGTCTAGTCAAGTTCATTAAATCCCAAAGAGATTTGGATTTCTATGGGAGATGACGAAGAGGTTCCCGTGTTAGACGATGAACCTATAACTTATGAGAAGGCTCTTGTAAACCTATACATGTAAGCTAGTGGGAGCTCGTATGAGCCTTTACATGTAAACTAGTGGGAGCTTGGTCGTTTACTTAGTATTATATTTCACTGATATTCTACTAATGGGAACGACATAGCTACGCTGCAATGGGTGAAAATTTTGGTTATCGGATAAAATTCTCCATAAATAGACTTAGGAGAAGCAGCTTACATCTTAAAGATTAAGATCTATGGAAATAGATTGAGAAGACTGCTTGACCCTTCCTAGTCTAAATGTGTTGACAAAGTGCTCAAAGCGTTTTGCACTAGACCTAGCATCAATTGTTGCTTTAAGCATAACAAAGTCGATTGTAGGTCAATCTGAGTGATGGTCACTGGATTGTTGTCAAGAACAAACTAAAGTACTTAAAATAACCTATGGACATGTTCCAAGTATATGGAGATGATAAATTGAAAGTTGGAGACTTTTAGATATAAGTCATCAAATAGATAAAGATAAATACAAGTTTATTCTGAAAGAGGTACGGTTAGCTGGAATAGTTCCAAGCAGGAAACCGTAGTTGAGCCAAAGATCAAATTAGAGTATGTAGCAGCTTTGGAAGCATCTGAAAGGAAGTTTGGAAAAGAAGTTCATTAATGAACTAGGTGTGGTACTTGACATTGTTAATGAGATTAACAATAGAGTTGTTGCTCTTGCCAAGGACCCGCAGTCTCATAAACATCCAAACACTACCTCAGTCGTTACTATCTCTACCGAGAGATAACAACAATAGTAGATGCAAGAATCAAAAAGGGAGTGCCCATAAAAGGACAATCTTATGGATCCATTTAAAGAATGCCTTACCCCCAAAAGGTTCATGATGGTTATGCGAACGCTTATGGGAATGTTTTTAGAAACAATTGGCTTTAGTCCAGGTGGGAGTATGTTGGGGTTTAGTGTCATATAGTCAATTGTTCTAGGATATAAACCAGCTGTAAATAAATTGTTCTTTATATCATTTGTGTTAATAAGATATGGTTTTCCAAACTATATAAAGGCAATTACTTTTAAGAACTAAATAAGTCTAATAAAAGGAAATCCCTAAGTATGAAGTGAGACAGAACATTATAATAAACTAATAAACTTAAAACCACTCCAAGTCAAGTAATATGTTTTGAATAGGGATTGACATAATACTGTAGAGACTTGCATGTAACAATGTTTTCTGTCGAGACAGAGAGTTGATCTCACAAGCTTCAGATATGCAAATATCTGGACAGTTACATGGATCCAGTGAAGGAGTTCATTAGGATTGGGAACCCGACTTGAGATAACAGGATGGATGGATTTATCCTTTGTCACCTGTACATCACATTGGTATTAATAGGTATAAGTAATCCTTAGACTGAAAGGAATGTTAATTAGTGATTCTGGATTATGGAATATGATACTTTGACTCTGTTTAAACACGATCCATAACAGAGATGACTCTGGGTGTGTGCGGGCAGGCGTTGGGTATCACATGAAGTAATTGTAGGATAGTTAACATTGGATTGAGCATTTGTCACTCCTGATAAATGGGAGATACGTCCAAGGATCGCTTGTGGAAGACTTGACTCTAAATCCTTGCAAGGTGATAGCTTAAGACTTGAAATGAAGATTTCACTTAACCTATCTATTCGAAGTTAACTCGGCATGTACATGTAAAATGAACGTCTCGCTATATGTGACTTGACATAATCCATAGTCATAAGATTCTGTTCAAGGATGTAGTTGATAAAGGATCGAATTATACTGTAACTAATACGGTAAGGTCAACGACGAAATCAACCTGTCTACTTATAGCTCTGGGGGAATGCTTACGGTTCTGCCAATCATAGTCCTTGCACTCATTCCGTTATACAAAGATTAAATGTAATTTTGCGAAATTAATTTAATGGTTGTATACGGCTAGTAGCAATAAGAACCTAATAGGTCACACATAAGACTTGGAACCAAAAAGAGGAATGGATATTAATTAATTGATGGAAGCCCAACTTAGTCCACTAAGGCCCAAATAAGGAGGGGGGCGGAATTCAATGTATTTAGACATATGTGAGAATTAATTTAATTTTGACAGTTTTAATTAGATTATAATTGTGAATTAAATTAATTATAGGATAATTAAGTTAGAAGGTTTATTGAGATTAAAATGTTTCTAATTATCCTATTAAATAAGTTAATATTATCTTTATGTAACCTAATTCTATCTAACTAGGGTTTAGATACAAGAGGTTATTTATACCCCCTCCTATTGTGAATTTCGGCCAACCCTAGTCTATCCTGCAGACTGAGATTTTCGACCCCTACAGTAGAGGATGGAATTACACCGCTTGCTTCCATTCGATTGATTTTATCTCTTTCTCCTTGATCTTGTGTTGATTTGTTAGAGACAATCTACTTTGATTATTTTCCTGGTTGAGATTCTAACTTGTTTGACCTTGTGTTTTTGTTTGTGCTCGTGAACTCGGAACTAGAGTTTAGGGCACTTCGTTAGCAATGGTAGATAGTTCTTCATAAAGGTATTTCCTTCTATCATTCCTTGTATGAAATAACGATTAACGGATCTTGGTTTAAGGAAATAGGTTAAAAAATTTATATTTCCGCTGCCAAACGTTTGCCTATTTTCCTTCAAGAATTTGTTGGACAACCAAGCTAAGACTTATAGCAGGAAAATGAAATGAAAATTATACAAATTTGATGAGAGATTGCTTATATTGAAAGAAACTAAGGCTTCTAGCTTCACTTAACCTCTTTGCTTGGTAATAACATTTAACAACCCCTTTTAAGTTGTTTTATCCTTTTTAAGATGACGCTTTTTCTTATTAACTAATAGATTCTCGAAATTGGCTCTAAACTCTCGATTAATTACTTTTCCTTGGTCCGGCTCAAGTAATTAACCTAGAGAAGCATTAAGTTTTATTAATCTAAACCTTTTTAACCGATTTTACCTTGGTCCGGCTAAAGTGATTACTTAATATTCAAGAAAAACCACTCGAGTAATTAGCTCTAAACTTTCGATTAATTACTTTCCCTTGGTCCAGCTCAAGTAATTAATCCAAAGAAGCATTAAGTTTTCTTAGTTCCAAACCTTCGATTTATTACTTTCCCTTGGTCCGGCTCAAGTAATAAATCTAAGATTTGTAATAAGATTCATGAAAAACCTTGGAAAACGTATCAGCCACACTAAATGTTGAAGGGGAGACCTGCATTTGTATCAATCTGTCATGGATAAAGCTATGTGCACCGTGGTTATTCAAGAAGAAAAAGGTCAGCAGTTCTCCATCTATTATGTTAGCAAAATGTTGAAGGATGCGGAGACAAGATATTCGAAGCTAGATAAAATGGCTCCCACGGTTGTGACAACATCCATCCGCGTTAAACCATAGCTCCAAGCATAACCTCAACATGATTGAGATCAAGATCAAGAGCCGACTTCACCATCATGATTCAACATTGAACACACGAATGATGAGATTGAAAGGCGAGTGCATGCCGCTCTGGATAGACAAAAGAACAATGCAGAAAGATACGCCATCCAGTTAACAGGAATTCGCCATTCACAGCGCGAATCATGGGGTATGAGGCGGAAAAAATGCTAAAACTTCCAACTTGCCACAATATAAAAGAAAAGAATCAATATAGGCGGGACATTACATATCCCGAACCCAAAGAAGGGGAGCATGTAACCGTTGGAAGAAACGCGAAAGCGTACTACAGGTTGGCCACCACACTGAAGCTTGCTGGGAGCTGGCAAACTAGATAGCTTTGTCCAGAATAACAAATAATAAGACGACAAGCAGAAGACAGATCCCAAAAAGAAATTCAAAAGTGTAATTAATGTCATAGCAGATGGACCAGTGTATCAGCCACCCGTTGAAAAAGCAAAAATATCCATTCTGGATAAAACATCCCTCAATTGCCCCTTTTGCAGAAACAGGTCCAGTAATCTCTCCACATACAGATGCGTTGACAATTGAAGGATGCGAGATGAAATGAAGAGAGTAATGGTAGACACGGGCAGTTCTTGCAATGTCATCACCATAGGTGCATTCGCCAAACTAAAGGTTGATCCGATCCAAATAGAAACAACCATTATTGACATCATGGGAGTGACAGGTCACACTATCCGGACCAAGGACCAGGTAACTTTGGAATGCAAGCTGGCGGATGATGGTCAAGCGTGGATTGGTGATCTGGAGTTCTCTATTATGAATGGACAATCAGCTTATAACATCATTCTTGGGCGGCCGTTCATCTCAGAGGTTGCAGCCCTAATTTCCATCCGTCGTATGGCAATGTACATTCCCACCAGCAAAGGAGGAATAATGATTAGCGGGAACCAAAAGGCGGTTCAAGAGACCTACTCGGCGTCGCTATCGATCTGCCCACAATTCAAAAATGACGAAGGTGAGGAAGATGAACTTGTCACTACAGCTTTGGGCGACACAGAAACGCTCCTTATTGCTGATGGAAAGCGGGTGCGGATCGCCAAAAGATTAAAACCTGAGATCAAGGAGGATGTTACGAAAGTTCTCATTGAGTCTGAAAGCCTATTTGCATAGGAGAATGAGATCCCCACAGGAGTAAGCCCAGATGTGATTACTCATAAGTTAAACATCATTGAGGATGTGGTTCTAGTTGCTCAGAAAAGACGGAACCATAGGCCTAAAAATCAGTATTTTTACGTATTCTTATATGTGCATTAAACTGTTATAGTATCCTGTATTTTATAATTTATTCTTTCTTGCCATACTTCTTATATTCATTTGCCTAGTTTTGTTCTATATCTTTCCAAATTCTATAGAAGAAGAAATAGCAAAGCTGAAGAAGGCGGATGTAATCAAAGAAGTGATATACGCCTAGTGGCTGGCGAATGAAAAGTTCCACAGGTAGATCAATTACCTCAAAGATAGGACAATTGATCCCCATCACGGGCGGATCCCCTTTCCACAAAGATAAGAAACACAGACCCTCAAGAGCTTTCAAATAAGCTCAAATCTCTCCTCAAAGACAGGAAAAATATTGGTCACCATCAAAAGCGGGTTAAAATTATCTCAAACATGAGAAAATTACACCCTAAACTTTCTCCTCAAAGATAGGAGAACAATAATCTCAGCGGCGGATCGATCTACCTCAAAGATAGGAAACAATTGATCATTGTCAGAGACAGAGTTAAAACATTTCTCAGACGTGAGAACTTTACACTCTCAAATACTCTTCCCAAAGAAGAGTCTCAAGACCTGGCGGCGGATTGATTCACCTCAAAGATAGGAAGCAAATCGATCGCCTAAGGCAGCTTAACTTCCTCACCAGGAATAAAAGCTTCTAACCTTCACAAAGGTTCACATATTGGGGTACGGCTGTCCACCTACCCTAAACAATCGGAGAAATCCTAAACCAGATTCTAAAAAGTTACTTGCTAAAAGATATAATGCATTAGTAAAAATAGTTCTGGAAAGAAAAGGGTTCATCTCCAAATAATGAAGCCTCGTCTTCATCCAAGTAATGAAGCCTCGTCTTCATCTCCAAATAATGAAGCCTCGTCTTCATCCAAGTAATGAAGCCTCGTCTTCATCTCCAAACAATAAAGCCTCGTCTTCATCAAAGTAATGAATTCACGTCTTCATCATAGAAATAACGAAGTCTCGTCTTCACAAATGCAAAGTAAAAACACTTTGGAAAATGAGTAAATGCTAAAAAGGCAAGTGCCTAGAGTGTCAAAACCCCCCCACAAAATGCACAAAAGTCCCTAAATGGACGATCACTCTTACTGATCCCTAAGGGCGGGTCATTCTCCTCAATATGGCAGAACTGAAGAAAAGAAGTCCCTAAGGCGAATCATAATCCTATGCGGTAGGAACAAATGGTCCCATAAAGGGCAGGTTATTCCTTTCTAAACGAAATATAACTCTCAAAAAGCCCCTAGAGGCTAACAATGGATACAGCTGACCACCTATTCACGAAGAAGAAAAAACCCCTAAAAGTGCATCATATCCATATATGATCCCATCTAGGGCGGGTCCACTTTCCTCCAAGATGGAAAAATAAAACATTATTTAGACAGCCCTAAAGAGCTTTTTATACTTTTAGGGGGGGCTTCTGATAACAACCCAAATTATTCTTGAATAAGGAATAAGGGAAAATGAATAGAAATAATGGCAAACCATTATTCCTTCTAAAAGAGATATTTATGCATGATTAATGTGGAATTAATGATAATTAATGCAGGGGCGAATATGCAAATAATGAGGAAAAGGAAGGAGTCTCTAGCATTATGCCACGCCAAGTGGACCATGGCGAGATACGCCATAACGAGATACGCCCGATGAGAGCGAGTAGCGGAGACCCGCCATAGCTCTCAAGGAGAGCGTACATACGCCTTGACGGATCAAAGAATACGAAAAGGCGCCTTTATTACCATCTATGAATGGGAATAAATACAATTAAATGGCAATTAATAGCCATTAAAGGGGAATAAAGACTTGACTGTTCGAATACCTCAACTCTGAGGGTTTCGATGCTAAATGCTGGGATTAATGGAGAATTGATAGCAATTAAAAATGAGTAATGACATGACTCTTCACTTGCTTCCCCATTAATGCTGAAGGTTACAGAAACCTATATAAATACCCCAGCTTCCTAGGATCAAAGGTACACTTACTGATTCTCTACTTTTGTGCTTACAGTTTATTCTCAGAAATATTACTGACTTTGGCATCGGAGTGTCCCCGGCCGATCCCAACGGCGCCTCACAGGGAAGTGCTCCGATCAAGGATTTTTCCACAAGTTATCAGGTCATTAGGTCCAACTTATGAATTTCGATTAATCAATTTAATCATGGTCAATATAAACGATTAATTATATTCAAGTAGGAAGGGCCCATCTCCATACAAGCATTAAGAAACATATGTTAGTTCTAGAAAATGATAAACATAGCTTAAATAGGTTAAATGTAATTTTCACATAATTAAGGTTAAGATCTGCTTTTAGCCTTAGTTATGGGGGTTTTAGCCCATAATTAGATTAATACACACCTTATAAAGATAGATAATGGAGTTCATAGTAATAAAAGAGATTAAAGTTTAGAAGAAACCGTAATGATGATTGCCGAACGAACTTCTTCGATAACTTAAAACTTGCTTTTATTGGATGAACTTTTGCACAAACAACAACTTGGGCACAAGAACAACACTCACAACAACAAATACAACTGATCTTTAAAGAGAAAAATGAGCAAAATAACATTATAGAGGGAGGAATTAAGCCTAAGCTTGGTGTGTCATCAAATGGCTCCCAAGGTCTCCATTTATAGTAAAATGGTACACATAATTCCAAAGACCAAGTCTCCTTATGGCCTCCCACTCCCTAATCTTCTGAATTCAGACTTTAAAGAGGGTGGTGGAAGACTTTGATAATTTAGGAGTTGAAATGTGTAAAGGTGGGAAAGGAATCATAGGCTTTAACATATTCATCAACTTTGGATAATTTTCTAGGCCTGTTACACTTTGAATTTATTGATGAATATTGTTAGTCATTTGTACATACTTATCTTAGCTTTCCAATGTATTTTGAATCGCCTCAATCCGAGTCCGTTTGAGGGAGGTAAGATGAAAATACAAAAATGTGTCAAATCTGTCCTAGTGTGAACAATTAGACATGTAATTTGTCAGCTCCACCTCGATGAGATGCATGCTGAATGTCATTAAAACTCATTTTTTTGGTCCGTTTTACTTCCGAGTTGTTGCCTTAAGTCTCGACTTGGTTATTTGTGCCGAAAACCTTACGAAAGTGCCTGAAAAACACACGAAAGTGACTTAGATACAAAAAATGATGAAAATATAAGAAACTATCATTAAAATTTATTAAAATGGTGCAAATATCTAGTAATTAAATACGAAAAATGCTATAAATTACGACGATAACAGATGACAATGATTCCAATGATCTTAATTAGGGGGGCATCCGGGAAGCACCTATAGAAATTCAAGAAGATGAAGGAGATGTTTCTAGGAGCTATGTTTCAGAATCCACCAAAGAACATGATGTCGCTTCTAGTGATCTTGATTCGGGGGGGAAGCAAAGATGAAACAATTCAACAAGAATCCACACTAGAAGTATTGCCCATAGATGCAAATCCCCCAAAGTCAATGGAATTTCTAAGGAGTTCTGACGTGAATAAGAAGACAATTGTACAAGCCTAGAAGAGGAGGTAGATATATCTCATGACCTCAATTCGAATTTTAGTCGGGAGGGTGATGACCCATCAAGCACTTCTAACTTAGGGGGCATCCAAAAAGCACCTGTAGAAATTCAAGAAGATGAGGAAGATGTTTCTTAGAGCTATGATTCAGAATCCAGTCCAGAGGATGAGATATCCAACCTAGGGGGCATCCAACCGGAAGAGGTTTAGCCAGAATTTATTTTAAAAAGATCTCTCATTCTTGTGAAGTCTTTAAAATCAGAAGATTTTATGAAAAGTTGTGATATCGAAGAAGAAGCGGTTTCAGAAACTCAGAAAAATAATGAAGATATTTTTTACGACTACAATTCGCAAGTCAGTCAGGATGAAGAAAACTTCTATTGGAGGTATCAAATGGATGAGTTCTTTCTAAAGACTAAGTATTCCAAAAACTAGACATCCCGAGGAATCTGTGATGTGTTCATGGGCTTAATTTGGGTCCATATGGAGAGAGAAATAATCTTCGGAAGTTAGAGTACGCGTCTGTCATACCAACGTCACTTCAATAGATCATTTGAGGTATCAAACAGACGAATTTTCATAGGAGGTCAAGTGTTCCAGAAACTAGACATCTAAAGGAATCTGTGATGTGTTCGTGGGCTTAATTCGGGTCCATTTAGAAGGAGAAATAGGTCTTGGAAGTAAGGCTCATGCCTAAAGAGTTAGTTAAGTTGGTCGTTATCCCTACTTTTACTCTAACCAAATTAACTACCCATTCACTCACTCTACCTAACTTAACCACCCACTAGCAACTCAATAAACTTAAATTAAGGTTTAGAGGAGAGAAATTATTCATTTATTTACAATAAAATCTACACAAAATACTATAAATAGACCTCAAACCCTTCATAAAAAATCACTCATTCAACACACAAAACCCCCTTTTAAAGCTCCAATACTTAGTTTCTAATCCTAGTTCTTAAGTTCTTCCTTTTGTTCTTCATTTTTCCTACCCTTAATTCATTCTTTTAGATTGCTTTAGCTTTAATTCAAGTTCTAATAGCCTTTTTTCAAGTTTTTTTCAATTCAATTTAGCATTCCTAAGTCTCAAGTTTTCAATTCATTAGCTTTCTAAATTAATTTTTTCAGATTCATCCAGTTATTTTCCAAGCTCAATTTTATCTATTTAGATTCTGTTTTTGCCTTGAACCCCTTATACAAATTTGTTCTTGACTTCCTGAAATTAAATTTAGCCTTTTGATTCACCCAATTCCGTATCCAGAAACTCCATTTACAAACTGATCTTTGCACCCCCAAATTGTTTTAGACATTCTGTTTTCAGGTTTTATCATAATTCATCCAATGATTTTCTAAGCTCGTTTTCATTTATTTAAAGCCTTCGATCCCTTCTAAACATATGTTCTTGACATCCTGAAGTTCAATTTAGCCTTTTGATTCACTTGATTCCGTGTTTATAAGCATTCATACGGTTTCTCCAAAATTGAAGGTCAAATCTGCCCCATTCTTGCCCACTACAAGTCATGAATTTTCTAGATCAATTCTGCTTGTGCCAACCGACCGCGCTGCTGCGAGGACTTCATGCCGATACCAAAATTCAACATCCAATCGAGATAGCTATTGTGGCTCCGAGTTTGTCATTGAATTTCAATTTTATTTGTTATTACATTTTAATTATAACTCCGCCTGTGAGGGTCACTTGGTGGCCTTTACAGCCGGTCCCAAGCCCGGACAAAGGAGGAGGGTTACGGTAGGTTTGTGGCAGCCAGCGTAAAACTTAGCCACATCTTATGACATGAACCATAATATAAATACCGTTGGGGCGTTCCCTACTCAACGACGCGCTGCACTTCCTAGACCCGGGTGTAGTGATAAATGTGCAAGGGTTGCTAGGTCGTCGCCCCGAAGCGGCGCGCCACCCCAGGACCCGGGGGTGGTGTCAAATATACAAGGGTTGCGGGTAAATAAGCTAGTCCACGGTAATGGTAGGGGTAGGGGTAAGGGTAGTAGGTTACGCTTTGGGACATGGAACATAGGTTCTTTGACAGGAAGATTAGCTGAAATTGTAGATGTTATGAAGAGGAGGAGAATAAATATATTATGCCTACAAGAAACCAAGTGGGTTGGAGCCAAGGCTAGAGAGATAGCTCCTTGGGGTTATAAGCTTTGGTACTCAGGAAAGGATAAGGGTAGAAATGGAGTAGGTATTCTTATTGATAGGGAGTATATTGATGAGGTAGTAGCGGTGTCTAGGAAGAGCGATAGAATTATGAGTGTTAAGCTAGTGATAGGGGATGAGGTTGTGAATGTCATTAGTGCATATGCGCCACAAATAGGATTAGATGTGTCTATAAGACAAGCTTTTTGGGATGACTTAGAGGAAGTGGTGCAACAGGTTCCTAGGGATGAAAAAATGGTACTAGGGGGTGATCTCAATGGACACGTGGGTTCTAGGCGAGATGGGTTTGAGAGTGTTCATGGAGGGTATGGTTTTGGAGATAAGAATGAAGCAGGAAATGATATTTTGGAATTCGCATCAGCCTATGACTTGAGTATCATGAACACATGGTTTATGAAGAGAACATCCCACTTAGTGACTTATCGGAGTGGCGGTAATGCGAGCCAAATTGACTTCTTCTTAGTAAGGAGTGCTTGGAGAAAGAGTTATATTGATTGTAAGGTGATCCCTGGTGAGAGTACGACAACCCAACATAGAGTAGTGGTGCTAGATTTTCGAAGTAGGAAATGTATAAGAAAACAAACACCTCAAGTAGAGACTAAGATTAAGTGGTGGAAATTGCAAGGGGAGAATCAACAAAAATTTGTGGATGAGATGACCAAAAAAGATATTTGGACTTGCAATATGGATTCAGATATAGATTCGATATGGAATAAGATGGAGCATAGTATAAGGGAAGTAGCGAAGGAAGTTCTAGGGGAATCTAAAGGTAGCATGCCACCGGGTAAGGACACATCTTGGTGGACAGAAGAAGTACGACAAGCAGTAAAGAGTAAGAGAGAATCCTATAAACTATTGGGAAAATGTAGGAGTGACGAGAACTACGAAAAATACAAAGAGGCTAAAAGGGAAGTAAAGAAGGTCATACGAGATGCTAGAGCAAAGGTGAATCGGGATCTGTATACAAGATTGGATACGAAAGAAGGGGAAAGAGACATATATAGAATTGCTCGGATGAGAGATAGGAAGACGCGAGATCTCGGAAAAGTTAAATGTGTGAAGGATGTGGACCAGAAAGTCCTAGTTGGAGATAAGGATATCAAGGAACGATGGAGGTCCTATTTTGATGACTTATTTAATGGAGATCGCCAACAAGATGTTGGAGATATAAGTATCCATCACGATATGATAAATCATGAATGCCGGCGGAGAATTCAAAAGGGTGAAGTCAAAATGGCATTAAGTAAGATGAAGTTGAAGAAAGCAGTAGGACCTGATGGCATCCCTATTGAGATTTGGAGATGTTTGGGAGAAAGAGGAATCGAATGGTTGACGACGTTCTTCAACAAAATTTGGAGAAACAATAAGATGCCATCAGAATGGAGGAAAAGTACCTTAATCCCTTTGTATAAGAACAAAGGCGATGTCCAAGATTGTGCCAACTATCGGGGAATCAAATTAATGAGTCACACTATGAAACTTTGGGAGCGAGTGATTGAACAAAGGCTAAGGAGGACGGTGAAGATCTCGGAAAACCAGTTTGGCTTTATGCCGGGAAGATCAACTATGGAAGCCATCCATCTAATGAGACAATTAATGGAGCACTATCGAAATAAGAAGAAAGACTTGCATATGGTTTTCATTGACTTGGAGAAAGCATATGATAAGGTACCAAGGGAAGTACTTTGGTGGGCCTTGATAAGGAAAGGCATTTCGTGGAAATATATTGACATCATAAAGGACATGTATGAGGGAGTATGCACGAGTGTACGTACTAGTGTTGGGAAAACTGAAGAGTTTCCTATTACGATTGGAGTGCATCAAGGTTCCGCACTAAGCCCATTTCTTTTTGCCATCGTTATGGATGAACTAACAAGTTCACTTCAAGATGGTATACCATGGTGCATGCTGTTTGCAGATGATATTGTGTTGGTTGATGAGACGAAAGAAGGAGTGGAGATGAAGTTGGAACTATGGAGGCAAACTCTAGAATCTAGAGGCTTTAAGTTGAGTCGAAGTAAGACAGAATATTTGGAGTGTAAGTTTAGCGGCCGTAGGAGTAGGGAGGCAGGGACAATCACCCTAGATGGGAGTTGTTCAGGCCTCGGATTGCTTCCGGTATTTAGGATCTATTATCCAAACGGATGGAGAAGTAGATGGAGATGTTGCTCATAGGATTAAAGCTGGTTGGTCGAAGTGGAAGAGTGCTACGGGTTTCCTTTGTGATCCCGGCATGCCTAATAGATTGAAGGGAAAATTCTACCGGACGGCAATTAGACCCGCATTGTTATATGGTACGGAGTGTTGGGCAGTGAAACACTGCCACATCCATAAAATGTCGGTGGCGGAGATGCGTATGTTGAGATGGATGTGTGGTCACACGAGAAAGGACCGGGTGCGTAATGAAATAATTAGGACAAAAGTAGGGGTCACATCTATTGAGAATAAAATGAGAGAAAACCGACTAAGGTGGTTTGGCCATGTGAGACGTAGAGCGCTTGATGCGCCGGTTAGGAGAACCGAAGAGTGGCAAAGGGATGTAGTGGTGAGGGGTAGGAGAAGACCTAAGCAAACTTGGAGGAGGGTGATCGAGAGTGATATGAGTTTATTGGGAATTGAGGAAAATATGGTAGTGGATAGGACGGAGTGGAGGGAGCGAATCTGTGTCGCTGACACGACTTGATTTTCACGGTTTTATATGATGGTTCATGTTAGCCGACCCCGAATCATTTCGGGACTAAGGCTTTGTTGTTGTTGTTGTAGTTGTATTACATTTTAATTATGTATTGATTTGTTTTCCAAGTCAATTGACTAATTTATATGTTTAGTATAGAATTAATTCAATTGTAATCAATTTTATTTTTATTTTAATTTGAACATATGTGTTCAACACTTATTCATATCAATAAAATACCAATTTTTTACCAAATCTCTTGTCAATTTCGCATTTTAATTTCCTTTATTTTACTCGTTTTTAATTTAATCATATTAGCTTAAATGAAATAATTTATCTAGCAAAGTTTCTATAACGGCGCTAGAGATTCAAGAGGGACTTTTTCAATCCTTGCGTCCCTCGCCAATCGTCTCGTTTAGATTTCAAGTTTTGGCACGCAAATTCCATAAACTTAACCATTTTAATTGAGAAATAATCTTCTCTGGCGCGCCCGCACTCTAACCACACGTGCACTAGTACAGAAATGGCCTATGGCCACGGTCGTTTACCGTCATTAGCCACGGTTATACGACCGTGACCAAAGGGGGGCGTGGCAAATGCTTGGCGTCATTAGCCACGGTTGTACAACCGTGGCCAAAGGGGGGCATTAGAGTCAGTTTTTACAAATAACTGACTTTAATGCCTTGCATTTTTGCCATGGTTGTTTGTAACAACCAACTCTAATGCTCTTATCATTAGAGTCGGTTGTTCTAATAACCGTGGCTAATTTCCACTCATACAAAAATGACTAAGCATTAACCACGGTTTCATGCTATATATAAATTGTAGATATTGTTAGCATTTGTCGCGGTATGTTTTTAATTAAAAAAATAAAATATTTTGGATCAAATGGAGCTCTAATAGTAATTGTCGCATTAATTTTTATAAAATTATATAATTTTCATATGAATTTTTGAATTTAAAACCAGTTAACTCAATCGAACTTCCTCTATCTTTTTCGGGTTCAATTTTGACACCATGTAAATTTTTTAGAGATTACTTTATAAAATAGTGAAATTAATTATCCACTCAACTTGAGACATATATATAAATTTAAAGTGAATAAAGTCATCAAGATGTTAAAATATAATCATTTACAACAAAACAATAATTTACAACACATTGATTATATGAGAAAATGCAGGGGAGGACTGCCTCTTCTATCACATGCCCTTCTACTGCTTCCAACACCTTCTCATTTGTCACCTATATAAATAATCGACATCATAATTCAATCTTTCAACATATAATCTTTACTTAATTAGTATTAAACAAAACATACCTTATTACCAAGATGAAGAACATCATCCAAATCATAAAGCTTAAACTCAAACCTATTCCGCAATGGCCTTTTACACCTTTCGATGCCCCCCTTTGGAGTCTCCACTGCTGCTTTGTCAAACAAACTAAACCAAACATTGACAGAGTTGTAATTGCAGTTAGTTACTTATAATTAGTTCATAATTAAAGGCTGAAAACTGGTCTGAATTTTAGACTACAAACGACATCCAACCATCCAAATTCATAGATAGTGAGAATTAAATTTTTTCTAGTGAGCTTGCTTATAAAATATACGACAGAGAGGTCATAGTCCAGTGCATAAAGCTTGAGTCAAATTCTTCCCCAAACAAATTTACTTAGTCTATGCTCACCATTTTCAGGCTCAGGCACTTAGAAAGACATGATAGTAGCTCTACTAACAAAAGACACTTCATGACAGGAATTAATGATGCCATGATTAAATATGAAAATGAAAAAATGAAAGATCATTGTGAAGAAGCACATACCAATGGACCTTGACATAACAAGAATGCCAAAGACACGATAACCATTCCATTGTATAACCTTCTATCCTTGCATATTCATCTTCTCGGTTAGGCTGAAACAAGATGAAAAAACTGGCCATTGAGTGTTTGCACTGCCTATATAAAAGTTCACAAGGAAAAAGGCCATGTTAGAACCATTATTATTATTATAAACTTATTTATTTTAATTATTGCTATTTTTAAAGTCTAATATTATCAGTTCAGTTCAGTAGCATTCAGTTCGGTTTGGTTCAGTTTACTTAATTTCAGTAAAAAAGAGCAGGGTCTTAATCTCATATCTCGGCTAAAGATGATTATAACGCATTTCCTAGCTCAAAGTTGAAACAAAAAGATTTATATATATATAAGGGTGAAATAAAATAAGAGACAGAATTTAGAAGTGTTCTACACACAAAGTTTCACCCCTGAAGCATTTTGTGCATGAAATAACTAATTCAAGGCGCTAAAGTGTTGAGCTGGAAATGCATTTGTTGGAGATAAAAAAACAAAAAACTAGCATAATATGATAATTAACCTGCAGCCTACAGTGGCCATATAAGATCTAAGGTGGACTCCAAATTAAAACCTTAGTCCTTTCTAAGATGATAAAATAGATTGCTCACTGTGCATTGAAGTTAAAATTTAGAATAATAAGGACAAGCTCAGTTGTTTTGAGTCTTTTTGACTGAATGCAATACAGAGCACAAAACACAGCCTTTTGCCCAGGAACAAATTTAAAAACCTAAAGAATTAAAGAAAAGAAAAAACAGAGTTCTGTAGTTTAATTGCATTCTCAAAACAACGAATGTGCAGATATCCATACCTTTGGCTTATCTCATTTAAATCACGACCATCCAGAAAGCATACAAGTTCATCTAAAAGCCCAGGCAGTGCTGCTGCAAAAATTTATTGGTTGTTGGAACCAACCTGATCATGGTAAAATTGCAAAGTAGAGCAATTCCTCCCTATCTGCACGGTGGAGGGCAAAAGCTAGCACATTGGGTAGCAAATTAACTATCAAGTCTGTCCTATTACTTTTTAGGCACTCAGCTAACTCAGATAGTATAGGAACTGCTTTGTCATTATATTGATGAGACACCACAAGCTTTGGAAGAACAACAGGGATCATTTTTTCAACAAGCTTATCCATTGCAATGTCAAATACAGCTTCTGAAACTCTCTGACCATTTTTGGACGACTTGTGAGGCTCAAAGTCAGATACTCAAAGAGTGCACTTCGGATATGAACAACTTTTGAAAGGATTAGCTCAAACCCTCCTTTAAGATGGAAAAAGCAAGACTTTTTTATTAGCCTCGATGCATTCATGCTTACAGTCATATGTGGACTATCAAGTTGGTCAACCAACAGCATGAGAGAATTGAAGAAAATATCACTGGAGATATCAACATCAATCATTATCTGTGCTATAGATTCCAGAAGAGTCTCCAATACTAGCGGAAAGGTAAATCTAAATCAATATAAAATGTAAGGAAGTTGCATATCACCATGGCGAAATACACCCCCCCTACTCATATACGGAACATAGAGTGTTGAACAATTTCCATAAAACACGAACGAATCAAAACCCAGCAAACATAAACCAAAAATGAAATGAAACCTAGATGATAACAAACGAAAAATGAAATAAAACCCAGAACATAACAAAAGAAGAACGAATAGTGGACTTTGTGATGTGCCTTTATGAGGCATGTACTGCAATTGTTAAAAGTGAGAAAAATATTAATTTGGTAATGCTAGCTAGCGAGTATATTACAATACACAGAATACGAAACCCATATAATATACAGAAATCAGAACAAAAACTCATATGATAAACAAAACCAGAAGAACGATGAGTACGGAAGGAACCCAGAAGATGGAAAACGAACGAAACCCATTCACTTACCTCTTTTCTATTGCTGCTGCCACAACCGATCAAACCTAGAAGACGGAAAACGAACGAAATCTAGTCAGCGCCGATGACCTTCAAACTCAAACTCAAAAGCACGGTGGTTTTTGCGCAAACGAGAGAAAGGAGGAGAAAGCTTCTCTTTAATATTAGGTTTTCGCACAAAGGAGAGGAAAGCTGAAAGGAGGAGGAGAGAACCATATTTTAAGACGTTCATAAATGTGTCTTTAGAGTCGGTTCTTTAATTAACCGACTCTAAAGAGTCATTAGCGTCGGTTTTCCATGAACCGATGCCATTGACTCCGGTAATTGGCATCGGTTCAACCAGAACCGACGCCAATTAATGCCTTATTTGCGTCGGTTTATTCACAAACCGAAGCTAATCACTGGGTTATTGGCGTCGGTTTTGCAAGAACCGACACGAATGACACACACAAAACGCGCGCTCATTTAAAAAATGACATTTAGAGTCGGTTTTTTTAAACAAACCGACACCAATAACGTATTATTTGAGTCAGTTTTTTAGATAACCGATGCCAATTACCTATAGCCACGGTTTTTCAAACAACCGTAACTAATAAGGCGTGGCCGTAGGCCATTTATGTACTAGTGGTGACAAGGTTGAAAATTAGTGTTACTCGCAAAATATCGCTAACAGAGGGTAATCATGTTATTGATACTTTGGCCAAATATGGATTAACCACCTCAGAATTCATTGGTGGATTCCTTTTCGGAATTTGTTTATGATTATTTTTGTTTGTTAGAGAAGTTTAGAATATCTTAAATTTCTATAGATCTTTTGTATGAACTTTTCTTTTTCTTTTAATAATATTTTTTTTTGATGAAAATGCTTATATCATTTTATTAGATGAAAAAAGTACAGCAATAAAAGAATGAGGAATATAACATCACACAAGTCTAAGCTAAAGCTAACACAATATCCACGAAGAGGATAAAAAGACTAAAAGAGCAAAAAAGTACCCCATAAAAGGTACAACTAACACAAATGAACAATAAATCGTATACTTATCGTAAATCCAAATCCATAGAAAAATAGTTGCAGTCTAATCATCATCATTCAGGCATTTCTAAACATCCAGATATGAGTCATTCCTTTTGCAACCATATAGACCTAGTGATTTATGGATAAAATCAATCGTTTATGCTCTTGTTAAAATTAAAAAAAAAGATATAAATAACAGAATTATAGAGAGAAAATGAAGTTCAAATAGATAAAGAGATGCGATAAAAAATATGAACTCCAACTAAAATAAAATTAAACAACAAATAAAAACACTTAAAATATGGAGGGAATGAAATCGGTCTATCTTCCTCCTCCTCAAAGTAGATCTACAAAATAGAGAACTCTGAGGATTAGTTGATCTCTAGAAGATGAGAAGATGAGGGGTTGTGAGGCTGAGAAGAGAGGAGAGGAAGAGTAAGGTGGGGAGATGCTTGATGATATGAAAATGCAGGTAGAGAAAGCGAAAGAGAGGCAGTCTATATATAAGTTAAAGCTCCTTTTAATAATATTCGAATTATAACAAGGATTGTAAATAAAATCATCCCATAACAAGGATTATAAATAAAGAGACACAAGAAAGAAAAGGGAAATAAAGAAATTTAGCAACAACAATACAATAACAAATTCTACCATATGTCTTATAGAGTAATACATATGAACAATCCATACATTTCATGAAAGATGGTTAAATATGCGCAAGTGACATTAATTGATCGGTCGAGTGTACTATTGCTCCGGGAGTATTATAGAATTTGTCTTAATACTAATAAGCTCACATAGATAAGTCTTGTGGAGCATCAAGAAGATCCCAAAAGCTGACATCATCAAGACAAAAGTCACTCCAAAGACTTTTATGATCTTGTGTATAACAAGTCTGATTAACATTGTTGCAAGCTGCATTACTTTTAGTCTGTTGTGGAACACTTTCTTCTGTCACACCATTGTTGTTTGATTGCTTCATTTCCTTATCACCCCCATCTTCATTATCATTATCATCACCTATCAATCTTTCCCACCATAAACTACTTTCACTATTTTCTGAAGATTGAGGCAATGTGAACATGAGAGAGTTTTTGCGCTGATCACTAGTTGTGTCGCCAACTATCTCAATATCATTTTGGCGGTTAGACAAGAAAAAGTATTTATTAGAGAAGGTCCGAGGTCGTGGCTTGATGATGTTGTTTCTTGTTATCTTTGGTGTTGTAATTTCTTTTGATGAAATTTGCTTCTTAAGGTGAGTGTTCCAATAATTCTTTACATCATTTGCAGTTCTTCCTGGTAATCTTCCGGCAATTAATGACCATCTGCATATAGCATTCAATACTTTTCTCAACTACCCAAATGATCTACTTATTTTTCACATGTATAATACATGTCAAGCAATCATTTAATACAAAAAAAGAAAAAAAGAAAAAAACAAGTTAATACTATAACTATTATATCATAGAATATTTTTTTTGATCTTAGAATATAATCTTTCTTTAAATGACCGACTCAATAATAAGCTTCTATATATGTATGTATTATTTAGAGGAGTAATAAGTTTTAGAATGATTTGAATTTCCACCACATAATTCTAATGATTCTAATAAGTCGGGCTCTAACGATGAATGACCAAATTCATTTGGTCATTCAAGTTCTAGGTAATCACTACTGAATCCAATAATACTTTCTATAGTTATTGTATATTTAACTTTTTTATTGTTAAAATTGTTAATTATTATTATATTAATCAATAAGGAGATGAGTAAAGTTATTATATAATACATTTTTTTTAATAAACACTTAAATAAAGAGAATAATAAATGTCAATAATCAAGAAAATGAGGCTATTAGTGGTTCAAA
This sequence comes from Euphorbia lathyris, assembly GCF_963576675.1. NCBI lineage: Eukaryota > Viridiplantae > Streptophyta > Magnoliopsida > Malpighiales > Euphorbiaceae > Euphorbia > Euphorbia lathyris. The sequence goes on along the minus strand of NC_088916.1, from coordinate 74,084,156 downwards.
TATATACTAAAAGGTTGTTAGATAGAGTTAAATTTTAAAAAGTAAAACGCATGCTGGATATTTATTTAATTTTTTTTATCGAGTTTGGATGATAAGATATCGAGGGATTCAACTTGCTGAAATAGAAATAGAAATTTTTACGTATAAATAAAAAAATAAATTTCCTCACTAGGAGAAAGAGAGTAAAAGTAAAAAAAAAAATGATAGAAATTGATTTCTAGTACGTTTTTTAAGCTAGAAATCGAATTTAGAAGAACCTACTGAAAATGAATTTTGATATTAGGGGAGAAAATCGATTTGGCGATTCTGATTTTGAAAATTGTGAAATTGGAGAGGAAAATATCGAGTTTGAAAGAACTTAATGAAACTTAATTTCTATAATTCCTTTTTACTTTTAAATTTATATCTCTCATAGTTAATAAATTCTTATTTATATTTATCCATGTTAACAAGCCAAATCGTCCTAACGATGTAAGCAACACAAACTCGACGGAAAAGTTAAATAAGAGTCTGATCCATAATAGAATCATTGATCAACGATTCAATGTAAAAAAATAATTAATCAAATATTTGATCCTTAAAATACTTAAAATTCAGAGTTTTAATTATACTTTTTGCCTTTTTAGAATTTACTAACTAGTGCTAACCATTAATTTTAATTTTATAATTAATGGTTCAAATTCAACATAACTTCTCATGTTCAACATTTATCACACTGTCTCCGAGAAATTTATTACTAATCTATTTCAGCTTTTCAAAACAATGTTTAACGTTTGACTTTAAACAACGAGAAATATAGTGTTTAGTTAGGTTTAAAAAACAGCAACTTTTAGCTTTCATTGATAAAAACATCTGAGTTTCAGAGTTTTTTACAAAAAAAAAATATATATATTTTTAGAGTTTTTCATAAACAACTGTATGTAGTTATTTGATATTAACAAAATTATCTTTTTTATTCATACAAAACATATTTTTTCCTTAACATTATTTTTCTTTCTATAATATCATTATTGAAAGAACAAAATTTTGTTGCGTTAAATAAAATTTCATTTTAAATTTTTTTATTTAGATTATTTTTACTAATTTATGTATTATATTTTTTTTACTTTAGAATTTATTTGTTGATTAATTTAAAAATGCTCATATTAGACATTTTATATACTAATAACAACAATTGAGCATAACTTTACCAAACATTAATAATTAAATAGCTAATAATAAACAACTAATAGCAATATCAAACAGCTTACTGCAACCGCTAACAATAATATCAACAACAACAACTATTAGCTGAACCAAATAGACCATTAAATTAAATTTTGAGGAGTTTGTATCAGTCTTTGCTTAAAAAAAAGAGTTTGTGTCAAAATCCAACTTCAACAGTCTCTTAACTCCTCGAATCACTGAGAGACTCTCCAATAGATTCTTAATTCCCTCTTTAAAAATGTCTTAAAGGTGTATTATTTTTAGGAAAAATTATAAAAATAAATCTCATGGTTTGATCGATTTAAAAAGACAATACACGTAGTTTAAAGTTTGCAAATAGGTGTTTGTGTTTTTTACAATTTACAAATTCAGCCATTCCTTTAAAATTGTTGTCGTGATTACTTACCCAAAATAGAGCGATTTGTAACAGTTAAAAAGAATGATTTTGTAAATTATCCAAAATTCAAAGTTTAACTTTGCAAAAAAAACTAAATCACAATTATGGTTTGATTGAAAAATTGACTGTACAATTCACAAAGTACAAATTCATGTTTACAAACTTTTAAATCGCGACGAGTGATTGCAAATCGGTTAAATCCCCAGATTTTTTGTTTTTATTAAAAAAATTAAAGTGATAGTATGAAATAGACCTCGTCATGGGCCGGACTGGGCCGGGCCTGTCGGGCTTGTGATCAAATCTGATAAGCCCAAGCCCAACCCAAGCCCAGCCCAAGCCCACACTAATATAGTCGGACTCGGGCCTAAAAAAGGAATCCCAAGCCCGTCCGCCCAAGCCCATATCTAAATTAAAAAAAAATCAATTAAAATAAAATACTAACTTTTTTTAATAAAAAATAATAAACATAATAGTTAATAAGTTTTAGAAAACTAATTGTAAATTGTAAATACTGATTACTTATTTAATTATCTATAAATTTATATATGTAGGGTTTTTATGGACTCATTTAATTTATATAATTAAATTTATAAATACATATATATATAACGGGTCGGGTCGAGCAAGGCCCGCCAGGTATTTACATAGCCCAGGCCCGCCCATTTACTAGGCGGGTTTAATCGGGCTTGGACCGGGCCGGATCTGACACTAATTTTATGTGTCCAGATCCAGCTAAATGGGTCTGGACTCGGACCGGGCGGGCGGGCTTATCGGCCTATGGCGAGGTCTAGTATGAAATAATGAATGGTCCATTGGTAATTTCGAAAATTGTAACAAGTGATAGGATAGGTTAAGATGTGATATGTTTTCTTCTCGTAGGGAGACAAAACAAAGTGCCCCTTTTCTACGGTATTTAATTTGATACAGTAGTGGTGGAACCGGCAATAAATCAAAATAGGTAAATTACACTCATAGCCACTCAACTTTATTCATTTTAACTTTACACGGTATGCCACTAAACTTTAATGAACATCTCAAAATAATCATTAACGACCTTAAAATGAAAATATTGAAGAATTAAGTTATTTAGAAACACATTTTTCACGAAATTATATTTTTTATTTTCAAAAATCACCATTTTTAGATATTTCTCTTTTTAAAGGTCAACTTTCTCTCTCCTAACCAAACCATACCTAAATGACTTCAACCGAAAATTTTGAAGAATTAAACTTCCATAAAATATTATCAATTCTTGAAATTTATTATTCTAAGGCTGTTAACGATCATTTTGAGACGTTGATTGAAATTTAATGGATGTAATACTAAAAAGTACAAATTTGAATGGTTTTTAAGTTACGATTTGAAATTTAATGATCATAACGGTAAATAAGTAAAATTCAATGAACATAGATATAATTTATGGCATGAACATTTCAAATATAATCAATAAACAATTAAAAAAGATAAAAAAAAACTAAAAATGTTATTCTTTCTTAGAATTGTATTTAAGTATTTAATTATTGAATAAATGAATAATTAATTTTTAGAATGTAACAACTAAATAAATGAATAATTAATGACTGAGATTACTCCACATGAAAATACAGCAATGGAAAGAGTTTATAGTTGATAGAGTATTACCTGTTACCTAAGAGCTTATGGAGGCGCATAATTAAATCAACTTCATCAAGTGCAAAATCACCTCTTTTAATATTTGGTTTAAGGTAATTCAACCATCTTAGTCGACAACTTTTTCTGCATCGGTTCAAACCTGAAAATACCATATTTAAGAAGAGAGCTTGAAGAAGTTAATATATAGGGCTAATTTCAAATATAACCCATGTGGTTTCAAGTTTTAGTAAATAAATACCTGTGGTTTGATTTCGAGCAAATAAATACCTGTGGTATGCTCCGTTTTTTAAAAACGCGGAAACAGATAATGACGCCGTCTATATGCTGACGTGGCCGAGGGTAATTTAGTCAATAAGAGTTAATTCTAAATAAATTGTTGTGGTTTGCGTGTTTTTTATAAATAGGTACCTGTGGTTTGGATAGTTTTACAAATAGGTACCTGTGGTTTGGATGTTTTTGTAAATAGGTACCCATGGTATAACAAACCATAAACAAAAGCTTAATTTAGACAAATACATGCGGTATAACAAACTATAAACAAACGCTTAATTTAGGCAAATAGGTACCCGTGGTATAACAAACCACAATATTTGCCTAAATTAAGCATTTGTTTATGGTTTGTTATACCACGGATACCTATTTGCAAAAACATCCAAACCATGGATATCTATTTGCAAAAAATATGCAAACCACAAGTATCTATTTGCAAAAAACACGTAAACCACAACAATTTATTTGAAATTAATTTTTATTGACTAAATTACCTTTGGCCACGTCAGCATATAGACAGTGTCTTTACCGTTTCTGCGTTTTTAAAAAACGGAGCATACCACAGGTATTTATTTGCTCGAAATCAAACCACGTGTATTTATTTGCTAAAACTTGAAACCATAGGGGTTATATTTGAAATTAACCGTAATATATATATGTAAAAGGGTACCTGCACGAAGAGGAACGCGATGCCATTGTCCTTCACCATAGTTTCGGATGCATACCCTTAGACGATCATCTTCTTCACAAGTCCAAGCTCCTTTTCTGATGCTTAAGGTATGCTCCATTTCATGCATAAGATTTTATGGAAACAACCTACAAAGAGCTATAAATAGATGAAAAGCAATATAATCATGACGACGTGCGTACTTCTTGACCACCCCAATCATTTCATTCATAAATGTCGGTCAACTACTCTCAATCTCCTTGTCTTAATGAATGGAATGGCCTCATTTTCCACTCCTTAAATATTTGCATATTTCATCTCTTTACTTTTACAAAATCCATACCCGTTTACGCTTCACATATTTATATAAAAATAAAAGGACAATTACAAAACTAGCACCTTTTAAGGTGTTAATTTTCTTTTCTAACTCCTTTTGAAAAACTAACCAAAACTAACACATTTCAACAAGTAACTTCCAAGTTTACCCTCATCTTCTTCCTTAACATAACTGTGTATTTGTCTTTCCCATTCTCTCTCTTTCTTGCGCTCTCTCTCTCTAAAGAACAGAACGACTACGAATACTACAACAATCAATCCAACCCACAATTCATATAACAAAATTTCTACAATTATATAAGTTTTTCATTGGGTTTTAGTTTTATTGAAAAGATTTACAGCTTAGTCCATTCATCGTTAAGGTGAACGGCGAACGGAAGAGGAGGAAGAAGCTACCCTTTTTCCGGCAATCTCGTCCCAATATATATTGTTTCTCTTCCCTTTTCATGTTTTTCGTGGTCGTGCGAACCCAAAAAACAGTATCATTGTTATCTGAAAATGGATTTTGGTTGGAATATCAGTTTCAGATTTTTCCCCGATATCTGTAGATATGTGTCAATATTTGTCGATATCTGTAGATATGTGTTGTCGATATCTACAGATATCTACAAATATCTACAGATATCTACAAATATCTACAAATATCGACACTATCGGGGAAAAATCTGAAACTGATATTCCAACCAAAATCCATTTTCAGATAACAATGATACTGTTTTTTGGGTTCGCACGACCACGAAAAACATGAAAAGGGAAGAGAAACAATATATATTGGGACGAGATTGCCGGAAAAAAGGGTCGCTTCTTCCTCCTCTTCCGTTCGCCGTTCACCTTAACGATGAATGGACTAAGCTGTAAATCTTTTCAATAAAACTAAAACCCAATGAAAAACTTATATGATTGTAGAAATTTTGTTATATGAACTGTGGGTTGGATTGATTGTTGTAGTATTCGTAGTCGTTCTGTTCTTTAGAGAGAGAGAGCGCAAGAAAGAGAGAGAATGGGAAAGACAAAGACATAGTTATGTTAAGGAAGAAGATGAGGGTAAACTTGGAAGTTACTTGTTGAAATGTGTTAGTTTTTCAAAAGGAGTTAGAAAAGAAAACTAACACTTTAAAAGGTGCTAGTTTTGTAATTGTCCCAAAAATAAACCATAAGCTTTGGATTATTTTGAAGGGTGATTAATTTATTAGTCCTTATATTTTGACAAAACACATTGTTTAGTTCCTATATTTTCAAAAACACATGGTAAGATCTCTAACCTTTTTCTCAGTGAACTATTTAGTCCTTCTGTCTGTTTGTTAGATTTTTTTACCGTTTATCACTTCAGAAATGACTAAATTACTCTTTACTATTTACCTTCAAACTTCAGAAGAGGAAATCCAATTTAGAAGAATAAGCTATTTGTATGGAGAACAAGAAAAAGAACAGACCCAATGCTTACGAATTTGAACGATTAAGAAGAAAATCAAGAAGAATAACACTCAAAGTTGATTTCAGATGCATTAGAGTTTAAAGGAAAGGAAAAGAAGAACGCAAATCCAAATTGACTAACAGAATCTTCATGAGAGTCTAACGGCAGAGACTAAACAGTTCATCGAGAAAAACGTTAGGGACTAAACAGTTCACCAAGAAAAACGTTAGGGACTTTATTATGTGTTTTTCAAAATACAAGGACTAAATAGTGTGTTTTGTCAAATATAGGGACTAATAAATTAATTACCCCATTTTCAACCATAAATTAACGTGATTTAAAAGTTTGTAAAGTGGTTGGTAAAAAAATTTAAAGAAAATTAATACTAATCTAGTAAAAAAAAATTAGTAAAAGTGGTCAAGTTAAGGGACCCTATTACGATACGACATTCGCGTCGCCTACGTCGTGCGAGTGCACTCTTAACCCGTGACCCAGTTACCAATCCGGTTTGATGTTCGGTCCGGTTCTGATAACAAAAAATTATTTGAATTTTGTGCAGGGAATGGCAGCGTTGCAATTATGGAATACCATATAAGCATCACATTTTTAGCAGTGTTAAGTATCATTTGATTTGAATATAGACATGCCTCTACAACATCTATCTATTATATATATAATGTGTGGAAACTAAAAGACACTTGTCAAACTAATAGAAGATTAGTAAACTGATGTGGCTTAATAAGAGAGCTTCTCCTGACGTGTAATTTTGTCAATTATTTAAGAATTATTCTATTTTTCTTTTTAAAGTTATATCTACAGAGTCGGTTCAATGCTTTCCCGTTTCTATCCTATCTCTATGTATTAGTATTTGAACTTTAACTATCCCTTATCTTTATCTACAGAGTCGTTTCGGTTCTTTATCTACAGCCCTATCTCTATGTATTAGTATTTCTGCCCTCTTTTTCTATTGGATTTCTAGTTTCATTTTGATTTTATGATCATTGATTCAAATTTATTTCTGTTGCCCTTCTGGTTTGTATTTCATTCCCAGCATTCAGATTCTTCATGTTAGGGCTGCTTTTATTCTTATTTTAGGGAATCTGTTAATATACCATATTGATCCAACTTCATAATGTCGGAGGATAAAATTGGTTTTAACTGCCATGTTAAGTAAAATTGTATAATTTTAGACGTTAGATTAAAATTATTTCGGACAGTAAACATTACGAGCATTTTTGCACCTTATACCTTTGATATTACCCCTAACTTACAGCTACTATTAAAATGATCTGAATAATAATTAAAGCATATCTTTAAATATACAAGAAGATATTAATTACTGAAAAATTTATATCTGAATATACATAACTCTTTGGGATTAGTTGCATTTTAGGTCTTATTTTATGATTTCATTTCTTTTTCCTGTACAAGAAATGAGAAATGAATGTAGAATGAGGTTAGTGGATCTTACAAAGTGATATGGATTCCTCTATCTCCTCCACTATGGGTTTGATGGTTCCCATTGTCTTCCCATCTCATTTCATGTATTCACCTTTTACAATGCCTGTGTCAATTTATTAACCTACCAATGTGTTATGGAACTCCTTCAACATGGTAACTATCCAGTAAACTTTCTACCATTTTTTTTCTTAAAAACAGTTCCTGATTTATTCCATTTGCCTATTTTCGTTAAGTAATAGGAACTCAAATGAAGTAATTGCTTTAGAGGAGCAACAAAATCTCAATGGAGGGACTGTAAGTAATTGCTTCTGAAATTGGAAATAAATTCAGCATTGAAACCACAGCTCATATGAAGTTATAAGCAGCAATTACATATTTATTTCGTGTATTATTTCCAAGGTCTCTGATCAAGAAGAAGAAGCTAATTCATGAAGCATTAATGAGATGTCATTGTTTTAGAATGCATCCAAGCTATTGAGAATGCTGCACAATTAATTCTACTCTTCTGTTACATATTTTTTAATTTACTGAAATTACATTAAACACCAAATATGAGTTGTTTTTTTAGGAGTCATTTTGTAAAACTCTGCTGATGTAAATATTTAATATTTTGACCATAGCTGTTTTCGGTTTAAGTGCAAATATATTCCTAAGTATCTTTAGGCTCATGTAAATGGTTCATGCAAATGTTATCTTTGTTAATTTCAAGTCATGTTTCATTTTGTGAATCCAAAAACATTCTATCATGTTAATTTATATATGTTGATTCATATTTTTTATTTCAAATGTCATTCCACAAAATATGTAATTTCAATTAGTCTATCTAATTATAATTTATTAATAAATAATTTAAATGTGGAGATATTAAATTTACAAATCCTGGATTTGTTTTTAAACACTTCACGATATAAATGAATCAAATTTGAAACTCCATAAAAAAAAACGAGATAAACTAAATACTTAAATAGACATTTCAAGTTATATATAACTTAATTAACTATTAGTTTTTTTTCTGTTAAAATTAACTATATATTTTATAAATTTTTATAACTATTCAAATTTTCTTAATCAATAATATGATAAAAAAATTCTAAAAAAAATATGATAAATTAAAATTCAATAAAATTAATATGATATATCTTCATTAATTAATTAATTCATAAATCCCTTACATATAATTTAACTGTTTAATATTCAATATTCTGAAGAAAAAAAATTGAAGTTTTGAATATTTTTCTCTAATACTTTCATTTGTTGAAATAAGAACTAATAAAAAAAATGAGATTATATGTGAAATTATTTTTATGAAAATAATCATAATATTTTTTTATAATATATAATTCGCGCAATGCGCGGGTACATATCTAGTTTTGATTAATGTACTTTGGTTGCTTGTATACAGGGGCAGAGAAAATAACAAAAAAAAAAATACTTACGGATGTCAGTTCCGTCGTTAAAAATAAAGGGTTTTTTTACACGAAACTCATGAATAGGATAGTATTTATATTTTAATCAATATGGAAAATTTAATTAATAAAATATCAAAAGCACTAAATATATTTGGAAAATGTCAGTACTTATTAATTTCAAAATTCCTACATTCTAGGATTGTTACGTGATTTGCTTTAAAAAAAATGGCTTAAAGCATTATTTGGCCCCTGACCTATTCAAAATTGTGTCATTTGGTCCTTGACCTATTATTTGGTCATATTTGACCATTCATCTATCTCATTTGGTGAAATTTCACCCAATTTGTATGAATACTTAATGAAATCGATATCTCATTGATAAGCACTTATATTTTGACACTTAAACTTGAAACGTGATATTTCTTAAAGTTTTTTTCCACATTAAGTGGAAATAATTAATTAGATTAAAAAAAGAAAAAACAAATCCTAAACTAAAATCTATTAAGTTTAAGTGTCAAAATATCGTTATTTATAAATGAGATAATGATTCGGTTAAGTTTGAATCCAAATTGGGTGAAAGTTCACCAATTTGGAATAGATCATGGGCCAAATGTGACCAAATAATAGGTTAGGGGCCAAATGACAAAATTTTGGATAGATCAGGGGCTAAATAGTGCTTTAAGCCTAAAAAATTGATGTTTTTTTTTAATTTGATAAACTTCAAATTAAAAATTTGCGCAATGCGCTTACATTAATAAAAAAGAAAGAAAAATCCCCACCAAACCCGGATGTGATTTGAACCCATGACCTCCCAAGGCATAGATAAGCTCTCAACCACTAGGCTAAAAGGTTCACCATATTGATAAACTTCAAATTATGTTCTAATATAATTGTAGATACTTTTTAAAAATTGTATGTGAATGTAAATTTTTCAAAAATAAACATTATGTCGTAATTCCGTGGTTTTAGTGTTGGGTTTTGCTTTGTTAATCAATGAATTGATTTCTGGCTTTGTTGATAATGATCATAATTGCCTATTTATGAAAGAAAGAGTGAGTGTGTTTAAAGAGAGAATGAAAATAAATTAAAGAGAGACGCGAGAGAATGATGAGATGGTGAATTTGATATTTTGTTTTTCTTTTGAGTTTTTTTTTATGATAATTAGATAATAAGAGCGTCAACTTATAAAATAAATAAAAATAAAAATAACGTTTTACCATTGGACTTTTGACTTTTTTTTACATCGTTAACTAGTTTGGACTATTTTTGCTAACGGAATGAACCACAACGTTTCAGTTTGCAAACTTTTAAACCAAACCACACAGTTTATTTTTTGTACTTTTTCTTTATTTTTTCTACTTATTATCTTTTTCATGTGGACATCCAACCAAAGGAGGATCCACTCTCGCACTAGTCCACTATGTTAGAGATAATAGTATTATTATCTCTACATTAATTATCTTGACACTAATTAGAGATTCACTTAGTCCATAAGTCTAATTAGGGTTATAGATAATTAGCTTTACACAATTAGAATTGTATTTACACTATACGTCTAATTAGGTCACTGAAACCTAATTAGCCTACACTTCTATACCTGACATATATATACAATTGATCAATGGAAAACCCTAATCAAGGGAATTATTTCGGTCACTCTCTCTCTCTCTCTCTATCTCGATCGATACTCTCTCTCTCTATAGTTCTTCATAAACTATTCCTTAATCCAACATGGTATCACGAGCAGGACACGGTTTAAACATGTCTGGCTCCACTCCCGCATCCCTAACTAGTGGCTCTCTCCCTCAATCGGCGGCTACTTCGGTTCAACAGCAGGCCGACTCTGTTTTTTCTGCCGAAATCACGCCGCCTGCGACGGTGTGTGCGGCGATCACGACACCTGGTACAGAATCATCTTTTCTGCAGACAACCGATGAAGCCAGTAGCTTCACTACACCGCCGCCCATTTCTGCTGTTCGACCAGCAACTCCAGTATTCAGTTTCAACACGGAATATACCGTGAATACGGCCTCTGCCTCTTCTCTCCAACCATCGTCAGGCTGGAGGTTTGAATCCCCATTTACGGCGCCGGAATCATCAACTGTGACTTCCACATATCTATTTGATAAGAATGATCGTGGGTTATTTCCGCGATCTCGTCAACACATTCCTTCACGTTCAACCGAGCAGCCGCAGCACCCACCACTGTTTCCTCCACCAGGTAACTTCTCTCAACCCCCTGTCTGCCCCGGATTTGGACCTCCCCCGTCTTACCACAGTTCCCAGCCACCGTCCACCTTCTATCCTCATACCTCTGATTTTTTTGTCCAATCCACCTCAAACCCATACCTTTAATCAATATCATGAGCAAATTGCTCCATCCCATTTTACTGGTTATTCAAATTCTAACAACAATACTGCTACTCAAACTCGTTCCCACCCCACTCATACCCGAACACACATCAAATTAACCCCTAATAACTACAAAGCATGGATAATGGCCATTGTGTCTACTCTAAAATTTCACCATTACTTTGATCACATCACAAGCAATGTCCCACCACCACCCAAATTCCTATCTCGGGGAGGTTTTACATCTGACAATACTAATGCCTTCATCAATCCTGCATACTCTGCTTGGGATGAATTAGAAAATGTTGTGATGTCTTTATTCTGCTTGGGATGAATTAGAAAATGTTGTGATGTCTTTATTGCTACATTCTATCACTGAAGAAGTTTACTCTATTATTACCTGCTTTCACTATTCACATGATATCTGGATTGCTCTTGAGAAAGCTTATGGTATAATTAGTGATAGTACACAGTTTCAATTAGGCATTGAACTATATGTGTTTGAACAGAATGATTTACCCATTAGTGAATATATGCAAAAACTTAAGACTATTCTAGATGATTTGGCTGCTTCTGGCAACCCATATCCCATGCATCTGCTACCTGCGCTACTTTACAAAAATGTGAGTGAAGTTTTTAAGTCCATCATTGATGCGCCTCCAGTACAGAAGGCTCACTAAGGGATAAGTGTACCACGTCGTTATCAAGTAATAAAATCTGGAAAGTCCAGGTATCGAATCCACAGGATTTATTCCTGCAAGTATCGAGCTACTTAGTCTCAGGTGTTATCTAGGCTGTGTGGGTTTTGAGTTTGTTTGTTTAAGTTAATCTACTCCTAGTTGAATTACTCTACTGCTAGCTAAGTTATTCTAATTCTAGTTAAGTTATTCTACTCCTAATTAAGTTAAACTACTCCTAATTAAGGTAAACTACTCCTAGGTGATCTTTCATTAAAGCAATTACCCAAAGGAACATGGTATGAACGATAATAATGAAGATAGGTTATTAGGTCAATTGATTAAAAACCTAATCTAAGTCACTTGTATTTAAGGCGATTAACCCTACTTACCTTCCTGAAGTTCCTAGTGCGTGATTCCCTTGTAAGGCCGAAACTAGGTCTAAGGCTCAGCAATTTGGGCTTAATCAACTAAGAGGTCGTCAATCTCCTAGGCTCTGACTAGGTCAGATTCAGCTCGCAATATGTGCCAACTAGATTTTGGGGCTTTTGAATGAGTTAAACCAATTAAATAAAGCGTAAGACAAAGATTAAATAAATAAATCATAGAACAAAATAAGAGCTAAAATATTATTAAGGATGAAGAACATTGTCACGGGGTACAATTAGCCTAGGATTAATAGACTGTATCAAGGGATAACAACATAATTACATGAAAGGAGATAAGAAAATCCCTTTCAGGGAACCTGTCTACACTGCAGCCGGCTTCCTAGGACTTAAGGACGGACCTTGAATAATCCTCGGTGAATGGAGCTTCGAAGGTGCTTCAATGGAGGTTGAAGGAGATGGAGGAGGTGGAGAGGATTCTTCAAGGGTGAAGGCTAAGGTAATTTACAATAATGAAAGATGTTTATTTTACAATTGGAAATTCCTATTTATAGACGCGGTTCGGGCCCTCTTTCTGACCTAATTCGTATCCTTTTACAGGTGAGAAGTCGTGGGGTCGATCGTGGCGTCGTGGGATCGAGAATGCCCAGAACGCCTTGCGCGACTGCTGGATGTCCCAAAACGCAACTTTCACCCGAACTCGTTCCTGTTTTAGCCTGCACATGCACAAAAACTCCAAATAACATTAGTTCTGAGGCTAAATTGACCTGCCAATCGCTCATTTTGAGTAAACACTCCATTTGGTGCGACTTTTGGCGAATCAATTAGCTATAAAAGATAATGGAAATTTAACGTACATGCCAATTTGGCCATCTTTGCCTAAAATAACCAGAAAACGAGCCTAAACAACGAAAAGTAAATAGAACATATACAATTTCTAACTAACTCACACAAAAGCATATAAATGAGAGAATTGCTCGCTTATTCATACAATAACGCTAAAAACCGTCCTAAAACCGTACCCAAAGATAGGGGGTTTTGACCCCTATCAAGCATTCAAAACCTCATAACTCAGAAAGGCCTTCACATAGATTACTATGAACTGTTGAGAACTTTGAAGAATGTTGAAGGGATGGTACAGTCCACATAAAAATCCAACTTCATGCTCCCTACGCAACATCAGAGTTCGTATGAAGCGAATGTGTCCACAATATCTCCTCCATCGGGTGCAAAAACAAAAACAAAAAAGCGAAGAGGTGGAAAATGCTTCAATCGTGGTGACCTTGATCATTGGGCAGATAAATGCAAAAGGCCTAAAGGGTTTGCAACACAGCACTCACGATCTGGTGCTCAAGCACATGTCGCATGGCACAACCCCATGGATCCTTTCAGTGGTCCGCCTCAACCATGGTACCCAGACACGGGAGCTACAAATCACATGACGGCTAATTCCAATCAACTGCAGCACATGCGTCCCTATCCTGGAAACAATACAGTTCATTTTGGCAATGGAAAAGGTTTGAAAATCTCTCATCTTGGAAAACTCATGTGAATAATCTAAAAATTTCTGATTTATTGTTACTACCTAAGCTCACAAAATCTCTACTTTCTGTTCAGAAATTTACTCGTGATAATGCATGTTTCTTTGAATTTTGGCCTAACCATTTTCTTGTGAAGGATCAAATTTCTGGGGAAATCCTATTACGCGGTCCGAGTAAGGATGGGCTCTATATGCTTCCACCCAACTTGAAAGAGGCGCTAGTAGGAGAGAAGGTGTTCTTTGAACGGTGGCATGCACGCCTTGGTCACTGTCAGAATCAGACAGTTAGCAGAATCTTGAAAGATAACAATCTATCGTTATTTTCTGATTATAAGTGATGAATTTACTCGTCTTAGTTGGGTATTCTGTTTGAAAAATAAGAGTGAAGTTGCTTTAACTTTTCAAAACTTTCTTGCAATGATTCGAAATCAAATCAATGCTCAAGTTAAAAATTTCTACTCTGATCTTGGGGGTGAATTTCAAAAATTACAACCCTTTCTTCAAGCAAATGGAGTTGTGCACAAAATTTCATGTCCTCACACACATGCTCATAATGGAATAGCTGAACGGAAAATTAGACATGTGGTAGACACGTGCTTAACAATGCTTGCCAATGCATCTTTACCATTGCATTTTTGGAACTATGCCATAATTCACAGTGTACGCATGGTCAACATTCTTCCTACTAAAACACTTCGAAATCACTCTCCTTATTTCTTGTTTCATCGAGAACGACCTAATTACTCAACTCTTCGTGTTTTTGGTAGTGGCATTTATCCGTTACTTCCTCCGTATAACAAAAACAAGTTTGATTTTCGTTCAAAATTATGTGTATACCTAGGACCCTCCTCAAATCACTCGGGAGATATATGTCTTGATTTCTCAACAAATCGGATATACATTTGCAAATTTGTGAAACATGATGAAGGAGTTTTTTCGGCAACTCAAGCAACGTCTGTTCCTCTCTCCTCTAGGGCAAGGGTGGAAGAAACAACACATGAACTACCGTCTCTACTTGGACCGTATCCAGGTAATCCTCCAAATCCCATTCTTTTTTCTCATGTATCTTCATCCCCATCTTCTACACCACATATGGTAGCTACAATGATAAACAATGAATCTGCTCCTGTTCAAAATAGGGATGGTTCGTCTGTTGTTCCGATTTTGAACAGAATTGATGTTGCTGCCCCGGTTAAATCTCACTCGCTGTCGTCTGAGGCAGGCGGAGTGTCTGCGATTCCCCCTTACGATGAGCATATGCCGAGCGCTCCTGATGAAGCTGCAGAAGGTTCGACGGAACAGGGGCAATTACACGGGACACATCGATCGGCACCGCTTGTTAGACGAGGTGCCGCGGCCTAATCTCCCGGGCGGACCGGGGGGTGGACAACCTCATGGCGACGTAATCGGTGATTGGCGCCGAAAGCAACCATTCGTGGAATCAAGCTGCTCGGCAGGACCGGAGCTCGGAGATATGGAAGAGTCGCCATCCACGAATGGGAAAATGAACACCGATCCCTTACGGGAGACCGGTGTGGGTTCGGGAAACTTAGGTACGAGCCGAGAAGGCTAGCTCCTTTCCGGAGAAAGGCTACTAGGCACCCCGACATCGCCCGGTTATGAACCACGGCCTCCTACTCAGCATGTTAATCGTATACTTCTTTAAGTTTAAAATTCATTTGAAACCTTTTCTCTCTTTTTTCAGAAACCGTTTTGAGCATATATTTTTGGAAAGCCATATTAGTAAAGAATCACCCATTTATATTATACATACACAGAGAAGGGGGAAGAAAGAAGTGATTTATTTACAACTTTATTTAAATGTCATGCCGTGTGTTTATTCTACACTAACTTATTTCCCCAAAACGAGTTTATTTACATGGTTCGCACCTTAATCACCGTTGGAACGATTTAGGTGCGTTTTAAAACCCCGATTAGTGA
Source organism: Euphorbia lathyris (assembly GCF_963576675.1). Taxonomy (NCBI): domain Eukaryota; kingdom Viridiplantae; phylum Streptophyta; class Magnoliopsida; order Malpighiales; family Euphorbiaceae; genus Euphorbia; species Euphorbia lathyris. The sequence continues at coordinate 74,068,468 of NC_088916.1, read as the reverse complement.
AGTTTACTCGAATCGCCGTTGGAATGACTCAAGTGCTTTGGAAACGTTTGAGACAAAAACCTTTAGTTAAGAAAACGTGGTTAAACATACAAGTCAATTTTATTTTGTACAAATCCTTTAAGAAAATGATTCAAGAACTCTATTATTCACAAAGAAAGCGATTTTAATTACCATGTTCACTTAATCCGCCTTTGGAACGGATTAAGGTTTTAAAACGTGGTGTTTTGGAAACGATTTGAAATATTAACAAAAAACAACTCCATTTATTTACATTAGGAACCTCTAAAAATTCATTAGTTTAAATAATCAAATTGAAAACTCTCTTTCTTTTGATTTATTTTCCCCTCTTATTTAATGGACTCTCTCTACCTATTATAATTACAATAATAAACCCATTTAAAGCAAGATTCATAATCAAATAAAGCCAATTTGAAACATGGACCCATGAATGATCCAAAAGAATAAAGAAAGTAATTCTAGCATATATATATACATTTAAATCAAAAAGACAATATGAAAATAAAAGTTAATAAAAGGAAACTATATAATACATATATGAAAATATTAGATAAAATACATTTATACTTTAAAGATGTGAAAATAGTAAATAAATCTCATAAATAAGAACATAACATTTACCCAAAATAATTTCATTCAATAACCAATAAAATAACCCAAATATCCCAAAACTACATATATACATAACTATTATAGTTTTAAATATCAAAAAATAACATATACTAATATCTATTGATTATTTCCCAAAATGCCCAAGTAAATAATCTTCAAAATAGGATCTAATATAACTCAAATGAATAAAAGAACAAATATATACATATACTTATGTTTTAAAAATTAAATAAAGAATGATATACAAACATCCTAAATAATTATATATACTAAACATCTAAAATAGTTTGAAACACATATATTACATAACTATACATATATATATTAAGGATTAAAAGCTTAGAAGTTGAGAAAAAGGGACTGAAATGGCATTTTTTGCGTTTTGGCAGATTTACCGACGGAAAATCCGTAGGTAAACAGCAATTAGTGACAGAAATGGCAAATTACAGCAGCACTCTAATTGTTTCCAGATTTATTCAAAAGCTTTAAATTAAATCTAATTCAATCGTTTTGGATTTCCGAACTACCAAAAATGGATCATAGTCAATAACGGAAGTTCCTAAAACGATGTTTTTATTTTAAAACATTATTTGGAAATTTCTTTTAAATTAGAAACTTATAATTTCAACGTTTTTCGATACCCGAACTACCTTTTTATCGGTTCACGGTTCGTATTGGGATATCAAAACGAGGTTTTCTATTTTAAAACAAAACCGAATTTTATTCAACACGAAACGAAAATTAAATAAATACGCTAATTAAATAAAACGTGATAAAATAAATAACTAATCAAATAAAGAAACTATAACATAAAAAATAAATAGAAGAAGAGAATAAATAAAATAAAATAAAAGAGTCTAGTCCTCGGATAATACCTTAAATTCGGTATCTGACAGTCGAAACCGATCGATTCCACGAGTCGCGGTCTTCCTTTTTTATATTTTTTAGTAAAAGTTTAACTTTAGAAAACTCGGAATTTTTGAGAAAAAAAATATTTTTCTCAAAAAAATTCACTCTCTCTCTAAAAATGTTTAGAGTGAGAAAGGCTCCAAGAAATCCCTCCTCCTTTTGCATTGGGATCCGTGCCCCTTATATAGGGAAACGGGTCCCGGAAACTTTGGGCGACGCCCGGGCAAAATTGGGCGTCGCCCAAAGCGCGGTTGGGCGCGCGCGCCCAACTGCCGTTGGGCGTCCGCCCGACGCGGTTGGGCGCTCGCGCCCCCCTACCTTTGGTCTTCCGCCCAACGCGATTGGGCACTCGCTCAACGGCCGCCGGGGCGCGCCTCGCGCCGTCGGGCGTGCACGCCCCGCGGCCGTCGAACTCGCGTTCCGCGTCGTCGGGCGTTCACGCGTCGTGACCATCGAACGCGTGTTTCGCGCTGCCGGTTGCACACGTCCCGTGGCCGACGAGCGCGCGTCCCATGCCGCCAAGCTCGTGCCTTGCTCGGACACCGAGAGCGTACTATTCATGGTTGGGTGCGTGCGTCCGACAGACGTCGAGCGCGTGCTTCGCGTCGTCGAGCGTGCGTCCGACTGTCGTCGAATGCGCGTCGGCCGCCGCTAAGCACTCGCACCGTGCCGTTAAGCATTCGCGAGCTATCCGATCGACAACAGCGACCGACTGTAACTTATTTATTTTATTATTTTTGAAACTTTCGGAATCAATCGCTTCAACCGTCTTGTTTTCAGGTTTTCGTCACAGGTCCTCCGACTCGGTGTCTACAGTTGCCCCTACTTTTCTATTTTGACAGTGATGTGTGTGTTTTGAAAACGTTTTTTTGCTAACATAACACATGCAATGTAAAACATATAAAAGTAAAAGACACGTAAAGAGTAGGAGGGAGCATACCTGACCTTCGCGCTGCGCGCTCCGGTGTCGTTCTCTGATTCCTTCCATCGTCACCTTTGGAGTGGCCGTCGATGAATGTTCTTTTCTCGGAATCTAGCGTACGTTGGTTATGGGTAAGAATGGCTCAAAAGCAATTTCGGTCTACGACCGTTAATGGGATGGCTCAAAAGCAACTCGGGTCTGCGACCGCGAGTAAGATGGCTCAAAAGTGATCCTGGTCCACGACCGCGGGTAAAATGGCTCAAAAGCAACTCCGGTCTGCGACCGTGAGTCAGATGGCTCAAAAGCAACTCTGGTCTGCGACCGTGAGTAAGATGGCTCAAAAGCAACCCTAGTCCATGACCGCGGGTAATATGGCTCAAAAGCGACCCTGGTCCACGACCGCGGGTGATATGGCTCAAAAGCAACTCCGGTCTGCGACCGCGAGTCAGATGGCTCAAAAGCAACTCCGGTCTGCGACCGTGAGTCAAATGGCTCAAAAGCGACCCTGGTCCACGACCGCGGGTAATATGGCTCAAAAGCGACCCTGGTCCACGACCGTGGGTAATATGGCTCAAAAGCAATTCAAGTCTGCGACCATGAGTCAGATGGCTCAAAAGCGGGGATTGTTTCTGGATTTTCGTACAACACTGTTGTCTGTATTTTCTCACTGGAGCTATCATCTCGGAGGTTCAATGGGAACGTGTTTTAGTCTGAAATGATATAGACTAATGATTGTTTTTCTGTTGGCTGTCGTCTGTACTTTGACTGGTGTCACTGTTCTGTAAAAATTGACTTTTGTCTGGAGTTCATGTCTTGACAATATTGGTCGCTGTCTGGGAGAAATGCAAGCTGAAACGGATGGCAAATCGGAGGTCTGTGCACCTAGTAATTAATTATTTACTTTTTACCTTTATGTCAAATCGTACCTTTTTCACTATCTACGGGAATGTCATTCCCTCTCCCTATATAAAGTGGTGGGGTTTCATTTCAACCCCACACCTTCTCTCTCTTCTTTCTCTCTCTAGACTTCGATTTGGATTATTCTCGGGATGGATTTAGATGAATGGGATGGCACTAGAGGCATGGACGAGGTTTACGTAAACCTAGATAGAGTGGAGCCCTTCCACGACCCTACGACGCATCTGAGCCGGACACACTGCAACGAGGTAAGTAATTTCTCACTTTTATTTGATTCAAACTCTAGGCTTTAGTATTCCTATCCGAACATGATTTGCATGCTAACCTTTAGACTGCCTTAGAGGACTTTAGCTAGAAAACATGAATTCCTTGACTTACAAGTAACACCTATTTATTTCTGCGTGAGGATGCGCGCTATATGCATGTGAATAGTGACACTACGAATTTATGCATGCTAACAGTAAAAAACAATGTGAATAGTAAAAACGTGAATAGTGCACGTGAATAGTAAAAACTTAACTAATACATGTGAATAGTAACACTTAACTAATGCGCGTGGATAGTAAAACTTAACTAATGCACGTGAATAGTAAAAACGTGAATAGTGCGCGTGAATAGTAAAGACTTAACTAATGCACGTGAATAGTAAAAAAACATGAATAGTAAAAACTTAGCTAATGCACGTGAATAGTAAAAACGTGAATAGCAAAAACTTAGCTAATGCATGTGAATAGTAAAAACGTGAATAGCAAAAACTTCACTAATGCACGTGAATAGCAAAAACTTCACTAATGCACGTGAGTAGTAAAAAAAACGCGAATAGTAAAAACTTAACTAATGCACGTGAATAGTAAAACCTAATCTATGCTTCTTGTCAATGCAGACGAGAGTGGATTAGAGAATTGACTAAACCTTACATGAATGACCCTAAAGGAGAGATTTTTACAGCAAGTTGGTCCTAACTGACCGGATGTCTCTAGGTTAGATAATGAAAGAATACCTAGTCTTAACGCGTTCTCATTAATTGCATGCTTTAGGAACTGTATTTAAATTTTCTTGTCTCGTTCTTTTTAGTTTATTGAGATTTTCGGGACCACCGCCGAGATTCACTCGTGGTATGCTAGGCTGGGTGCCGCGACGAGAGCCCGCGTGCGCGAGTTGGGCTTCGAGCCTTTTATTGCAGCGTTGCCCCGCACCAACGGGGTATGTGATCGTTTTGGCCTACGGGCCTTATGTGAGCGGTGGGTTGACTCGACCCACACCTTCCACCTTTCTTTTGGGGAGATGACCATCTCGCCCAGAGATTTTTCACTGCTGACAGGGTTACGAGGGAGCAGCACTCCTGTTCCCTTTCATTTTGATATGATGCGACCACGGGTCGACCTTGCTAGGCTTGCTGCCTTGATTGGACCGGGAGTTCGCCCATGCGCCAAATCTACTCCGGTGAAGTTTGTTTCCACCGCGAGCCTCTTGAGTCGGCGAGATTTCTGCGAGACCGACGATACCGACTTGGTGGTTCGTAGTTTCTTGGTATATACCCTGAGTGAGACGATTTTCCGCACGAAGGGTGGAAAGGTACACGCGGGTCTCATTCAGGCACTCAGCGATTTGGATGCGGCGGCTTCCTATGATTGGGCGGGGGCAGGCTTAGCCTTTCTCTACAAATTTTTGGATCTGACTTGCCGGAAGCGCAAGGATTTCGGTGGTTACACCTTTGCTCTGCTGGTACGTGACGCCTTCTTGACTTGCCCGTCTTATCTTCTTCGCGTTTTTCACACTCCTAGTCCTTGTTTTTACCGCAGGTGTGGGCGTATGAGAGGCACATCCTTCCCAGCCGGTCTCGACCTCGACCGAGAGTACCGAGGCCGCCTTTCATGACCCGATGGAGAGATTTTGACTTGGGCACCGAGAGGAGTCGGATGGTGCCGCGGCTCCTAGATTGGATCGACTCGCTGACCCTCAGACAGGTAGATTTTTCCTAGTCGTGCTAGATTTTTGTTTGAGTCTTTCTGACTTTCTCTTTGTGCATTTTTTTAGATTAAGTTCAGGTGGGACGACCTCGACTTCGGTCCCGATTATACGTATGTATCTATGATCCAGGAGCAGCAGTGTGTGCTCACCGGCCCCTGCGTGCGGGCATGGTATTTGGGGGACCGAGGCATCACCGGAGTTAGTGACGCCCACTGGACACCGGGTGAGATTCCCGTTTCTATGTTCGCGGTGCGGACCATGCCCCTATCGACCATTCGTCAGGACCTGACCCGTCGGTTTGTTGGTAGAGCGGTGTGGATTCACGCCGGGGGCCGCGAGCTTTACTTATCTACTCTGCTGTGTGCGAGGGATGCCGCGGCGGCAGCGATGGAGGTGGATCCGGTGGCAGATGTATTTTCGAGGGAGGCTGTCGCGACAGTCTTTGGTCAGGAGGAGGTCCCGGTAAGTGGTTCCGCCCCCTTCTCATTTTACCATTTCATTCATGAGATGTTTAGAGGTTTTTATTGTGTGTTTTTTTGCAGGAGGGATCCTGGAGGAGTGCCCATTTATCCGATTTCTTTGACGGCACTCGAGCTCAGACGTCTGTGTGCGAGCAGCCCTACTATGTCGGCGAGTCCTCCAGCGCTGCCCGACCGGAGAGGTCTTCCCTAGGTGTGACCCTACCAGACTATGGGAGAGACTTTGCCACGATTTGTTATGACGAGTTCGGGGCCGCTTATGCGGGATTCGAGGTGGCTCCTCCCATCTTCTCCTCGAGGGTCCCATTTGATCCCTCAGACGCTTCGCTGACTACGAGGGAGACTTGTACGGATTACGTGGGGCTGTCTGGTTATCTCCGAGACCGCCTCAGCTTGCGCTGCACCGATCACCTGGTATGTATCATTACTTTACTTTAGTGTAGTGGAATGTATGCATGTATGTATGATTTATGTTCGTGCTTATGCTGCTTCTTATTTTTATCCGCTTTTTCCTTCTTTTTCTTTAGAGTGATCTGCATGCCCATGAGCGGAGACAAAGCGAGTTAGTGTGGGAGGCCGATGCCCGAGTTGGTCAGGTGTATGAAGAGAGGAACGACCACTGGTCGGGGGTGATGCGACGGGAGACTGAGGGTCGCCTTACTGTCGAGGAGAGGGCGCGTGATGAGTCGATCGGACGCCTTGCTGCCGAGGAGAGAGCACGAGTTGCAGATGAGAGAGCACGAGTTGCTGATGAGAGAGCACGAGTTGCTGATGAGAGAGCACGAGCTGCTGAGGAGACACTATCTGCGGAGCGGGCGTCACATTTGAGGGAGTTTGAGGACTATTGGGCCTTCCCTCCGTATTAGGCTCTTTATGTATTGCTTTGTAGTTTTTTATTAGAGTTTCCCCGATGTATAGCTGATGTATAGGGAGTGGGGTGGATATCAGGTAGGCTTTTTATGAAAAGTAAGATAGGAAATGTATAACTCATGATTCATATTACCATGCATTTAGTAGATTATGATGATTCCAATCATTCTCGTCAAATATATTCATGCCCTTTATTTATTTACAAACAACAGAAATACTTAGTCTCTTATACATCGTTTTTGTAACTGCTCAAGTCATAACTATTGTTACCAGGACCCGCCTTTCGGTTTTCGGATCCCGGCGATTTTTCTCCTCTCCTTTTACTATCCCGGAATTTTTAAATGAGTGCCCTTTCGGGTTTTCACCCATTGGGATTTCCCTCGTTGTTGCATAGGTCGCCCTTTGCGGGTTTTCAACCTATCGGGAATTTTTCTTTCTTTTTCTCTTTTTTTTTTTTTTTTTTTATGAAAAGTATTTCTTAAGCCTATCCAGGTTGGTAGGTTCGGAGAATTCCATGCCGTCCATGGTAGTTAACTTCATCGCTCCTTTGCTTAGTATCTTCTTCACGACGAATGGCCCTTCCCAGTTAGGTTTAAACTTGCCCCTAGGGTCGGTGCGTCACATGAATCTGTTTCAGCACCAAATCTCCTTCTTTTATAGGACTGGTCTTGACCTTTTTATTGAAAGCTCGAGCCATCCTTCTTTGATATAACTGTACATGGTAACGAGCTTCCATCCTTTTCTCGTCAACCAAAGCCAACTGCTCATATCGCTTCTTCACCCATTCCGTCTCAGGGATTTCTGCTTCCATTGCGATTCTCAACGATCGCTTTTCGATCTCAATCGGAATGACTACTTCTGTTCCGTATACCAAGGAGAATGGCGTTGCCCCAGTCGAGGTTCTGACTGTCGTGCGATAAGCCCATAATGCGAGTGGGAGCTGCTCATGCCAATTCCGATGTGATTCCACCGTTTTTACGAGAATCCTCTTAAGATTCTTATTAGCTGCTTCTACTGCCCCATTAGCTTGTGGACGGTACGGAGAAGATCTGTGATGTTCAATGCCATATTCTCGGAAAAGATTCCTTACTTCCCCCTGAAACTGGACCCCGTTATCCGTAATCATGTGATGAGGCACTCCAAACCTGGTGATCAAGTGTTTTTCAATGAACTTTTCTCATCTGCTTGGATCCCAGTTTGCTAAACGACTCTGCTTCTACCCACTTGGTGAAATAATCGATGGCGACAGCAATAAACTTATGTCCATTTGAAGTGTTAGGCCTTACTTCACCGATGATGTCAATGCCCCAAGCAGCGAATGGCCAAATAGGTGCTAGCACATGTAGTTCCATGGCCGGAAGATGACTGCAATCGCCGTAGATTTGACAATCATGGCATTTCTTTGCATACTCGTTACAATCTCTTTCCATGGTGAGCCAGTAGAAGCCTTGCCTAATAATTTTCTTAGCTAGTACTGCTCCCCCCATATGGGCTCCACAAATTCCTGAATGTACTGATTCCATTGCCTCACGGGCTTCTCCCGCATCCAAGCATCTTAATTGTAATCCGTCAATGTGCCTTTTGTAAAGCAAGTCGTTATGGATGACGAACTGACGAGCTAGCCTTCTAACCACAGCTTGATCCCTAGGTTCTGACTCTGCCGGATATGTTCCATCTTTCATGAAGTTCACGATATCGAAATACCACGGTTTTTCATCTGTCCCTAACAGCATTACGTCTTCGTAGCACGGTTTGTGAGATCTTCTCAATACCAACGGTTTTGAAGCAAGGTTCCGGGGATTGTCCCAAACTGACACCAAAGTGGCCAAGGCATCCGCTGCCTGGTTCTGTGCTCGAGGAACATGATAGAAACAGCATTCTTTGAATCTTTGTGCCAACCCTTCTAGCTGATCGAGGTACGGACGTAGTCTTTCTTCTCTTACCTCCCAGTTTCCTTGTGCCTGTTCGATGATCAACTTTAAGTCACCCCAAATTTCGACATATGACGCTCCTAGTGCCGCTAATGACTCTAAACCATAAATGCACGCTTCATACTCGGCCATATTATTGGTGAGAGGGAAGGATAACTTCTTGGCCATCGGGATCCTTTCTCCTTCTGGTGAAGTAAGCAGTACTCCTACTCCGGCTCCGTTCGAATTAACTGCTCCGTCGAAGAACATTTTCCACGGTATAACTTCGATTGCGTTCAAGTGCTCATCGGGGAAATCATAGCTTATCTCTTCTTCCTCTGCATTCAGGGGTTGGTTGGCCAGAAATTCTGCCACGGCCCTCCCTTTGATAACCTTCTTCGTCACATATTCAATGTCAAACTCGGACAAAAGCAACAACCATCTGGCTAACTTCCCCGTCAAGGATGAAGTTCGGTATAGATACTTCACGGGGTCCATCCGAGAAATAATGATCACTTTATACGATTGGAAATAGTGCCGCAGTTTCTTTGTCAACCATACTACTGCCACACATGTCTTTTCGATCATGTTGTACTTGAGCTCGTACTCCAGGAATTCCTTACTCAAATAATACACCGCGTGCTCCACACCGGTGTCTCCCTCTTGAGCCAACATTGCCCCAATAGATCGCTCTTCAATTGCTACATAGAGGAGAAGCGGCTTTCCCAGTTTAGGCGGTCTCAGCACTGGCGGATTAGACAAATAGTTCCGGACGCTCTCTAGAGCTTGCTGACACTTATCATTCCAAGTAGCGGGTTGGTCTTTCCTTAGCAACTTAAAGATTGGCTCGCAGATTGCGGTGAGTCTCGCTATGAACCGACTGATATACTGAACCTGCCCCAGAAACCCTCTCACTTCCTTCTCATTTCTCGGCGCCGGCATCTCCTGTATAGCCTTCACTTTATCAGGATCCACCTCGATTCCCTTATTTCCGATTACATAGCCTAAGATTTTCCCCGACGAAACGCCGAAAAAGCACTTCTTCGGGTTTAACCTTAGCTTGAATTCTGCAATTCGGGCCAAAAACTTCTCGAGCGCGGCAAAATGCCCTTCTCTTGTCTCTGATTTGACCATCATATCGTCCACGTAGACTTCTACCTCCTTGTGTATCATATCATGGAACAGTGCTGTGGCCATTCGCTGGTAAGTTGCCCCGGCATTTTTCAAACCAAACAACATTACTCTGTAATAGTATGTCCCCCACTCGGTTGTGAACGAGGTTTTTGCTTTGTGCTTTTCGGCCATCTGAACTTGCATGTAGCCCATGAAACCATCCACATTCGTGTGTAAGACGCTTGACGCTGCACTGTCGATCAATACGTCGATATGAGGCAATGCGAACTCATCCTTGGGGCATGCCTTGTTAAGATCTCTGTAATCAACGCACATCCTCACTTTGCCGTCCTTTTTTGCGATTGGCACCACATTTGCGACCCAAGGGGGATAGTCGATCACTTCGATGAATCCTGCTTCTAACTGCTTCTTCACCTCCTCTCTGATCTTATCTGCCCATTCTGGTCTCAAACGTCGGAGCTTCTGCTTTACGGGCTTTGCTTCGGGGTAAGTTGGAATGCGGTGAGTTACGATAGATTGATCAATTCCAGGCATGTCTTCGTATGTCCATACGAATACAATTTCGTATTTTTTAATTATTCTCTCGAATTCTTTTCTCTCTTCAATAGTTAATTCTTGAGCAATTTGTATAAGTTTAGGATTTTCATCCGTACCAAGATTGAAAGTTGACATTTCTATTGCATTGATTTCAAATGTAGGCATGTTATATGAATGAGAATGCATGAAATGATCATGATCAACATCAAGCAAGTAAGCAAAATCAGAATTCATTTCATTGATAGCATGGGTGATTACATCATCTGATTCAAACAAAGCAGTAATACAATTTTCATCATCAGGGTCTTCGGACTTCTCATGAATTTTGGAGGTACTAGGCTCATCTCCCGCTCCTGCAGTTGCTTCAATGGTGATGACTTGCTCCTCGGCATTCAAATCCAGCATCATAATCTCCTCGACAAAGCAGCTCGCCTTTCCTTTGCCCCAGTCGGCAACATCATTGAAGATTTCGAACCCCGGCAGAATCTTCCCTTCTGTGCTAGTCCATGCCTCGGGGGTCCCTGAATACGCCTTTCCATGCCCCTCGTTCACGAAGTACTTCCTTAGGCCCACTTTTCTTTCACCACTCACATTGGACGGACCTCCCTGCTCATATCCCAAACCCCTCCGGGTTTTCTGACTCTTAAAGTCCGGAAATTCTGGCAACCCCTGATGGTGTGCTCCTAAACCCATTCCTGGGATGAAACCTCCCTTCATCATCTTCACCACATCGGTGGTCATGCTTGATTCGTAAATCCCGAAGACTTGGAATCCGAAGAAAAGTTGAGGCTCAATTCCCAACGCTGCCACCGAGCTCAATTTCTCAGCTCTAATTGTCACTATCTCCTCCCCGAAGGGGAATTTAATCATTTGGTGGAGCGTGGAGGGCACACCTCCCAACTTATGGAACCAAGGGCATCCCAACAGTACGGCAAAGGTTACCGGGATATCCAGCACCATGAACTCAGTTTCTTCCTCATGCGGCCCCACTTTCAACTTGGCCTTGAAGACTCCTTCAATGTGCCTACGGCTATCGTCATATGCTCTAATCACAGTTTCAGAAGCTGTCAAATCTCCTCTCTCCACTCCCAACTTTGACAAGAGTTTCAACGGGCAAACATTAATGGCCGATCCATCATCGACCATCACACAGCTAGTCTTCTTTCCGTTGATTTCCGCTCGGATGTACAAAGGCTTATTGTGAGCCTTCCCCTCTTCTGGGAGATCCTCGTCAGTAAATGTGATTTCAGCCTTCTTTCGGGCCATAATTGCTCCCACTAGCGCTGCCGGCTCAGTATCGGTGGAAATAACCAGATTCTGCAACTCTTTCATCAGGTTCTCACGATGGTACTTAGAATGGCATAAGACTTCCCAGACTGTGGACTTAGCTTGCGTCTTCTTCAATTGCTCAAGAACTTGGTCATCGGGCTTAGGAGCCGACCCTTCTCCAATCTCGGTTTCTATCATAGGTGCCTTCCCCTCGGCCACACGGCATGATCTCGTCATTACCGCAATTTCCGACTCATCATCCGATTCGTCCCAAATGTTAATAGGAACCCTCCGATTGGCATCTTCCTCGTCCGAAGAACTCTCCCAAATGTCCACAACCATTAAATCCATGACGTGAGGAACATTCGGATTCAAGTAAAAGGGATCCGCCGATCCATACAAGGCCCAACCTATCAAGTCATCATAATCCCGGAGGGACACTCTACTCATCCTTCTGGTGGCCAACGGAATAGCACCTCGTTGTATGCACATAAGCTGCACCTTATCGCTCATTGTTTCATGACACTGCTCATAACGGTGCCTCCACCTTCTAGCATAATCCACAAACGGTTCCTCGGGGAATTGCCTAATCCTATCCAGATCGTCCAGGGATCCCGTCCATGGAACATACATCTCATATCTCGCCACAAAAGCACTTCTAAGCGGTACCCAATGACCCATTTCTTCCTCTGATAGACCTTGATGCCATAATAAGGCTTCACCCATCAAGGTTTCCGGAAAATGTTCATGCAACTCACATTGCGGAAATCCGGCGTCATACATATGATTGCGGAATAACCTCGCGTGCTCAACAGGATCCTGGTATCCACCATACCTAGGCATCGCTAACACCGCATCAGGCATTTGGTAAGACGGGGAATCAGGGGTTTGCTCCGTCAGCATCCATATTGTATACTCCTTGATAAATCTTTTCGTCATTGCCGCCCAATCGGTCTTAACATACATTGGCAACGACATGTACCACATTAACGGTTCACCCATCAATGAATTGCAAAACAAGCTAGTGATCTCTTCCTCTTTAAAACCCAAGGGTGCCATAGCCGACAAGTAGAAGTGAAGGTGCTCCATAGGGTCCTTATTGCCGTTATACTTACTAACCCTCGGTAGCGGATGTTTGATGGGTCCGATCTGCATCGCAAAGCGCTCCGCAGTTCTATCTTCAGCTTTTTGGTACTTTTCTAGAAACAAATCCGACAACCGATCCCAATCATGCTTGCAAGAGTCGGGTAATGAATGGAACCATTCCAGAGGCTCGCCTACCAGCGAATGGTGAAACCACTGGGCAATTTCATCTACTCCGAAGGATTCAATAAACATGTCGTGCATATATTCACGCAAGTGCGCCTCGGGATCCCTTCCTCCACTAAACAAACCCAAATCTGGCACAATAGTCCGAGACGACCCTTTTCCGGTCTCTTCAGCACTATCCTCATCATACGGTGCTCCACCATCTGACCCTTCCCCCATCGGTTCATCCTCTTGTTCTTCACCCAGGAAGGACACATACAGCCCCTTTCCCACATTGCTCTTTTCATCGGAGTCCAACAACTCCTCTACATTCTCCTCGAAGGATTCCATCACTACAGTTTCTGTCAAACCAACTCCGATCGTACTCACTCTATGATTAGGCAATGGATTGCGCCTAACGGAAGGGTTCGCTGATGAAGGATCAGCTATCTTCTTCTCCTCAATTAAATCTTGGATTTCATGTTTCAGCCTCTCACAATTCTCAATTGTATGCCCATAACTGCTATGGAATTCACAATACCCTCTAGCCTGTATCTGCGGAGTAGGTTGAGCTTTGTTATACGGGGTAAGGGCTTTCAACAATCCCTTTTTCTGCAGACGCTCGAAAACTTTCGCGTAGGTCTGATCGAACTTGGCGAACCGCCTCTTTTCAATAGCATTAAGATCAACCACTTTCACTGTTGCGGATTACGTACTCATGCTAGGCCCTCCGACACTATATCCAGACTTCGTCCACTTGGTATAAGCTTTCTTCGGCCCTCCATCCCCTTCAACAGTCAAGGCACAACTATACATCTGATTGAAATCCGTAAATGGCATATACCGCAAGTCATTTTTGATATACGGCAACGTGTTGCCAACCACCATTCGGATCTGATCCTGCTCGAGCGGCTTTTGTTTCATCACTGCGGCCTTAGCCCTCCATCTTTTCATAAAATCGGAAAAGGATTCCCCAGCCTGTTGCTTAGTGCTCTCTAACTCTTTCAAAGTGACCTCCAGCATGGTGTTAAAGCTATACTGAGCGATGAATGACTTCGCTAATTCCTTCCAATCCTTCTTTGTCACCATTGGTAATGCATGAAACCATGTGAGGGCAGCCCCCTCTAGGTAGGTGTTAAACAGCCCTAGGACCTGATCCTCCGTCAGGATCATGTGCTTCATCACCGCAACATACTGATTCATGTGAGCGGTGGGATCTCCCGTTCCATCGAACTTTTTCATGTCAGGGAGCCGAAATTTCAAAGGCAAAGCTGTTGCCGACAAACAATTCTTCAAGTTATAGAAATCCTGACTTCCGGAGCTTCCTCCGCGCAAGTCCTGCACTTCCTGTGTGATGTGTTGCTTCCACTCCTCTTCCTTAGCTTTCTCTTTCTCTAACTGTTTTCGGATATAATCCTGATAATCCTCCTCATTCCCAAAGCGAGGGCCATCGTTCACCTCATTCTCAGCACGCTTACTACCACTCTTATTGTCCTTCAGTGCTAACTCAGCTAGCTGGGCCAAGATTGCGGCCAGCTGATCGTTGATATTGTTCACAGAATTTTCCAATTCAGCCACTTTCTCGTCGGTCGCAGACATATTGACGGAAGACTGAGTATACCCGGATGAAGATGATTCAGAAGCCGCAACCACTGATTCGAAACTGTCTACTCGTAGCTGATCAAACTGTCTGACAAGCCGATTACTCTCGCGAAACCACAACCGCTTAATGATGACATCTGCGCGAACAGTATCCATTAGTATGTATGCATGATTTTATATGCATGATTCGTGGTGTGTGCGTTTATTTATTTACGATTATAAGATAAGAAGAACAAACGTTAGTTCTATTTACACGTATCACAACATCTCTCTTCCACCCTTATTCCTCCACACACTCGTCGGTCCAGGTCTCTTTTCTAGGATTTTGGTTTTTGGCTCACATTGCGGTCCAGGGGACGCGTGATGCCGTCGATTATTGCGGAAAAGTAAATCACCCATCAGACAATACAGTTCGTTTTTTACGTATCCACGTTCAGTGACTAAGAAATCGACCAAGTTGGATTGTCCTTTCAGAATAACTCGTCTTTTGTCCTTTCACGAGACGCATTAATTCGGGTTTTGACTCCCTTTGAGCGCATCTCGGTTTTTAAACGTGGTACGAGTTATTCTTCTATTCCAATCGTTTGTTATTGCAAATGACTCGTTCCCTTTTTATTCACGTGGATTCGTGTCTCGATTTTTGGATTACAACGGGATCTTTTTGGATCTATCGAGAGACGTAACCATGAGTTTATTTAGTGATGGAATCACTTTTGGATTTTATTTTAGGGAACAGACTCATCGCGTAACGTGTTTGTTCTTAGCGTCGAGGATTCGTTTGCTCATTTTGCTACACGAAAAGACGGCGAGTCTTATTTGAGCGCATGGTAATCTTTCGGCTAACAACAATCTCTTATTCTTTCCGATCTACGGGATATATCACCTTAGTGTGGTTATAGAAAATCAACGTTTCATTGAATCGCATGTTTATTCGAGGCGAGGATATCACCGTTCTCTTTCCTTTAGGCGTGAATTAAGCAAACACGTATATCAGGCCATATTTCTTGCAGTTTTGGTAACGGTTGAAATGATCGAGTCGTTAGTCAAAAACCCGCAGTCTCGTCCATATGGCGCAATTATATGGTTTGGCTTAATTCGGCTTCAAAGTTTTAAACGAGGTATATACTTGTTCGAGACACGTATTCAACGGCATTGGTTTATTTTCTTTAACTACTCTCAGGATTGAAATAGATCGTAGACTCAGAATGATTTTGGTCGTTTAGTTTTTTCTTTTCTTTTATTTTCTTAATCACCTTTGCGGACACATCCATTTCTCTTAAGAACGACACGAGGCATAACGTAAAAAAAGCTCGTCTTTTATTCGGAAGGGACGGGCTACTTGTGCGAAACTTTTCACGTTACGACAGGGTCATTCAAGACAGAAATGTTCTGCGTTTTCGTTTCGTCATGATCTCGTTTTATCCCAACTTATTTAAAGAATGTGAATAACGGCTACTGTTAATATAGTCTTTTGTATCGAGATGTAACTATCCTTAACACCGAACCGATTCATACTAATACGTGCTTACGTCATAACACATTTCCTGAACATGTGCCTTCGTCGGGACACCGAAAGGGACAAGGCGGGTCGCACATGTTCATTCATATGAGATGACTAAGTCGTCTTTAGTTCAAATTGTTTCGATATTTTAGGGTAATTAGTATGTCGATTCACGAGTATATATTAACACATCATCTCATTTTCTTTACCTACTTTAGGATTAGACACGTATCATGGCGGTTTGAAAACACGAATTGATTCATTTATCATATCAAAAATAGTAACGGGTAATCCTATGGAAACTTCTAAGGCTACTATATGCTGACACGGATGACCGCGGGACCTCACAGGACCGCACAAATTCGCCCCTAACGAATGGATGGGGACCCTTTGGCGCCTTACTGTAAGGGGGAACTTACACTAGCCTCTTTCGAGCGACGAATGGACTCTCGCTAGAGGTCTCACGGAAATTACCCAAAGGGTTTGCAATAATGCACATGAATGCATACGAAAAGAAGTAAAACGATCCGTCACCGTTAAGGGCTTAATACACGCCTTCCGGAATTAAATTTCTCGCTTCCCCAGCAGAGTCGCCACTTGTTAGACTAGGTGCCGCGGCCTAATCTCCCGGGCGGACCGGGGGGTGGACAACCTCATGGCGACGTAAACGGTGATTGGCACCGAAAGCAACCAATCGTGGAATCAAGCTGCTCGACAGGACCGGAGCTCGGAGATATGGAAGAGTCGCCACCCACGAATGGGAAAATGAACACCGATCCATTGCGGGAGACCGGTGTGGGTTCGGAAAACTTAGGTACGAGCCGAGAAGGCTAGCTCCTTTCCGGAGAAAGGCTACTAGGCACCCCGACATCGTCGGGTTATGAACCACCGGCCTCCTACTCAGCATGTTAGGCGATAACGGACTAATCGTATACTTCTTTAAGTTTAAAATTCATTTGAAACCTTTTCTCTCTTTTTTCAGAAACCGTTTTGAGCATATATTTTTGGAAAGCCATATTAGTAAAGAATCACCCATTTATATTATACATACACAGAGAAGGGGGAAGAAAGAAGTGATTTATTTACAACTTTATTTAAATGTCATGCCGTGTGTTTATTCTACACTAACTTATTTCCTCAAAACGAGTTTATTTACATGGTTCGCACCTTAATCACCGTTGGAACGATTTAGGTGCGTTTTAAAACCCCGATTAGTGAAGTTTACTCGAATCGCCGTTGGAATGACTCAAGTGCTTTGGAAACGTTTGAGACAAAAACCTTTAGTTAAGAAAACGTGGTTAAACATACAAGTCAATTTTATTTTGTACAAATCCTTTAAGAAAATGATTCAAGAACTCTATTATTCACAAAGAAAGCGATTTTAATTACCATGTTCACTTAATCCGCCTTTGGAACGGATTAAGGTTTTAAAACGTGGTGTTTTGGAAACGATTTGAAATATTAACAAAAAACAACTCCATTTATTTACATTAGGAACCTCTAAAAATTCATTAGTTTAAATAATCAAATTGAAAACTCTCTTTCTTTTGATTTATTTTCCCCTCTTATTTAATGGACTCTCTCTACCTATTATAATTACAATAATAAACTCATTTAAAGCAAGATTCATAATCAAATAAAGCTCATTTGAAACATGGACCCATGAATGATCCAAAAGAATAAAAAAAGTAATTCTAGCATATATATATATACATTTAAATCAAAAAGAGAATATGAAAATAAAAGTTAATAAAAGGAAACTATATAATACATATATGAAAATATTAGATAAAATACATTTATACTTTAAAGATGTGAAAATAGTAAATAAATCTCATAAATAAGAACATAACATTTACTCAAAATAATTTCATTCAATAACCAATAAAATAACCCAAATATCCCAAAAATACATATATACATAACTATTATAGTTTTAAATATCAAAAAATAACATATACTAATATCTATTGATTATTTCCCAAAATGCCCAAGTAAATAATCTTCAAAATAGGATCTAATATAACTCAAATGAATAAAAGAACAAATATATACATATACTTATGTTTTAAAAATTAAATAAAGAATGATATACAAACATCCTAAATAATTATATACACTAAACATCTAAAATAGTTTGAAACACATATATTACATAACTATACATATATATATTAAGGATTAAAAGCTTAGAAGTTGAGAAAAAGGGACTGAAATGGCATTTTTTATATTTTGGCAGATTTACCGACGGAATATCCGTAGGTAAACAGCAATTAGTGACAGAAATGGCAAATTACAGCAGCACTCTAATTGTTTCCAGATTTATTCAAAAGCTTTAAATTAAATCTAATTCAATCGTTTTGGATTTCCGAACTACCAAAAATGGATCATAGTCAATAACGGAAGTTCCTAAAACGATGTTTTTATTTTAAAACATTATTTGGAAATTTCTTTTAAATTAGAAACTTATAATTTCAACGTTTTTCGATACCCGAACTACCTTTTTATCGGATCACGGTTCGTATTGGGATATCAAACGAGGTTTTCTATTTTAAAACAAAACCGAATTTTATTCAACACGAAACGAAAATTAAATAAATACGCTAATTAAATAAAACGTGATAAAATAAATAACTAATCAAATAAAGAAACTATAACATAAAAAATAAATAGAAGAAGAGAATAAATAAAATAAAATAAAAGAGTCTAGTCCTCGGATAATACCTTAAATTCGGTATCTGACAGTCGAAGCCGATCGATTCCACGAGTCGCGATCTTCCTTTTTTATATTTTTTAGTAAAAGTTTAACTTTAGGAAACTCGGAATTTTTGAGAAAAAAAATATTTTTCTCAAAAAAAATCACTTTCTCTCTCTAAAAATGTTTAGAGTGAGAAAGGCTCCAAGAAATCCCTCCTCCTTTTGCATTGAGATCCGTGCCCCTTATATAGGGAAACGGGTCCCGGAAACTTTGGGCGACGCCCGAGCAAAATTGGGCGGCCGCCCAAGGCTAGTTGGGCGGCCGCCCAACATCACGTTGGGCTACCGCCCAACATTGTTGGGCGGTCGCCCAACGCACGGTTGGACGTCCGCCCGACGCGGTTGGGCGCTCGTGCCCCCCCTACCTTTGGGCTTCCACCCAACGCGATTGGGCACTCGCTCAACGGCCGCCGGGGCGCGCCTCGCGCCGTCGGGCGTGTACGTCCCGCGGCCGTCGAACTCGCGTTCCGCGTCGTCGGGCGTTCACGCGTCGTGACCGCCGAACGCGTGTTCCACGCTGCCGGTTGCACACGTCCCGTGGCCGACGAGCGCGCGTCCCGTGCCGCCAAGCTCGTGCCTTGCTCGGACACCGAGCGCGTACTATTCATGGTTGGGTGCGTGCGTCCGACAGACGTCGAGCGCGTGCTTCGCGTCGTCGAGCGTGCGTCCGACTGTCGTCGAATGCGTGCCGGCCGCCGCTAAGCACTCGCACCGTGCCGTTAAGCAATCGCGAGCTATCCGATCGACAACAGCGACCGACTCTAAGTTATTTATTTTATTATTTTTGAAATTTTCGGAATCAATCGCTTCAACCGTCTTGTTTTCAGGTTTTCGTCACAGGTCCTCCGACTCGGTGTCTACACCG
Source organism: Euphorbia lathyris (assembly GCF_963576675.1). Taxonomy (NCBI): domain Eukaryota; kingdom Viridiplantae; phylum Streptophyta; class Magnoliopsida; order Malpighiales; family Euphorbiaceae; genus Euphorbia; species Euphorbia lathyris. The sequence goes on along the minus strand of NC_088916.1, from coordinate 74,048,946 downwards.
CTCCCCCTGTATTTACGTGCGATGAATCTGATGCTGCTGTGTATGATCCTGCGCACGGTACTTCAACAGCTGGTCGTGGTGCTGCTTCGACAATGGAGACAGCAGCCTTGTCGAATTCAATCACCACATCACATGTGATCTGGTTCCCCCCTATATCATCGACCACAACAACAGTTGCTCCTGAACTTGCGGATTTCACTACCGCTCCCCTTATGTCCCCTACGCACGACACCGCACGACGCTATGTAATGCAATTACGTCACTCCATATTGCACTCTCGGGGTAAATTTGAAGCATTACTGGTATCTTATGACAATGGGATAATCGACCCCACCTGCTTCAGCAAGGCTCACAAATTACTTGAATGGCGGCAAGCCATGTCGGATGAAATTAATGCCCTTCTTGACAACGGTACTTGGAAGCTTGTTCCGCGTCCTACCGAGAGGCGTGTCATAACCTCACGTTGGTTGTTTCGCACAAAACGAAAATCCGATGGCTCGATAAAGTGACATAAAGCCCGTCTTGTGGCAAGGGGATTCACTCAAAAATCAGGCATTGATTACAAGGAGACGTTCAGCCCTGTAGTGAAAGCTACAACAATTCGCACTGTTCTGGCCGTTGCTGCTACAAACTGATGGTTCATTAACCAACTCGATGTCTCCAATGCGTTTCTCCACGAAAACCTCTCTGAAACAATCTATATGGAGCAACCACAAGGATTTCAGGATCTGGACAATACTGATCATGTGTGTCTACTTCAAAAGAGTCTTTATGGGCTAAAACAGGCTCCGCGTGAATGGTTCACGCGACTACGGAACTTCCTCGTCTCATTTGGATTTCGCATGTCTCTAGCGGATAACTCGTTGTTTGTTCACAAAAATGGTATGATTCAGACATACATTTTGTGTTATGTGGATGACATCCTCATCACAGGTAACTCACCAGCATACATTGTCAATATCAATGCATCTATTGAAGCAGAATTTCCTATCCGCAACCTTTATCGAGCAGAATATTTTCTGGGCATAGAAATTCAATACTCGAATGATGGCATTCATCTGTGTCAAGCAAAGTATGTTGCTGACATCCTTGACAGAGTCAACATGACCGATGCCAAACCTATTCTAACACCCATGGCTACCACACCGACACTCTCCAAAAGTCTTGGAACTCTCCTTCCCTCGGGAGATGAATACAGAAGTATAGTTGGTGCTCTTTAATATCTTCTGCTAACAAGACCAGACATTGCCTTCTCGGTTAACAAACTTTGTCAATTTCTTCATTGTCCGACAGATGAACATTGGAAAAGTGTTAAACGGGTGCTCCATTATCTTCAAGGAACTTTAGAGTTTGGCATTGTCATGTGTTCTAAACCTATTGATAACATTCATTGTTACTCTGATAGTGACTGGGGTGGCTGTCCGGATGATAGGCGGTCCACATGAGCCTTCTATGTGTATCTCGAAAAAAGCATTGTCTTCTGGCAAACACGCAAGCAACCCACGATAGCCCGCTCCTCTACTGAAAGTGAATACAAATCTGTCGCAAATGCAACGGTAGAACTTCTCTAGATTCAGTCACTACTAAAAGACTTGGGCTTTCACATACCTCTACCGGTGCAACTATGGTGTGACAATGTAGGTGCCATCTACCTCACATCAAATCCAATGTTTCATGCTCGTACGAAACACATTGAACTTGACTATCATTTTTTTCGAGAGCAAGTCACGAAAGGTTTTCTCACTGTTCGCTTCATTCCGACAGATGATCAGGTGGCTGACATCTTGACCAAGCCGCTACCAAGTCTTCGCTTCTCTCAACTATTAGTCCTACCGCGGCATCGGCTTGAAGGGGGTGTTAGAGATAATAGTATTATTATCTCTACATTAATTATCTTGACACTAATTAGAGATTCACTTAGTCCATAAGTCTAATTAGGGTTGGAGATAATTAGCTTTACACAATTAGAATTGTATTTACACTATACGTCTAATTAAGTCACTGAAACCTAATTAGCCTACACTTCTATACCTGACATATATATACAATTGATCAATGGAAAACCCTAATCAAGGGAATTATTTCGGTCTCTCTCTCTATCTCGATCGATACTCTCTCTCTCTATAGTTCTTCATAAACTATTCCTTAATCCAACACACTCAACCCCATTTGAAGGCTCAACTTCATATTAGTCGGGACTCTACCACATCAAGTCTATCTTTTGAAGATATGTTCAATAAGCCATGTCAGGATTTAGTCTTCTGTTCCATTACTTATTTTTGTTAAAGAAAACAATATAATTATTTCAACAAGGATAAGTTTAACCATATTCAATTTTATACAAATTACAAATTCGATTAAAAATTAAATATACATATCAAACCAAAACGTTTAATACTAATTCATTTTAATTAAAACACGTGTTGTGCGGAATTAATGAAAGATAAATAAACAAGCAATCGAAAAACGCAGATTTACGTGGTTCACCAACGTTGTGTTGGCTAGTCCACAGGCAGAAGGAGAATAGTATTATTAGGAGGCGAAAATCAGATTACATGATTAGGTTTACATAATGGGGTATTTATAATACCCAATCTAACCTAATCCTGCTAGGAACCCATAATCCCAATCCAACTAGGAACTCATGATCCTAATCCAACTAGGAACCCATGATCCCAATCCAACTAGGAATCCAAAACCCAATATTACTCCGAATAGGAAACAAGATATACTGACTCAAGGCATTACGACAAATCTCCACCTTGACTTGAATCCCCCTGAAAACATAACAGATGCACCCATGACAGTGCCAGATGAACAGACTTATCCCTTTGCCTCAGAGTTGCCCACAGGAAACTAGTAATCTCTGATGTTTAGCAAGTCCAAACAGTGTTGAAACTTGCTCTGTTGAACGGGCTTAGTAAACATGTCGGCCGGATTGTCAGTAGTGCCTACCTTATTCACCTTGACCCTGTTCTCACTTCTCAGAAAATGATACCTCACATCTATATGCTTGGTCCTCTCATGATGAACCTGATCCTTGGCTAAACAGATTGCACTCAAGCTATCACAATACACTGTAGCCTGATCATGATGTAGACCAAGGTTACTAACCAGTCCTTTAAGCTAAATCCCCTCCTTAGCAGCTTCAGTCAATGCCATATACTCTGCTTCCATAGTAGACAAAGTCACTGTAGACTGCAAAGTAGCTTTCAACTGACAACTGAACCGCCAAGAGTGAAAACATAACCAGTCATAGATCTTCTACTGTTAACATCTCCTGCATAATCAGAGTCTGAAAAAACGTCAACATCTCCTGCATAATCAGAGTCTGAAAAAACTGTCCCCAAACACTCAGTATCAGCTCCATAAATGAGACCAACGTCAGATGTACCTTTTAGGTACCAAAAGATCCTCTTCACAGCTTGCCAATGCTCCTTGCCAGGTTCACCCATAAACCTGCTAGCAACACTAACAGACTATGCAAGATCAGGTCTAGTGCAGACCATTGCATACATCAAGCTTCCTACTGCACTAACATAGGGAACTCGAGACATGTACTCCTTCTCTTCAACCAACTTAGGTGCAAAAGCAATAGACAGGTGTGCACTTGCAGCACTAGGAGTATCTATGGGCTTTGCGGTAGACATGCCAAATCTTGACAAAATCTTCTGAATATAGCCCTTCTGTGATAGAAAAAGCTTCCTTTTGCTTCTATCCTTGTAAATCTCTATTCCCAGAATTTTCCGAGCTGCACCCAAATCCTTCATCTCGAACTCTGCGCTGAGAAGACCCTTCAACTTCTGAATGTCGTGCTTCTTCCTTGCAGCTATCAACATGTCATCTACATACAACACCAGATAGATAAAAGACTCATCTTCCAGTTTATTGTAATAGACACAACAATCATATGGGCTCCTAGTGTAGCCAGCTGCATCATGTAGCTGTCAAACCTCTTATACCACTGCCTCGGAGACTGCTTAAGACCATATAAGGATTTCTTCAACTTGCAAACATAATTCTCCTTCCCATGAATCTGGAAACCATCTGGTTGGGTCATGTAGATCTCTTCCTCCAAATCTCTATGCAGAAAAGCTGTCTTTACATCAAGTTTCTCAACCTTCAATTCCTGATGTGTAACTATAGCTAGCAACACTCTAATAGAGGTGTGTCTGACTACTAGTGAGAATATCTCATTATAATCCACTCCCTCTCTTTGATTGAAACCTCTAGCAATAACTCTAGCCTTATATTTGACTCCCTCTGCAGGTGATATCCCTTCCTTCATCTTGAGAACCCACTTGCAAGTAATAATCTTTCTCCCTGGAGGTGGTATGACTAAAACCCATGTTTGATTCTTATGAAGGGACTCCATCTCATCTCCCATAGCAGCAAGCCATTTCTCAGAATCGGTGCTTGAAATAGCTTCTTGGTAAGTTGATGGTTCATGCGTGTCCACCTCTTCAGCAACCTGTAGTGCATAGCCCACCATCTCCTCATACCTCTTAGGTGGCCTAACTCCAACCCTCCTTGGTCGATCTTGAGCTAAGCTACGATGTGTAGCTTCAGATGGTTGAAAAACTGATGGTGTAGATTCTGGTAGCTCTATTTTTGCTTCTAACTCTTGTTCCTTCAAGCCACTCTCACTCTGTATGACCTGAAACTCCACCTATTTATCAATGCTATCAGTTTCTATTGCAGTTGTAGGCTTCACAATGGGTCTAAGCACAAATTCTTCGTCAAAGACTACATTTCTTCTCAAAATGACCCTTTTCTCTGATGGAGACCAGATCCTGAAGCCTTTAACTCCATCTCCATAGCCTGTGAACACTCCCTTCTTGGCTCTTGGCTATAGCTTAACCTCATTAACATGATAGTAAACTGTGCACCCAAAAGCTTTCAAATTTGAGTAATCAGCAACCTTTCCTGGCCACATTTATGTAGGCGTCTTGAACTATATATCGGTGTATGGTCCGCGGTTAATCAGATAACATGCTGTGTTCACCGCTTCAGCCCAGAATCTTCTATCTAACCCAGCGTTAGAGAGCATGCACCTCACCCTCTCCAGTAATGTCTGGTTCATTCGTTTAGTTACACCATTCTGTTGTGGTGTATTCCTAACTGTGTGATGCCGAGCAATCCCTTCATCCTTACAGAACTGATCAAACTCAGACGAGCAGAATTCCAGACCATTATCAGTTCACAGCCTCTTTATCTTCTTTCCTATTTGGTTTTCCACCAATGCTTTCCACTGCTTGAAATTCTTGAAAGCTTCAGTTTTATGCTTCATCATGATGACCCAAGTCATCCTTAAATAATCATCAATCAGAGACATAAAATATCTGTGACCTCCCAAAGACCCAACTCGAGATGGACCCCAACAATCAGAGTGGATGTAATCAAGTGTTGCAATGTAGTTTCCCAAAGACACAGTGTTCACAAAGCTCCAGACTTTTAACCTTATGACCATCAAGAAGATCATCATTTGACAGAATCTGCATCCCTCTTTCGCCCATATGACCAAGTCTCATATGCCATATCTTTGTCATATCCTCCTGCTCAATCTCTGACGATGCAGCATTAGTTGGACCTGTAACAGTGGAACCTTGCAGGAAATACAAAGTACCATGCTTCACACCATTTAATCCTACATCTCCCACTCGCACATAATGGAAACATACTTCATTAATATATCTCGTTCATACTCGCAAATAGTTCATGCGACCGACATATAATCGACAACTCAAATGATGTATACTCGTTGGAGATATGCAACATCTCAAACTCCGTGTGTAATTAAGAAAAAATATGTTTTATCCTAGACTTCATATCAGATCCAATGTAACCATTATCATCTCAACAATTTATCTATTTTCACAAGCATGCACACATGCACAACTATTCATATTTACGAAACATAGAACTATGGTTTTAAGTTTATTAGTTTATTATAAGGCTTGGTCTCACTTCATGTTTGTATGAACACTTTATAATCACTTTAAATAAACTTCGGGGATTTTTTTATTTAACTTAATTAGTTTTAAAAGATGAATGTCTTTATATAGTTAAACATATTATATCTTTATTAAAACAAATGATATAAAAGAACAATTCATTTAAAATATTTATATCCTAAAACAATTGTCTATAGGACATAAAACCCCAACATCTCTTACCAATTGCATATCCATGTTATAAACTAGAGACATGATGACTGTCATTCTGCTTATGGTTTATTATATTTCTTGATCTAAAGTGAACTGATGAATCAGATAAGTAAACTACTGAACAGGGCATGGCCATGCACTTCTTCAGTTCCACTTATCAAGTGGCCCGATGATATCAGCTCACCATTAAGTGAGTGGTAATTCCTTCACTTTATCTATCCGCAACAACGTGTTCAATGATTCACCCAACATACCAATATTTGGCATCTTGTCACGGACCTGTTAGGTGTATATCAAAGTGAACGAAATCCCACGTCATTTACTACAAAGAAATGGGTCTGGAGATAATAGAGTTTTACACTTAGAAATATCAATGACACGTCCACCATGAATCTTTCTAGAGCGGACCGATCTTGTCCCACATTGAGCCACATCAATATATACATGTATCCATATATGATTATGCAAGTGATGTAGTGGTGCTTTCTACACAACTACACAGATACTAGATACGTAGACTTTTAGTTATATTTGTCCTACGAATAAAATAGGTCTCAAGCATTTTATGATTATCAATCAACGGATACATGTTTCATAACCCTAGATATAAACATAATGAAATATTACATTTATTTTGAAAATAATGTTGGAAGTAATGAGTATCTTTGAAATGGTGCATGGTATTTGAACAACATTTAGGAGTAATATGTTTTGTCGTTTATGTGTAGTATATTTAATATAGCGATCGAGTTGATGATTTCCTATTAAGAGTAGAGTTGCTGACTCACAATCTAAAGGTCTCTTTAGAGTACCAACTACTAAATGTGTATGTGTATAGCTTCATTGCCATTCATTATAAATCATTTGCTTTAATTTTCCACAACTACTAAATCTTGTCTTGTCTTCTTTAAATCAAACAATATATCATTTATATTTGGCTAATTAATTTATTAGTGTTTATATTATAAAACACACTGTTTAATCCTTATATTTTCAAAAACACACGGTAAGGTCCCTAATCTTTTTCTCGATAAACTGTTTAGTCCCTAACGTTTTTCTCGGTGAACTGTCAATTTGAATTAGCAGAAACATCTTTCGTCATCACTGAAGCAGTTAACAGTAAACATGAGTTGAGAATATGAAGGAAATCAAACTCACCATTGAGAGTAAGAGGATTTCCACCTTCAATTCTAACAGGAAGAGTAAGCGAGAGAGATTTGAGTTGATTTCTACCTTGAAGAGTGAGCATGAGTGATTCGATTATGGATTAGGGATTCAATCCTTTCTCCATTTTTTTTGTGAGCGCAAGTTGTGAGAGAAAGACATAGGGGTGTGAATTGCTTTTGACTGATAAATAGTAAATGGTGATTTAGTTATTTCCGAATTCATAAACGGTAAAAAAATCTAACAAACAGACGGAATGACTAAACAGTTCACTGAAAAAAAGGTTATGGACCTTACTGTGTGTTTTTGAAAATACAGGGACTAAACAGTGTATTTTGTTAAAATATAGGGACTAATAAATTAATTACCCTTTATATTTCCATCCCTCATCACTATAATACGAGTTCTTATATTAAGCACCGGGTCTTCCATGTCACTCGGAAGACCCCCAATTCACATTTGGACACGTGTATTGTGACCCCGCGTAATAATTAAAATAGTGGGACCTCTTATAACATGTGTGGGTCCATGTTACACGTGTCAAAATATGCATGGAAGGTCCTCCATTTGACATGGAGAACCCGGTGCTTCTAATAATTTGCCCTATAATACAGATAAATATCTGAGTTTGAATCCCTTCATATTTAAGTTAATTGTTACTAGTTTTATTTATTTATTTTTTTTTGTACATTATTGAAAAGTATATACATCATTTTGTTAGAAAATAATAATAATTCCAAAAATATCAAAACAGAAAAATCTAGATTTTTCATTTAAAGAGAAATAGGGTATAGTCAATTTCACAACAATGTCGTATCATTTGCATAGATTTTTCTTTTTTAAAAATAGATGTTGATGTCTCGTGGCAGGTTATGTCACCCCATAAACCTTTTTTTTTTTTTTGTAATAACTTCAAACACTTTCTATGATATATACATTTTTGGTCTACGACATATACTTCAACAAAAATGCTAGCTCACGCACCTTTACTCATAATTATAAATTTATTCATCCAAACACACATCTTTTTTTAATAAATAAGAATTCATTAGCATTTCAGCCTATTTTTGGTCTCACTAAAAATATCTTTGTAGTAAAAAGGTGTTTAACATTAAAATTTGAATTTGAATTCTACTATTTTCTATCATAATAATTGGGTAAATTCCAAAAACAACCTCCGTGATTTTATTGATTTCAAAAAAAATCTATATAGTTTGTTTTTACAAAAAAAAAAAAGGATCGTGGTATACGCCATTACACAAATTACAGAAAATGATTTAACACCGTTAGAATTGATGACATGGTAAAGGGTAAAATTGTCCGAATTAAAATAAAAAGAAAATTAAAATAAAAAAACAAAAAATCCCAAATGTGGCAGCACCCAAAGACGACACTCTCATCTCCGATGATTTATTTTCACTCTCTCACTTTGATGACGTAGACGCCGACGACGAATACTGCAAAGCAATGAAACCACCTCGCTGCTTCTCTTCTTCACCTTCATCTTCATTTTCCATAACCTCTTCACCTCCAAAACCTGAAAAACTCGTTCACTTCATCCCGCTTCTCTACTTCGTCTCTCACGCTTCTTCTCCATCTGGTAAAACTTCGAAATCAACGCTCGCGATTTCTCATACCTCAAAATTTGCCTTCTCCGCCGGCAAGGTTTATTAACAGCTACCCAATCTCTCTCCCATGGCCAAACTCTTCTCTCCGCCGGCAAGGTTTTCGAATTGGGTTTCTTCACCCCCTGAAAATTCTCCAAATTGGTATATCAGAATTTGGCACAAAAACATTCCAATTAGAACGGTAAGGGTTTAAACAGGTATTTAAGTTCATGGAGAAGAAGAGATGATCCAGGAACAGGTGATTTCACTTTCAAATTAGATTTCCATGGATTCGAAGAAGAAGAAGAAGAAGGGCTAGAGAAAGAAAAAAAAAAGTAAAATAAAAAATTTGGGTTTTGCCATAATATCCTTTTTCATGTCATCAATTCTAACGGTGTTAAGTTATTTTCTGTAATTCGTGTAATGGCGTATATCAAAGTTTTTTTTTTTTTTTTGTAAAAACAAACCACTGAGATTTTTTTTTAAATCAATGAAACCACATGAGTTGTTTTTAAAATTTACCTTTGTTTTTTTCTTAACAATGCAACACATGCTTTTTGGTTTTGTAAACATTCTATTATTTGAAATAAAAAATAATGATTTGATATACCAAGAGTCGTACTTATAAGCTTCAAAATTTACAGAGAACGTTTTTAATATTTCTTTTGAGAATAATAGAAAGAAGAAGAATATGAACAAAATGAAGCAAAACAAAAGTAAAAAAGACATGAAACATATTCTTTATGGAAAAAATGTGTCAGCTATATTGTTGGAGTTAGATGTAGTATTCATCGATCGTTCAAAAGCATAGATGAGTTTGTTGACACTTACACCATATTCTACAATGGAAGTCGGGACAATCAAGGAAAATCACCTATTGTTTGTGCTAAAAATAAAGAAACTGAGATTATTTCAGCCAAATAAAACATTCCATAATGAACTATTGTGTTATAATTTTTCTATCTTGTCTGATTATTACGAGTTGTATCATCTTTCATTATTTGTGAAAAATAATAAAGTTAATTTTATTCACTTGAAGTCTTCAGTTTGTTGCATTAGTTTATTCATTGTTGTACATTGAATCAAATAACATTATTGTATAATTACTTGGCTGCAACATTTGCCTTACTTTACCACATTTGTATAGGTTTGTTATGAATTCTCATTACAAAACTTGAGCATTTTGATTAGTTGTATCATGTAATCAATCAAACCGATACAAATAGCTCGGTCATATTAGATTGATTACTTGACTATTTATAACTCGAGAGAATTACGACCATTGCAAAAGATAATTTTAGTAATGGGCAAGAAAAATGGCCAGTATATTTTTTTAAAGTTGTATCGAGCAAAGACTACGTCTGTTGCAGATGTTTACATAAGTAATAGGCTTGTTTAGTTCTTATTATTAGATACATATCGAATGAAACATCTTTCCGTAGTAATAGAGTTCACATCTACGTATTAATGAACCCAAAATTGATAGCTTCCTTTAAACTTTGATTTTGCCTTAGTATCATTGTTATAAAATTGTTCCATTATCATACTACATCGTGTATTATATGGTTGATGACTTGGTCGACATCAGTTACTATGAACGTTTATATAAGTGTGCCTTTAGGGTTATTCAATTGAAAGGATTTGTATATATAGAGGAAAAAGGAGTCATAACTAGAGCAAAATATATTGTAATAGAGCAAACTGCATGTCTGGAATTTCCTTATTATTTGATACCAGTATACACTTCCTTAATTAATATAATCTACCACGTCATTGTTACATTTAACAAAAATAAAAGTTTCTTAATCCTATCATCCCTATGTGTACTGTTCAAAACAAAGGCCGTCTTGACCGTCTAGGCGCTCAAAATCGAGAACATGTCCCGATTTTCTCTGATTAGTAGCGCTTTTTTACCTCTAGACGATTTTTAGCCGCCTAGGCCTTCTGGACGTCGAGACCTTCTAGGCATCGCCTAAGAGATAATGAGCAATAGAGTTTTTTTATTTGTTTAATAGCTTTTAGCGAATTATATTACTTGTAAAAGTTATATTTTATTTGTTTGAGTTGTTTCAATGTTACAAATGTAGGTGCATTGATCTTTTTATCACAACTGTATAAGTTAATAAAAGAAACTCTCAAGTTTATATAAGCAATCAAAAAGTGTTCATACAAGCATGAAGTGAGACTCTACCTTATAATTCTAAACTAATAAGTTGATAAACTTAAATTGCCCCAAGTCAAGTGTTATGTTTAGGGATTAGCATAATGCTGTTGAGACTTGCATATAATAATGTCTTCTATCGTGAACTAAAAGTTGATCTCACAAGCTTTAGGTATTCAGATATCTAGGCAGTTACATGGATCCGGTGAAGGAGTTCATTAAGATTGGGGACTCGACTTGAGATAACGTGATGGATGGATTTATCTAATGTCACATATTCATCTCAAATGTATTTTTTTTTTGAAGAAAAGAGCTTTTACTCATTAATCAGAAGATGAAACATCCGAATACAAAACAGATTCCAAGAAAATTGGAACCGAAAATGAAAGAAAAGGACTAGCATTGGAAAGGGCATTCCTAGCAAGTGTATGAGCTACCCTATTCGCTAATCGGGGACAAAAAGACACGGTGATATCGTGTCGTTGTAGAAGTAGAGATTGACAGTCTTTTATGATGGATCCGAACTCAGACAATTCTTCCTTCGCGGCATGAAAGCAATCCACCACAATCTTCGCATCCGAGGCCATAATAACCGAAGTGAGCCCAAGATTCAAAACCTGCTTAATTCCGTACCACAGCGCCAACGCCTCAGCATGACGAGCACTAACCTTTCCTTCATTTGAGCCTCCAAAACAGACCTGGAATAACCTGGTCGAGTTTCTGACCACCCCACCCCAGCCATACCGACCCTCATTGGAGAAAGTTGTCGCGTCTATGTTGCAGATTAGAGTGTCAGCAGGAGGGGCTTGCCATCTCGGTACTTCAGTTCTGATTCTTGCTGCTGAATTTTCTGGTTTTTTACGGATTTGATGCCAGTCTACCATATAGTTTAAACCCTGGTTTAGCGCTGTGTACGAGGGCTTGAGTCTGCTATTCCATAGCTTCTCATTTCTCTGATGCCATATAACCCACATGATTGTCAAGACTTTACACAACCATTCCGTAGCAGCTGAATTGCACAATTCTAATAAATAATTCCCAAATGCAGCTGCATCATCCCATGGCATCGTTATCCCTGCGGTAGCCCAGCACTGCTTTGCATACGGGCAGTCCATGAAAAGGTGCCAGTTATGTTCAATATCTCTCTCGCATATAACACATGTAGTTGGGATCGGAATTCGTTTCTCTGCCAATTTCAATCTAGTTGGCAAACAATTTGATATGATTCTCCAAACAAAGAATTGAATCTTACCCGGCAAATTCAGCCTCCACATGCGCTTCCACCCCGCGCGGATATTTTCTTCCTCATTTCTCTTCACTGCCGTGCGATAACCTGATTTACAAGAATACTCACCAGATTTTGTATATAACCAGATTAGACGGTCAGGAGTTGGTCTCTGCGGAATAAATATGGTTTTGATATAAGCTGCATCCGCCGGATTAAACAGTGTGGCTGATTTTCCCGGATCCCAGCTTCGTTCCGCCTCCCTGAACAGCTCGCAGACTTTTTTATTAGGTTCCTGAGTTGCAGCAAGCTCTGTTGGAAGGAAATTTTCATTCTCTGCTAACCACGGATCAGACCAGATTCGAACATTTTTACCATCCCCAATTCTCCACTTTAGTCCCTGCTTCAGAATCTCCTTAGACTCCCAGATACTTCTCCAAGTGTAGCTAGGGTTGTTTCCCAACTTTGAGTTTAAAAAATTGTCGTTCGGAAAATATTTTGCCTTGATCACACGACACACAAGCATATCTGGATTGTTTAGCAGTTTCCATCCCTGTTTACCAAGAAGAGATAGGTTGAATAGGTGTAAGTCTCGAAAGTCCAATCCTCCATTCTCTTTACTTCCGCATAGCTTTTTCCATCCAAATCAGTGAATTTTCCTATTGCCGTCACTCTTTGAACCCCACCAAAAGGAATTCATCATGCGCTGTAGTTCCTCACAAAGAGACTTTGGCAAGAGGAACACGCTCATGCAGAAAGTCGGTAAGGCTTGAGCCACTGCTTTAATCAAAACACTTTTACCGGCACTCGATAAAAATTTTAAACCCCAGCTGCTGAACCGCTTTCGGAGTCTTTCCTTCAGGAAATTAAAAATGGCAATTTTAGACTTCCCAACTAAAGAGGGCAGCCCAAGATAACTCCCAGTATCGAGAGGGGAGTGCACCTGAAGCAAATTGGAGATAGCTGATTTGCACTCAGAAGATACATTTGGGCTGAAATAAATTCCAGACTTGTTTCGGTTAATAGCTTGCCCTGAAACTTCTTCATACTCCTTCAGTATGTTCAGTACCGTCTGTCCCTCTTCTGGAGAAGCCTTAAAAAATAAGAAGGAGTCGTCAGCGAACAGTAAATGGGTTATACTGGGAGCCCCTCTACTGATTCGACAACCGTGAATTAACCCATCTACTTCAGCCCTGTGTATCATTTGTGAGAACACCTCCGTGCAAATGACGAAAAGATACGGTGACAGCGGGTCCCCTTGCCTTAGCCCACGCCCTGGTGTAAATGGTCCCACCAATTGGTCATTGACCGCCACACTGTATGAAACAGTAGAGATACATAACATCATCCACGCAATCCAGTCAGTATGAAAACCCATTCGAATCATCACTGCCTCTAAAAATTTCCAATTAACCCGGTCATAGGCTTTACTAACATCAAGTTTCAGCGCCACACACCCCTCTCTTCCTCTGTTTCTTCTCTTCATGAAATGTAACGTTTCAAAAGCAATAAGGATGTTGTCTGTAATTATCCTTCCGGGAACAAATGCAGATTGACTTACAGAAATGATTTCTGGCAGGATTAGTTTGAGCCGGTTAGCAAGTACCTTAGCCATAAGCTTATACAAGACGTTGCAGAGCGCAATGGGTCGTAAGTCTTTTAACTGATCAGGATTATCACATTTCGGGATAAGAGTGATAATTGTGTCATTTAGATTTGCAGGGAACTCTTTTCTAGTTAGCCACCCCGAACAAGCTTTGAAAATATCCATTCCGATTAAATCCCAAAAATGTTGAAAAAACCCCGGGTTTAACCCGTCAGGGCCCGGGGATTTATCCGGATGCATCTGGAAGATAGCTGCTTTGAATTCCTCTATACTGAACGGGCCTGTCAGTATGTAATTCATATCCTCTATAACAATCTCAGAGATCACATCTATAGCAGCCACATTAATTGGTTCTGCAGCTTTATAAACTCCCATGAAGTACTGCTTGGTCATCTCCTCAATTTATGCTTTGCCTTCTACAAACTGGTCATTTTCGTCTCTAAGGCGTTTGATGTGATTCCTCCTTCTTCGACCCTTTAAACAAGCATGGAAGTACTTGGAATTGTTATCTCCCTCTTTCAGCCAGAATGCTTTCGCCTGTTGCTTCCAGAAGACTTCCTCTTGCTCTAAAAGGTTGTCCATCTGCTTCTTCGCTTCTAGATATCTCGCAACATCATGGGAATTATTGCTGTTCTGGGTGTTTGCAATAATCGTTTTACACTGTGCTAACCGCCTCGTAAAACGGTGTTGAAAAGCTCGGCCCCACTGATCCATGGTTGTTGTGAGAGAACCCAGCCGAGATGTCACATCCCTCCCATTGCCCGCCTGCCATCCCTGATGAACAACAGGTAAGAAATCCGAAACCTGTAGCCAGCTCATTTCGAATTTAAACCTTCTTTGTTTTCTTACTTGCGTCGTTTGTGTGAACACCAGCATCAATGGGCAATGATCGGAATAGGAAGTTATAAGAGTTGATAACTGGTAGTTATCAAAATTTAACAGCCATTGATCAGAAGCTACAGCTCGGTCCAGCTTTTCCCGAATCCAATTTGGAGACCCACGGCCCCTCTCCCAGGTGTAATTTTCTCCCTGCACTGTGAGATCATGTAAATTGCATGTGAAAAGAGTTTCCGCAAACTTTTCAATGAGTGATTGAGGGAATTGAAGCCCTCCCATTTTTTCGTTCTGTGAAAGTATGCAGTTAAAGTCTCCAATGATCACCAAAAATCCCAATTGTTTCGAACTTTCTCTTTTTTTTTTTTTTTGCGTCGGGAGAATGGATGCTGAAGAGAGCTGATTTAATAAATCCCAGGAGCGATGATGTTGATTCCGATCAGCGTAGCCGTAAAAGGAGACTAGTCTCCAATCCCCTTTCAACGAATCATGAATCTGTAACTCAATGTGTCGAGCCGAATATCCTGTCACCGAGAGAGCCGAATTTTCCTTCCATAATACCGCCAATCCTCCACTGTGCCCGTGACTATCAACAGCAAAACAATTGCTGAAATTTAGTTTCCTCCTCACAATATCCACCCTGTTCCTATCACACATAGTTTCAATCAAGCACACCACTGTTGGGGAATACGTTCTAACAATCTCGACGAGACTGCGAACTGCTCAGGAATTCCCCAATCCCCGGCAGTTCCAACTGAGGCAACTCATTGATCCCGGCGGACCTGGATATCAGGCCTCGCCGAATCGGGACTGTTAGATAAGTTCAAATCTTTAGTGATGAAAGAAATAGACCCATCTGAGTTAACCTTTTGGTTCTGAGATGAAGTTGTAAATATAGAGGGCATAGCCCCTCCTGCAGCAGCTGTTTTGAGACTCATATTTGTTGCATTTCTGCGGCGCTTCTTCTCATCCTGTATTTCCAGCGTCTCATCTTCATCTTGCTCCATCTCTGAGACAACCTCACTTGATTTTTTATTTGCATTTTCATCGTTGCCTTATTGTATATCTTTGCCCCTCTTATTCTGGTCATTGATTCCAGTTTTAGGTAGTGAACTTGCCCCTGTATTATTACGATCTGTGAGAATTGAATTGCTATGTTGTGCAATTGGCCCCTTCTCTCCCCACTTTGAACCTCCTGCTCCTGCCTCTGCGGCATCTCTCGGCTCCCTTAGCCACTTAGCCCCAATCTGTTCCCCTCCTCTGCGGATCGGAGCTTTTAACCAGTCGCCCCAATCTCTTCTCAGTTCAGACCTCGGTCCCTGGAACATCAATTCGCAGAAATTCTCAGTATGTCCCAGCTTTCCACAAAGATAACAAAAGTTACTCAATCGCTCATATTTGAACTGTATATAAGCATCTTCCTGGTGTTTCTTAATTTTCTTGTATCTTTTAAGAGGCTTGCGGACGTCAACTGATACTCGTATTCTCATGAACAACCTCCGAAACACAGAGTTATTTGAAGCATCGTATTCCAAGAACTTGCCAATAAAGTTACCTATCTGCTTTCCGACTGATTCTGACATGCTTCCTATAAGAAGGTCATACACCTGGATCCAGAAAACCGCGAAATCCAAACTCACTTCTTCGGGGGCGGTGTTGGCTTTCCACTCGTTCATGACCAATATATTATTGCTAAATGACCAAGGTCCCCCCGCTAAGATACGGTCACGATCCACCTCATGAAAGAACTCGAAAGAAAACAGATTTGCTTCCAGTTCAAGTATCGTTACCCCTTTCACAGGTCTCCACAGGCTCGCCAGCTGATTCTTCATTGCGATATAATTTATTGGCCTATCTGATAAAAATCGCCCAATCATACGTAGGTTTTTTTCTGGCACAGCATTACTTCCTCCAGTTATACCAAAATCCATAGCCTCCTCTTCATCTTCTTCCTCCAAGGACAAGTGCTCGATAAACGTCTCCATCACTCAGTTTTTAACAAGTACTCCAGTGATATTCAAAAGGTTTGAAATCGGACCCAACAGCACGTATGTGAACAAGGTAATGTTACCACAGCCGAGAAACAGAACCAGGTACTCTACAACACTTGTTTTTTATTCTTGTGATAATAATTGGCTAAATATAACCAACAGATAAGAGCCGCTCAGGTAGAATTAATTAGAAAAGATACCAGGGTGGGGAGTGCTAATCCGTTACCGGCGGCGGCAAAACACAGACGAACAGCAAAGCACGGACTCCTACAGAGAGAGGAGACGAAACACTCCTACAGAGAGAGGAGACGTGAACCTTAGGCCTTTAATTGTGCTAACTATCAAAGTCTTTTTTTTTTAATTATCATCTCAAATGTATTAATAGGTATAAGTAATCCTCAAACTCAAACAAACATTAATTAGTGATTCTGGATTATGGAGTGGGATGCATTAACTCCGTTCTAACAGGATCCATAACAAGAATGATCATGGGGTGTGTCCGAACAAACATTGGGTATCATATAAAGTAATTACATGATAGTTAATGTTAGATTGAGCATTCATCACTCCTTATAAATGGGAGATATATCCATGGCCTTTTGTGAAGAATTAACTTGAAATCCTTTCAAGGTGATATGGTTAAGTGTAGAAATGAAGATTTCACTTAACTTATATATTCAGAGTTAATTCTACATGGACAAGTACAACAAATGTCTCATTATATGTAAATTGACATATTTCATAGCTACAGATTCATTTGAGGATATAGCTGATGAACGATCTGTTGGTCCCTTATGAGGTTAGATTAGTTCCAAATGCGAGGTGAAGGGAACTATTGGTTAATTTTACACTTTTATTAAAATTTCTCACTTGGCGTTTAAATGGCTTAGCACAGAGGCAAGCTTCGGATTCAGAGGCAAGTTCAGTTTACTGAGTTAGTCAGTCTACTGAGTTTGATTCCGCTTTTGATGAATGCAGTCAAAGGGAAACTCGCTTAGTGAAGCTTTTGACTTATTAAGATTAGCAGTTTAATAAGCACTTAACAATCAGAGCTTATATGTGAGATAATAATATTAGAGCAAGCAATATAATCAGAGGTGATAAATACAGAGTTAAGAAATACGTTACTCAGTAGATTTATACTGGTTTGGCATCTTGCCTACGTGTTGTCCTTGGAATACTTTCTTCTGAGCTTTAATCCACTAAAGCACTCTTTAACGAGTAGAGCATAAAACTTTATACGATAGACAAAGCTTCTGTAAAGTACCTGTTGGAAATTAGGCTAAGGTATAGCAGCGGAAATATAAAATTTTTAACCTATTTCCATTAACCCTAGGATCCGTTAATCGTTATTTCATATAAAGAGGGATAAGAAGAATTACCTTTTGATGATCAATCTACCGTTGTTAATGAAGTGCCCACAACTCTACTCCGAGTTCCCAAGCACGAAATAAAACACGGGAAGATTAAGTTAGAATCAACCGTTGAATAGCAACCAAAATAGATTGCCTCTAATTAATCAACACAAGATCAAGGATAAAAGAAATAGATGAAATCAATTGATCGGAAGGAAGCCGTAGAAAATCTCGTCCTCGAACTGGGGGTCGAAAATTCTCTTTCTTTCTTTAGGGTAGGTTTCGAAAATCACTAGCCTTGGATTAGGGTTGAAGCCTTTCAAAAATCACATAGTGGGGGGTATTTATAATCTCTTGTATCTAATCCCTAGTTAGATAGAATTAGGTTACTGAATAGGAATTCAAATTGAATTCCTAATTATTATCTCATTATATATCTAACATATTAAGGATAATAATAATAACCTTATTGGATAATAATAGGAGTATTATAATCTAATTAAAACTCCTAACTTATTTATCTCTTAATTAATTTAATTCATAATCCTAATCTAATTAGGATTGATTAAAATCAAATTAATTATTCATGTACCATACATGAATTTCGACCCCCTTATGGTCCATGGGCCTCATTGGGCTCAATTGGGCTTCCATCAATTAATTAACATCTATCTCTCTTTTAGGTTCCAAGTCTTATGTGTGACCCATTAAGTTCCTATTACTACTGGCCGTATGCAACTATTAAATTAATTTTCAAAGAATTATATTTAATCTTTCCATAACGGAATGATGTACAGAGTATGTGATTAGCAAGTCCGTAATCATTCCCCCAGAGCCATAAGAAGACAGGTTGATTCTGTCGTTAACCTTTCCGTATTAGTTACAGTATAATTCGATCCTTTATCAACTACATCCTTGAACTGAATCTTATGACTATGGATGATGTCAAGTCACATATAGCGAGACGTTCGTTTTACTTGTACAGTCCGAGTCAACTCAAATAGATAGGTTAAGTGAAATCTGTATTTCAAGTCTTAAGCTATCACCTTGCAAGGATTTAGAGTCGAGTCTTCCACAAGTGATCCTTGGATGTATCTCCCATTTATCGGGAGTGATAAATGCTCAATCCAATATATAACGATCCCGCAATCACTTCCTGTGATACCCAACGTCTACTGTTCATACCCCAGAGTCATCTCTGTTAAGGATCGTGTTACACCAGAGTCAAAGCGTCACATTCCGTAATCCAGAATACCAATTAATATTCCTTTGAGTCTGAGGATTAGTTATACCTATTAATACCAATGAGATGAACAGGTGACAAGGATGAATCTACCCATCCTGTTATCTCAAATCAGATCCCCAATCCTAATGAACTACTTTTCATCGGATCCATGTAACTGTCCAGATATCTGTATATATGAAGCTTATGAGATCAGCTTTCTGTCGGACAGAAGACATTGTTACATGCAAGTCTCAACAGTGATATATCAATCCTAAACATATCACTTGACTTGGGGTGGTTTTAAGTTTATTAGTTTATTATAAAGTTTTGTCTCACTTCATGCTTGTATGAACACTTTATAATCACTTTAAACAAACTTACATATTTCCTTTTATTAGACTTTATTTAGTGCTTAAAAGGGATTGCCTTTATATAGTTATAAAACATATATCTCATTAAAACAAATGATATAAAGAACAATTCATTTATATTAAGTTTGTATCCTAGAACAATTGTCTATAGGACACTAAACCCCAACATACTCCCACTTGGACTAAAGCCAATTGTTTCTAAAACTTATCCCAGTAGAAGTTAGATGACGATCATATACTCTCTGGGTTAAGGGCTTTGTCAACGGATCTGCAATGTTGTCCTCTATAGGTACTCTTTCTATTCTCACATCTCCTCTAGCCACAATCTCTCTTATGATGTGGTATCGCTTAAGGTAATGCTTGGATGCATTATAAGACCGTGGTTCCTTTGTTTGCGCAATGGCTCCATTGTTATCACAATACAGTGTGATGGGATTTATAATGTCAGGCACCACACCAAGTTCTGTAATGAACTTTCTTATCCAAACCGCTTCCTTTGCTGCTTCCGCAGCTGCGATATACTCTGACTCGGTCGTAGAGAAAGCTACACTTACCTTCTTGGAACTCTTCCAACTGACCGCGCCCCCATTCAAGATAAACATGTATCCTGATTGGGATTTAAAATCATTCTCATCTGTGAGATGACTTGCGTCTGAAAATCCTTCAATTTTTAGATCACCTTCTCCGTACACTAGGAACATATCTTTAGTTCTTCTCAAGTACTTAAGAATGTTCTTGACGGCAATCCAATGCTCGTCTCCCGGATTTCCTTGGTAACGACTCGTTACAGATAACGCGAACGCTACGTCAGGTCTAGTGCATAGCATAGCATACATAATCAAACCGATTGCGCTAGCGTACGGGACTACAACCATGCGTATTTTGTCATCATCGGTTTTAGGACATTTATGATTGTTTAACTTTACTCCATGTAGCATGGGTAAGTTACCTCGTTTCGATTCAAGCATGCTAAACCGATTTAGCACCTTTTCAATGTATGTAGCCTGTGAAAGACCAAGCAGTCTTCTCGATCTATCTCTGTAGATCTTTATACCAAGTATATAAGCTGCTTCACCAAGGTCTTTCATTGAGAAGTTACCAGATAACCATACTTTTACCGACTGTAGTAGAGCAATGTCATTTCCCATTAATAATATATCGTCCACATATAGTATGAGAAATGCTATAGAGCTCCTACTTGCTTTCTTGTAAATGCAAGCTTCTTCGCAATTTTGTTCGAAACCCAATTGTTTTATGGTTTCGTCAAAACGCTTATTCCAGCTTCTCGATGCTTGCTTGAGTCCATAAATGAATCTCTGAAGTTTGCAAACTTTGTTTGCATCCTTTGATATGAAACCTTCAGGTTGCATCATATATACATCCTCAAGCAGGTTTCCGTTTAGGAAAGCTGTTTTCACATCCATTTGCCAAATCTCATAATCATAGTGAGCGGCAATAGCAAGCATGATTCTGATTGATTTGGACATAGCCACAGCAGAGAAAGTTTCGTCATAATCAATTCCTTGCTTCTGACGATATCCTTTCGCTACTAACCTAGCTTTGTAGGTGCTAACCTTTCCATCCACGTCAGTCTTCTTTTTGAAGATCCACCTGCACCCAATGGGTTTTATCCCTTCGGGTGGATCAACCAAAGTCCACACTTGGTTAGTATACATGGAATCCATTTCAGAATCCATGGCCTCAAGCCATGCTTTAGAATCCGGACTAGTAAGAGCCTCTTCGTAGTTTTCGGGTTCGTTGTCTAACACGGGAACCTCATTATCATCTCTCACTAGAAAACCATATCTAACTGGGAGTTCACCAACTCTTTGTGATCTACGAATAGGTGGCACTGGAGTCTCATCTAATGGGACTACTTCGGGTACCTCAACCGCCTCCGTTGTTTCAGTCGGTGTTTCTTCTTCTTGAACTTCGTCAAGTTCAATCATACTTCCCTTTTGTGTTTCTTCGAGAAAATCTTTCTCTAAGAAGGTTGTGTGCCTGGATACTATTACTTTCTGATCATCTGGATGATAGAAGTAATGTCCCTTAGTTTCCTTAGGGTATCCAATGAAGAAACATTTATCAGATTTCGAATCTAGTTTGTCGGACGCAATGCGTTTGACAAACGCTGAACAACCCCATACTCTCATAAATGAAAACACGGGTTTCCTACCAACGAACAATTCATATGGTGTGGAACTAACGGATTTAGTTGGTACTCGGTTTAGGGTGAAGAGGGCAGTTTCTAAGGCATAGCCCCAGAACGTCTTTGGAAGTAAGGCCATGCTCATCATGGATCGTACCATATCTAGTAGGGTACGGTTTCTCCTCTCGGATACACCATTGTGTTGTGGTGTATAGGGAGGTGTCCATTGTGAGCATATCCCACATTCAGTTAGATAATTCAGAAAATCATCTGAAAGATATTCGCCACCTCGATCAGATCGAAGCGTCTTTATTTTCTTTCCTAATTGATTTTCTACTTCATTCTTAAAGCATTTGAATTTCTCAAAAGCTTCTGATTTGTGCTTCATCAAGTAGATGTAACCATATCGGGTATGGTCATTTATGAAGCTTATGAAGAATCTGAATCCTCCTCTTGCTTGGACTGACATAGGACCACATACATCTGAATGAATAAGTCCTAGAGTGTCTGATACACGCTCACCTTTATTGCTAAAGGGTGTCTTTGTCATTTTACCTTTTAAACATGATTCGCATGTTTCCAATGATTCGGGATCGATTGGATCTATAAGCCCATCCGAATGTAGGTTTAGCATGCGTCTCTTGTTTATATGGCCTAAACGACAATGCCACAAGTAAGTTGAATTATCTAGCTTATGTCTTTTGGTATCAATTGCGAAAACAGAAATTTTGTCATTTAACACATAAATCCCATTTTGTGATATTCCTGAAAAATAAAAGATCGAATCTTTATAAAAATCGCAATGTTTGTCTTTTATTGAAATATGAAAACCGTCGTCAACAAGACGGCTAATAGAAATAATGTTGCGAGACATTTGTGGAACATACAAACAGTTCCTTAATTCTATTACAAGCCCAGAGGGCAAATTCAAAACATAATCTCCAATTGCGAGGGCGGCAACTCTTGCTCCATTTCCTACTCGCAAGTTTATGCTTTCTTTCTTTAGTTCCTTAGTCTGTTTTAGCTCCTGCATATTTGTACAAATATGAGATCCACATCCAGTATCAAGTACCCAAGATTCAGACTGTGAAACTGTATTTATTTCAATATAAAACATACCAGATGTTGAAGTACCGCTATTTCCCTTCTTGAGGGAGGTTAGGTACTCCATGCAGTTTCTCTTCCAATGCCCCAAATCACCACAATAGTAGCACTTTCCTTTGGGCTTCTTTAATTCCTTTCCCTTTGTTTCGGTGAGCACAGCCTCCTTGCCTTTATCAAGATGGTTTGGATCGGGAGAGATCCCTTTCATTTTCCTTGATCCTTCAATAGCAAGGGCCAGTATCTCCTCGTTTTCTTTTATAATGGGCTCGACTGACTTGAGCATATGTGCAAGCTCTACAAGAGAGGTTTGCAAGCCACTCATTTGGTAGTTCATGATGAACTGTGAGTAACTCTCGGGGAGGGACTGAAGAAGTAAGTTCTCACTTAGTTCATGGTCCATCACATCTCCAATACTAGAAAACTTGGTGATAAGGCTGATCATCTTGGCACAATGTGCCATTACAGATGTGCCCACCTGCATCTTGCTTTTATATAACTCCTTTGTTATTTCGAAGCGCTCGCACCGAGTTTCATTCACAAATAACTCTTTTAGGTGCTTGACCATGGAATAGGCATCCATATCTGAATGTAGCTGCCTTTTTACTTTCGGTGTCAAGGATGCAAGTATGATGTCTCCCGTTTGATCGTCATCAGATTTATGCTTCAAGTAAGCATAAAATTCTTGGTAGGGAGCATCATCTGTTGGGTAAGGGGGTATCGGTGTATCAAGTACATACCCATTTTATCGAACTTCAAAATGATTTTGATGTTACGAAACCAGTCGGTGAAGTTTGAACCATTCAATTTGTTATCGGTAAGAATGTTTTGCAGATTGGTTTTAGTCATGATTTTAAGAGTGTGTTTAATTAAACCTGAGAGTGAGAAAGAGTAAACGTATGTCATTCATTTGCTTAAAGTATATCAATCTAAAATTATAGGCCTTTTAGTTTATTTTAGTTTGCTCCCACTATTTTGCCAAATTAATAGCCCTCCATATTAATTCGAAGAATTTCACAAATCCTTTAGTGAGCTAGGATCCTAACTCCTGAGATTTCGCCTTGAGTTTGCTCAACAAGCTAGTCTCATTTGTTAGGTAGATTCATGTAATCAATCACATCTTTAATGTGATTCCTAGGTTATTGGGTTACTAACCACATTAGTAACTAATATGCTATTCACATTAATCCCAACCATATTGCCTATTAGTTTATGACAACATGAGTTTGCTCATCCAATTATCATAATCTAATTTAAGTATTACCCCATATTCATGAAAAGTAATTTTCGATAATTCAGGTGTTACCGTAAGACCCCGAGCTTGAGTTTGCTCAACAACCCAAAGGCCCCCAGTACTGTCGGCTGAATTATAATATTAGGGAGGGGCAACCGATTTTAATAACTTGTTTATTTACTTAACTTTTTAATGAGTGATTTTATTTTAGGTCTCATAATCTAACTTAGTCTTGATTTGCTTTAGCATACATCAGACGCATACATTCACATACATTGGCGTTATGGATATATCATCTAAATTATTCCGTCGAGCCAGAGACGGAATAAAAGGGCAAACCTAAGGAAATACTAACTATTACATATTTCTCTTTAGGTCCTCCGTCTTCTCCATAGTGCCTTGAAATTACATATTAATTTCTATACTACTAAAGAAAACTTCAATTGAATGGAAGGGAATTAGATGAGAGGAGAAATTACAATAGATAGTAGAAAGGCAGGACTCGCAGGCCCTATTTCAAAAATACCAAAAGACTAAAAGAGGGTCCAAATATGTCCATAACTCCAAACATGAATAGACTCAATTAAATAAATTTAATTGGTTGATTACATAACTGTTTTATGTAATATTTAGGTTAATCACATTAACTTATTAAATTAACTTTCATCCAATTTTACTTCTAATAGTTTCGTATCTTTATATTAATCCTTAGATTAATATAACTATACAAAACGTCAATTATGCACGTCCCAATTATTTTGATTTCAATTCATTTAACATTTTGATTTACAAATTGGTAAAACAAACTTTTAAACAAATTTTCATTCGATAATCAAAACAGAAAACTATCAATTTCTGAAACATATATATTCAAATATATATAAAAACCGATTTTAAACAATTTAAAATTTAAGTGGGTCTCGGGTCGGGCCCGAGAGTGGGCTGCTGCCGATTGGCAGCAGCCCTAGGACGGCTGAACCGCCGCTGGCAGCAGCCGTGCGACAGCGGCCAGTCGCGCCGCGAGGCGCGACTCGAGCTGCTGTCGCAATTTTTTTTATAATAATTTTAAATATATATATCAGTTCTAAAACGGTTTTAAAACGATTTTCAGAAAATAGGAAAAACTACTATAGATTTCCGTTTTATCTTTAGAATTAATAAAACTGATTTTATCAATCCAACTATAAAACTAATAGATTTTGTTATGATGATTATCAACCAAAATAATTAGGAACATACGCATAATCCATTTTAATTAACAATTAATTAAAACTTATTTATTAGAATCAAGGGTAAATTCCAAAAAAACCCCTGTGGTTTGGCCGATTTCCAAATAAACCCCTGTGGTTTGTTTTTACAAAAAAAAGGAGCGTGGTTACGCCGTTACCCGAAAAACGAAAAATGGCTTAACACCGTTGAATCTGATGACGTGGCAAGGGGCAAAATTGTCCAAATCAAAATAAAAAAATAAAAATAACAAAAAAGAAAAAAGAAAAAAGAAAATTAAAATCATAAAAAAATACCCAAATCTTAGCTTCTGGGATTCTCCTTCTTCGCCTCCTTCTTCGCCTCCTCCTTCTTCTTCTTCTCTCATGTCTTCGTCTCCGTTGCAATCCTCATCGGCGTTCGCCTCCTCCTTCTTCTTCGCCTCCTTCTTCTTCGATCCTCTTCTTCTTGGAAATTCTTCATCTTTGAAATTCTGGAAAATTTTCCAGAATCTGGAAATTTTGAAGCCCAGTGAAAATTGAGTAATTATTAGGGAAAGTAAGAGTAGGAAACACCGGAATTAAACCTGTTTCTGCTTCAGTCCCGTTGTTGATCAGA
Organism: Euphorbia lathyris; assembly: GCF_963576675.1. NCBI lineage: Eukaryota > Viridiplantae > Streptophyta > Magnoliopsida > Malpighiales > Euphorbiaceae > Euphorbia > Euphorbia lathyris. Next base: position 74,022,932 of record NC_088916.1, on the reverse strand, counting down.
CGGTGAATATTCGGCATCAGAGTTTTAAATTGGTACCCGAATCGAAACCCATCGGAAGAAACTAAAATCACGACAGGACGGGTGAGCTTGGTCAACGGGCGCGACGTCGTTTCCAGGGAAGATGATTGCTGAATCGGAGTAGTTGAAAAGAAGAGGAAAGCGAAAGCGGAGGCGGCGGTGTGAGCAATGCAAGTGAGTAAAAGGAGAGAGATGAAGACGATTGTGGTGGTAGGTTTCTGAGTAGGATTTGAAGAATCGGAATCAGTATTGAAAGAGAGAAGAGCAGCGGATTGAATGGTTGTTTCTTCTTCTTCTTGAGTCGGGAGCTGGGTGGGTTTGGTTGAGTTCAAAATCGAATCAGAGACCATGATTATGAACTACTGATCTGAATAAAGATCAAATCGTTGTGCTTCTTTCTTCTTCTGGTTTGAAATTGAATCGATTAAGGGTTGAAGATGAAGAACTTCTGGTTTGAAATTGAATCGATTAAGGGTTGAAGATGAAGAAGAAGGGGGAGAAGAAGGAAGAAGGAAGGAGGAGAGAGGGGGAAAAAATAAAAAAATAAAAAAATCGATTTTCCAATTTTACCCTTCTGCCACGTCATCAAATTAACGGTGTTAAGCCATTTTCCGTTTTTCGGGTAACGGCGTAACCACGCTCCTTTTTTTGGGTAAAAACAAACCACAGGGGTTTATTTGGAAATCGGCCAAACCACAGGGTTTTTTTTGGAATTTACCTTAGAATCAATTAATCAAAACAATTTGTTAATTAATCCTAACTATAAATATTTATTCAATCCTATTGAAAAACTTCTAAATTTTCATATATGAAATAACGGATTTAACGATGACTCTGATACCACTGTTGGAAATTAGGCTAAGGTATAGCAGCGGAAATATAAAATTTTTAACCTATTTCCATTAACCTTAGGATCCGTTAATCGTTATTTCATATAAAGAGGTATAAAAAGAATTACCTTTTGATGATCAATCTACCGTTGTTAATTAAGTGCCCACAACTCTTCTCCGAGTTCCCAAGCACGAAATAAAACACGGGAAGATTAAGTTAGAATCAACCGTTGAATAGCAACCAAAATAGATTGCCTCTAATTAATCAACACAAGATCAAGGATAAAAGAAATAGATGAAATCAATTGATCGGAAGGAAGCCGTAGAAAATCTCGTCCTCGAACTGGGGGTCGAAAATTCTCTTTCTTTCTTTAGGGTAGGTTTCGAAAATCACTAGCCTTGGATTAGGGTTGAAGCCTTTCGAAAATCACATAGTGGGGGATATTTATAATCTCTTGTATCTAATCCCTAGTTAGATAGAATTAGGTTACTGAATAGGAATTCAATTCGGAATAGAATTCCTAATTATTATCTCATTATATATCTAACATATTAAGGATAATAATAATAACCTTATTGGATAATAATAGGAGTATTATAATCTAATTAAAACTCCTAACTTATTTATCTCTTAATTAATTTAATTCATAATCCTAATCTAATTAGGATTGATTAAAATCAAATTAATTATTCATGTACCATACATGAATTTCGACCCCCTTATGGTTCATGGGCCTCATTGGGCTCAATTGGGCTTCCATCAATTAATTAACATCTATCTCTCTTTTAGGTTCCAAGTCTTATGTGTGACTCATTAGGTTCCTATTACTACTGGCCGTATGCAACTATTAAATTAATTTTTAAAGAATTATATTTAATCTTTGCATAACGGAATGATGTACGGAGTATGTGATTAGCAAGTCCGTAATCATTCCCCCAGAGCCATAAGAAGACAGGTTGATTCTGTCGTTAACCTTTCCGTATTAGTTACAGTATAATTCGATCCTTTATCAACTACATCCTTGAACTGAATCTTATGACTATGGATGATGTCAAGTCACATATAGCGAGACGTTCATTTTACTTGTACAGGCCGAGTCAACTCAAATAGATAGGTTAAGTGAAATCTGTATTTCAAGTCTTAAGCTATCACCTTGCAAGGATTTAGAGTCGAGTCTTCCACAAGCGATCCTTGGATGTATCTCCCATTTTTCGGGAGTGATAAATGCTCAATCCAATATATAATGATCCCGCAATCACTTCCTGTGATACCCAACGTCTACTGTTCACACCCCAGAGTCATCTCTGTTAAGGATCGTGTTACACCAGAGTCAAAGCGTCACATTCCGTAATCCAGAATACCAATTAATATTCCTTTGAGTCTGAGGATTAGTTATACCTATTAATACCAATGAGATGAACATGTGACAATGATGAATCTACCCATCCTGTTATCTCAAATCGGATCCCCAATCCTAATGAACTACTTTTCATCGGATCCATTTAACTGTCCAGATATCTGTATATATGAAGCTTGTGAGATCAGCTTTCTGTCGGACAGAAGACATTGTTACATGCAAGTCTCAACAGTGATATATCAATCCTAAACATATCACTTGACTTGGGGTGGTTTTAAGTTTATTAGTTTATTATAAAGTTTTGTCTCACTTCATGCTTGTATGAACACTTTATAATCACTTTAAACAAACTTACAGATTTCCTTTTATTAGACTTTATTTAGTGCTTAAAAGGGATTGCCTTTATATAGTTATAAAACATATATCTCATTAAAACAAATGATATAAAGAACAATTCATTTATATTAAGTTTGTATCCTAGAACAATTGTCTATAGGACACTAAACCCCAACAGTACCTTCCTTTACACTCACACTCAGCTATCTATCTCTCTAGTTATGTGCCTATAACCGAAGCATACAATAGAGCTTCTGATTTACAAATAGAAAATAGTTTCTAATATAGAATAGATTGAAGAACTATCTCTCTATTGGACTTACAAAAATATTGAAATGAATGTGTATTACAAATATTGCTCTAGTTTCACTTTAAAGCTTTTCTATCTCTTTTCAGCGTTTAAAGAATCGCCAACTGTGAAATGAGCTTGGCATTGGTATTTATAGTTAAAGCTTTGGCAGAAGATCCTTTTAAACTTCAGACTAACCGTTTGCAGGGAAAACAACTTCTGTCAACATCAGCTTCTGACTTCTGTGCATGCAGTCCAAAAGGTTACCATTGTCGAAGGATGGGCTTCCTGTCTTGAGCCGCATTCTTCTATCTTCTGATGTGGCAGACTTGCAGTCTGTAATCTTTCTACTTCTAGTAACAAAGGAGAGTCGTTGAGGGAATATGACTTCTGTAGTTTGTCCTTTTTGCCAAATTGGAAACAGCGTGATGTGACTTAATGTCACCACCTGTTTTGTTCCGACTATTCCTTATGGGCTTCTGAATGTTGGGCTTTTGGTTTTGTTTCCAGAATTAAGGCTTGGGCCTTTGTTTTCCTAAAGCCTTTTTTTGCTTTGCATTTGATTTAATGCTTAAGTTATAAATATCATTTAAGAAACTTATTAGCAAAAAATCAAACTTAATTTAATTTCCAAATTAAAGATTTTGAGGATATAATTTCCTTATTAATTATTTTTGTCAGAAACAAAAAGTCATGGAAATTTTGTTTCAACAGGATCATATTATACTCGACCTAATATGGAAAAGTAAATATTAATATCAACCTGACTTCTTATCGCTCTGGGGGAATGTGATGATTCTGCTAATAACAGTCTGCATACTTATTCTGTTATACGTTTAGTTGAAATTAATTTGTTTAAATTAATTCCAGTAAGCGTATACGCCTAGTGGCGGTAATAACCTAATGGGCCACACACAAAATTAAGACCGGAGGATGGAATGATAATTTTAGAGTGAGAACGTGAAAGGGCTGAAATTTGTAGTGTAGGGAAGATTGTTTGATTAATTGATAATTGTAATTTGATTATAGTTATAGATAAATTAATTAAAAGATTATAATTCTATTAGAAAATATAAGTTCTAATTTGATTAGAATTGTGAATTATTAATTATATATATATATATATATATATATATATATATATATTGGGGAGGGATCAAGTGAGAACCTCTTCTTAGGTGAGGACACTTCCTTATGGTGAGAACCACTAAAACTACGTAGTTTTGAGTCTAAAAATTAAAAAAAATGCTGCTACCATGGGGGTTCGAACTTTGGACCCTTTGTTTACATTCCAAATTACTTACCACTAAGCCAATTACTTTTCTTATGTGATATGTGCCGCGCTGATTAATATACCATCGCACTGTAGCTTTCATTGTTTAATATTTGACGCATGCACTTATTAATATTGATTAAATATGCATACTAATGAATTATTAATAGAAAAAAAAAGAAATGTGCATAATAATGAATTATTAATAGAAAAAAATTCAAGAACATGCTCCAATTTCTTATTTATTTAATTCCTTTATATTTTGTTATGTTATATAAGAAAATATATTTTTTTAAACATACGTTATAACATATAATTTAACTTTTTTTTTGAAACAACATATATTTTAACTTTTAAAACACGAACTATGAAGTTTAGAACGTACGATATATTTATTAGAACATACGTTATGTTTTTTAGAACATGTGTTATGTTTTTTCGAACATGAGTTATAAATTATATTTTTGGAACAAATGAAAAAACGATCCAAATATCTACTGATTTTTTTAGAACATTATACTTAATTTTTGGAACACAAACTACAAACTTTAGAACATACGTTATGTTTTTTAGAACATACGTTATGTTTTTTAGAACATGTGTTATGTTTTTTCGAACATGAGTTATAAATTATATTTTTGAAACAAATGAAAAAACAATCTAGATATCTACTGATTTTTTTAGAACATTATACTTAATTTTTGGAGCACAAACTATAAACTTTAGAATATACGTTATGTTTTTTAGAACATACGTTATGTTTTTTAGAACATGAGTTATAAATTATATTTTGGACAAGATGTTGATAAATGGGATATTGGAGTTGGAGATAACAATGTGATTTTTTTTAATCTTTTTTATGATAGGTTGATGTTATTATTTTGAGAATATTAGTAATATTGATTTTGTAATATTGCAGGTTGATCCGTTGAAGAATTTTAGAGTTGAGTACTGTTGGAGGATTTTGTCAGATCCTGGAAACAAAGAAGTTGCTGCTGTTAATGGGAAGGCATTAAAATGGAAGAATGAACACTAGTATTATTAGTTTAGTTAGTTATAATTTGTAATATATATGGGATAGTTATTGTAAAATATATTGTAGAAGTTTCTGTTGGCAAAGTTTGTGTTTTATTTTTTAACATGTTATATATGTTAGAACATAAGACATATTTGTTGGAACATAAAACATATTTTTTGGAACATACACGATTTTGATAACAGCAATGAAGTGTAGATTGGATATATTTGTTTAGAGTGGAAAGGTGTGCAGCTTAGAGGCTTGTTTAACAAAATTGTAATCATATGGAAATTCATTAGAATAGAATGAGAAGCTTGAAGATAAATTTTACTGTTATACATGTTTATATCCACTATAAACATGTTAGATTCATTTTGATACATGTCATAATGATCATATTTGTAATACTTAAAATATGATAATTATGGCACACGTCATAAATTGGATGGAATATAGATAAAAAGATAGAGGAACATGAAATAATTATTATACTTATAATACTTTGAAATATGTTAATTATGTCATTGAATGAAATACGGGTAAAAAGATAGAGAAATAAAAATAACAAATTTTAGAGAAATAAAAATAAGAAATTTTCAGCTTCTTACATAGAAAAAAAATAATTCTGTGACAATAAATTGTATATTGGAAATATTAAATCGTTGTTCTAATACATGTATCATATGTTCTAAAAAAATATATCATATGTTCTAAACAATATAAGAGATTAGTTGTTCTATTTTTCTGGACAATTTCTGCTATCATGGTTAGCAAGCTGATTACAGACTCTGCATAACCTCTCTTTTTTCTGGTTTTCCTCAACAGCTTTCTCTCTTTCACTCTTCAATCTTTTATCACCGTTTCCTTTTGGAATATGTACACCTGTACCTTTGTTCTTTGATATTTTTGGTGCTTTGACATTAATTTCAGTTGGTACACTAGTTCCAATCAACATTTCAATGTCTTGATTTTTTGTAAGAGTTCTGTTTTTCTCAGTGTCTTTTTGAGTGATGTTAGCTTCTAAATCCATTCTGATTCCTTGAAACTTCTTCACAAGATCCTTTATATTTTCCTCATTACCTTGAGCTAAATAGACACAAACATTAATCTCTGACCATAGTTGATTCAGTAATGTTTTCTTATCAATTGTAGCAGCACATTCTTCCATAAGATTTCTGTGCAGATTAATGTTTTTTTGACTTGTTGCAAATGTAGTCCATCTGTTAAGAACATACTTGTTAGGAATTGATTCAAGCATTTTTGCCTTCCAAACCCACACCATGTGTCTACATGGTAAGCCTTGTCTTTCAAACTTCTTGCACGAACATTTTGTTTCGTCTTCAATGTTGCTGTACATAACCTGAAAGTTTTTTGATGTCCTTTGCTCTTTGATAGTGTAAATTTCGAAAGGAGGTTGTTTATAGAATCCGTCTATTCCACAAAAGAAAGAACCATTATAAACCTCTTCCTGAAACTCATAAAAGACAGTAGTTGTATAAACATCAGCTCCATGTCTTTCAATACCCATTGGTGTTTTGCATACAGGTCTTTTATGTTTGGCATCATTGTCATTGTGAGCTTGGTTATGCCTTTGTGCATCCATTGCACTATCAAATCTCAAATAAAATTCTACAAGACTTAAATGAGAATTTGTAAAAGCAGTGAAAAAGTTGTTCTCGCTCTCTGACCTTGATGTAGTTCTCATAATTCCTCCTAGGAATAAGTCCCTGAAGTACGCTGGAATCCACATTTTTCTGATTTCAAATATTTAACCTAGCCATTCATGTTTTTCCAAATTAAACTCTGAAATGACTGCTTTCCATTTTTCATCAAATTCTTCAGGTTCAATCTCAACACTCCAGACAATTGGTTGAATCCTTTTTAAGAAATTGGTTTCTTGCATAATTGCACAACCTATTAAAAAAACCAGTAAGTATCTTCATTATATACAAAAAAATTTAACATGCCAATAATATATTGGAACATACAATTTAATACGTGATCAAAACATATAGTAGAACAATCAAGTAGTAAAATTTTTAATTGTAAACAATGCTTTGGAAGGCTTACCTATTTTATCATTCATCTTTTTCATAATGTGCCACATGCAGAATCTATGTTCTGTTTTTTGGAAAACATTTTTTATTGCAATCTTCATTGCTGGATCTTGATCTGTTATTAAGCATGTAGGTTCATTGCTTCCCATTGCGTTAAGAAACGTTTTGAAAACCCACTCAAATGATGCAATATCTTCTTTAGCAATGAAACAAGCAGCGAACGTAACACATTTTTTGTGGTGGTCTACTCCAGTAAAGGGGCCAAAGATCATGTTATATCTGTGGAAATAATATACAAATATTTGTAAATAAGAAAACTTTTTAAGAATATAAGAATAAGATTTTAGAACATGCCAATTAATATTTAGAACATTGCAATAAGAAATTGGTACATGTAATATTATACCTGTTTGTTTGGTATGTTGTGTCAAAAGATACCATATCACCAAATAGAGCATAATTCTTTCTACAAATGGGGTCTGCCCATAAAGCTCTGCAGAGATGATCGTCTTCATCCATATCAAAGTCGAAAAAAAAAGCAGACCATAGAAGTTTTTTCTTGCTGAAAATGTCAATAAACATTTGGGCATTTGACTCATAAATGTAAGCCTTTAAATCTCTGTGGAAGTTTTTGAAATCTTGCTTAGATGCTCCTACATTGTTGTATCCTCCTACATTTTCTTTTATTTGCCTGTATGTTCTTACGGGTCCGACATTCATCTACACAAAACACATGAACATATTTTATAAAGAAAGTAAATACAATTTGAAAACATTGTAGATGTTGTTAGGAAAGTAAATTTAGAATATGACTCACCTTAGAATTATCAACAATCAACTTCTTGTGTAGTATTGTCAGTTTTCTTCCCTGTTTTTGAAATTTCATACAGCGTGGACTGTAAAGTGGGTGTGTATGTTCCTCTTTTAAACGAAAGACAATATATTTTCCATCATTGTAGTACTTTAAAACAATTTGTGCTTGGCATCCAACACGTGTGATTAATCTTCTTCTCGGTTTATGTCCTTTAGTATCTTCAACATTTTTTTTCTGCTTATGGCCTGCTTTATTGCACAAACAGTATTGAAAAATCACAACATTTGTGTTCTTTCTTTTTTTCACTGTAGATTTTCTAATATTAAATCCTGCTTCAGTGGCATATGCTTTGTAAAATTCAATACCCTCATCAATAGTATTAAATTTTGTTCCTACAATAGGTATTTTTTCCGGAGAGCAACATGGCTTCCATTCTTTTGTTCCTCCAGGAGTCAGGACAATTTCTACTTGTGGAGTGTAGGATATAATTGCAGTGGAAGAATGATTTGGCTGCTCTTCATGTGACACTGCATTTAAGTGCAATTTTGGAACATATGTGATAATATATAGGACATATGAACAATTGTTTAGAACATGAGGTACAGTTTGAAAAACGTAGTGAACTCTATATTTCAATATACTCAATTTTATTTTTTCAACAATTTTTACAACTAATTATAAATAAAAAACGAATAATATGTACTAATATCTATAAAACACATGAACAATTATTTAGAACAAGATTTTTTAGATTATGAAGAACAGAGAAATTATGAAGAACACATGTACCTCTTTCAATAGTTGAAGACAGAGAAATTTCATGATTATCATCATTCTCCTGTAGATCATTGTCTATTATTTCATGCAATTCCATTGTTTCGGAATAGAATCTGAATGATTTCCAATCTGTTTCAGATTTAAGCAATATCTGAATAATTATAAACATAAAAAACAGAACACAATTTAATATTCATTTATAGTTGTTGGAGATAAAATTACCTGATTGATGCTATTTCTTTGACTGTAGATCGTTTTTTCTTAATCTGATTTGCGATTTCAGATTATTTTTGGAGTGTTTAATGACGGAACGATGATGAAGGAGGTCGATCTAATTGACGATGATGAAGAACGATGATGGAGAAGATGATGGAGAACGATGATGAAGAAGATGATTGAGATTGCTGATGAAGAACGATGATGAAGAACGGTGATGGAGAAGATGTGAGAGATTTGAGCGTTTTTTTTATCGTGATTTTGGTGTGAGTGATTTGCGCGGTTTGTTGATTGGAATAGCAGGTGGTTATAGTATTGAGTTAAACGGTGTAGTTTTAGGTGGTTCTCACCTATCAAAGTGTCCTCATCTGAGGGAGGGTTCTCACTTGATCCCTCCCCGAGAGAGAGATATATATATAATTAATGATAATGTACTAATTAGTAAATATAATTTGATTATATTTCTAATTAAATTATTATCCTAACATAAATAAGTATTCTAATAGGATTAGAGTTAGAATTATTAATTATATTTATATTAGATATAGATAAGATTAATAATTATCTTTATTTAATTCATTAGTAAATCTAAGAATGCTAATTAACAAATTTTAACCTAATTAGATTAGGATTAGGAAATTGAAACAATGTAATACCCCCTATAGTGTAGTTTGGCCAACTCAATAATTGGGGCTTGAAATTCTTCTCGAACCTTAGTCGAATAATTACTTCTCAATATATTGAACTGTTGCTGTTCGGATTTAAAATGTCTACAATAGACATGTTTTAAATTAATCAACGATGAAATTATAAAAGGAAAAATGTGAAAAAATACCTATAACATTTACAATTAGGAATAATTTTACTCTCAATGTCTAAAATGGTGCAATTTTACCCATAACGCTGACAGTTAAGAGCAATTTTATCCAATTTTAGATATTATTAGAAAACATAGATATATTTTTTTTTGAAAGAATCAATTAAATTAATGAGACAAATCGGCCAAAAGAACATCGGTAAGGAAGGGAGGTAGACATGCCCACTCCCCACGAACAGACTCCGACACAACCGCCCGAGCTAATCTATGGGCCGCTATGTTTGCTGAACGTTTGACAAAAGAGATTGTAATTGAAGCTAAGAAAACATAGATATTTTATTTCTTATTATACACCAATTGCACATAACAGTGGTTCTAAAAAAGAGATTTCATTTTTTTTTGTGATTTAATAATAAAATTGAAAATTAATATTTAATATTGGAATTTTTTTGTCCAACTCGTACAAAAGATAATTTTTTTTTTATTTTCTTAAAAAAAATTCACGTCTAATCATATGTTTGTGATCTGTTACTAACGATAATAAAATCGTGTACATGTGAAGTGTAAATGACAATATTCATAACCAAGAAGACAATTTGATAAATTATTTCTCAAATTGACCCAACTTGTCAATGTTATGGGTAAAATCGCTTTTGGTTGCCAAAATTATGGGTAGAATTGCACTATTTTAGACGTTAAGAGTTGCTTCTAGCTATAAATATTGGGGGTATTTTTGCACCCTATTCTATTATAAAATAAAAAATGTGTTACGCAAATTAATAAAAATAATCTATAAAAAAAATAAAAAAAAATCATTGAACGTAAAAAAACCTTATTTTTCCCGGAATTATATTGTAGAAATATAAATAATGTTAAAGAATAAACATATTTTGTGGAAAGAAGAAGGATAATTCTGTCAATAACAACTAACTACAAACAACTGTTTATGAAAAAGCTCTATTATGGCCACTGAACTTCATTTCTTCCCAGTATGACCACTGAACTTTACACTTTTTAACACCGGTGACTACTCAATGCCTCAAAACGACCGTTGGTAATTCTTGAAAATTTTGTTTTGAGGTCATTAGGTGTTGTTTGGTTAGGAGAGAGAAAATGAATTTTTAGAGAGAGAAAGCTCCAAAAAATGTGATTTTCAAAAATAAAAAATGTGGGTTCATGGTAAATGTCGTTCTAAACAACTTTAATTCTTGAATATTTTCATTTTGAGATCGTTAACGGTCATTTTGAGAAGTTAGTTAAAATTGAGTGACCACCGATATTAAAAAGTGTAAAGTTCAGTGGTCATACTGGAAATAAATGAAGTTGACTGGACATGGGTGTTATTTACCCTCCTCTCATCTCCACCTTCTTCTTCGTCATACATTACAACTTCATTAAAACACATTTGAAGCTTTATTATGGGGAAACCATTAAAGTCACTAAAGTTTTGAAATTTTTGCTAATTAAAATGACATGTCTACATATGAGCTCATGGTGGACGGTGGAAAGGTAGAGCCTCAATATGGGAACATGGTTTTTTTTGTTTTTCCTTTGGCTACTGCAACTCCGTGATGATCAATAACCTTAATATTGGGATTTAACTCCCGGGTAAATTACATACGTGGTATACAATCTTTACCTGTTTTCACACTTTAGTGTACAACCAAAAATTTGTCACACTAAAGTGTACAACCTTCTGGTGACCTCCCACTAAAGTGTACACCAGGTAAAAATGACCGGCCAACTCAGTCAACATGCCAAATCATCAATTTTTAACCTATATTTTAATAAAAATTGACTAACTCATTTTGTTCAACCTTATATCTTTTTCTTTATTCCCTCTCCTCCATTTTTATTAAATATCATTTCTCTTGCTAACTCTCATCTCTCATTTTCACTTTCTCTCTCTAATTCTCCCTTTCTCTCTCTTACTAAACTTACTGAACTTTCATTTTCGAAATACTAAACCTCTCCATCAAAAAAAAAAAAAAACTAAACCTCAAGTTAAGCTACGTTGGAGAAGGATAACTTCATGCTTGACATTGGACAATCTTCTTCCGAGCAGATAAAATTGCTCTGCGCCTCTTCTCCCCCTTTCCTTCTTCCATTACCCAGAAAAGTTGTGACTGTAATCAAATTAATTAGAAGATGAAGTTTTTTCAAATCTGTCATGTTCAATTAATTCTTTTCTTTGATTTTTCCCAATTTTAAAATCTATTTTCTTCTTCAGCTTTCAGCTCAGAGAAATTAAGCTTTAGCTATTGAAATTGTCTTTCAGGTAATGTATCAAACATGTAATCTGCATAGCTTTTATGCTTTATTTTGTGTTTCAGAGAACTCAATTTATTTTTGTTTGGTTAAGATTAGGTTTTTCATATGAGGATGTTGCAAATTTATGACTTGTGTTTGCATTGCCAATTAAGAATGTTGAGCTCTTAGTTAAGAAATGGTTGCTTTTGTTATGTTTATTTAGGGTCAAAAATTGCTCTTGATTAGGTGAATTTTATTGTGAAACAAAGGGAATATTGCATAGAGTTGTGTACATGATTACAAATGATATCACCATTTTGTTACTCTTGCTGCATTTAGTTTGAGAAGTTTGAGATATGGCTTCTACAAGAGGCTTCAAGTACCATACTCGGAAATTTGGTATATGTTCTTAGTTCTCTATAAAATGCATAGAAATAAGAAAGGGAGAGAGAAAGGGAGAATTAGAGAGAGTGAGGAGAGTTAGAGGGAGAAAGTGAAAATGAGAGAGATGAGAGTTAGAGGGAGAAATGATATTTGATAAAAATGGAGGAGAGAGAAAATAAAAAAGAACATATAAGGTTGAAGAAGATGAGTGGGTCCAAATTTTATTAAAATATGGGTTAAAAATTGATGATTTGGCATTTTGACTGGGTTGACCGGTCATTTTTACCTAGTGTACACTTTAGTCAGAGGTCACCAGAAGGTTGTACATTTTAGTGTAACAAATTTTTGGTTATACACCAAAGTGTGAAAACAGGTAAAGGTTGTACACCACGTATGTAATTTACCCTTTAACTCTCTTGTCCCCTTTTCCCCATCTAAAACACCATAACGGTAACACCCTGGTCCAATACTATGTAGATATTATCCGCTCTGGTCCAATTGCAACACATTGGGCCTCACGGCTTTAAAACACGTCTGCACGTATTGGATTCCCATCTTACTAATAAGCCCCAATCACTCCCTCTCCATTTCCGAAGTGGGATTCAGTTCATTCCTGCCCTCATCGCCATCCCTTCGGGCCGCTCCTTGCTCAGGCCTTCTACCCCGGTGCCACCCACTCCGGACGGGGTCGTTACAGGCCCACCAGCTTCCGCCTGGTTCGTCCCCGAACCACACATCGTACGTGGAGAGTCAGCTCTGATACCAATTGTAACACGCTGGTCCAATACTATGTAGATATTGTCCGCTCTAGCCCAATTCCAACACATTGGGCCTCACGGCTTTAAAACGCGTCTTCACGTATTGGATTCACATCTTACTAATAAGCCCCAATCACTCCCTCTCCATTTCCGAAGTGGGATTCAGTTCATTCCTGCCCCCATCGCCATCCCTTCGGGCCGCTCCTTGCTCAGACCTTCTACCCCGGCGCCACCCACTCCGGACGGGGTCGTTACAGGCCCACCAGCTTCCGCCTGGTTCGTCCCCGAACCACACATCGTACGTCGAGAGTCAGCTCTGATACCAATTGTAACACGCTGGTCCAATACTATGTAGATATTGTTCGCTCTAGCCCAATTCCAACACATTGGGCCTCACGGCTTTAAAACCCGTCTGCACGTATTGGATTCACATCTTACTAATAAGCCCCAATCACTCCCTCTCCATTTCCGAAGTGGGATTCAGTTCATTCCTGCCCCCATCGCCATCCCTTCGGGCCGCTCCTTGCTCAGGCCTTCTACCCCGGTGCCACCCACTCCGGACGGGGTCGTTACAGGCCCACCAGCTTCCGCCTGGTTCATCCCCGAACCACACATCGTACGTGGAGAGTTGGCTCTGATACTAATTGTAACACCCTGGTCCAATACTATGTAGATATTGTCCGCTCTGACCCAATTCCAACACATTGGGCCTCACAGCTTTAAAACATGTCTGCATGTATTAGATTCACATCTTACTAATAAGCCTCAATCACTCCCTCTCCATTTTCGATATGGGATTCAGTTCATTCCTGCCCTCATCGCCATCCCTTAGGGCCGCTCCTTGCTCAGGCCTTCTACCTCGGCGCCACCCACTTCAGACCGGGTCGTTACAGGCCCACCAGCTTGCGCCTGGTTCGTCCCCGAACTACACATCGTATATGGAGAGTCGGCTCTGATACCCTGGTCCAATACTATGTAGATATTGCCCGCTCTAGCCCAATTCCAACACATTGGGCCTCACAGCTTTAAAATGTGTCTGCATGTATTGGATTCACATCTTACTAATAAGCCTCAATCACTCCCTCTCCATTTCTGATGTGGGATTCAGTTCATTCCTGCCCCCATCGCCATCCCTTAGGGTTGCTCCTTGCTCAGGCCTTCTACCCCGGCACCACCCACTCCGGACTGGGTCGTTACAAAAACAATAAGCATACATAATATAATATGTAACAGAAGGCAGTGAAAAGTGAGTGTAACGGAGTCAATCAGTTCATCATAACAATTGGACAACAAGAATCAGGCATCCGAATATACTACCACATATGTGAAATGATGAAATCATATTGTTGAAGTGAATTTGTACAAAATGCATTCAGAATTATAAACCCATGGAACCAGGAAGATGAATCCATTGAAGAATCAATCCAAACTCTCATCGATTTCAACATCATGTATGTTCATTTTAAATACATAATAATCAATTGCAATATCAGGTTAGTTATACGCAAGGGTTTTACGCAATTAGATATACTTTACCTAAGATTCCAGTGTTTGCAAATCGCCATATGCGAAACAAATTGCTATAAAATGTGATTAAAGTTCGAACGAACTATGTGTATATTGATTCGCAAGCTACAAAATGTGAGCCATGTCTAACAAAATGCGAAGCTTATTTCATATGTTTTAAAAAATACTATAGAAAACATAAAATGCAATTCATATCTCCTCCAATACGAACTGACATACTAATGCGAAACTGAATTTTCAATCAATTTCACTCAATCTAGAATTATCTTTTCTATGTTTGTGTTTATGATATGATTCTTAAAGGAATTTGACAATGAATTTTGTTCATTTCATTAGAAGTATATCCACAGAGATTGTTATTTGATTGATATCGTGGAATGGCCAATGGAAAAAACTTGCAAGTGCCATGGAACACTTCTGTAGTTGGTGAATCAAAGTTGATTCGGGTTTCAAAAAAAAAATCAAGCTAGAGAGGTTAAAAGAGAGAATTTACACTTCTATAGGTGTTGATTCAACTTCATTTGAGCTACGAAGCCACCTTCTAGTCATCGTTTAGCGTGTCTCACACTAAGCCACCTCTCCCACAGGAACACATCAAACAATGGTGGATAATCAGCAAGCACTATCCAATATATGTATTCACCAATTGAGATTTCTCGATGGTGATCAAACAACAATGTACGAAAAACAACATCGCAATACTAACAGCTTCACCGTTATCCTTCTTTCCAATCAGTATTTCTGAACACTTCAAATAGGTCATAGTGAGTTATGATATTTTACCCTTCAAATTGTCCAATCGGTATTTCTTGATTATTTCCATTCTATTTAGATTTCTTATCATCTTCGTCATTTCCTTTAAACTACCAAATCGCAAGCCATATATTAGCTCGTACTCCCAATCACTAAATCTCAATTCAACTCTTCTAATAGAAAACCACATTTCTCTAGGGAGATATACAACATATTCAAATTCCCTAGTTAATAATGTATGGACAATGGCACTGAAGAAAACGACAATATCCAAATCCATAAGATGTCTGAAACATCTTCTTTTGAAAGCCTTTATTTATGAGGGCGTCAATTTACTTTGCAAGTATCTTTTCAATGTCACCTCTTACAGTTATTGTGCCTTTTGAAACCAAGCTCTACGGATACTTGAATTTTATACCAATATCCGCTTTTACCTTGACAACTAGACTCTGTAAAAATAAAAACAATTTACATTTCAGACAAAACAGAAACTATTTGCATGTACCTTATGGTGTCACATTTATCTAAATGTGAAAGCAAACTATTCGCATTTACCTAAAAATGCGATTCAAAAACTAAATGCAAATCACGTTCGATGCTTTATGTATCATATTTGGCTACATGTGACTCCATATTTTTGTTGAAAAGGCTTCTCATATCATCATAGTAATCACATTTAGATATATATGAATCTCATTTGTTGAAAATAGATTTGCATATCACCATAGTAATCGCATTTGGATATCTGCAAATCCCTAGTTCTGGGTTCATGGGTTTATCACTTTGCATTTTATGAAATGCGATGCAAAACCATATAATGCAAACTATCGCAGAACAACTCTATAGCTAGGATGACAAGTTCTAAACCAAGAAATCACACATATACAACCCAAATAAGTCTGAATATCATCATTATATTCATTAAACACTAACCCTAACCAAACATAACATATTCAATCCATGCGAAACCTTATAACTTATCTGAAATAAGCAATGCTAAAACCAATACAGATTCAGGAGACTTACCTTTGAGTTCATTTTATCCTAACGATGCTTCTTCCAAGATTTCCCCATCTCTATCGTTCGTTATTTGTCTTTGCAATCTCCGTTCGTTATTCGCACTTTGTTGAGGTAGGAATGAGTTCAAATGGGTTTGGACAGAAATACCTGTGTTATAGGTCTATTGGAAGTCGATTAGTCTAGTTGGTAGCATATATCTAAATGGGTCTAAATATGTAAATGGACCTCCTCATTGGATCAATTTTGTAAACTTTTCAAAATATAATAACATATTCGCTTAATACATCATTTGTTTCTAAATTTCCAAAACATTTGATTGGCCTCTTGAACTTTTAAAGTGTCCCAATAACTCACTCAGCTTGCTTAAAATGTAGTCAATTAATCAACTTATCATATCTAACAGAAAATTTGAAGGTTCTAATTTGACCGTTATTAGACTACTATATTAAACTTTATAAATAAATTAAAGAAATTTATACATTTTAACTCGTTTGTTTGTAACTATGTTAATGTACGTGATTAGCTTATTAAACGGTAAATTTGCACTCCTAAAAGGACAAAAACAAACCAAAGAAGTATAGATTACACTTTTAAATTTATTTAGAGGTGTAAGATTGTGAGTTCGAACCTATCATCTTAAAAAAAATCGTAAAAAAATATAAAAATAAATTTACACCATATGCGAACTTAAAATTTAAACAAACTAAATATATATATATATATATATATATATATATATATATATATATATATATAGTTTATTAAACCTTAAGATAATGCCTCATTAAAATATAATTGTGGGAACAAACATTTCTATTTTTGTATCATTTATTAAAATATCATACAACAAGTGGTAATAGTTTCTCTTTATTTTTTGTATTTTATTTTTGGTCATTAATCCATATGGTGTGTGGTTCTGTTTTTCAACAAAAGATTTTTTTTTGGTGTTGGTGTGTTTTCCCTTTGACCCGACTTTGTCCATCAATCGTCTACTCATATGTCATTGATTGGATGTCCGCATTATTACAAAAGAATATAACAATAATTTAAATATCCATATCATTTCGTGTCGTTTTCAAGTTAGCATATCAACCCAAACCCGAACCCAAAAATTTACGTGTCAACCCAAAAATGGACACATTTCATACTAAGCTAAATTCAAACACTAAAATTTTATATCGTGTAATCGGATCGTGTGTACTTTTGCCACATCTAGCCTAAACCATGTGAAGCCCTCTAAAGTTGTCCATTTTGGTCACTTTGCTCTCCCAAACTTAAAGGACAACTTATTAGCCACTTCAACTTTTGAAAGTGACATAACGTGCCCCTTATTTTTCCTCAATTTGAAGAGATTTTGACCACTCACATTTCAATTGACTTCCAATATGCAATGTGACTTTTTTCTTAAAAAAAAAAGTTACCTGTTCTTAGAGCATATTTAATATAGCCTCTCTAATTTTATACACCTTAAGGGGTATTTAGTTAGGCACATTTGTTAATGTTTGGTTTTAGAAATTTTAATATAGGAATGAAATTACATTCACCCCTTTTATGGGAATCAACTATTCCCTCTTCCTTCCTCTTTAATCAAATATGATTCCAATTCCCTTATCAAAATTTAATTATTATTTTTTTTTGAAAGAACCCACGTTTTTGTAACTTCCTATACCCAGGGGCGAATCCAGGATTTCTCTCCCATGGGGGCAAACAATACGACTAAAATAATTTTTATCCAAAAAATAATAATTATAGAAAACCAGAGATTAAAGTTCAAGTTCAAGTAAAATAGTATCAGAAATATCAAATCAAAATTCAAGTAGGAGCAAAAAAATATCAAAGTAAAGAGGCAAAAATCGGAGATGAAATGCTGGACCAACGATCCAATTAAGGAGGGATTTGCTGCCGATTTTGATTTAATCTTACTTAGGATTAGGGATTTCAAATTAGGCTTAAGAAGAAAGAGGAATTGAGGAAAAAGAATTAAACAGATTAAATAGAGCAAGAGAAATCGATGGTTTGTTTTAGGACCTATTTAGTTTTACATTTAAATATTTACTTTTTATTTTTTTTATTTTTGTTGTAAATAAAATGACATAGTTCTAATTAAATAAAACGACGTTGTTTTACTTTAAAATATAATAAAAAAATAAAAATAAAGTATTAAATTTAAAACCATTCTTCATCCTCAATTATAGAACCAGTAAACCCTGAACCTCCATTGATGAAGGGGGCAAAGCTCTAAAACTTCAAAATTAATACATGGGTTTTTAAAAAAATACAAATGTCAGTGGGGACAACTGCCCCCAGTGCCCCCATGCTGGATTCCCCCCGCCTATACCATAATTTAGACCTGGCAATTATCGTGTTTCGTGTCAAAATCGTGTTATCTCATATTTATGTTCCATATGGTTTTATATGTTATAAATGCTAGAAAAATGATTTTCTTGTCAATCGTGTCGTGTCAATCGGGTTGGCTCTGTAATCGTGTTTTCGTGTCAGAAATTGCTACCTCTGCCATAATTCCACTAAAAAAACTACCTATACCATAACAAAAGAAAATAAAAAGTTTTTTTTGGTAAGCCAAGAAGGCACAAGGCCACAAAAAATAAAAAGTTAACTACTCCAAAAATATATATAGTTCTATGTAATACTATATTATAGTAGTATATTTGTTTATATAATATAATATAGTATATTTTTTTTTCCGAGTAATATATTTATACTATAATACATTTGGTTGTTGAAATAATTTCTATATACTATACTATAGTATATTATTTATATATTGTTAATTTAATTTATGCATATTTTTATAATTAATTTTTTTGGGTTAGTTTATAATTGATGGTTTTTATATTTTATTTATTTATTAAAATTTAAAAAAATTTAATTTTGTCCAATTTTGATTTTGATTTTGATTCCGATTCCGAAATTTGAACCAAACACTCTTAAAAGTAATTGGATTCTGATTCCGGATTAAACCAAACAAAATAAATAAATAGTCATTCCGATTCCGATTCCGTAACATTCTGATTCCAATTCCAATTCTGATTCCGAAGTTTGAACCAAATGTCCCCTTTACATTACATATTTTTATAAAAAGAAAAACCACATTGCATATGGGAAGTCAACTGAAAGGCTAGTGATCTTTCGGGTCAACATCTTCTTCGATTGAGAAAAAATAAAGAACACATTATATCACTTTCAAGGAGTTAGAGTGACTAATAGATTGTCCTTTAAGTTCAGTTCAGGTGCCAAAAGTACCAATGTGTACTGCTCCGAATGGTGTAGGCAGCCAACAATCATGGTTTCTATTAGAGCATCTCCAATGGAGTATAATGAACCACTCATTATACTTATTATACTCCAATGAGTTTAATATATTGAACACTTATCAATCACTCAATGTTTATTAAGTTTTTGATTATATATATATATAAAATTTAAAATAATATGATATTTGGATAGTTTAATAAAATAAAATTTATTAAATGGATGATGTGACATATATATTGAGTGGTGAATAATATAATATATATATATTGAGTGATTGGAGTATGGAACATTATTGTTAAGTGATGTAACAAGTCAGAAAATTCTTTTTTTTAATCGTCTTTTCTTTTGTAACCAGTATAAGAATCATGTATAGTATAAGAATCATGTATGATTCTTACATTGAAGTTAACGACCGTAACGAAGAATATCTTTGTAATAGAAAAAACAGAAACTAACTTTAAGATAGCTCATTCCTTTTTACCAAAATATTATTCCTCAAATCGTAAATTTTAGCTGATTCAACTCAACCCAATTCACTGATTCACGCATTAGTTCAGTCTAAACCGCTTACCGAACTAATTGAATTTTGTTTTTCGATTCGATATTTTTGACATTTCGGTTCGGTGTCGGTTTTAGTTTTAGGTGCATTTTGATATTCGGTTCAATTTGACAAAAAGATAAAAAAAAAACCAACCGCACCGAATTACACATATTCTACATTATTTTATATATATATTAAATGTTACAAGTTTAGTTTTTTTTTAATATTATTGAGATAATAAGCTAATATTTTAGTAAGTAAAGCTAGTAACTTGTATTTGTTTTTTATTTTTTTAACTAATTTGGTTTGTTCGGTTTAAAACTGAACCAAACCGAATATTTCGGTTTTACATACTTTTCGGTTCAGTGTCGGTGCCAATTATTTTAGTAATTTCAGTTCGGTTTTGAACCGATGCACACCCCTTGATTCAAGTGACAAAAAAGAAAAGAAAAACCACAAACTGACAGCCATTTTAATTATAAAATTTAAGTTTAACCGATTAGACCTGAAAAAGAAGAGAGGAAATTATTATTATTAGGAATATGGAGGATATAGTGTAGAAAACTTTACAATGTAGAGATCGAATCAACTTAATGACCAAATTATAAAGTACAAACGGAGTTATTACATTTTTTTTAAACCAATACAACAATAACAATAAAGCCTTAGTCCCGAAATGATTTGGGGTCGGCTAACATGAACCATCATATAAAACTGTGAAATCAAGTCGTGTCAGCGACACAAATTCTTTCCCTCCACTCTTTCCTATCCACTACCATATTTTCCTCAATCCCCAATAAACTCATATCACTCTCGATCACCCTCCTCCAAGTTTGCTTAGGTCTTCCCCTGCCCCTCACCACTACATCCCTTTGCCACTCTTCAGTCCTCCTAACCGGCGCATCAAGCGCTCTTCGTCTTACATGGCCAAACCACCTTAGTCGGTTTTCCCTCATTTTATTCTCAATAGATGTAACCCCTACTTTTGTCCTAATTATTTCATTACTCACCCGATCCTTTCTCGTATGACCACACATCCATCTTAACATACGCATCTCCGCCACCGACATCTTATGAGTGTGACAGTGTTTCACTGCCCAACACTCCGTGCCATATAAGAGTGCTGGTCTGATTACCGTGCGGTAGAATTTTCCCTTCAATCTATTTGGCATGCCGGGGTCACAAAGGAAACTCGTAGCACTCTTCCACTTCGCCCAACCAGATTTAATCCTATGAGCAACATTTCCATCTACTTCTCCATCTGTTTGGATAATAGATTCTAAATACCGAAAGCAATCTGGTATCACAAACAAACTTGCCAATTTTGGACTTCCGACTTCGGATATTCATGGATGGTCTTCGACATTAGATTTTTTTTTATCATGAGCTTATAAATGAGGATATTTATGAAGTTTGTGAGTTTAATATTCGTCAATTTCCTTTTTAGGATGTAATTATTTTTCTTGTCCGGTTATTGGTTTTTTTTATATGACTTTGTTTAATCTTTTTTCATTTTTTAAATAATAAACATACGGATATTCTAACAAAAAGGTTATCGCCTTACACAGAAACAGAAACATGGATTGGATACCAATAGACAAATATTTATAAAAAATATAAAAAATAGAAATGTTGAAAAATATGTAAATAATAAGCATATAACAAAAAAGTTATCGCCACCTTACACGAAAACCGAAACAGAAATTGGAAGTTCATACACAAATATTTATAAAAAAATATAGAAAATAGAAATGTTGAAAAATATGCAAATAATACGCATACAGATATTTTAATAAAAAAGTTATCGACGCCTTACACTGAAACAAAAACAGAAATTGGATGCTAATGGACAAATGTTTATAGAAAATATAAAAAACGGTCACGTGGAAAAATGTGTAAATAATAAGCATACAAATGTATATTTGTGAAATGATATTTTAATCCATTAAAACAAATTACATACATATAATAGAGTAATGTGATTTCATAAGTTTATGAAAAATATTTAGAAAATATTAAAGATTTGCAAACATTATGCAATTAATATTGATCTATTTTTGAAAACACATTACATTTTAAGAAACGAGTATCTAAATGAGTTTCTAATTAAAAAAAACGTGACCCGAAATATTCCGTAAATATGTTTTGAAATAAATCGCTTCAAATTTAAAATATCCATAAATAAACAATTTTTTTTTATATGTTTTGAGTTCAGCAAGTTTTAAAGTCTTTAAAAGTATCAAACTAGTTGAGATGTTCCGAACTTTTTCTCTAGCCTCAACTTTTAATAATAATAATAATAAAAAGACTAGTTATACATTAGCAAAATAGGATATACATTATGAAAGAGTGTCCATCCAATAATCTATCTATATTATAAAGTTTTGATCTTTTTGTTAATATAGTTTTGATCTTTATTATATAGTCTTTATAAAAAAATTCAACAATGGAATTTAGTTATAAATCTTTTTTTTGTATGTAAGGATAAGGTATTAAAAGTAGGTATAAGATTTTTGGACGCGTATCAATTTAGGCACCATTTATAAAATAATACCAATGTAGGTTTAACGTTTATAAAATAGGACTAATGAAGATAATTGTATCATTTATATTACTCAATTAAGTGATGATTTCTCTCTCCATATATAATTGGCAAAACTTAACAGAGTAATATGAATAACTAGGGACGGATATGAGGGGGCCCGGAAGGGTCGGACCCTTCCGGCCGCCAGAATCACCATGACTACGAGTAGTTTTCGCCTCACTATCTTTACAAAATTTGAGATTGTGGTGGTTTCGGCTCCATGTCTCTAAGAAATTTAGATCGGATGTTGAATTATCACCCAAAAATTGGCCCAAGTCCTATTAGGTCATCTCTAAATCCAAAATTCTATTTTTTTTGGCCTATTAGACTCTCCTTAAATCCAAATTTCTAAACTTTTTGACATATTAGGCGAGTTATTATTTTTTTATGAAAGAAAAAAATCCATGCTTTTTCATAGGTCAGGAAAGAACCGCTAAGAGATCCAATGTGAGGGAGCAAGACTATCTTACTTTTTTTTAATCTAAATTTTTAATTTTTTTTTGTTCCATTCTTCCTGATTTTTTTTTATTAGATACAATTTTTTTTAGGCTTAATACCACATGCTTTTTGAACTTGTCCATAAAAATAGATTGGCTCATTGAACTTTGTTAGTGTCTCACCAGCTTCCTAAACTTGCTTATTTCGTATCACAAACTCTCTAAACTTATCCATAAAAGTAAATTAGCTCCTCGAACTTTCCAAGTATCTCATCAGCTCCTTAAATTTGTTTATTATGTAACAGTTAAATATAAAACTTATTGAACTTAAATTATAAAAATACATTTTTATCTATTCGAGATGTAATTTGTTCTCTTCTCCTACCTTTCAGCCTATTATAAGAGTTAGTGTTGTAGGCAGGCCCGTTCCTGAGCATGGGCAGGAGGGGCGCCTGCCCAAGGCCCAAGGATGAGAAGGGCCCCAATCATAGTAATGTATTAGTACCTATTAAATTTTGCTTGATTAAATTCAAAAATAATTATAGTTGATTAAAAACGCTGGCATTAGATTCTTTCCAAATTAGTTTTTTCCAAATAAAGAACGTTGGCATCAGTTATTAAATAGTCTTTAGAAATTCCCTAATTTATCTCATGTTCTTTCCAAATTTCCTAATAAAAAATTTGGACATCAATTCCCTAATTTATGTCAAAGTATTTCTATAATTATCTTTCCCACCTATCAATCCCAACAAAAACTTACAATTTATCTCTCCCTTTTTTAATCACACTCCAATCCCAAAAAATATTAAACAGTAATATTATCCCACATCCTCTGTTCGTCTTCTCAATTCATTAACTATATAATCAATTTTGTTTTCTAATCATCTCACTGAAACTTCCAATTACTAATAGTTTTTTTTTGTCTTTGAGAAATTCTATCAGATTCTGATTTACTCGATCTTCAAAAGAAGTTTGGAAAAAATGTATCAAAATCTTCCAAGTTCAAGAACTTAAGCGTTAAACCTCGTTAAATGATGTGATTTTCAAATTTGGTTTTTTATTTTTCTGGTATCATGTTTTGTATCATAAAGAGCATAAAATCTATTAGAACTATTTCATAATTTATTAAATTTACTTCTAGAAATACTCATATACATCATTTTGTATAAGAAATTAGGTACTTAAAGCAATATAAAATGTTTTTATTAGATATTTTGTTAACTGTAACAAGAAAAGTGTCATTTTTAAGTAATCTTCTTTTATACAATTTACTTTTCTACTTATTTTTTTTTATTTTCACTCATTTATTAGGGCCCCATTTGGTAATTCGCCCCCGGGCCTCTAAAATCTCAGGATCGGTCCTGGTTGTAGGTTTGAGAGATCGAATGAATGAGGATTGAAAGTTAGTATTATGGTTTTTGTATTTAGTTGTTACGGAATAAGCAAGTTTAGAGAGCTGATGAGACACTTGCAAAGTTCATGGAGCTAATCTACTTTTATGGACAAGGTTAGAGAGTTTGTGATACGAAATAAGCAAATTTAAGAAGCTGGTGAAACACTAACAAAGTTCAGGGAACCAGTCTATATTTATGGACAAATTGAGGGAGCTAGTAATGTATTACGCCTTTTTTTTACATGTTAAGAATCTTAAAGATAATGTAGCTTAAATTTGAAAAATTTCACATTGGTACTTAAAAATTCGTTATTGACCACTCAGATTATAACACATGTATATACGAAAAGAATTTGAACAAGTTCGATTTAGCAAATTTTTTTTTTTCATACCACATGTAAAATCGCTCTCCAACCGAACAATCATATATTCACCACTGTGAATAACATATCACATTCCATTAATCTTTTATAAACATTAAATTTATATTAATACTACAGTACTATTGGAACCTAAAGGTATGTAAAAAAATTTAATTGTTGTTCTGAACTTTTAAAATGTTTCAATAGTTTTTAATTTGTATAAAATATTTAGTTAGTTTCTTGAATTTATGTAAAATATAATTAGTTGATCACTCGATTATAAAAAAAATAAACTAAATGTGAAAAATGTATTTCACGTATCTTAGAATGTTATTACATAATTCAAAAATAGATTAAAAAGAAAGTTATTACTTATTCAACTATAAAACTTGTCTTCGCTAATATTAAAACCGTATATCCCTGATCTTAATCGTTTTACTTGTTTTAAGCCGTGTGCAAAACATTTTTCCGCATTTAATTTATTTTTTCATAACCGAGTGATGAATTGATTACATTTTGCACAAGTTCAGAGAGCTGACTGAATATATTTTATGCAAATTAAGAGGCCAATCAGAATACTTTAAAAGTTCAAGAGGTAAATAATATATTAATTTTTTTTGGTTAAATTATGAATCACAAATTTAGGCCCGTTTGTTTTATCTACTGTTTGCTGTTTGCTGGTTGCTGTTGGAAAAAGCTGCTTTTCCAAAAAGCAGAGATTCTCTACTTTTGTAAAAGGCTGCTTTTCAGGTGTAAAAAACAAACAGGAGGTCACTAACCAAACGCTTAATGCTGCTTTTCAATTGTAAAAGGCAAACAGGAGTAGGTTAACCAAACACTTAAAACTCTACCTTTTAAAATGAAAAGACAAACAGGAGATGAAAAGTAGGTTAACAAACACCCCTTACGGTACCTAATTTAATTAGATCAAAACAGGTGGATCTTATAATAATGTCGGGGACAACAATTTTGGTATTTATGGTTTTTTTTTTTTTTTGAAGAAGGTATTTATGGTTTTAATCACATGTATTTTTCCTCATTAATTTTTTTATTTTCACTCCAAAAGTTTAGGTTGATTCAACTCATAACTACCTAATTAATCAATTTATTAATGGGTTAATTACATATTGATACGTTGTGATTTTATCGATTTGTAGATGAATATTTTTAGTTTTTTTTTTTTTTTTTTTGCAAACACAATCCTATGATTTGTAAAATTTTGCAAACGCAACCTTGTGGTTTACAAAATTTTACATTTGGGTTTACTTTGTCAGAAATTGGCCGATAACGATCTTGAAATGAAAATTTTCAAGTGTTAAATGACATTTTAAGCAACTCCAAAATGATGATTTTGAAAAATTAAAAATATAGTTTCATAGTAAATATGATACTAAACAACTTTAATTCTTGAAAATTTTCATTTTGAGGTCGTTATCGGCCAAATTTGGCAAAGTGAAAAAAATATAAAATTTTGCAACCACATGGTTGCGTTCGTAAAGAAAATACTACAGGTACCAATCTGTAAATTTGTATAACCATAGGACATCTACTTATAATTAACTCTTTATTAATTAAGGTTTGTTGAAATCAGTGGCGGAACCAGGACCCCGAATGACCCGGGGCTCAAACATATCAATAAATAAAAAATTCAAAACGTTAAAAAAAATTCGAAATTAACTGTGCGGTTGATGGTAAATTTTACAAAGTTCAGCCCGTTAGGGCTGAGCAAAATTTTTTTAGCCTCCAACGCATTAAAACTGTAAAAATATTATCATTTTTTTAGAAAACTGGCATTGAACTAATTGAATATTAAATATGTTTATTTTTTTAATGGTAAAGACATATTAAAAATGAATTCAAAAGTGTTAAGAAAATAAAAATAAAGAGTCCATTTAAAAATAAATTTTTTTTAAAATAAAATGAGGTTGAAGGGAATTGAACATAAGACCTCTCAAATAAAAGGAAGCATCCTTAACTATCTCATCTACCTTTGAACATTGATATAATACTACATATAGTCAATATAATTCTCTCCAAAATATTACGAGACACTATTACTAAAAAAAAAAAAAATTCTCAATTCTCGGACGGCCGGCCGGGACTGGAGCCCCCCAACCCCCCCCCCCCCCCCCCCCCCCCCCCCCCGGTTCTGCCCCTGGTTGAAATGGTTTAGAGTTTCCATCTTTTAAGTTAAAAATCTTAAATTTGAATTTCAGTCACGCAGTAAACTTTAATAAAGTGTGAATTCATTTAAAAAGTGTCTGAACAGTCTCGAACCAGATAAAAAAATAAATTTTATATAAAGTTTTTGTTTATAGAGTAATTTTTAGACTCCATTAAAGGGAAAATTCAATATAAGTCAATTTCCCAATTAATTTGTTTGTATTAGACATGTCCATGTGCCCGTGTACCCGCTTGGTCCGTTCAGGCCCGTATCCCTTGAACAATAAAAATTGTTTATAGGCCTAATCCGCTCTAGGCCCGCTAAAGCCCGTCTATTTTTTGGGCAGGCTTGGGATTAATAAAAATAACACGGACCGGTCCGTCTATTAATATTAATTAATAAATATATATTTAATTTAAGTATAATATTTATTTTTTATAATTAACAATTTTATATATATATTTAGGTGGACTTATATGGATTGAGTTTGGGATTTGATTTTTTTAAGCCCGAACCCGCCTAAATTAATAGTGTGTTGGGATGGGCTTGAACTGAGCATTTTTACCTAAAAACCCAATAGATCCGACCCAAACCTGGCCCAGCTTGGCCATGGACAAGTGTAGTTTCTATGGATGCACCACCTAAGATATAAATTTAACTGTAAGACAGTTGTGAAAGTATAAATTTAGATTTGATACAAAAAAAATTGCACAATATTAGCATTAATTTTGGTTACACGTGAACAATAGTAGAGCTTAAATTGCATAACTATAAAATCAAATTAACTGGAAATGAGATTTGTTAGGTCTATATATCATTAACGGTGTCTGAAATTTTGTGCCTGGTAGACAAATTATGGATAATATGGTGATTGCCCAAGAGATGGTCCACACTATGAAGATCAGGAAAGGGAAGAAATTCATTGTGGCTCTTAAGTTGGATTTGGAGAAAGCCTATGATCGCATCAACAGGAGTTTCCTGATGGAGAGTCTGGAGAGAGCAAGAAACCCTGACAGTTGGAGAAAATTAATTAAGGTTTGTATCTCTTCACCTGTGTTTCAAGTTATGATTAATGGGGATATATCGAAGGAATTCTCTCCAGGCCGGGGTATCCGTCAAGGTGACCCTATGAGTCCCTTCCTTTTTGTTATTGCAATGGAAAGGTTGTCTCATCTGATCCAAGATGCGGTTGAGAATGGAAACTTCAAACCAGTGGCTATCAATAGTTTTTGTCCCTAGATTATTCACTTATTCTTTGCAGATGATGTTTTGATCTTTCTGGAAGGTAATGAGGAGCAATTGAGTATTATTATGGATATTCTTAACTGTTTCTGCTCGGTCTCTGGTCAGAAGCTTAATGTCTAGAAGTCTAGAATGGTGTGCTCTAATAATATGAACCAGGGTGTCTGTAAAAGGCTAAGTGATCTGTCGGGTATTCCTCTGACGAGCTATCTCGGGAAGTATCTGGGTATTCCCCTCCACAGTGAGAGAGTGTCCAAAATGTCTTTTAAAGATACTTTGGATAAAGCCAACATGAAGTGTGCCACGTGGAAATCTAAGACTCTCTCTCTCGCTAGCCGTCTTACGTTAATTCAATCTGTTAATTGTGCAACTCCCAATCACTTTATGCAGGCTTGTCATCTTCCTGATCCTGTGCTTAAGGATCTTGACAAGATTAACCGTAGATTTCTATGGGGGGAGGCTGAGAAGGGGAGGAAGATTCATCTTGTTCCTTGGAGTGAGGTTTGTCAGCCTAAGGATTTTGGAGGTCTGGGCATTAGGAAGGCCAAAGATATTAACAAAGTCTTACTTATGAAACTCCTATGGCGGATGTGGCAGTCTCCTTCTGCGCTTTGGGTCAAGCTCTTATGCGAGAAGTACCGGAAGGATAAGGTGTTTGGGGGCCTAAGGATAGAGTGGTTAATTGTTCCTTTCTTTGGAAAGGCATTAGTGCGATTTTTGCTGAATTTTGTGCTGGGATTGGGTGGAATGTGGGTAATGGCAGGTCCATCAGGTTCTGAAAGGATACTTGGATAGGTGAAAAGCCTTTATTGGAGGTTTGTACTTCCTTGCCTCCAGTGGACAGTCAGGACTGGAAGATCACTGATATGGTGGACTCCGAGGGGGAGTGGATTTGGGATAAATTTGATTCCTACCTCAGCCTTGAAACGCTCCTTACTATTAGAGGTGTTCACATTAGTAATCAAAATGATGATAAGGACAGTTACTGTTGGGCACTGACTAACAATGGGACCTATTCATGTAAATCTGCTTATCGGGCGTTCTATCAGGATTTGGATCCTTCCTCCCCTGGGGTGTGGAAAACGATTTGGGCCTTGAAAGTGTCGTTCCGCATTAGGAGCTTCTTGTGGCTTGGGGCTAGGAATAGGTTGCTTACTAATTTGGACAGGAAAATGAGGTACCTGGTGGATTTTGGAGTCTGTAGCAGATGCAGAGGGTGTGAGGAGACTTTGTGCCATGCTCTCAGGGATTGTGAGAAAAGTAAGGAGGTTTGGAGGAGAATTCTCCCTAGGGATGTGTTACCTTCTTTTTTAGCCCATTCTGAAGAGGATTGGTTTGTTGATGGAATTAAAGGGAGTCTTCTGCCTGGGGATCAAGGTGTTCTTCTTTTTGTGGTGGCTTGCCATCAGATTTGGAGATGGCGAAACGAGGATATCTATGGAGGAGGAGCGGTCCATCAGTCAAATGTCCTTGAGTTCTTTTCAAAAAAGATTAGTACCATGATTGAGAGTTTTTCTGAAGACCCCTTAGCTAGGGATGTTCTGAGGAAGGAGGTCAGTCTTTTAGGCTGGAGTAGGCCAAGTGAAGGTGTGGTTAAGCTCAACACTGATGGTTCTTGTCTAAGAGACGGGAGAATTACCGCAGGAGGGGTCCTTCGAGACGATGGTGGTAGGTGGATTTCTGGCTTCTCTCAGAACTTGGGGATTGGCTCTTCCTTTTCTATAGAGCTTTGGGGGATTCTCTCTGGCCTGAAGCTTGCTAAGAATCTTGGGGTGAGGAAGCTTCTGGTGGAATCTGATAACCAGGAAGCGATTAAAATGATTTCTGAGGGCAATGCTGTTTGCAGAAATAGCCTGTCTATTATTAAAGGCATTAAAAGGATTAGTTCTTCCTTTGAGTCGATTAGGTTTGTCCATATTTATAGGGAGCAGAACCGCGTTGCGGACCATCTTGCGATGGAAGGGCACTCTAGTTTGTTGGGTCTTTCTACATTTTCTTCTCCTCCGGTCTTCATCTCCTCTTTCATCTTGGAGGATGTGGTGGGAGTCAGTTTTCCTAGGCTGATCCCGGGTTGAGCGTTTCTTTTGTTTGTTTGTTTTTCTTTTCCTCCCTACCAAAAAAAAATGGTGTCTGAAATTACTCTATCCTGGGGCGGAGATAGAGGGGGTTTGGATTGGAGGGACACAACGCCCTCCGACTGCCGGAACCACCTTTACCGTGGATGGTTTTACCCCTCTATTAGAACTGGCTCTATTATGGATGATTTTGACCTCTTGTTAATTAGGGTTCGGGGTGGTTAATAACTCATTGAGTTTGTATTTAATACAAAATCTAACTTGATTTTACTGTGGTATGTAAATTTTTTTAAAAGTTTATTCAAAACGACTCAATCTTATTTTTGTACTCAAAATCTATTTTAATTTTAAAAAAGTTTTTATAGTGGTACATAAAAATTGGTTCTAGACCACTTAGATAATAACATGTACATGTACGTTAAAAAAATGTGCGAATTCGATTTAACAAAAAAAAAAAATTTATGTGCGAATATGTAAAATTAACATCCCAACAGACCAATCATATATATATTCTATATTAACACTATCTACAACATATTAGTAACATTACATGATTTTATACGTGACACTTAACTAAATTTATTCTTTTCCAATAACCACATTGCTAATTTTGTACTTTAATTCTTTTAAAATTGGTTCTTAGGTGAGTTTTTTTTAGAAGTAAAGAATCAATTAATCAAGAAATCAAATCGGAATAAAGAGAGCGGAGCAGCAAAATCAATAAATTCGCTAGTATCGAAAAGGGCATGTCATGCAACGATATGGGCACCCCTATTCGCTAGATGCGGGATAAAAGACACTTTAAAATCATGCCTGACGCCTAAAATTTTTTTATACTCCTGGATAATAGAACCAAAATCCGAAAGGTCGACACAGCAGAAGAAATACTATTAACCACAGCAGTAGCGCTCACTTGGACCCTGAATGACCAAATGAATTTGGTCATTCACCGTTAGATCCAAGTTTATTAAATTTAAGCCTTAAGATGATTTGCATCTCTACCACATGATCCTAATAAGCTTGGATCTAACGGTGAATGACCAAATTCATTTGGTCATTCAGGGTCCAGGTGAGCACTACTGTTAACTACAGGGAGAGAATCACTTTCAAACAAGATGTTTACGCAATTTAGCTCAACTGACCAAAAAATAGCCTCCCGTAAAGCCAAGGCCTCCATCATGCGCACATCCTCAACCAACGGGGTTTCTTTTGGAAAATTTATATAAAAAAAACTATGTTAAGTAATAATTTGAATTATATTAAACTAAGTAAATTATTATTTTTAATATATTTTAAGGACTAACATTTATAAATTATAGGTCTATGATATATTTTTTAGGGTTTAGGATTTATGAATTTGGATCTAGGATTTTTAAAATTTGGGTATAAATTCATACTTTAGTTGTAATATATAGAAAAAAGTAATATATTTAAAAATAATTTTGATAGTGTGATTTAATTGTAATTTTATACCTAATTATGATTTTCATGTAAAAACTCATCCTCTTTTTATAGTAACTCCATTATTCTAATTAATCTTCATAAACCCACATTTTATAGCAGAAAGAATGTGACTTAATGTACATTGATCATATCAAAATAACATATATTATGAAATAAAAATAAATATGTAGAAAGACATGTAATATGAAACGGAAGGAATATATAAAATTTATGCTCAACCCAATAATTTTAATTTATACAGTATTTTCTTTAAACTAATATTTACATATAAAATTTAAATACTTGACTAACTTGTCAACATGGAATATATATATAAATATGTGCATTTATTGTAATTATCTTTTTTTTTTTTTTTTTTTTTTTTTGTTAAATTATGAATCACAGATTTATTTTTGTCACTTTAACGTAATTTGATTAGATCAAAACAGGTGGATCTTATAATAATGTCGGTGCAACAAATTTGGTATGTATGGTTTTAATCATATGTACTTTTCCTTATTAATTGCAAAATTTAGGCTTAAGAGATACCAACCCCCTAAATTTGTAATTTTTTTTCACCTGGCCCTTTCAATTTAGGGACAACCTCTCAACCCCCTTCAACTCTCCAAAAACATCACATACAGCCCCTTACATCCCTATGTTCGGTCAAAATATTGACCCGTGTAGAAAACGCGCTTGACTATTGACCACACCAATGCCACGTGTCATTTTTTATTAAATTTTTCCATTGAGACCCTTGCTCGGCGAGCAAGCCCAATTGTGCTCGGCGAGCAACTACCAGAGATGGATTTCGATCAGAATTCTTATGCCAGAATGGAAAATTTTAATAAAAAAATGACACGTGACATTGGTGTGGTCAACAGTCAAGCGCGTTTTCTACACGGGTCAATATTTTGACCGAACATATGGGTGTAAGGGGCTGTATGTGATGTTTTTGGAGAGTTGATGAGGTTGAGAGGTTGTCCCCTAAGTTGAGAAGGTCAGGTGAAAAAAAGTTACAAGTTTAGAGGGTTGAGTGCCTATTA
The DNA here is from genome assembly GCF_963576675.1 of Euphorbia lathyris. Classification (NCBI taxonomy): domain Eukaryota; kingdom Viridiplantae; phylum Streptophyta; class Magnoliopsida; order Malpighiales; family Euphorbiaceae; genus Euphorbia; species Euphorbia lathyris. The sequence continues at coordinate 73,989,874 of NC_088916.1, read as the reverse complement.
AACCTTCTATTTAATCAAGACTCTTAACTAACTAAATTAACCTACTTATCCATTAACGTTTGTCGAGTTGGAATTTTCCATCCCCATCTCCATTTATAATAGGGATTCCCCATCTCTATCCCGTTGAGTAAAATGGGGATAAATTTATCAATGTTTTTGTACCAATAGATAATGGGAATCCCCATAGATATACTTACCCCATTTTGTAAATTTTTTCCAAACTAATATAAAATATATACTGTTTACTAAATATAATTTGTTTTTAAGAAGTAAATATAAAATTGTGTAACATCTAATGGCCATTAAATGCAAACATCAAATAAAAAATATAGATTAGGAGAAGTAAATCAATTTACCTTACCGAACGAAGAATAGAGATGAGTATACCAATCTAATGAATCGAGTGAAAATTGTAGAATAGAACTTCCCACTTTATAAGTTTGACTTAAATAGGAAATTAGAATTTTCATAACCCTAATCGCAGTTGAAATTTTATTATAATAGGAGATTAAGAATTAGGAAATTTGAATTGTTTAGAATTCAATTAAAGTAGAAAGTTGTAATGTAATATCCTGGCCTAATACCATGTATATATTGTCCGTTTTGGCTCAAATCCAACACATTGGGCCTCACGGCTTTAAAACGCGTCTTCATGTATTGGATTCATACCTTACTAATAAGCCTCGTTCACTCTCTTTCCATTTCCGATATGGGATTCAGTTTATGCCTGCCTCCCATCTCTATTCCTTAAGGTCGCTCCTTGCTCAGACCTTCTACCCCGACGCCACCTACTCCGCACCGGATCGTTATAGGCCCACCAACTTCCGCCTGGTTCGTCTCCGAACCACACATTGTACGTGGAGAGTTGGCTCTCATACCAATCGTAACGCACTGGTCCAATACCATGTAGATATTGTCCGCTTTGGCCCAAATCCAACATCTTGGGCCTCACGGCTTTAAAGCGCGTCTGCATGTATTGAATTCACACTTTACTAATAAGCCATAGTCACACTCTCTCTTGTTCCGACGTGGGATTCAGTTTATCCCTACCCCATCGCCATCCCCTAAGACCGCTCCTTGCTCAGATCTTCTATCCCGACGCCACCTACTCCGAACCGGATCGTTACATTACATGTAATTCTATTCAAAGTGGATTTTTTTACTATCGAATATAATTGCATTTAGTGATTGTGTAGGAAAAAATAAAATATAAAAATTGAAATACTTTTTGATCTTTGACTTTAATTGATATTTTGACTTTCTTTTAATACTTTTAGTCTTTGGTAATGGAATCAATCTCAAAATACCTATTTACAAACTTTTAAATCGCATAATTTATGTCTGAAAATTGTCCAAATCACAAAGTTTATTTTTATACTTTTAACTCATATAAAACATAATCTTTTTAGATTAATATTACATTTTAACTTTAATGGGTATATCAATGGGTACTCCATAGGTAACCTTAATGATAATTGGTTGTGGATTCCCATGTTGTGGGATAGCAATTACCGTCCCCAACTCACCTCTGAGAATTAGATAATTTTCTTTTCCATCCCTAACCCTATAAAAATAAGTACCGAGGACACAATGGATATGTGTATTATACGTCCCATTGACAAGCCTAATAATACGGCTAATTTTGTATTTTATTTCTTTTAAAAATTGGTGCTTAGGTGAATTTGATCTCAAATGATAAATAGATTTGAAAAATATTTGGGCCTTTTCTACATAGAAGTCATAAAACGGCCCATCCCGAATCTTCTATATAGGCCTTTCTTTATCAAGCCCAGTCCAAGTAATGGTTGTAAAGTCCTTCTACATTAAGCCCGACCCAAAACAATTCTAAGCCCAGCCCCTTTTTAAACTTATGGAGATTATGTATATCAGTATTTTTCACATGGACCCTGATGACCACGTGAATTTGGTCATTCACCGTTAGATGTAGGTTGATTAAATCTAAACCTTATGATACTTTGAATCTCTACCTTAGGATTTTAATCAGCCTACATCTAACGGTGAATGACCAAATTCCCCGTGGTCATTAGGGTCCATGTGAACACTACTGGTATATATATATAGTTTAGGGTCATTTACATGAAAATCATAAATAATAATAATATTATTCATTTATCAATTTTAATAGTTTAATTCTTAATATATCAAAAAGTTTAATTTTTATATTATAAATGTCAGATCAATTTTTGAAAAATGTTAACCGGTGAAATGGGTAGTGGAAGGAACATTTTCTATAACTGTCCATATTTTTAGATATGATATAATTAAAATTAGTGATTGATAAAACTGTAGATAAGTTATAAAATTTGAATTTCTTTGTAAATTTCCCTAAAGTTTATCCTGGTATTTAGTTCGAGACTCGCCAGACACTTTTTAACTGGATTCTCAAGATATATAAATTAAGCAACTTGAGACCATCAACCAGTCGAATCATTCTTAATTAGTTTTATGGAGATTTGCTTGCAAGCGGTAGGTTAAATATTTTTATTATTTTCGATGGATAAACTCTTAAGGGTTAATTGTATCCATGGTCCTCCAAGTATTATAAATGGAACGTTAATGATACAATTCTTTATTAATATCAAAACCATCCAACTTTACGTTTCATTTCTCATGTAGTCCTTGTAATTGAATCAAGGCAATAAATGAACACGTGAACAAGACATCAAACAAGTTTTCGTTGATTAAAAATATAAAAAATGACATGTCAACAAACTGCACCCAAAATGTTTATGTTAGGAAAAAAAATCAACTCGGATTCGTTTTCTTTTTAACCAAGGTCAGATTGGTGCCACTAGATTGGATATGGTGACATGTTATTTTTTAAACAAATTTAATCCACGTGAAAAATGTGTCTAACATATCGTGTATATGTCCATTTCGGTGGTTGTTATTATCAAAATCTAGTTAAACAGACTATAGAAGAAAAGGAAATTAATTACACCCTTCATTTTTACCTATTACACTAGTCAGTCATAAATATATTTTAGAAAAAACTAAAACAAAATAAATAAACATTTTGGTTTGGATAATTTTCAAACATAAACGATATAGGTTTAAAAGTTGACAAACATGTATTTTGAGATTGATTCTGTTAGCAAACACAGTTCAATGTTAAAAAAAGTAAAATGATAATCAAAGTCAAAGGATAAAGAGTTGTTTTTTTCTTTATATTTATTTATTTTATAAATTAACTCTGTTATTTCAAATTTCATCGTATGATTCATGATTTTTCAAAAAATCAATTATTTGCAATATTTAATTTTATCTAATTAAATTTAATTATGTTTAAAAGCTAAAATTATCTTATAAAAGGTTCGTTCTTCTTATTGTTCCATTATAGAAGATTGTGAAAGTCTTATTTCTAGTATCAATGACAATTCTAACAGATTGATAGGTCGTTTTGCGAATGAGGTGACTCATGCTTTAACTAGGTCTTCTCATTTTTTGTCAGAACTTGTGGAGCAAGATACTGTCCCTCCAGATTTTATTTTACATCCCTTGTATGTTGATTCCGTTTAATAAAACTTATTTTTCTTCTAAAAAGACAGATTTTATTTTATTTTCTAGTTAATAAAATTCTATACTTCAAAATGGGTTTTTTTTTACAAAAGAGTGCAAAATGACACACAAAAGTAAATTAAAAAAAGGTTTTAGAGATTTTTTTGAGTGAATAATTAATTTAATAAAAATGATAAGTATATAAACAAAAAATAAATGAATTTAAAAAAGGAAAAAAATAGATATAATGGCAAATAAAAAATAGCCATGCATGAATGAGATACTGATCTTATAATAGTTATTATTGAATTAATACACCCAATTCAATGTGTCTCCCAAAAATTTGACTTCATTTACTTTTCTTTTAATTCAAGTGTTCAATTCATTTATTAATCCTTCATGGTTGTCTTATATATACAGTAAAACCTCTATATAGGAATACTCTATATAGGAATAACCTCTATTTTGTTATAAAAAAACCCGGTCCCAATTTGGGCCAGTTATAAATAGGAATAACCTCCCAAACGTTTTTTGTTATACACTTTTCAAGTCCCACATTTAGAAACTATGCATCTATATAGTAATAATTTTATATATATATATATATATATATTAAGAATTCAAACTAAATTATAAAATATTAAAAAAAACTCTGTTGCTCATTTGTTAGCTAGAAGTAGTATTTTACCTTTACATCGGGGTGAGTGGTTTTCTGTACCCCCTGATTTTATTTGTAATATGTTTCTTCTTGATTCTTAATATATGATTCATTGGTTGTCAAAAAAAAAAAAACTATTGAAATTATCTATGAGTTGGAAACAAACTACAACTTGAAATTATAAATATTTAGTATTTTCATTGATGTTTATATTTTTCCCATAAAACTCTCCCAATTATCTATATATTGAAAACCTAAACTCTAAATTAAAATTCTAAAGATTTAATTTTGTTCTATTAATGTCTATTGTTATACATTATATATAAACCATGCATACTTATGATAAAAATTTAAAATTTTATGTGTTGAAAATTTTTATTATACTAAACTCTATTTAGTAATAACCTCCCAATTGTTATACAAATAGTCCGGTCCCAAGTGTATTCCTATATAGAGGTTTTACTGTATATATATATATATAAATAAACAGATTGGAACATCCCAAATTTTAAATGCCAAAACCAATAAATCATCATCTGCACAGCCGAACCGAGCCGAGCCGAGCTTTAGCCTGCTCAAAATCGGCTCGCTATAAACTTAATGAGCTCAAGCCCGAGCCGAGTTTTGGCTTGCTCAAGCTCAGCTCATTAGAAAATAAACGAGCTCAAGCCAAGCTTCGAGCTTGTTTCGAACCCAAAATCCTCTTTGAACTTGATTCATTAAGAAAATTATCTAACCATGAAATTATGAAATATTTGAGAGTAAATCGTTAATTATATTTATGAAGTTTTCTCGCAAATAGCTCTTTAATTGTATACATAAACAAGCTCAAAAAAAAAGTTCGTGAATAAATAAACAAGATGTTTATAAATAGTTCGTCTATTACTCATTTATTATATTTGTTTGTGAACGAAGTTATCTAATAACAAATGAAATAATATTATGTTTAGATATTGATGAACTAACACAAAACTATATAGTTTTCTACAAAACTAAAATTTGTTTATAAATGTTCTAATCGAACCTGCTCACAAGTTTTTGAGTCGAGCTTTAGCCTGCTCAAGCTCGGCTCATTTACGAACCGAGCCAATAAATCATGCTCATGAACGGCTCGTTTACAAATCGAACCGAGTCGAATCGAGTTTTTACCGAGCTAACCACTAAACCACTCATAAACGGCTCGGCTCATTTACAGCCCTACTCAATATAATGAAAAATATGAGAAATAAGTTATATTACATTGTATTTTATGCTAATATTTGTTCAATCAAGCTCATTTCAAATTTTTGGTCCATATACTAAGCAGGGCCAGCTGTCCTCTTAAATTTTTGGTCCATATACTAAGCAGGGCCCTTAAAAAATAATGGCCCATATAATAATTTTATAGAGTAGTTGTATTATATGTAAAAAAAAAAAAAAAATTAAAAGCATATTGAATATAAATTTTAATTAGTGATTTTACATTTAACAGGACCAAAGCAGTTTTTAGATGCAAATACTAAAATTATAAGATAATAATATTTTTCATTTTGTTTGAAAATGCTATATCATTTCATTAGATAAAAAAAATAAGAAATAAATAAAAAATAAACTTTAAAAAAAAATATAAAAAATAAAACCTCATATAAATACAGATTAAAAGTCAATACGAGATTCACGAAGGGAATAAAAAGACTATAAAGAATAAAAATAGTCATAAAAGATATATATTTTTTGTCAAATTAAAATTATATAAATATATATTGTTTTAAAATTTTATTTATAAGAGTCTATTCATATCTCGCCTAGAACCTCAAACGATCATAAGCCGGTTCTGATACCAAGGACTAAGGGCTCCTTACATACCTTATTCACGACCTTTATATATATATATATATATATATAATTAATTAATTAATTAATTAATATTTGAGGTTTCAATTGTGTACACACGACATATTAACTCGATTACAATGTAACATAAATTTGGTTGATTTGTGTTTTCTAAAATAGTTAACGAGTCATTTTCTAGTTAACCAAAAATTGATATAATTTTTTTTAGACAAATTAAGATTGCCTTATTAATCCAAAAATGAACAAATTATTGTTATATCCTTTAATAATTTTACATAAGAACCTCTTTTATTTTTATACCATATCTATAAATGTTATATATAATTAAAATTAATAGAAATAGTAAAATTATACAGTGACTACTAATACTGATACGGATCGGTCTCGTGACGTGTTAGTTTTAATCTTAAACTAACAAAGAGTTTCTTCACAAGCTAAACTTGTAGGAGTTAATCCCGGGTTTCACGGACTAAACCGTAGGAATAATGAAATCCCCCATGGTTGAAGGTTGAAAACCTTAATACAAAGCTTCAAAGAAGAAGATATAATTTCAATTTGATAAAAGATCCCATTACAAAGAGAAAGAGATGTATTTATAACATCCCAAAACCTAATTGACTAATTACATAAAAGGGCAATAACCTATAACTAAATATATAAAACTTAAAAGGGTAAAAAGGTAAAGATAAAGGATAAGGATAAGTTGGTCATTGCTCAATGGAGCAACAGGGGGAAAAGCAGGGACCAAAAATAAAATTGGGCATGAAAATGGACTAAATTGTGAAATACTGAAATTCAAGTTGACACGGCGTGTCATAAAGTGACACGGCGTGTCAAGTGGTTAAAATTGGGCAGGAGGTTCTTCCTCCAGCTGACACGGCGTGTCAACTGGCTGACACGGCGTGTCAGCTGGAATTTCAGCTCCTCCCCCATTTCGTTGGGCTGTTTTGCTAGCATCGAGGCAGTCGGCGATCTTCCTTGGACCCGTATTGGAGATGTCCTCACCATTCACTCTCTTTTGAAAAGGACTTGATCCCAAGTTTCCCACTATGTATGCTTGAGGGATTTGAGTGGACCCCAAGTTCTCAAATCGAACAAGGCATGGTTCGAATTGAATTCAAGAGGCCCATTCCACATATCTCGGCTACCATGCTCAATCTCTACTTGCCCATGGCCGACATCAAACGGAATATCACGACGGCACTTGTCAACCCACTTCATAGCAAGCTCTAGAGCCCTCTTATTAGCTCCCTCCTCACATTGGGTTAGCAATCCCGGAACTTCAAGACTTGCCACTTCGCTAACTTGGCCACTATTCCACAAATCTTGAATTTCTTCTATCTCCCCAATACTTCCCGAGAAGCCATTCCCCTTCAATAAGTAATCCATGAAGCTCACCTTCTTCACTATAAGATCACCCCTCATGGACTCCCCATATGATAGTTTCTCTCTCCACACACACAGCAAAGGCTCCAACACACTTATCTTAACAAAACACAAGAGGATAAGTTTAGATTTTACCAAGTGAAGGACTTGATTCCTTTGCATATGGCATGTGCTAGGCATCTTGGTTCTAACAAAAGGCACCATGGAGTAATTTTTATCCTTCTCCATAGAGCTCAACGCACCATATGTAGGACTAGGTGCACTATCGCCCGGATCCCATGCTATGTCATGTGGTGGCTTCCTTTTCTCACTAGGCACTAGCACCCTCATCATCAAACATACATAATGCTCACCGGCATCATTATCACCTTCATAAGCATTATCATCTTGGCTCCACTCCATATTTTCCGACTCATCATCATCTTGGAACCAACTTTCTTCACTATTATACTCATAGTCACCCTCGTTAGGGCCCCGTTCAACACCCTCTAATTCATCATCACAATGGAATCTACCTTCATTATCTTCCCAAGGAGCCCCATGTCGATCCCACTCAACATGCCGACGCTCACTCTCATTATAATAAGCCCCATCTTCATCTTCCTCATAAGTAGTTTCATACCGGTTCCACTCAATTCTCCTATGTTCATCTTCATCATGGTAAACTCTATCATCTTGATCATAATCAAACTCATTTGCACTATGACAAAGTTCACCATCCTCACGTATTTCATCTTCGGAAGCGCACTCTATCTCTTCAACCTCATCCTCGAATTCGCCTTCGTAGTAATCACGTTCCTTATTTCTTTCTAGCTCATTCTCGGATAGGTTCTCCTCTCCATCATTCTCCTCCTCTAACTCTTCTTCGTCATGGTCGCCTTCAAATTCATTCCCCTCTTCGTCCACGACCCATCCTTTCCCATGACCTCTCGTTTCCTCCCACTTCTCCCTAAAGTTCAAGCCGACTAACTCACGTGCCAAGCCACCCGACTCACAAGACATGGTACAACCCGACATGGTCGAACCACCTACATCTCTCCCATCACCATAGCCATCAATCTCCACACATAAACCAATTTCATCTTTCTCCTCAAAGAGATTAATAAGCCCAAACTCCTTCTCCCACTCTTCAAGGAAAATATCCTCAATATCCTTAAGCATACATATGTAACTATGCTTAAGAGGCATTTCATCAAACACTTGGGAAGCATCAATTGCTACATAGTTTTCCCCAATTTCTTCACCTACAAAAACTCCTTCCTCCTCATCCACACACATTCACATTCTCATTCACAACATCATTATCAAATAGCCCAAAATGAGAATCTAAATCCACTTCAACATCACAACCAACATCACAAATATTCAATTCCTCACTAGAAATACATTCACTCATAATATCCATGTGAGAATTTGAAAATGTTGGGTTTACCTCTTCCTTGTATAATGGAAGAAATATTTGGATTGAACTTTGTGGATGCAAAATAATGGCTTCTTCATCCTTTTTCCGTTGGGCTCGACGTTGTCGCCTCCTACTACTTCGGGTTCCTCTTTGGAGTCTTTCCATCTCTTCTTGCTCTAAGTTCTCTCTTGTCTTTCTCAACATCTCAGCATACTCAAGCTCTATCTCATTTGTCTCGGCTTCAATACGCTCTTTGATGGCTTGTAGTTCACTCGGTGTAATCATTGTCGAAAGAAGTCTCCGTTTAGGAAAACGATCGGCTCTGATACCAAATGATATGGATCGATCTCGGGACGTGTTAGTTTTAATCTTAAACTAACAAAGAGTTTCTTCACAAGCTAAACTTGTAGGAGTTAATCCTGGGTTTCACGGACTAAACCGTAGGAATAATGAAATCCCCCATGGTTGAATGTTGAAAACCTTAACACAAAGCTTCAAAGAAGAAGATATAATTTCAATTTGATAAAAGATCCCATTACAAAGAGAAAGAGATGTATTTATAACATCCCAAAACCTAATTGACTAATTACATAAAAGGGCAATAACCTATAACTAAATATATAAAACTTAAAAGGGTAAAAAGGTAAAGATAAAGGATAAGGATAAGTTGGTCATTACTCAATGGGGCAAAAGGGGGAAAAGCAGGGACCAAAAACGAAATTGGGCATGAAAATGGACTAAATTGTGAAATGCTGAAATTCAAGTTGACATGGCGTGTCAAGTGGTTAAAATTGGACAAGAGGTTCTTCCTCCAGCTGACACGGCGTGTCAACTGGAATTTCAGCTCCTCCCCCATTTCGTTGGGCTGTCTTTCTAGCATCGAGGCAGTCGGCGATCTTCCTTGGACCCGTATTGGAGATGTCCTCATCAAATACAATATACAAATGATGCAAATTTAATTAGATTAACTTGATTATAATATGATTCTTTTTTTCATTTGTTCTCTGAATTTGTCCAAAAAGTTTGATTGGTCTCTTGAACTTTTAAAGTGTCTTGATAGCTCTCTAAACTTACATAAAATGTTCAGTTAGCCCCCTGAACTTGCGAAAAATATAATTAATTGATCACTCAGTTAAATACGGAATATGTATTGGACGAGTCTTAAAAAAAGTAAAACGACTAAAATCGGGGTATGTGGTTCTAATATTAGCAAATACAAGTTTTATAGTTGAGCAAGTAATGACTTCCTTGTTAATCTATTTTTGAATTATGTAATAACATTCTAAGATGCGTGTAATATATCTTCCATATTTAACTTACTTTTTTTTTACGATCAAGTGATTAATTGATTACATTTTACACAAGTACAAGAGGCTAACTGAACATTTTATGCAAGTTGAAGGAGGTATCGAAACACTTTGAAAGTTTAGGGGACCAATCAAACTTTTTGAACAAGTTCAGGGGGCAAATGATGTATTAAGCCTAAAATTAAAGGTTTGAGCCGTTTTAGAGGCTTTGGTCAGTAAAACCTAATAATGGTAGTGTTTGGTAAAAAGATGTTTGAAAAAGGTTATTGGATACAAAAAGCTAATTTTGAAAAAATTGGTTTTAAGAGTTTTTTCAATTAGTTTATTGATTTATCTATTTTGAATGATATTTTTAGTGAGCTGCTAAATACCGCCCTCAAATTACTATCACCGTTCCCGTTGGACTTTTTTGCCCTTCTCATAATTTTGATCAAAAACTGAAAATTCTCTCTCTAAAATCATAAACCCGAACAACAATAATTGAAATTATGAAAATAATTAATGTGTGACAACCCGAACCCCGAAAATGGATGATTACGAGTCGGAAACATTAAAATTTACATTTTTTTATCAAAGAACTCATGAAAATAATACATGTTTTTCATGACGATTTTGCATTTTTCGTCACAAAAAAATTGAACGATTTAGTATTTTTCGTCACTAAAAATTGAAGAATTTTGCATTTTTCAAAATTTGGCCTAAACGGATGCGGCATCCGCCTGACCCATGGCGGGAATGGATGGCGCATTCCCCCCGGCCCATGGTGGGGGCGGATGCGCCATCCGTTCCCGTCATGGGCCAGGCGGATGACGCATCCGTTTAGGCCAAATCTTGAAATTTTCTCTCAATTTTTTTCCCAATTTTGCAAAAAAATTATACAAATGGCAAAATTGTCCAAATGGAGACGGTGATAAGTAATTTGAGGACGGTAAATAACAAAACCCTATTTTTATCCCTATTTACTATATTTTAACACCAAATAAAGATTTTACTACATTCTTAATGTTATTTTATATAAAAAAAAAAAACTACAGTAAAACCTCTACATAGGAATACTCTATATAGGAATAACCTCTATTTTGCTATAAAAAAACCCGGTCCCAACTTGGTAATAACATCTATTATCAAACTCTATTTAGTAATAACCTTCCAATTATTATATAAATAGTCCGGTCTCAAATATATTCTTATATAGAGGTTTTATTGTATTAGCAATCAGTTAAATTTTACTAAACAAGTTTATCCAATCAGCTATAATCCTATAACAGCTGATGTATTCTACTATCAAACTAATAGCTAATAATTCTTTGACAAATAGTGTTTAGTTTTTTTTTTTTTTTGAATACAAATAGTGTTTGGTTAGAATGAACTTTATTAAAATTTAACTTGATAATAAATACGATATGACACGAGCACTATCGGATTACAGAAATTCTGAGCCGTAATAAATAATATACGTGTGAGAAGTAGTGGGTTGTAGCATGTGCATGAATTTCGGATAGATGTTAATTTGTCGGGTACGTGGACATTAACAGGACCCTTTTTTAATGGAAGCTACCTTGCTTTAATGTTTTGTGTTGAATTTTTCTTTGTCTGCTCATATATTCTGGACTTATTCAACTTCATTAACTTCTAGGTTCTGTTTTTTTTTCTGCAATTGAATAGGATGAATCCATTGGAGTCTAATTAGATAAATTTTAGGTCATTTATCTCTTTATTAAAATATATGATGCATATAATATATTGTTAAAGCATGAACATGAAAAACACAATTTTACGGAACATAGTAATGGAATGAGACGTGGATGAAGTCGCTTTCTTTAAGACGTTTGTAGAACTGTCTTCAAAAAATGCAACTAGTGTGTAATTTGGTTGTAATGCACACTATGAGCTCAATCAGAATAGACTCAAATAATTGCTCTGTTTCGATTTATAGAAGCAAAAAGTATTTTCAGTATATGTAAAACGAAAAATAACACTAAAATAATATAGTGTCCACACCACACCAGTCCGGCCCATGTGGTGGTCAAGCATCATGTGTGTCCTCACTCTTTCACAAAAGTGGGATCCTTTGAGACACATCCAAATATGCGAGGACCTTTTTTTATACTTCTTAAACTTTTTGAAGACAAAATGTAACGCTTTTTTCATAAATTCAATTGACCTCCAGGTGGTCAGAAAATGGTGTAAAAGCATCTGATGAAGAACTGAAAATAGATTTTTAATGAATTTTGGAGTAATTAAAAGCTTATATTCAAAGTCAGACTTGAGAAGCGAAAAATTTAAAGTTCAAGAATGGTTGCTGCAAGGTATTTAGAAATCAGAATTGAGCAAAATGAAGGCCGAGAAGTCGGTTAAAATACGTGTTGAAGTTGGGCATTTGCTTATTTTCGCTGGGTACTAAACTTTTGTTTTTTTCTTTTTTTTGTAGTTGTTGTTATTGCTCTATTTGAAGGTTTGGGAATAAAGGCTTGCAACTTTCAATAACTCCACTTTCTATTTTCACTCTCTAACCCCACTACTTCACGGTGCAAATTAGAGGTAAAAAAACGTGGCTGGAAGTTGAAGAAAATGGGAACCAAAGTGTCATGTAATAGTTGTCTACGTTTTTTATTTTAGTTTTTACGTTTTTTTAGCCAACTTCAAAAAATTATATCTTCTTCGATACAAATCCGTTTCAACTCTATGAACAGTCCCTGGATTTCTTGGTACCTCTAGTTTCAGAATACCTTATCTCCGTACCAAAATTTCATCATTTACTTCTGCAGAAATTCGTTAAAAAAAGATATCTGACATTGCTAAAACATAGTGACTAATCCTTTCCTTTTTTCCTTTTATTAATTTTCTGGTTTTATACTTTTTTTTATTTTATTGTTATTTTTATTTTTTTGAAAGAGTTTTTTTTTATTTTTTTTATCAAAATTTATATTAAAATTTATCCTATACTTTTTTATATAAAAATTAAAATTAAAATTAACCCTCAACCAGAATACAAATTATTTTATTGATTTTATTGTAACAATATTACATGAAAAGGTAAGCTTGATATTTTTTTTATTAAATATTCTATTAATTTTTTGAAATAAAAATATTTTGACTTAATATATGGATTTGTTTCTGTGATTGGTCTAAAACTTTAATTGCTCACATGAACTTTCAAGAGTTCCAAATAACTACTCAGAGAAGACTATACAGGAACATCTTTCCCACGGACGTTAGCTATCTAGTGTAGCCCTTTGCTTTAGTTTGTTTGTTTTTTCTTTCTGGCTTTCCTGCTTCCCTCGTAACAAAAAAAAAAAAAAAAAAAACCTAAGCTTATCCTATTGTCTTCAATAACTCCATATTTTTTTTTTATCTCATTGCATTTAATAACTCTTGTTCTTGCTCAATGCATTTAATAATTTTTTATTTTTGTCCAATTGCATTAAATAACTCTAAAACTCTAACTAGCCCGTGAACTTTCTAAAAGTCCTAATTATTTATCTATTTGACCTTATCTTTTTGACATGTGGCAAACACTTTGACATGTGATGGAATGTGTTTAGGATTCTCGAAGGAATTCTAGATTCTTGAATTCTTTTGGGAATTCGAGAAATTTGAATTAAAAAAAAAAGGAGAAGAAGAAGAAACGAGAAAAGAAGGAAGGATACCTGGAGAAATGAGAGAAAAAAAAATTTCGCTTTTGAAAATCAAGAGGGAGATTTTTTTGATAAAATTGTAGTTTGTCATGTTATCAGCTTTTACGGTGTTTGCCGAAAATCCTCTATTTATTAACGGCGATAACCACAATCCTTTTAAAAAAATCCACAAGATTTCATCTACAAATCAATATAACCCAATATTTTAAAAACCAGACCGGATGTCGAACCGGATTGACAACTGGGTCAAGGGTCAATTAGTTCAACCGGTTGATTCGGATTGGTTGAACCGGATGACATCATAAATAATATATATATATATATATTAATTTTATTTAAATTATAAAATTTACAAAGAGTTTAAAATTTTATTTTATATATATTTAAAATTTTATTTTATATTGAAAGTTTTACAGTTGATAGTTTAGCAGGTTCTATCCAAAGGACAGGTGTTCATCTGTTAGGCTGGGATAGACCTGGTGAGGGGGTGGTGAAGTTGAATACCAATGAGCCGTGTAAAGAGAATGTAAGAATTGATGCCGGTGGTGTTTTAAGAGATGCTGGAGGTGCTTGGTTGTCTGGTTTTGCTCAGAATCTGGGCTTGGGCTCTTCGTTTATTGCTGAGCTCTGGGGTATCTTTTCTGGGCTTAGGATGGCAGAGGGTCTGGGGATTAGGAAGCTGCTCGTGGATTCAGACAATCTCGACGCAGTCAATTTAATTTCTGATAAAATGGCTCTGTACTTAGGGAGCCAGAATTTAGTCAAGGCAATTAGAAGGATTTGCTCTTCTTTCGATAATATCAACTTCTGCCATGTTTACAGATGGCAGAATCGGGTGGCAGATCGGATTGCTACATAAGGCCATGAGAGGGCTTTGGGCGTCTCAATTTTCTTGTCTCCCCTAATTTCCTTTTGTCTTTACTTTCGGAAGATAATGTGGGAGTTAGCTTTCCTAGGCTAATCCCGGGCTAACTTGTTGTGGTGTTTTATTTTTTCCCTTCTTTTTCCTACCAAAAAAAGAAAAAAAAACTTTGTTTATATTGCAAAGATTAATTAAGTTTTTAATAATGTTTATCAAAATATATAAAAAATAAATACTAGATAAAATTTTAAATTTTAAGTATCAGTATAATATATAAGTATAGAGTGTTATTTTTAATCACAAGTTGAGAGCTAGCTTAGTGGTAAGATATATATAGTAGTCCCAAAGGGTCTAGGTTTGAATCCCACTTTCAACATATTTATTTTTTTAAAGTTAAATATGTGTGAATGTAACTGGACCAAACCATTCAACCGGACCTGTTCACGGTTGACCCGACCGGTTCAAACGGTTAAGTCCGGTTTGTTGAACATATTAAGAACTAGTATCAACCGGACTGAAGACTTGGCCAGTTCGCGGTTGAATCGGTCGAACCGATCGATCCGGTCTGGTTTTCATAACATTGGTATAAACACAATATGTTTCTTTAATTAGCACTAACAAAAATCTATTAAAATTGTATGTATCAATTCAAGCTTTTGAATAAGGGTTAGAAATAAAACTTCTGTGAATTATTATTTTGTTACAAGAAAAGCTTTTCTTTTTATATATAAACAAGTCACTTATATTAAAAGAAGAAGACTAAATGCAAAAATTTCCATTTGAGAAAGAAAAAAAGAAAGAGTCAAAGCTGCTAAATTATGAGCACTATATTTGTTTGGCACCTCTCATATATAAATTCAATTGAATCAAAAGAATTGTGAATTACTATATCAAGCCTCAAATTCCCACCTCTAGCCTTGTGAAAAGACGAAAATACCCTTTTATCAAATTTGAAAATTCTCAAATCCTCTCAAACTCTCTTGGATCAAATCCGGACTAATTTATCAACAAAAACATGGATTGGAAGAGGGATGACAAAGGAAAAGGACTAATGTTACGAAATTCTGTTTGATTTTGTTGATTTTTGGACGTTTTGTTTACTTGGATTTTTGGGGGATTCGGATTCGTGAGGTGGGGCTTGAGGCTATCACGCCTCCACCTCTGGTGCGGCGTATGAATATCACGCCGCACCATAGGTGGAGACGTGATAGCCTCACGCCTCACCACAGGTGATGGCGTGATATTCATACGCCGTCTCCTGTGGTGGGGCGTGATAGCCTTACGCCCTCACCTATGTGAGGGCGTGATGGCCTCACGCCCGTGTGGGCAAAATTCAATTTAAAAAAAAAAATTAATTTAGTTTTTTTCCTTTCCCGACACGCGGGCGTGTGGCTATCACACCCCACCGTGCGGTCGGGCGTGTGGCTATCACTCACGCCCGACCACACGGTGAGGCGTGTGGCTATCACGTCCGACCACACGGTGAGGCGTGATAGCCACACGCACGCGTGACGAAAAGGTAAAAAAATAGCCTTTTCCCACCCAAAACCATGAAAGGGCATTTTCATCCTTTCACGGGGCTGGGGGTGGGAATTTGGGGCTGAATATAAGAATACCCAAAGAATTTGCACTTCAAGGATATTACAAACAATCACACCTAACCAATTTGAAGTTGATTGATCCTGACACAATAGATAAATATCATATAATGAATCTGTATCCAATAACATAGAATGAAACTAGAATCTTGAACGAAAATAAAATAGCTTGTAGCTTCGTATGCAAAGCCGAAATAGCCAACCCGAGAGAACCACCACTTGAAAAAGTTACAAGACCATTATTATCCGAACTACCAAATCACAAGCACATGAATGACTCTTGACCGAAAAAGACAAATCACAATTAATATTATATAACATTAAAGGCGACATACATTATCGGTTGAATCATTACATCTCGAGTTTGCTAGCAGCGTGATAGCAAACTTGCCAAACACAAATTGGACAAACAATAGCCAAATAAAAAGAGATAGAATAGCTTTAACCTGACCCAAGCGAACTTGACAGTGAACAATTATGTTCCGTTCGTGCCAAATAAACCACATCAACCCACGAAAAGACATGAGCTTCATCCCGAGACAGAACCTATAACGCACTAGCCATCTAGACCTTGCCCTTCATTCCCAGCCAATTTGTAAACTTTAACTCCCAATTCTTCTTGCTTCCAATACTAAATTAGAGATTTTGTAGAACAATAGCAAAAACAACACAGTTATTGTCAATCCTCCTATTTGCAAGATTTCCAAAACATGACAGAACATTTTTAATAGCGCTTCAAAGAATAAATTTCGCAAGAGCGTTAACTCTGCACAAAAAGTTCCAAAATTTCTCAAACATCATAGAAGTTGAAGCCATATTTGAAAAAGACCTCATTGAACCGACAACAATCTTATACTCTGATTTTACCAAATATTCATCTGTTCTTGATTTTTTATTTTCTATCATATTAAGTTATTGATGACCATAAAAATTAACTTTAAATATTAACTCCATTAAAAAAGTATTCTTTATTCCATATGCGTTTAAAATTCTTATTTTTAACAATCCAGAATAATTTTTAATATATATAATATGACTATAAAAAACTATAAAAAAATTATTTCAAACTATAAAAATATAATTTCAAATACATATTACATTAATAACATTTTTTAAAATGAATTAAATATTAATAACTAACTAATTTGATAAAAAATGACTCAATGTTTGGTTTCAAAAAAAGAATGACTCAATGTTACAAAAATAAAATAAAATAAAATAAATAATAATCATAAATTTAATTATCCAAATAAAAATTAAGTGTTTTAAATGCATTCTCATTATGCTTTTTACCATTAAATTATAAAAAGCTCAAAACCGATTAAAATATATAATCCTATACATAATTTCATTAATGAACTAATTAATAATCTAATTAAGTCCTAATCAAACAATTCCCTCATTACCAGCCAACATAATATATTTATCTTTCCTCGTAAGCTTACTACACTCAAATCCTAAAGTTTTCCCAATCTTTTTCTGAACAGTATTCGCCACGTCATACTTCGACATCTCCCTCTTCGCCGCCGGCAACTTTTCCAAAATTTTCACAACATACGACGACCGTGGATTCAGTAAATGAAAAATCGGATCCAAACACTTAAATCCCGAAGCAGTTGATCCATAAAACATAGTAACCTTCACATCAATGGCCACCGGAACAATCTCATCGGTAATCTCCGCGAAAAGCGGACTAAATCTCAACAGAAACGGTTCCCGGCAAGTCGTACCTTCCGGACAAATAACAACATCGCCTTGCCGGAGCATTTTGTTCATCTGTTGTCGATCTGTTTCTCGATCTCGGACTAATCGGACAGTCCGAATCGGCGAAATTACTTCGTTGAATCGGCTCATGCTGTAGGTAACTGCGGCGACGGGGCGCATAAGTGCGAAGGAGATGTAGATCGGATCGAGGAGGGTGCGGTGGTTGCAGGCGAAGAGGACTCCGGTGGGGTTTTCCGGTGGGGTTTTGATGCGTTTGGGTTTAGATATGACGATTTGTGCGCCGGTTAAGGCGTGGAAGAAAATGGTGAATTTGAAAGGGAGTAAGATTCCGGTTGTCATTCGGATCATAGAAAGGATGAAGCCGAACGGAAGCCACATGAACATGGCGGTTGTGGCGGAGGGAGTTGGCCGGAATGCTAATCTGCAGTCGTGGAAGATTACTGGTTTTGGATATCTTGATTTGTCCAGGATTTTCCAGTTTCTTTTCTCTGATTCTGTCACTGGATACACTTCCTGTTAAAAAAAAAAAAAAAAAAAAAAAATTAAAAACATAATAAAAACTAAATTTATAAGAGTGAATGTGCAAAAATATCCTAACATAACGTCTTATAGCAATTTTAGCTTTAACGTCGATTTTATTCCTAATGTTGATAAGTTGGATCAATTGGAAAAATTATTTATCAAAATATTTTTTTTTATCATAAATCTTGTTAGTAACATATCACAAACATATGATTAAATGAGAAAAAAAAAATTAAAATTTTCTTTTAAAAATATATTATATTTTTATAAATTAAATAAAAAAATTCAAATATTTTATCGAATTTAAAAATATTAATCTTCAACTCTATTATTAAATCATAAAAATAATAAAAAAAAATATTTATTTTATAATAATGTTTAGAATTAGACTAAATTTGTCAACGTGAGATAAAAAAATTTACCTATAAACGTTAGGGTATTGTGTTTTTTTTTTCTACATTAAGCACAATCAGCCCAAACTAGACTAAAATATACCTGTATATACTAATACTAATATTATGTCCAGTTGTCAAAAATACTAATATTATGTCCATAAAAGTCCATAAAAGTTTTTTAATATACTTACATATTAGATAGTTCTTTTTTTTTTTTTTTTAAGAAACTTACATATTAGATAGTTAGATTATATTTTATGGTGAAACTGATAAAAAAAATAAAAAATATAATCAAATTTATTGAAATCATCGTTTGTATTTGATTTATACTTTAATGTAAAATTTCAAACACTTTTCTATTGAAATTTAAGAATCACACTATTTTTTTTTTTATAAAAAGAATCACACTATTAAGAACACTATAATTATAAAGGGCGCGGTTCAGTTATTAGAAGTAGAATGTTGTGAATTCTAACCCATTGTCGTAAAATAAAAAAAAAAAAAGTTAAAATGCCAATTGACACATTAAAATTAGTGTGCACATATAATAATTATTTAGATGATTGATGTTAAAAATAAATAAATATAAATTAGTAAAAAATATATTATTGAAAAAATATATTACATTTGGTCCATAACAAAATTTCATTCTTAGGTTGCTAAGTGATTTCATAACTAGAAAAATTTCATTGGGCTTATGCAATTATTTTTTTACATATTATACTCAATCTATTTCATATTACATGTTGTATTTTAAAGTTTATTTATTTATTTTATAATACATGTCATTTTGATTTAATCCATGCACATTATTTTTTTTCAAAAATACCCTTATTTAACTTACATAAGTGGGTCATTAATTGCAAAATGACTATTGAATAGAATAGTGAACTCAATAAATAGAGATAATGAAGTCTTTTTGTTAATGCATTTGATTATTCATTAATCCATGTGCATATCTAAAAAGCGACATATATAATATAAGACGGAAGGGGTATTTTTTTTTTTTATTAATATCCTTTCAAATTGAGTTTTAAATATAAAATTAATAATATTTTAAAAAAATAATAATAAATTAATAAAATTTTAATTTGAGAGGTTATGTTACATATTTAACCATTAATTATTAAATTTTAATACTAAATCTTAGAAATTATTTATTATTAAATAATTAAATTTCACTTTTTGATTTTATACTTAATGATTGAGTTAGGTTAAATATGGTTTCTCAAGTTGAATTCTCGTATCTTTATTTATTTATTTATTTAATTGATGGGTTTTTTAAATTAATCAATAGGTATTGTATTATATATTAAAGGATTTAAATATAAATATAAATATTGTATATTATTTTAAACTCAATTTTTTATGCATATAGATTCGAAGTTCATTCATTCAGATAATGTCATATCAGTAATCGGAATGATATGACATTATATGAATGGAATAACCATTACTGATCTCGATATCTACATTAAAATATGTTTCAAAAATAATTTTAGACTTATTTTAAGATCAAATGTTCGGTTACTTCACACCGAACAGAAGTACATAAAATTGAATTTTCTTTTAAATGCAAACAAATATTCCAAAAAGTTTGACAATGATAGAAAAAAGATAAGAGAATTGAAATATTTCCAACCTTACACTCTTGAAGAAGCTGCCATAGTAGAGAAGTATTGGAAGAGCACCCAATCCCAATAGAAGAAGAAGAAGACCCAATTTCCTTAATCATCCTTAAACTATCAAAAACTTTCACTTCCCCCTCCATTAATCCCACAAAATACCCACAAACCACCCTTAATTCCCTCCCAATCACACTTTCCACCCCCATATAATCCCTCAAAAACCCCTCAACCATGATCCTAGGCAATTTAGAACTCACCCCAATCTTCTTTTCAAATTTCATAACACCTTCAAACCCTTCTAACCCAACATCTTCAAGAAAAAACTTAGGCAAAACAGAAGTTCCTGCCCTAAATTGATCTTTCCTAATCCCAAAAAAAGACACAAAGATCATAACTTTTAGCCCCAAATTATCTTCCCCTAATACAGAGACAAAAGGGTAGAAAAGAAGTAAAATTAGGGCTCTGAATAACCCTCCTGCTTCAAAGGCTACAAGCATGAAGTATGGGAATAAAGATTGAGACTTTAAGAGTGATCCTTCCATGTCAAAAACTACTGGTTTTTCTGAGAGTCCATTTGGGGGTTTTTGGAGAAGAAGAGATGTGTGTTTTTGGAGATTTGTTGGTAATTTTGATTCTGGTGATGAAGAGAAGAAACCTAGTTTTCTAAGAAGGATTTTGGTGAGGAAGAAGAGTGTTTTTCTTGGGGAGAATTGCTTTCCAAAACCTGCCATGTTTTGATTATTTACACTTCAATCATCGTCTGGCTTTAAATAGGTTTTAGTATTTTTGGTATTTATTGTTTTCGGTTAAAAATGTCGGAGATAATAGTAAAAGTTATTTTTCTATTTTACTATAAATTTAAGTTTTTAATTCAATTGGTTCATTGACATGGTATCAGAGTGTCGAATGTTTGTTGTTGAAATTTCTAACACGTAGTAAAATGAGCCTGTGTTGTATATACTTTAAATTCAGAGGACATTCGCATGAAGGAGTGCATCAGAAATAATAATAAAATCTAGTTGTAGGCCTTAATTGTCAACTTAAACTTTTAATTTAAATGATTTTAACAAGAAAAAACGATAATAATAAAACCGATTCTTGAACTTTATTTATCAATTTGAATTTTTGGAGCTAATAGTTTTTTGGCACAGTACACCAGTTGTTTAGACTAAGGGCCGGTTTATTTTACATGTTGTTTGTTGTTGCTGTTTAGTGGTACGGTTTGCTGTTGAAAAATGCTGTTTTTTCAAAAAACATGGATTCCATGCTTTTATAAAAAGTATTTTTCAGCTATAAAAGTTGTCTAACCAAACGCTTAAAACAGTGAGAAGACAAACATGAACAGAAAAGGTAGCAACCAAAACACCCCTAAATGTGATTCTCCTTATATTGGCTGCATTGTCCATCCTTAATCCCCTCCATGAATTTCATTATTTTTCACAACTATAGGGAGGGTAATTAATCGACTGACCTATGCTTTAGGTCGTTTCGATCAAATGAGTCGTCGTAATTCTTTTATTCTTGAACAATTTCATTTTACTTAGTTGTGAATGTTATGTAGTAAATTTCTTCTTTTTCTTTTATTTTTAATAATATTTGGATCTGATTGTTTACTATTGGGTTTCTAGATGTATCAACCTAGTTGAGATGTTCAATTTTTTCGGTTGCTTCTAGCTCGGAGCCTTTCGATGAAGTGGCTAAGAGTTGAAACCTGTTACTCCATTTAGTAATGAAATAGAGATGTATGTACTTGGTGAGAGAGACTCAAGTAGGTTCTTAATTGAACATATTAGTGTTCAAACTTGGCTGGTGGCTCAGTTATGTGGTTCATGTTTCATACGAGTTTAATAGGCCAACTTTTTATTTAATTTATACCAACCATATATTTTTTTTCATCATTTTATAAGTGTGCAAATTAGAGACTTCAGAAAGAATTTATAGTGAGGGTAGGTGACATTTATATTTGGTGGTTTATTCTTTATATTTGTACTTTTTTTTTTTCTGTCATCCTTTTATGGTGGTTTTGATATGTTGTATATACGAGTGTTATCATGTTTTTTCGTGGAAAACATAAAATTTTGTCTATCATCATATGGATTGGGCTTATTGAAAGATCATGAACTCGTCATTTTAGTTTTCAAGGCAATTTTTTTTTTATTTTACCCTTTTTGTCAATTTCATTTTTCGATGAGTTATTAATAAAGAAAAATAGATCTGTCTTCTCTCTCTCAGATCTGTTGTCATGGTGAAGAATTTTTATGAAGATTGAGAGTTTTGAGATCTATCTCTTCTCTTTTAGATCTTTCTCTCTCTTTTAGATCTATATTCTCTTTTTCAGATCTGGCTTCTCTCTCTCAGATCTGTTGTCATGGTGAAGAATTTTTATGAAGATAGAGAATTTTGAGATCTATCTTCTCTCTCTCAGATCTATTTCTCTCTTTTAGATCTATCTCCTCTCTTTCAGATCTCTCTTCTCTCTCTAAAACACAGGATCAATTTTATAACTCAATTTTCTCTCTCTCTCTCTCTCTCTCAATTAGTTATAACTAAATTAACTATAACTAATAGTAGAATTTAAGAAAAGTAAATCTCTCTCTCTCTCTCTCTCTCTCTCGGCGATGACCAAGGCGATCGTGAAGGTTAAGGGGGATGGGTCGGTGAAGGCAGGCGGCTGGCCTGTGTCGGATCTGGTGGTGGCGGGGCGCGGGCGGGGCAATGGCTCCGGGATCGATGAGGCGTGGGCGGCGGCGGATGATGGGAGATCCGAGGGATCTCCTCGGGGGAGGAGGCGGAGCAGCGGGATTCGGAGGGATCGGTCGAGGGATGGGAGTAGATCGGAGTGGGTGGATGGTGGGGAGGCAGATTCGGCGGTTTCGACGGGGGTGCTAGGGGTGCGTCGGTGCCGTTGGGGGCTTCTAGGGATGCGGCGGCCGATCGGGGGCTGGAAGGTGTTGGTGCCGCGGCCGCGGCCTTGGACTCGTTTTTCGCGGAGGGACGCGCGTATGATTCCGGAGTTAGAGGGCCGCTTCCGGTGCTTGGGCCACAGGGAGTACCGGCCGTCTCTCCCCAGCAGGATGAGCATGCCGTGCGACTTTCGTTGGCCGCGCAGGCCGCGCAAGCCGCACAGACTACGCAAGCCGCTCAAGCGGAAGTTTCCGTGGATTTGGGAGGCCCCTCCTGGAGGGATAAGTTGCTAGGGGTGTCAGAGGAGGATCCCATGATGGAGGTGGATGCTTTTGAGAATGATTCCGGGGATTTTCTCTCTGATTCCGATTCTGAGGATGGAGAGCCTGATAACCCGCTGTGTCCTAGGATCCGGCTGTCCTCAGATGACAAGCGGGTCATGAGATCGAAGTGGAAATTGGCGTTAATCGTCACTGTGTTGGGGAAAAGGATCAGTTTCAATTATTTTGCCCAGAGGATCCAGGCTCAATGGGCAAAGAAAGGAAAGGTTACTATCACAGACCTTGAAAATGACTATTATGTCATTAAATTCACAAGGGCTGAGGATTTCAATGCTGTTGTGAATGGTGGTCCGTATATTATCTCCAATCATGTGTTGGCTCTGAGACCTTGGGTCCCAAATTTTGATCCCCATGATTGCTCTGTTAACAGGATCCTTACTTGGGTTAGGTTCCCGGGCCTACCTCTTGAATACTACAGTGATAGGTTCCTGAACAAGATTGGTAGCCTTGTTGGGAAAGTCCACCATGTTGATAAGACTACCATTGGGGCAGTGAGAGGCAAGTTTGCCAGGGTCTGTATCGATATTGATCTCGCTAAGCCTCTTCTTTCTCAGTTCTGTACTCAAAACAAGGTCTATCATATTGAATATGAAGGTATACACAACATCTGCTATGAATGTGGTATGTTTGGCCATACCCTTGAGGGTTGTCCTAAGAGGAGGAAGGACGTGGAGGAGTTGGTGCAACCTATCATAGGCGAAGCTGAGAAGAGTCAAGGGGAAGTAAGGAGCTTTGGCCCATGGATGCTTGCCAAGAGGCCAGTGAGAAGGAAGCCACGGGCTAATGTTAATGCTAATCATTCACCAGATATCAGTACGAAGATGACTACTCTCCATATTGCTCCTGAGATCAAGGTCAGACCCCCGGATATTAAGAAGGGGATTGAGACTGGAGTGGACTCAGCTTCGGGTTCCGGGTCAAGGTTCGGTATTTTGTCTATGGAGGAAGATCAAGACTCGGATCCTTCTGATAAGGTGATTGATTTAAGCATGCCTGGTCTGGAGTCGGTAGAGCATGCCTCTAGTCTGGGTAATTCTATTAATCCTCTCTTTGTCTCTAATGCTTCTGCTAAAGGCAAAGAGATTCCCCAGTCTATCCTGTCAGCTGGGAAGGGTTTGAGTAGGGAGGCGAGTACTCTACATCCTCCTGTTGATGCTCCTATTGGTAAGACTATAGGAGTGAGTAAGTTAAACATGAAGAATCCCAAAGGGAAACCTAAAAAGAACCTTCATGGTTTGAATTCTTTGGATAAAAGGGGTCCTTCTGGGACCGCCTCTAGGCTCTCCGGAGCCCCAAACAAATACCTGATCTAGGGTTTGGGCCTGCGTCTGTAGTCTCCCCCTCTGATGGACTTCTTCGTTTGGAATGTTAGAGGTGCGGCGAGCAAGGCTACCCGCATTCATGTCAATGATCTCATTAAACAGTTTAACCCTTCCTGCTTTGTCCTTCTTGAGACCAAAGTTAGTGGAGCCAAAGCAGATGAGGTGGTTAGAAAGTTTAAGAATTGGAATTGCGTCAGGTCGGAGGCTACTGGCCGGGCAGGGGGGATTTGGCTCTTTTGGAAGCCAGGTCAAGTCAATATTGATATTGTTACTATGGACAGTCAATTCATCCATAGTAAGGTGTGTTACCCGGGTAATAAACCCTTCTTTATTACCTTCGTCTATGCTGATCCTGTTTCGACTAACCGAAGAAGGCTGTGGGAGATCCTTCATTCTTTTAGCTCTAACATGGTGGAGGCGTGGTTGGTTGCCGGGGATTTTAATGACATTGCCCTCTTGAGTGATCAGAGAGGAGGGGGTAATCATTATGTGAACCGGTGTCTTAATCATAAGCAAAGTATGGATATGTGCGGGCTTTCGGACTTGGGTGCTGCTGGCCACAAATTTACCTGGAAAAGGAATAGTGTGTTTGTTAGGTTGGATAAGGTGTACGCTAATGTTGCAGCGATTTATAGGTTTTCTGAGGTCAAGGTACTTAATCTCCCTTTCCGTCACTCAGACCATTGCCCTATCCTCATTAATTTGGTCAAAGGAAATCGGTTGAAAGGTAATAGACCTTTTAGGTATCTGGTGGCTTGGGAGTCTCACCCCGAGTTTAAGGATTTCGTTAAAAGCAATTGGCATCCCCACTCTGATGTTCTCCTCGCTACTGAGGAATTCAGGAGGAATGTGGCTGTTTGGAATAAAAATACTTTTGGTCATATTATCAGGAGGAAGAACAAACTCTTGAGGAGAATGGAAGGTGTTCAGCGTTGCTTGGAGGTTCGTTTTGATCATAGCCTGAATGGTCACCTAAGAGCTCTTCAGAACGAGTTGGAAGCTGTGCTTAGACAGGAAGAGCTTCTGTGGTTCCAGAAATCTAGGAAGGCTTGGATTCAAGATGGGGACCGGAATACCAGGTTTTTCCACCTCTCAACGATCATTAGGAGACAGCGAAATAGGATCAAGGCTATTAAATACGCCAGTGGTGAGTGGATTTTTGAGGAGGAGGACATTCGGCGCCTTGCCCTTGATTTCTACAAGGACCTATTCAGAGAGGAAGCTGTGGACCTAGAGAGTGCCCACTCTGGCATTTCCTTTCCTCGTTTGGGGGAGGATGCTATTAATAATGCTTTCCATCCCATTGAGCTTAAAGAGATTGATCTGGCCTTCTCCAGCATCGGTTCCACTAAGGCTCCTGGTATTGATGGTATCCCCGCTAGTTTCTATCATAAACACTGGGACACTGTTAAAGAGGGTATATACAGCTTTGTGTTAGGTGTCTTTGGTGGTTCGAAC
This sequence comes from Euphorbia lathyris, assembly GCF_963576675.1. Taxonomy (NCBI): domain Eukaryota; kingdom Viridiplantae; phylum Streptophyta; class Magnoliopsida; order Malpighiales; family Euphorbiaceae; genus Euphorbia; species Euphorbia lathyris. Next base: position 73,963,376 of record NC_088916.1, on the reverse strand, counting down.
GATATCAGTTTGGTTAATAAAACCCTCCTTGTCTTGATTCCTAAGGTTGCCAAGCCTTCTTCCTTTCTCCAGATGAGACCCATCAGTCTTTGTAATGTCTTGTATAAAGCTATTACTAAGATTGTGGCTAATAGAATCCGGAAGATCCTTCCGGATATTATCAGCCAAAATCAAGGGAGCTTTGTTCCTGGAAGACAATTGATGGATAACGTTGTTATTGCCCAGGAGGTTGTCCATTCTATGAAGATTAAGAAAGGCAAGAAAGGGATCGTGGCTCTCAAGCTGGATCTGGAGAAAGCCTATGATAGGTTGAACTGGAAGCCTATGATAGGTTGAACTGGAGCTTTCTTCTGGATAGTTTAGCCAAAGCTGGTATCCCGGAGAACTGGAGGAATTTGATTGGAAAGTGTATCTCCTCTCCTGTTTTCCAGGTTATGATCAATGGGGATATATCGGATGAGTTCTCTCTATCCAGGGGTATTCGTCAAGGGGATCCTATGAGCCCCTTCCTTTTTGTTATTGCCATGGAAAGATTGTCTCACCTGATCCAAGAGGCGGTGAGCAAAGGGACTCTCCACCCTGTTTCCATCAACAGACATTGCCCCCCTGTTACCCATTTACTCTTTGCTTATGATGTCATGCTTTTTGTGGAGGGTAATGAGGAACAAATTAAGGCTGTGATGGATATCCTCGACTGCTTTTGTGAGGCTTCTGGCCAGAAGATTAACATTCATAAATCCCGTATGCTTTGTTCCAAGAATATGGATAATAGCTTGTGTAGAAGACTGAGTGAGATGTCTGGCATTCCCCTGACTCAATCGTTTGGGAAATACCTTGGGGTCCCTCTTCATAGTGACAGGGTGTCCAAAGCCTCTTTTAAAGACATTTTGGACAAATCTAACGGTTTGTGTGCTAGCTGGAAAGCTAATTCTCTTTCCCTTGCAGGTCGCCTTACTTTATTCCAGTCTATCAACTGCGCTGCTCCAAATCACATCATGCAAGCCTGTAAGCTCCCTGAGCCGGTCCTCAACGACCTTGATAAAATTAATCGACGTTTTCTGTGGGGAGAGTCTGGGGATGGGAGGAAGATTCACCTGGTCCCTTGGAAGGAAGCCTGCCAGCCTAAGAGCAGGGGGGGTCTTGGTATAAGGCAAGCTAAGGACAATAATAAAGTCCTGTTAATGAAGCTTCTTTGGTGAATGTGGCAATCCCCCTCCTCCCTTTGGGTTCGTCTTCTGTGCGGCAAGTATAGGAAAGATAGAATCTTTGGTGGCCCGAAGGAGAGGGTTGTCAGTTGTTCCTTCCTCTGGAAAGGGCTTAGTACTGTTTTTGCTGAGTTCTGTACGGGGATTGGCTTGGAGGTGGGTAATGGGAGATCCATTAGTTTCTGGTATGACACCTGGATTGGTGACAAACCGTTGATTGAGGTGTGCATCGCCCCTCCGCCGAATGATCTCCTCTCCTGGAAAATTGCTGATGTGGTGGACTCGGAGGGAGACTGGATCTGGTCTAAGTTCGACTCCTTTCTTAGCCTGGAGACCCTCCTTAATATTAGACGTGTGAAGATTAGTAATCAGGAGGAGGATAAGGACAGACACTGCTGGGCCTTGACTAATAATGGTTCTTATTCTTGCAAATCGGCCTATGAAGCTTTTACCCCTAATAGGGTTGATCCTCCTTTGGAAATTTGGAAGTCCATTTGGGCCCTCAAAGTCCCCTACCGCATTAGGAGTTTCCTATGGCTGGGAGTCAAAGACAGGCTCCTCACGAATGCAGATAGACACAGAAGGCACTTGGCTGTATCTGGTGCCTGTAGCAGATGCAGCGGCCATGTGGAAACCTTGTGCCATGCTTTGAGGGATTGCCCGAATAGTAGAAAGGTTTGGGAAGGGGTCCTTCCTCACCACATCCTTCCTTCCTTTATGGGGTTCTCTGATATTGACTGGTTCTCTAAAGGCGTTAATGGGAATTTGTTGGCCAGTATGGAGCACGGGGCTATTCTCTTCGCTATTATTTGTCACCAAATGTGGAAATGGAGGAATGAAGAGTTATTTGCTGAGAAGACTGTCTTTATTCCTGACCTCCGGTTTTACTTCTCGAAAAAACTCTCTGTTATTACAAAGAGTTTTGAAGGAGAGCCCCTGGTTCACCCCTCCCCGGTTAAAGAGGTCCAGTTAGTTGGTTGGAGGAAGCCCAGGGAAGGGGTTGTCAAGTTGAATACGGATGGCTCCTGCCTTAGTAATGGCAGAATTGCTGCTGGTGGAGTTCTTCGGGATGCTGGTGGCGCCTGGCTGGCTGGGTTTACCCATAACTTAGGTACGGGCTCCTCCTTTACTGCAGAGCTCTGGGGGATCTTGTCTGGCATTAAACTCGCCATTCGCATGGGTGTTAAAAGACTTTCGGTGGAGTCTGACAATTTGGAGGCTATCAACAGGATTTCGGATAGACAGGCTGTTTGTCTTAAGAGTCAGAATCTCATTAAAGCCATCTTGAGGCTTCGTCCTGCCTTCGATTCTCTTACCTTCTCCCATATTTATAGGGAGCAAAACCGCGTGGCGGATCGCTTGGCAGCTGCTGGGCATGGGGGGATGTTAGGTGTTTCTACCCTTTCCGTTCCTCCTTCTTTTCTGTTACCTTCTCTTCTTGAGGATAGGATTGGGGTCAGTCTTCCTAGACTGATCCCGGGTTAGGTTTTTGTTTGTTTGTTTTTTTTTCTTCCCTTCTTACCAAAAAAAAATAAAGAAAAATAAAAGGGAATTTTAGTCCATCTTTCATGAATTTAATGCAAATCAATCATTTTCTTAATACGTGTGATTTGGTCAAATTTGATAATTATTTTTGAAATAGAGGGTATATTAACTCTAGGGGATAAAGTTGTATGGTTATTGGGGGAGCATAGTTAATCTCCACGTACAAAATAGGGGGTTATTGGATTAAACGAAATAAAAAGATTATATTTATATGTGATACAAAAATTCTATCGTGGACCGAGAACAATACTGGTTTCTCCACTCAAATGATGTCACATCAATAGTTGGATTGATGTGGCATCATCTGAATAGTCGGGGACCAGTACAGTGCTGACCCATCATCTTCTAATTGCAAACGAAAACTCCAATCCACTTTTGGAGAAAAAAAATCCAGATACCAATTTGATAAAAGGTGAAAACATAAGATTTTTTTTCGACTTTATCCGTATTATTATTATTATTATTATTATTATTATTATTATTATTATTATTATTATTATTATTATTATTATTATTATTACTATTTTTGTGAATTAATTAGCATTTTTTAATCAATTAATTAACGTTTCTCTTCATTCATATTAAAGGGGAATTAGATATTGGCTTGGTTATATGATAATTAACTACAAAATCACAACTAAATTATATTATTAATTTAATTCTGAATATGCCATTATTTTTTATAAATAACAAATAAAATATATTTTTACATCTTAATTTTAAAAAATAATTCATAAATTTTAAACCCTAGACAATATATCCTGAACTCTTAATTTATAAACTCCAATTTTTAAAATAGAAAGTAATGATTTTATTAATTTGATATTATTGAAAATTAAATTTTAACATAATTATAGATAGTTTTTCAAATATAAATTTATATATAAATTCCTTTTAGAGGTATAGAGTTTAAATGCCACGTGTGCAAAATGCAATAGTTTTTTTTTAGGTATTCATTTTGAGAAACTGCAATTTCTAAACTATATTGCGGTGAGAATATGTCACAATAATATACCTAAATTTTTAGTTAATTTCTTCATTAATTGCCATTTATTGAGCTTATTTGAGTTAATTTATCCCAATTGACCCTTTACATGTATTAAATTTCTGTTGTTTTTAAAAGGAGAAAATCAGAAAGTTCAAAACTTCGAGGGACCAATTTAGATATTTTCAAAGCTACCGAAAAGGGAGACAGCTGTGCAGATTTAAAAGAGGGGGAATATTATTCTAATGGAAAAGCATATTTCATTCTATTAAAGAAAAAATAAAATATAACAAGAATATAAATAGGATAAAACTCACAAATACATGTTACAGCCGGTATATACTATGTATATGAAGTTGCTAATAGTTTCAAATTGTTTAAACCAGATATTTTGAGTTCGAATTCTGAAGTACGTAAAAAAATGAACTAGGAGACGACCCATCTAAAGGGTGCATGACGAGTTTCGAACTAAAAAATCAGACAAACTACAAAAAAAAAGACCATATATGGTAATAAAAGCTATAAAAAGTACAACTAAACAAAAAAGACGAAAAGTCTCATACTTCTCATAAATCCAAATCCACAAGAAAGCATCTGCAAGCCAATCGACATCATTTAGTTTCTTTCAGCCAATCAGATTTGAGTCCTTTTTTATTGGTATAATCTCGTAGATCCATGGTCTATGTATAAGATAATATGCTCTCGCTCTTGCTAACATCGAAAAAAGTGTAAATGAAAGAATTATAGTTGACAAGTGCAAATCAGAAGGAAAAATCTGATGAGATGTATGAATTTCAACTGAAATGAAAACACTGGAAAAAGAAGAACACTAAAGTGCAGGGATAAAAACATAGATGGGAGGAGGAAGAAGGAAGATAAGCTTTCTTCTCCCTCCTCCAAGTAGATCTAGACTAAAAGAGTCGTACCTTCTATACTATATCGATAGTGTTTGAATTTCTGCCTTTTAATGCGACGTGGCTCTGAATCGTGATAAACATGTCGCATATATTCATCATAGTTCGGTATGATCCTACTGGGTCCAAGATCCATATTTTCATAAGAATTAGGAATCACACTCCATTTAAGGTAAGATCTAGATGATTCCTCATGTTTTGAGGTATTGGATCTTGGTCTTGTTCCTCAAAATTTCTCCCACTCGAATGAGGAGATCCGTTTGATTCTAATTCCTCAAATAAAGTGAGGTCATGGTCCACTTTTCCTAACTTAGGAAACTTGATCTCTATAAAGACAACGTCTCGTAATTCTAATTGTGTCACATGTCCATCTTTGTTTTCTCCCAATAAGACATATCCTTTTGATACATCTGAGTATCTTATAAAGATACACATTTTACCATTTGGACCTAATTTTCCAAATTTACTTGAGGTATTATGGCGAGGACAATAAAACCTGAAGGTTTGAGCATACTCAAATCGGATTTTCGGCTCGTCCATAATTCATATGGGGTCAATGTGACAAATTTGAAGGATACTCGGTTCATGACATAAGTGGTTGTTAGCATTGCATTTCCCCAATAAAAAAATTGGTATATTCCCTTCAACCGTCATTGATCTGATCATATCGAAAAGAGTTATATTCCTCCGCTCGACAATGCCATTCCGTTGCGGAGTATAAGGGGTGGACAATTGATGTTCAATTCCATTTCCATTACATAAAGTTTTGAATTCATCTGAGAGATACTCCTGAATGCGATCAGTTCTAAGAGCTTTAATCTTTCTTTCTAGTGCTTCAGATTTATGAGACATCAAGTAAATATGACCATACCTTGTATAGTCATCTATAAAAATGATGAATTAGTAGGCCTCATGCCTAGCCCCTGTATTCATTGGACCAAAGATTTTTGAGTGAATTAATTGCAAAGGCACTTTGACTCTAGTAGGCTTACCAAATGGTTTTCTAGACATTTTCCCTTTAAAGTATGATTCACATGGAAGTAATTGTACTTTTCTTAACCTACCTAATAAACTTTGTTTTGCTAATCGAATCATTTGATCTTGGCCTATGTGATTCAGTCTAGCATGGCATAACTTAACATCTTTATCATTTATAGAAGAAGAAAAAGTGTAATGAGAAAAACGATTATCACGGCTTACATCAACATCCAAAATAGTTAAACCATTTGTAATATAACTAAAACCAAAATATTCATAATTCAAACACAATTTTAAACTGGTATCTTTAAAGAGAGAATTGAATCCCAAATTCAATAAAATTGTTATAGAAATAATATTTCTTCAAATGTTAGGAGCATAGAGGATATACCATGCAGATGCAATCTACAGCTTCGATCCCTTGGACTTCAAATTTTGAATTTCCTCCTACATCGATCCACCTTTTTCCGGTTTCACTCGTCGAAATTCAACAAAGACATCTTTATCCTTAGTTATGTGGTCTGTTGCACCTAAATCAACAATCCACAAAGGATCAAACTCAGTTAGAAGAACAATACTTGATACATGTAATTCACTCACTATTGAGGTGAAAGAATGCAATTTAGAGGCAATGCAATGTTTCGCATAATGCCTTCGTTCCTGGTAGTTGAAGCATTTCACACATGAGATGTTTGTCTTCTTATTATTCTTAGGTCGCATGTGTTGAAACACCTTTCCACATAATTTTGATTTGACAAAATTGTTTAAGTATAAATTAAAATACATATTCTAAACACACTAAGTTTAAATGCTTTGATTTATTCTACTAATGTGTTTGTTCAATGTTGAGTATAAATGTTATAAGTCATAAGGATTGGAAGGCCCAAGCCCAATACGGAAGCCAAGGCCCAAGTCAAACAACTCAGTACACTCGGCCCGCGTATGTCAAGACGTTGCCGTTTTGAACAAAATGCAACTCAGCAAACGGAAGGATCTAGAAGACCTTCAGGAACGACTTCACAATGAAGCTGCTGAGTAGTCTCGACAAAGCGTACAAGACAGCAGCTGGCAAAGGAAAACTTCCAGACAAAGTGATTCCTCTTTTGGCAAAGTTCAGACGACACAGTATGCTGCCCAGTTAACTTTACCATAAAAGGAGAGACCATCTGCTGAGCTAACCGAGGACAGAAGATACACGATTGTGATTGGCCGAGAGCTCTGTACAAGTCAGGATGACAACGACACATAGCCGTTTCCCTCCAACGGTTATTTCGAATTTTGAAATGACCGATGACCCAGACGTCTCTATAAATAATGCCATCACAAGCTTCACAATATATAGAACTTGATCAAGCAGTTACGCTGACCAAATTTCTACACAAATTCTGCAAGCAAGAAGCAAAGCAAATTCTTACACTACATTTCTCATATCTGTGTAAAAGTCTAGAGTGATTGTAAATCGTCTAAAGTGTCTTAGCACATCTTTGTATTAGGACAAAACACTTATCATTTCTAGAGATAGAAAGGAGAGGCTGAGTACTCGGTTTTAAGTACTCAGCGAGAGATTAGGGTTGAGTAGAAGTATAGAGGAAGGTACTCTTGTCATACTCAATTGCTGATATTGTAAAAGGTTTGAGGCTCTACCTTTAAAGAGCTCAGTAGAGGATTTGAAATCTCGAAACGTGTTCCGGGGACAGGACGTAGGCTTAGAAGAAGCCGAACCTGGATAAATCTGCTGAGTGAAGTATTTCTTACCTTAACTCCTTATTTATATTGCTTGCTTTAAATAATCAAAACTGACCAACTAAAGAGGTCAAATTGAGTTGTGCGCGTTAAACGTCTGAGCTCAGGAATAGACTCCAAGTGCTATCTCCTGACTCAAGCTAAGAAATTGACCTAGTCACCTGTTGACTAAGCCAGTATCTTGCTGTTTACTCAGCGCCGCTGTTAAAACCTTTTTCCTTAGAAAAAGAAGTTTGCCCTAATTGCGAAAAAAGTTTAAATAGTTCCTAACCCCCCCCCTTGGAACTATACTTGCAACCTTACAAGGGACCAACAAGTGGTATCAGAGCTTAAAAGCTCACTTTAAAAGGTCTAACAACCTTGAGCTGATCCCTACCATGGGTGAAAACAGCACTCGGTTTCTCCCTGGAAACCAAACAACTCAAATACTGCCTGAGGGGCTGTCCATTACTAGGCCTCCCCTATTCTTCGGGTCAAACTATACCTTCTGGAAGAATAGGATGAAGAACTTCATTTAGGCTACAAACATGAGTGCTTGGATATCTATAGTCCAAGGCCCGTTTGTACCTATCGAGGTTGTGGCTGGCCAAACAGTTGTAAAAGCTGAGGCCAAATGGACAGAGGATGATCTTAAGAAGCTCCAAAACCATGCTTCGGCTATCAATATGCTTCATTGTGCGCTCGATGCTGCAGAATATAATAAAATCTCAGGTTGTGAGTCGGCACAAGAGATCTGGAGAAAGCTGGAAGTCACCTACGAGGGAACAAATAAAGTGAAAGAATCCAAGGTGAATCAGCAGATGAGACTGTACGAGCTGTTCGAGATGAACAATGATGAGGGCATTTCAGACATGAACGCAAGGTTCACCAACATCATAAATGAGCTCAAGAGACTTGGGAAAATCTTCACTGAGGAAGAACAAGTCAAAAAGATACTCAGGAGTCTTCCGAAGGACTGGCAAGCAAAGAAGACAGCAGTTGAGGAAGCTCAGGATTTAACCACCTACAAATATGACGAACTCATCGGTTCATTGCTGACCCATGAGATATCCATGAAAAACTTTGAGGTGAAGGAAAAATATGAAGACAAGAAGCAGAAGTCACTTGTCATGAAAGCTGACTCCACTGACGGGAGTTCAACTGATGATGAGGAGATGGCTATGTTCACAAGGAAGATGAAAAGGCTATTCAAGAAGAGTGACAAATACTCTAAAAAGCCTTACAGAAAGTTTGATAAGTATAAGGTTGACTCAAGTGACATCAAATACAGAAAGGACAGCTCAAAGCCCATTACATGCTTTGAGTGCCATCAAACTGGCCATATTAAGTCAAACTGCCCCACGCTGAGGAAAGACAAGAAAAGTGGGAAGAAAGCAATGGTGGCTACTTGGAGCGACAGCGATGAGTCTTCATCCACAGAAACTGAGGCCACCGAGTCAGCGAAGATATGCTTCATGGCTGACGAACTTGCTGAGCCATGCGTCTCTGAGCATGCTGACCCATCCATCGCATCAGATGATGAGGAACAATCAAATGAGGTAATTTCTCTTCCCCAGCTCAGAAACGATATGGTTAATGCCCTGAGTGATCTCTATACACTTGTCAAGAAGTGTAATAAGAAAGTTAGAGCACTCAGCAGGCGCTGTGACGAAGTGGAAGAGGTCAAACTGAGTGACCTCAGATACCTTCTTCAGGGCAATTCGACTCTGCATGATAACATGAAGATCATGCATGAGTATGTCTCTGAAGTCCAGACAGTTTCAAAGAAACTGAGGAAGGACGTCACAACCATCCAGAACCAACTAAAGGTTCCAAATAAAAATAACATTCCTCTGAGAACTCAGTACCAAGGTACTCGGCAGAGATGGAATCCCCAATGAAAAGTCCAGTGTGACTTTTGTGGGAAGTTAGGACACACCACTAAGGTGTGCTGGCACGCTCAGCACTGGGGTGCTGACAAGTCAGTAAAAAATCCTAAACAGAAGGTCAGTTGTGACTTCTGTGGAAAGAATGGCCATACTATCCATGTATGCCGCCATAAAATAAAATATGATGCTATACCTGTTGCACCTAACAAGTCAGGACCCAAAAAGAATTGGGTACCTAAAAGTAACTAGTTACAATGCAGGTAAGCCTGAGATGTGCCGAGAAGTCAAAGATGTGGTATATTAACAGCGCATGCTCAAGGAATATGACGGGTGATGAAACTCAGTTCATCACGTTTGAGCGTAAACGAGGAGGGAGCGTAAGTTTTGGAGACAACAAGAAGGGTAAGATAGTAGGGTCAAGAACCATCGGAGGTAATCCTACTATTGAATCTGTCTCCCTAGTCAGCGGACTCAAATATAACTTACTCAGCGTAGCTCAGCTATGTGACAGTGGGAGAAAAGTTATATTTGATGCTACTGGATGTAAAATATATGAGGGTAAAACAAATGAGTTAATTTTAACTGCCCCTCGGATAGATAATGTCTTTATGCTAGACTTAGAGAAAAAGTTTTCAAAAACTGTGTGCTTAGTAACAAAGGAAGAAAATTCCTGGCTATGGCACAGGAGACTTGGTCATGTAAGCATGGACCTTCTGGCCAAACTAGCAAGAAAGCAATTGGTTGAGGGACTGCCCGAACTTAAATTTCAAAAAGATAAATTATGCCACGCTTGCCAATCTGGAAAACAAACCAAGCAATCTTTTCATAGCAAAAATATTGTCTCAACTAAACGTCCGTTAGAGTTGCTACACTTGGATCTCTTTGGTCCAGTCCAGCCGCTGAGTCTGGGTGGAAGAAGATTTTCCTTGGTCATTGTAGATGACTTCTCTCGGTATACGTGGGTTATCTTGCTGACCAACAAGGATGAGACTTTTGAGACCTTTTCAAATTTGGTTAGAAAAATTGAAAATGAAAAAGACCTAAAATTAGCTCATATCCGTAGTGATAACGGTGGAGAGTTCAAAAACCAAAAGTTTGTTGAATTCTGTGAAGCCAACGGCATTGACCACAATTTTTTTGCTCCTAGAACACCTCAGCAAAATGGGGTTGTAGAAAGGAAGAACAGAACTCTGGTTGAAATAGCCAGGACAATGCTGGATGAGCATAGGCTTCCACAGTATTTTTGGGGAGAGGCTGTTAACACAGCATGCTACATTCTTAATAGGGCTCTAGTTAGACCTATACTCAAGAAAACCCCCTATGAACTTTGGAAAGGACGAAAGCCCAATATTGGATACTTTCGTGCCTTTGGCTGTAGATGTTTTATTAAATACCAAAGATAGCTTAGCAAAGTTTGATTCAAAAGCTGATGAGGCTATCTTTTTGGGCTACTCAACAAACATCAAAGCATACAGAGTTTTTAATAAGCGAACTCAAGTTTTAGAAGAGTCAATACATGTAGAGTTCGATGAAATTGACCTTGCAGGTAGATACCAGCCGCTGACCGAAGATGATCCAAACTCAGTAACCATCGCTGACTCAGAACCAGCTACTGAGTCATTCACGAAAAGGCTGACCAAGAGTAAGAGTGAACCTAAGATTACTTTTACTGACCCATCTACTTTTGCAGAGATTGTTGAAACAGGAACAGCACAATACATAAATCTACCCAAAGAAATAAGGATTCCAAGAGGGCACTCCGAAAGTGCAATCCTTGATTCTGCTGGGAATACCCTGATGATGAGGAATCAACTCAGGAAGTACCTCAGCAATGTTGCTTTCGTCTCAGTACAAGAACCGAAGAATTTTGCTGAAGCTGAGTACGATGAATTCTGGATGAACGCAATACAAGAGGAGCTCGATCAATTTCGAAGAAATGATGTATGGGAGTTAGTGCCTCATCCAAAGAGTCAAAAGACCATCGGAACAAGATGGGTCTTCAGGAACAAGATGGACGAACAAGGAAACGTAGTCAGGAACAAAGCAAGGCTTGTAGCTCAGGGCTACAGTCAGCAAGAAGGTATTGACTACGGTGAGACTTTTGCCCCAGTGGCAAGGCTAGAGGCAATTAGAATATTATGTGCATATGCATCTTACATTAATTTTAAATTATTCCAAATGGATGTCAAAAGTGCATTTCTTAATGGAGTTATAAACGAGGAGGTTTATGTAAATCAACCTCCAGGTTTTGAGGACCCTAAGTTCCCAAACCATGTTTACAAACTCAAAAAGGCTCTGTACGGCCTCAAGCAAGCACCACGTGCTTGGTATGAGAGGCTGACCAGTTTCCTGCTGACTAGAAAAAACGTCAGGGGTAAAGCTGATACAACCTTATTCATTAAGAAAAAGGGTAAAGATACCCTGCTGGCCCAAATTTATGTTGATGATATAATATTTGGTGCAACTAACGAATCAATGTGCAAGGAGTTTAGCAAACAAATGCAGACTGAGTTTGAAATGTCCATGATGGGAGAACTCAACTTCTTCCTCGGTCTTCAAATTAAACAAGGAAAGAATGGCATCTTCATCAGTCAAGCCAAATATGCCAAGGAGATCTTAAAGAAATATGACTTGAAAAATTGCAAGCCAATATCCACTCCTATGGGCACTGACACTGTCCTCTGTGCTAATGAGAATGGTAAGTCAGTAGACAGCAAGTTATATCGAGGTATGATAGGCTCTCTACTTTACTTGACAGCCAGTAGACTGGACATTCAGTTTTCAGTATGCTACTGTGCTAGATATCAATCTAACCCTAAGGAATCTCATTACATTGCTGTAAAAAGGATCCTTAGATATTTGCAAAGCTCAGTGAACGCAGGTTTGTGGTATCCAAATACTCATGATTTTACACTCATCGGATACACTGACGCTGACTATGGACGAGATAAGCTGGAATGAAAAAGCACCTCTGGAGGATGCCACTTCTTAGGAAGCTGTCTTGTATCCTGGTTCAGCAAAAAGCAGGCGTCAGTAGCCCTGTCCACCACTGAAGCTGAGTACATTGCTGCTGGTCATTGTGTTGCTCAAGTCCTATGGATCAAGCAACAGCTTGAAGACTATGGTGTTCAAACGAAAACAATTGAAGTCAAATGTGACAACAAAAGCGCAATTGATCTTTCCAAGAACCTAATTCAACACAGCATAATGAAGCATGTCAGCATCAGACATCATTTCATTAGAGACCATGTACTCAAGGGTGAGATCAAGCTGACCTTTGTCCCAACGGACGAACAGCTTGCTGATATCTTCACGAAGCCATTGGCCCGTGAGCAGTTCAGCATACTGAGAGAAGCAATTGGTATGTTTAATCCTCTTCAGTAAATTCCTGTGCTAAATGAATATGAATGCTGAGTGAATTACATGCTGAATGATTTTTTGTTTGCTGAGTATCTCATTGAAACTGACTGAATATACAATACTGAGTAAACTTGCACACTGAGTAAATTAGTTTAGAACTTGAACTTAAAATCATCCTTAAATACTGCACTGACCACTCAGAATATCAAACGCTTGACATTCTAAATACTGAGTGATTAATCTGTTAGCATAAATGCAAAGCACGCGTATAGCCTAGGATGACGTATTCACCGTAATGTGTCATAAATGCCAGGATCGTTGTCGGTACATGATCCCAAGGCAAAACTGACACATGGATTCGATTAAGATCCACACCGTTCATTTCGTCTATAAATTATGGGTATTTCCCCATCTTTTACTCTTTACGCTTAATCAACTCTTAAGGCAAAGAAATCACTTAGAACTTCTTTTCTTTCAAATTCCTCTAATTCCTCCATCTCCGAAGAATGACTAAGTTATCTTTCAAAGTCTCCGGTGCCGGCCACCAAAAGTCCAGCTCCGATGAACCTTCACAAAACCCTTCTACACCGAGCAAGGGTAAAACTGGCCAAACTTCTGGCAAAGAGAAAGCTGTTAAGATCAGGACCTACTCCAAGGTCTTCGACAATATATCTGAATGGAAGGTAGAACCCTCCAGATGGGTTTCGGAGCACTTTGTACAGAACGAACAGCCATTTTCCGAATGGATTTCTAAAAACAAATGGACTGGGCTATTCTCGGTCAGGGATGAGACATATCCTGACCTAGTGAGGGAGTTTTACTACAACCTCAAGGTTGCCAGTGACTCCGCCGACTACCTAAGCACTGAAGTAAAAGGGACTCAAGGATCTGCTGAATGTAGTCTTGTCACTCCAAGCCCAGCAAGCTAAGCAGGATTCACTTGCCAAGTTGGCAGAGATACAGCTGTCAACAATTCAACACCTGATCAATCAACAATTCCTTCAACTCAAGTGCAAATTGAGCCAACTCATCTAGTCACTGACCAGGGTACTCCTTTCACTCCACCTTCTTCTGGTCATACTGATGTACATCGGGATGCCACTGAGTCCGGGAAAAAGCTCATTGACTCAGTGCAAGCACTCATCCACGATCTTCAACATTCCACTTCGCCTCCTGCTGGATCTTCAATTCCTGAGACAACTCAGCTCTCCCAGGTCACTCTACTTCTCAACGAAGTCAAGGGACTCAAGGATCTGCTGAATGTCGTCTTGTCATTCCAAGCCCAGCAAGCTAAGCAGGATTCACTTGCCAAGTTAGCAGAGATACAGCTGTCAACAATTCAACATCTGAACTCTCTCCATCAGCAAGTTCAGAAGTTGTCTGCTGTGAACACTGACTACGCCACTTCCTCAGAACTCAAGATGCTTTTTGCTCAGCTTCATACTGAGCAACTTAAGACAAATGAGCAAATGGTGTCCTATAGTCAGTGCTCAGTCGAGCAAATCGGTGAGGCCATCAGGCTACTTAACCTCAACAAGCAAGAGATGGATACTGACGCTTTGAAGCAGAATGAGTTGTTGTCTCTCGCACAGCAATCTTTCAACCACATCCGTCATAATAATATCCAGCGTCATCATTATGACTCAGCTCTCTTGAAAACTTTCCACCAAGTCTTTGTTGGCCTCTCTGAAGCTCTCATCTGGCAAGCCAAAGCTCAAGCTTTCAGTGTAAATATGCTCAGTGCTGCTGATCTTCATATACCAGTCGAAGTATCAGCTGATGGAGTTGCCATTTTTGATGGCGTCAATGAAAGTGCTGACAAACTAAAAGAGCTTTCACAAGAACTGACTCGCGCTGTCTTAACCGATGCGTTTAAGCTCCCTGAAGTTGACAAAACGGGGGAGAAAGCGCAAACTGCTAGAGCTCAGCATGAGCAACGTCAGTACGAGCGAAGTCAGTCACAGGGCAAGAAAAAGAAATAGATAGGCTAGGTCTTAACATTTGTAATCTATGTGCTATGTTTATTCTTTTGCTGTGTAAGTACTGACTTCTTTCAACTTATATATCATACTTACTTTTCTTATTCAAATACTGAGTTATGATATATGCTAATAAGTACTGAGTTATTATGTATCTTCATTTATATCAGCTTTGTTTAACACTTATAATATTTATTGACTAAATGATATGCTGATAACATGTTTGACAAGAACCTATACACTTATGAAATATTCTGATAAGAACTCATTGAACAACAAATTACTCAGCGCGCTCTATATGTCTAAAACTTCCGCCTAACACTGAGTAAATAGAATATGTGATATAGCTGACCTATATCTGAAAACTGACCTTAGACTTACTCATTTAAATCCTTAAATGTCTTAAGTAAAACTAAGTCAGTAGCTCAACCCTTACGGGGGAGTTTGCTAAATTATACTAGGTCAACTATCATGGGGGAGCTCATACTGAGTTCCTTGCTGAATAGTTTTGCCAACATCAAAATGTGGGAGTTTGTTGAAACACATTTCCACATAATTTTGATTTGACAAAATTGTTTAAGTATAAATTAAAATACATATTCTAAACACACTAAGTTTAAATGCTTTGATTTATTCTACTAATGTGTTTGTTCAATGTTGAGTATAAATGTTATAAGTCATAAAGATTGGAAGGCCCAAGCCCAATACGAAAGCCAAGGCCCAAGTCAAACAACTCAGTACACTCGGCCCGCGTATGTCAAGACGTTGCCGTTTTGAACAAAACGCAACTCAGCAAACGGAGGGATCTAGAAGACCTTCAGGAACAACTTCACAATGAAGCTGCTGAGTAGTCTCGACAAAGCGTACAAGACAGCAGCTGGCGAAGGAAAACTTCCAGACAAAGTGTTTCCTCTTTTGACAAAGTTCAGACGACACAGTATGTTGTCCAGTTGATTTTACCATAAAAGGAGAGACCATCTGCTGAGCTGACCGAGGACAGAAGATACACGATTGTGATTGGCCGAGAGCTCTGTACAAGTCAGGATGACAACGAAACATAGCTGTTTCCCTCCAACGGTTATTTCGAATTTCGAAATGACCGATGACCCAGACGTCTCTATAAATAGTGCCATCACAAGCTTCACAATATACAGAACTTGATCAAGCAGTTACGCTGACCAAATTCCTACACAAGTTCTACAAGCAAGAAGCAAAGCAAATTCTTACACTACACTTCTCATATCTGTGTAAAAGTCTAGAGTGATTGTAAATCGTCTAAAGTGTCTTAGCACATCTTTGTATTAGGACAAAACACTTATCATTTCTAGAGATAGAAAGGAGAGACTGAGTACTCGGTTTTAAGTACTCAGTGAGAGATTAGGGTTGAGTAGAAGTATAGAGGAAGGTACTCTTGTCATACTCAATTGCTGATATTGTAAAGGGTTTGAGGCTCTACCTTTAAAGAGCTCAGTAGAGGATTTGAAATCTCGGAACGTGTTCCGGGGACAGGACGTAGGCTTAGAAGAAGCCGAACCTGGATAAATCTGCTGAGTGAAGTATTTCTTACCTTAACTCCTTATTTATATTGCTTGCTTTAAATAATCAAAACTGACCAACTAAAGAGGTCAAATTGAGTTGTGCGCGTTAAACGTCTGAGCTCAGGAATAGACTCCAAGTGCTATCTCCTGACTCAAGCTAAGAAACTGATCTAGTCACCTGTTGACTAAGCCAGTATCTTGCTGTTTACTCAGCGCCGCTGTTAAAACCTTTTTCCTTAGAAAAAGAAGTTTGCCCTAATTGCGAAAAAAGTTTAAATAGTTCCTAACCCCCCATTGGAACTATACTTGCAACCTTACAAGGGACCAACAGCATGTTCCTTTTCTGCTGCATCTGCTCAGGCTCTTTAGCCTTCTCATTAACTTTTCCATTGGAATGCTTACATTTCTTGCCTTGATAAGCATCTTTTGCCAACTGAGTTTGAACCAGTATAGTTGGCCTCAACATTGATTTTAATCAACGGAAGGCGGTCCTTCTGGAGTTCAAGGTGGTGAATAACTGCTTTGAAGATTGAGACACCTTCAGAGTGTGTTAGGTGAATCTTCATATGCTGCCAAATGTTCGACAAAGAGCGGATAATAGCTTGAACTTTCTTCTCCTTGGTCACATGGTGACCATCATCACTAATCTCACTGATAATTATATAATTAGGTTGCTTCTTGTAAGTGTCGAATTTGATCGTGAGAGATTGAAGTCTAATGACAAAGAGTCCTCTGAACTTTCTTTTCGAAGTGTCATATAGGTCCTTTGTGTTCTCACACTTATAATATTGCTTACTGAGGTCATCTTTCACTGCACTAAGTAGGATGATGCACGTGGTGGAGTCTTTATTTTTCCACGTGAGATATGCATTCATATCTCTCCTATTTTGAGCATTAGTACCTTCCTCAGGTTCAACCATAAATATTTCAAAGGTTTGAGGGCATCTTTCTCCTCTAGCACATATTTTATCTTAATACTCAGATCTCATAGTTATCCTCATTAAGTTTGAGGTGTCCTTGTTAAGTTTAGATACTATTGATTTTCTAGTTGAAGCCATTGTTGACGTCAGATCATGGTTTATTGGACGATTTATTAAGAACTTTTTAAAACAATACATGCAAGTTCTCTTCGAAGCCTATATCTAACTAATATAATTTTCGCATTAAATTTCGATTAAAAAATGATACCTTAATTGGGTCTAATTTCCCTTTACACTCTAACATTCAATTTAATTAACCAGATATTTATACATAGAGAATAAAGTTACGAAATGTAACTTTATTATGAGGATGATGTTCAAAGTCTCACGTTGACTTTGGATTTATTATGAAAGCATTGTTAGTTCCATCCGTGAATAGAGTTAAAGCTTTTAGTTAATTAAGAATTCACGGTAAAATTTATTATTATTCAATAATAAACCATAAATAATATTTCTAAATATTAAAACAAATTAACATTCAAATATTCTAAAGAACTAACATCTCGAAAAATAATAATTAGAAACTAACCGAAAGCCTCACAATCTAACTTCAAACTAACTGGAACTAACTAAGATAGTTTAGAATCGAAGCTAACTCTCAACCTTTATAGGTATTTAATCCAAACTGGGGTGGTGATGCAGTAGGAACAAAACAAAACTATTTTGTTGTTAATAGTTGATTCGATGCACGAATACCCTAATAAAACCCTCAAAATTCTCAAGAATTTTAGTAATTTGAAACTCACAACTTCATTATTAATAATTTCGGAGAATACAATGAGAGAAAACCTTTAAATAGGTAAAATGAGTCATAAATGCAACATGAATACAAAATAGAAAGTGAAATAAAAATCCTAATTCGTGAGAGAATCCTAAAGAAACAAGGACAACTAAAAAACCCCTAAAAACCTAAAGTTGCAAAATTAAGGGCTTTATAGGCCGAATTTGGCAAAAAGGCCAAAAAATCACGGGCAAAGTGATGGTTTTCCTCCTGCACCCACTTTCATGCAAACTAGGTTCCGAAATCGTAAAAAAATGACACTTCACAATTTGACAGAATTTATCGATTTGTCTAGATCATATTTCTATAAAAATTGAATTGCTTGATCTTCGGCCGCATCAAATGGACTCAATAACCTTGTGGTACCCTTCCATTCCATAACTTATGGACTCCCTAACATACCATGGTCTCTAGACACATTTTCCGGACCTTAGTTGGCGAGCAGAATAAATAGTGGGAGATTGAACTTTCAAGCTACTTAATTGCTCGAGAAAAAATTCAATTACTTTATTGTAATTGTGGTTGCTCTTCATCCAAGATTCAAAAAACATATATTACACCCCTTTTGGGATGACATGGACTTGATCAACATGTTGAAGACAATGCGCTTGTCCTGCCCATAAGCTATACTACTATCCCAAATACACTATTGTATTAAATTTTGTATCTTCACAAGTGTGGAGATTCGACCCTTACATCCAATTTGCAATGATCAACTTTTTTTAATAAGTTCTTCAACTGAACCAACTGATGTAAAAAACGAGTTACTTTTAGTGATTTATAATACATGTCTATGCAAAAAAAAAAGCATTATTAATTGTACAAATACAAATTACTAACATATATAATCAAAAGCACATTTTCAATCCATATAAAATCTCCAAAAAATTATTTCTAATATTCTGGAATTTTTTTAAACAATTTCATAATTTCTGAACAATTAAAAACATTTTTGTTAATTTAAAAAGATTTAAAATCCAAAAATAAAAAAATACCATGTCTGTAAAAAAAAAATACACAAAATACACCAAAAAATAAAAAAAAAATTGCAAAGATATGGTCTGGAAAAAATTGGAGGCCGAACCACCACTGTAAATCGCCCCAAGTGCGCCACACGGTGTGTACGGATTGGCTGCTAATCGTCACGTGCTGCAGCATGGTTGGTTCGTGCGCCACACGTGCAGCACGTGGCGGACGCCTAAATGTAGACGCGTGAACAGACACTATTCCAAATCTGAAAACCCTAAATCGCAAATGTACATTGTTCTATGTGATTGCAATGCCATTTTCCATTTAAAAAAACAGTCCAAAAAAGATGTATTCATGCCCAATAAATACAGATCTAATACATATATTAATCATAGCATGCAAAATATTGAAAAATCACAACAGACATAACATGAGATATTTTGCTCTCACAATGAAGGATAAATATCACATATTCTATACATGTTATCAAATTACATCTTGTAGCGCATATAACCTCTGATGTGATTTGCAATGAAAGAACGGATCACCATGACATTCATATTACTGGTCACGTTTCAACTATACTGAGGTTAATCGGGAGAGAAAACGACTGATCCACAAACTAAAAGTGACTATAGTTGTGAGAGAGAGGGAGAGGGAAAGACACAAGGTTAGAGGGAGAGAGAGACAACCTTTCGTATCTTTTCTGTATTTCTCTGTATTAGAGTTAAACAACTTACTGCTTATTTATAGAGAAAAGTTAGTTAGGGTTTCATTCCATCTACGGACTGTCCAAACCCGAATAATTCCAACATCATCATAATGGATCGACTTATTATCCCTCTCTAATCTAGCTGGTTACTTGTTATAGATCAGGACCTATATTAATTTTATTTGATTGGATTTAGAAAAGTAATCATCATTTAGGGTTATAATTATTAAAAATCAAATTAATATGATATAACTCCCTCTCTAACCTTACCTAGGTAGGTAAAAATCATGACCTATACTTTATTAAATATTTGACAGGGTTTATGAAAGTATTCATCATTTAGATCTTAACTATTATTTAAAACCTAACCTAATTTATATGATAAAAACTCAAAATTAATGTTGTATTTAAAAACAAAAAAATATGCTCCCTGAAATTATACGAAGGGACTGTTTGTTTTACCTGCTGTTTGTTGTTTGAAAATGCTGTTTTTTAAAAAGTAGAGATTCTCTGCTTTTATAAAAAGAAACCATTTTTCGGCTATAAAAGGTAAATAGGAGGTGTCTAACCAAGCACCTAAAACTCTCATTTCCAAAATAAAAAGGTAAACAAGAGGTCGAAAAGCATCAACCAAACACCCCCTAAGTACTAGTATAATTTCATTAATTGAAGTATAATTCAGCTAGATTTTTTACGATAAAAATGTTATTTGACCTTTCATAAGATAAAATTTGATATTATATAATAATTTTAAGGGAACAAAATTAACTTTTTTGTTTAACATTAATTTCATTAATGAACCGATACACGACAAAAGTTTAGAACAGATAAAGAAATAAAACTCGGAATAAAATCAAAAATTATAAGACTAACTTGTTGTGAAGTTGCCATTGTTAAAGCATGGGTTAAACTATTCGCTTGTCTTTTTAATAAAATGGACTGAGAAACCGTTGTTAACTACCAGTAGGGATCGACATTATGCAACGAGGCCCCTAAATTCAGAGTAATCTAGTTGTACCGAATAAATTGCTTGATACGTTAATTTAGAACCTGTTTCGAAAATGATATTAGGCAAACCCAAACTGATTACCCAGTTCATTGCTTGCAGTAGCACCCACACTTCACCTTCTCATATCTCCATCAATCCTTTTATCGTAGTTGTCCGTGCCGCAATGAAAGCTCCCTTTGAGTCCCTGAGTGCAGCTCCGCAACCCGATCACTCGAGAAGAGTAAAGAGACTAAGATCAATACAACACGAACTTCTTTGTCGGGGTCGGTGCCACACCTTATCGCACGAGGCCATAGTCGAAACCGTCTCAGGTAATGGGTGTTGTAACTGAGCTTGCTGCCAGTCCAAGAGGCTCTGTAATAATACTTACAACTTAAATATTTAAAATATTATTTAATACTTTTTCTATTTTATGTTTTGATAATTATTATATAAAATTTATTTTTATTATTCTAATACTAATGAAGTTTTTAAACTATATATATTTATATAAAAGACAGTTTAATAATCTAATAAATGATATAATTTAAGTTGAATTATAAAATATACTTTGCTATTTTATTATATTTGCATGTGAATAATATTAATAATAATAACTATTTAGTTCAAGAAGTATATATTTTATATTTTTTAAATGGTTATGTGTATTGAATTGGATTATAATTTTAATTTATAAACTTGATAGTTTTAAAAATTATTACTTGATATATTAAAGAAATAATTTTATTAGTATACAATGTTAATATTTTACTATTTTCTTAAAAAAATAAATTATTTTACGATATTATAAGGTTAAATATGAACAATAAAACTTTAATACATCAAGGAAGATAACAAATATAGCTTACCAATTCTTTGTTTCGATTTTAAAAACAGAGATTTGCATGTAAAAAACTTCCATAGAGTTAGCCAAAGAGATGGATGAGAGAGCTCAACTCGAGTTCAAGGAAGAAACCTAATTTATTAGATTGGTTTTGGTTTATATATGAGCTGAAATATTAGTCAAACGTTTGAGCGTCTTAAATTTGAGATACGTTTTGGTCTGGCCGCTTAATTTAATTCATTTCCCGCTTTTGTGTTTTTAGACAACAACGACATTTATATATACGCCATGTCATCTTATGATTATGTACCTTTTTCCATTAAAATCGTGTTTTCTTAGGTCGACATACGTGTGTCATCATCAGGGGCGGAGCTAGGGGGATAGGGGAGGGTCTCCCGACCCTCCGGAACACCCTTGACGAACAATGGTTCAGTCCCGAGCAGCCCCCAAAATAGTTAAAATTAGTACTTATAATGTAGAATGTGATTATATGACATAAAACTAAGTTTGCATAGTTGGTTGTAGTGATAATTAAAGGAATTTGTACATCCAACTGGTCCAATGTTTGAATCTCCTTATCTTCACTTTTTTTATCTCATTTTAATTTTTTCCCTTAAACCTCATTCTCCTTTAAAAATATCAATATTAAGTAGGGCTGGGCGCGGATCCTGGAGATACTGGACCGGACCGAATATCCGAGGAAAAAACTCCGGAATTGGACCGGACCGTTGACTTTTTTTGGAGAACCGAACTGGATTGGACCGTTGACTTTTTGTCAAAGAACTGGACCGAACTTTATCCAGGACCGGACCGATAACCGGATTGGATTGGATTGGATTGGACCGAACTGAAATAACCGAAAGTTTAGCAATAATAAATTTATATTTCATACATTAACTTTATATAAAGAGAAATATTATATAATATATAGTTATATATTTTGTAAGGTTTGGTAAACTAATTACAATAATATAAATTTATAATTTATTAATAAGGTATAACATTATTATATAGTCATAAAAATTATACTGATTAGTTCCCGTTTATAAAATGAAATAAAAAATATTTACCTAAAATATAGACATGGAGAATTGAACACCTAACCAAGTGGAACATTGTTAATCATCTTAAACATCTAAACCAATTCTACTTCTTGTTAACCAATTCTACTTCTTGATGGCTAAGTACACTGAATTTTATAGTGAGAACGATGCTAATGAGTTGGTGGCACAAATCACAAAGATTATTATTGCATTATTAGATGAGTATATAGTGCAAATGTGCAATAAATGAATCTTGGAGCACATTCTTCTACTTTGGATGAAGCGGATGATGACATTGATGATGAGATTGATGATTATTTTTTGAATATTGATAAAGATAGGTCAATTGAGGGAGAATGGGAAAGATATGTTAATAAGGCACCTGAAAAATATGTAATTGAGTTTGACCTTCTATTGTGGTGGAAGGTTAATGCTATGCGATATCCTGCTTTATCCAAAGTTGTAAAAGATGTTTTTACAATTCAATGCTCAACTGTGGCTTCTGAATCTACGTTTAGCACAAGTGGTAGAACTTTGCATCAATTTAGGAGTTCTTTAACTCCTGCTACAGCTGCGGTTTTGATTTGTTGTCAAGATTGGTTAAAAACTTCAACTCAAGCTCTCAAGCATGAAGAAGAAGTTGAAGATCTTGAAACTATTGAAGAAGGTAATATTTACTTAGCAATTATATTTGATAGTTTTATTTTAATTAAATGTTTATGAATACTAACTATATAACTGTTATTTAATTTGTAGATATTAGTTCTGATGCTGAAATTGCATCATCTCTTTTATCCATATTTCAATTGGATATCTAAGGTTTTTTTAACCGAATCAAATGCACTTTGGTAAGCATATTTTTTTCCTTTTACTTTTTGCTAGTGTGTTGATTAATTTTATTGAAGTGAAAGCTAATTAATTTAAGATTTGTTGATTCACTAATATGGTAAATTTTATATGTTTAGGTTGATGTTTGGCTTTTACTGCCTTTGCTTTGGAAAACAAAGAATTTGTTGTGTTAAGAAGATTCAATTACAAATTGGGATGATGATTAGAGAGATCTTGCTAATGAAGTGATGTTTTTTTTGAATTCAAAGTTGTTTGTTTTTATGGATTTGTTATTTTGTAACTTTGATTTTGTGGGTTTTTTTAGTCTTGTTGTCTACCGTAACTTTTTTAATACTTTGATTTTGTGGGTTTTTTTTAGCCTTGTTGTGTACTGTAACTTTTAATGAATGTTGTTTACTTCCTAAAAAAATATCATTTATTTCAAGTTATGTAAGATAATAAAATTTTATATTTTATTATCTTGTAAATTAAATTTTTAATTTATTTTTTAGGACTTAAACTATTAGATATTTATCCGAATCACCGAAAAATTATATTGGATTGGGCCGGAACCGAATCTCCGAATCCCCGAACTGGACTGGACTGAAATTTTGGGACAATTCAATTCTGGAGATTTATTCTTTCAATCCAATCCTGGAGATTTCCTTTTATTAATCTCCGAATTTCAATCCAATACTGGAGATTCATGAATCCCCGACTTGGACCGAACTGTGCCCAGCCCTATAAGTATCATTATTAACCTCATTCTCCTTTATTATTTTTACTTGTATTTTTTTAATTACAAAATTCATGACCGAGAAGACAATTTGATGAATAATTTCTCCAATTGACCAAATTTGTCGACGTTACGGATAAAATTGCTCTTGATGCGGGGCATCTTTCCCTAGGATCGGGTCCGAACGAGGGAAGTTGGAGAAAGACCCAAGCACGAGCAACAAGCGAGTAAGGAGGCCAAAACAGTGCCACACAACACACCAACAGATCAGACACGCTCCGCGTGGACAAAAGTACGCTCCGCGTGAAGGAAGGTGACCCGGAGGAGACTTCATCAGCCAATCCACGCCCCACGTAGATCTAGGCACGTCCCGCGTAAAATGGCTACTGATCCAGAGAAGGGCTCATCAGCCAATCCACGTCCCGCGTAGATCTGGGCACGTCCCGCGTAAAATGGCTACTGATCCAGAGAAGGGCTCATCAGCCAATCCACGTCCCGCGTAGATTTGGGTACGTCTCGCGTACTTTCACTTTTCAGGAACTTGTTCCTTACTCCAGCTCCCCCTTATTTACAATCCTGCCACTCCTTATTCATGCCTTTGCCACTCCCTAATTACAACTCTACCACTCCTATATTTACACCCATGCCACCCCTTATTATTTAACCCAATTTACCCCTATATTATTATTTTGATTAGCTATGCTTTTTACCCTTTTATGTAATTTAGCATTTAGGTTTTAGATGATATAAATTCATCTCTTTCATTGTAATTGCTTAACTTTTTATCAATCAAACTATAATCTTCTTCAAGAAGCTTTGTTAAGGTTTTCACCTTCAACAATGGGGATTTCATATTCCTATGGATTTAGTCCATGAAACTTGGGATTCACTCCTTCTAGTTTAGCTGGAGAAGAACATCTTTGTTAGTTTACGATTAAAACTAACACGTCACGATTTCAGTGAAATCCACGCTGTATCAGTTGGTATCAGAGCCGATCGTTTTCCTTGAATGGAGACTTCTTTCGACTATGGTTCAACCAAAGTTATCTCCAAGTTATGAAGAAACCTTCAACAAGGGGTTGGAAAATCTCAAAGCCATGGTGATAAAGTATCATGAGAGTTGGAAGCAGGAATTTCGGGTAGTCAACGAGCTAACAAGGGAGTTTGTGGCATCTTTGGAGAGTCGCAAGCAAGGAGACCGAAATGATTCCCAACCCGCCATAGAAGTTCCTCTTGAAGATCCATCACCAATCTTTTCTCCTTTACACATTGAAGAGGTAAATCCTAAACTTCCAATTTCTCATATTGAAGTTGTGGATAGTCCTATTGCTACGAAGAGATTGGATGTTTGTGATATTGTTGATGATGTTGAGGTGGATTTAGATTCTCATTGTGGATTTGTTGATAATGATGTTGTGAATGAGAATGTGAGTTCATGTATGGGTGAGGAGGAAGGAGTGTTTGTAGGTGAGGATGTTGGGAAGGCCCATGTAGCAAGTGATGCTCCCAAGTGTTTGATGAAATGCCTCTTAAGCATAACCTTATTTGTAAGTTTGAGGAAATTGAAGGCATTATTCTTGAGGAAGGGGAGAGTGACTTTGGGCTTATTAATCTCTTTGAGGAGAATGATGAAGTTAGCCTATGTGTGGAGATTGATGGCTATGGAGATGGGAGAGATGTTGGTGGTTCAACCATAGTTGGGTGTAACATGTCGTTTGGGTCGGGTACTATTCAAATGGGTTAGCCGGCTTGAACTATAGAGAGAAGTGGAAGGAAGCGAGAGGTCGTGGGAAAAGACAGATCGTGGATGAAGATGGAAATGAATTTGAGTATGTCCATGAAGAAGATGAGTTAGAAGAGGAGATTGATGAAGAGGAGAACCAATCCGAGAATAAGCTAGTAAGAAATGAGGAATGTGATTATTACAAAGGCGAATTCGAGGATGAAGTTGAAGAGAGAGAGCACGCTTCCGAAGATGAAATATGTGAAGATGGTGAACTTTGTCATAGTGCATATGAGTTTGATTATGATGAAGATGGTAGAGTTTACCATAGGGAGGATGAACGTCGATGCATTGAGTGGAACCAATATGGGACTACTTATGAGGAAGACGAAGATGGAGTCTACTATGATGAGAGTGGGCGTCGGTGTGTTGAGCGGGATCGACACGGGGCCCCATATAAAGATGATGAGTGTAGATTCTATTGTGATGATGAGTTGGAGGATGTTGACCGGTCCTATAATGAAGATTTCTATGAGCATGATGGAGGTAGGGTCCCTTATGACGATGAGTCGGGAACCATAAAGCGGAACCGAAGTGAAGAAGCTTATGATGATGATGATCGGTTCCGAGATGACTATGAGACAGGAAATGTAGAGTGGGACCGAAATGAAGATGCTTATGATGGTGAAGAGAATCGGTTCCAAGATGAGGATGAGTCGAGAAGTGTTGAGTGGAGCCAAGATGAAGACACTTATGAAGTTGATGATGATGGCAATGAGCACAATGTATATTTGGTGACTAGGGTGCTAATGCCTAGTGAAGATGAGCCTAGCCAACGTCATCGATTATTTAGAACTCGATGCTTAGTTCTTGGGAAGAAGTGTGAGATGGTGATCGACGGAGGAAGCCAAGTGAATATCATTAGTCGGTCCGCCATGAGCAAGTTTGGGTTAGTTCCCGAGCCACATCCTAGACCTTATCGCCTTGGTTGGGTCAACGAGGTGGACAAGCTTCAAGTTACTCATTGGTGTAAAGTTCCTTTCACTATTGGAGCTTATGGGGATGAAGCTATGTGTGATGTTGTGGAGATGGGTGCTTGTGATATGCTACTTGGTAGGCCATGGCAATTTGATTGTGATGCCTCACATGCGGGAAGAAGCAACACCTATACCATACGCAAAGGCGGAATCCGATATGTCCTTACACCTTTGAAGAGTTCTCCTAGTAAGAAAACAGAGACCACTTTGGAAGATTGTCCAACTCGGGAGTTGAATGTGAATGGGTGCATTGGTGGAACGGTTGAGACATTAAATCATCTTGACTTGGGTTCCATGGATGAGCTAGCTAGCCACTCTCCTAGTGAAGTCGAATCCAAAGAGGAGAATGAGGTTGAGAAGGCGGGTAGCGAAGTTGGAAGTGAGGAAGTTGAGCCGATGTTCGAGGGTGACAAGCACATGTCTTCCAACGAACCACCTAAAGGGCTTCTTAAAGGGCTTCCCCTTTTGAGAAGGCTACCAAGAGACATAGCATGGGATCCGGGAGATAGTGCACCTAGCTCTACATATGGTGAGTTGAGCTCTAGAGAGGAGGAGGAAGGTTGCTCTATGAAGCCTATTGATAGTGTCACACCCGACCCTAGACGACCTCAATCGGCATCGGGCGTGAAATGGAAATATCATAATCAATACTTAAGAGTCTCCAAATTATCCAACAACATTATATTCCAATTGACCTACCAAAGTTCTAACCATAATTCTCACAATAAGCAGCCAACTTTCAAACCCTGCCTAAACGGTCGGTAACCTTCTCTATATCCTGTACTTTCTCACCTAAAAACATTAAAACATTTAAAAACGTGAGACAAAAATCTCAGTAAGAAACTATCAGCTATAAAAACCAACTTTACTTAACATAGCTACATATATACATTTATAAAGGGATTTAATCAAAACCTTATAAAATATACTCAAAACAAATAAACATTTTATCAAACCAACTTGTAATCAAATAAGTGTTTTATCAAACCAACTCGTAATCAATCAAACGTAAAACCTTATATCAAAATCAATCATAACCGAAAACATAATCCAAATGAACTTAAAACATTGTATCCATCCTCGAGTTTCTACCCTTAAGTATCAATCCATAACCACATATATAGTCGAGACGTCTCTTAACATTGCCTATCCCATATGGTCTTACCTAACACTTCACTGTCATACCCAATAGGTCTTTAGACTGTGTACACAGACCATGTCCCTCACTGAACATGGTCTTCAAATATAAAACCACCGATCTGGATAACTCTCGATAGATATAAAATCATAAAATCATAACGTGCTCAAATTTCATTTCATAATCAAATTCCAAACTATTTTATAATCATAAATCATTTGGCTTCAATTCGCCCTTTTGTATCATACAAATCATATTTGGACTTCAATCCAAAATAATAACAACAATAACCGCAACAGATTTCTCATGTCCAAAAACAATTCGTAAGAAATCATCAAATTCATTTTGTTCAATATAGATATATATTGAAACCAAAAACATATATGTGTATATGTAAATCAACCAAATTAAGCCTTAAATCAACATAATCAAGTAAAATCTGAAATTCACATAGAAGCATAATCAATAGCTTCATTTGAATCGTAATTTCACAATAAAAAGCAAAATCATGAAAAACTCCAATTTTACAAAATTCCAGCATAACCCTAAAATATCAATTTCTGAAACTTCTTTGATTATAGATATATCGATACACATAAAACTCAAAATATATTTGATAGTTACTTACCTTGGCTATTCATTGAAGAAAATTCACCCGTTCAATTCTCCTCTAAATCCTGTCTAAGACGTTTCCCTCCAAATACTGCCGAATCTTAAAAACTCTTCGGTTAGGACTTAGATCTTTACATAAGGATGCTATGGTTCTAATTTCGAGTGATTCGGACGGTCGAATCTCCATAAATCAAAGAAACGGTGAAGAAACGGTTCAGGAACGATAAATATGCAGAAGAAACGGAAAGAAGAAGAAAAAGAAAAAAATCAGATAATGATCTGATCTCTCCCCACCCACCTCTTCGTGTGTATATATATATCTATATTGACGAATATCCAGTTTGGTCCTCCATCTTTATATAATCTTTTAAAAATTACTTTAAATGTTTAATTTACACATAAAACCATCGAATTAACTCCAAACTTTTCCTATAGCACCAAATTTTAGACACGGACATGACAGATAGCACCGAGATGCCTAGCACATGCCACATGCAAAAGAATCGAGTCACTCATTGGGTAAAATCTGAACTAATTCTTTTGTGATTTGTTGAAATATATGTGTTGGAAGCTTGGTTGTGTATGTTGAGGGAGAACCTTCCCTATGAGGAGCCCGTGAGGGGTGATCTCATCATGAGGAATGGGAGTTTATTGTTGAGGGAGGATCTTTCCTATGATGAGCCCATGAGGGGTGATCTTGTCATGAGGAGTGGGAGTTTTATGTTGAAGGAGGATCTTTCCTATGATGAGCCCATGCAAGGTGATCTTATTGCGAGGAGTGTGCGCTTCATGTTGAGGGAGGACATTCCCTATGATGAGCCCATGCGAGATGATCTTGTTGTGAGGGATGTGAACCTTATGCTGGGGAAGAACCTTCCCTATGATGGGACCATGAGGGGTGATAGTGTTGTGGGCTTTGGTGATTGTTTATTGAAGAGGAGTGGCTTCCCGTGGAATATAGAGAAGATGGAAGAAAGTCAAGACTTGGTAGATTCAGAATTCACTAGTGTGCGCCTTATTGACTTGTATGTGTGTGGGTATATGTTGTGCTTATTGAGGAAGCATCCACCTTTTGTGGAGTTAATGAGAAGCAAGCTTGTGATGAAGAGAGTGGGGTTTATGAAGTCTTTGATGAACGGGAATAGCTGCTCGAGAGATGTTCAGGATATTGACGGGATTCAAGACTTGGAGAACCATGACCAAGTTAGTAAAGTGGCAAGTCTTGAAGTTCCGGGATTGTTGACCCAAGGTGAGGGAGGAGCTACTATGTGTGAGCTTGGATTCACTATGATGTGGGTTGACAAGTGTCGCCGGGATATTCCGTTTGATATGGGCCATGGGCAAGGAGATAATGAGCATGGTAGCCGAGTTAGTGGAATGAGTGATAGCCAAGTCCGGGCATATTCAATTCAAAGTCATGTTTGGGTTGTGAAGAGTACTCAAGGGATCGCTCCAATTTGGGTTGATATATGGCACCGGGACATGTCATTTGAGTTTGGCTATGAGCGAGTGGAGATTGAGCCTAGCATCCGGGTTGATGGCGTGAGGTATATTAAGGTCCGGGCATATTCGACTCAAGGCCATATTGGGGTTTTGAAGAGTGCTTATGGGATTGATCCTAGTTGGGTTGATACATGTCGTCGGGACATTCCATTCGAGGTAGGCCATGGACGGAAGAAAGTTCTGTTGATTCCTCAAGTTCGTGATGGGGAGATCAAGAGGGTCCATGGATGGTCCATTCAACGAAATGAGGGGCGTGGGCAGACCCTCCAAGAATTTATTGGGAAGTGGTTTGATAAGCTTCGCCAAGACATACCATTTGATATTGGTAGAGCATCCGATATTGGTGGAGATTGGGAGACGAGTACCATGGAAGATGAATGTCGGGGTGAAGTACTAGTTGAGATATCGGGAGAAGCTCGTGAGGAGGTGGTGAATCCGGAAATATGTGGAGTGGACTTCTTGAATTCATCTCGAACAACACCTTGGTTCGATTTGAGGGCCTGGTTCCGCTCGAAACGAACACGTCTCTTCAATGCGTGGCAAGAAACTTAGGGTCAAGTTCTTTTTAAGAGAGAGTGTATGATGCGGGGCATCTTTCCCTAGGATCGGGTCCGGACGAGGAAAGTTGGAGAAAGACCCAAGCACGAGCAACAAGCGAGTAAGGAGGCCAAAACAGTGCCACACAACACACCAACAGATCAGACACGCTCTGCATGGACAAAAGTACGCCGCGTGAAGGAAGGTGAACCGGAGGAGAGTTCATTAGCCAATCCACGCCCCGCGTAAAATGGCTAATGATCCAGAGAAGGGTCATCAGCCAATCCACATCCCGCGTAGATCTAGGCATGTCCCGCGTAAAATGGCTACTGATCCAGAGAAGGGCCCATCAGCCAATCCACATCCCGCGTAGATTTGGGTACGTCCCGCGTACTTTCACTTTTCAGGAACTTGTTCCTTACTCCAGCTCCCCCTTATTTACAATCCTGCTACTCCTTATTCATGCCTTTGCCACTCCCTAATTACAACTCTACCACTCCTATATTTACACCCATGCCACCCCTTATTATTTAACCCAATTTACCCCTATATTATTATTTTGATTAGCTATGCTCTTTACCCTTTTATGTAATTTAGCATTTAGGTTTTAGATGATATAAATTCATCTCTTTCATTGTAATTGCTTAACTTTTTATCAATCAAATTATAATCTTCTTCAAGAAGCTTTGTTAAGGTTTTCACCTTCAACAATGGGGATTTCATATTCCTATGGATTTAGTCCATAAAACTTACGATTCACTCTTCTAGTTTAGCTAGAGAAGAACATCTTTGTTAGTTTACGATTAAAACTAACACGTCACGATTTCAGTGAAATCCACGCTGTATCATCTTGGCTGCCAACGTTAAGGGTAAAATTGCACCATTTTAGACGTTAGGGGTCAAATTATTCTTAGGTGTAAACATTAGAGTATTTTTACACATTATCCTTACTCTATATTGAATCTCAGTTGTTTTGTACCTTAACGTTTCCAACTATGATCAAATTTATCCTTATATTATCAAAAATTTGAAAATTTTGATTTGACTGCTATGAATCAAAGCCTTAAGTCGTTATTAAGAAAAAAAATGTTCATGCAATGGAGCCCCTCTGGACTTTGAGCTTTGGCTCCGCCACTGGTCATCATAACGGCATATGTGATTTGAAGTTATTTGCACTTAAGCTTTCAGATGACATAAATTTATTATAGTGTCACGAAAAACATTCAGACGACACGAAAACAAATGTCTGTCATATATCTTATGTCATGTGAAAAGAAAAATGGCGTAGTGGACGTCTCCAAGTAGAAGACTCCTCCTAAAGAAAGACTTCTCCTAAAAGAATAAGGATACCCAGAAAAAGAGGGATCAGTCGGAACATTATAAATAGAGAGGTATGACAAACTCTAAAAATACGTTAACATTATGACTCCAAAAGTATTCCATTACCTTCAACCTTTAGAATTCATACTCATTTAGATATAAGAGCGAGTTCATCAAATTTTGACCACTCTCTCAAAGAAGGACAAGAATGGTGCTTAGGAGACAAAGTTATCAATAATAAATAATTTATGCCAATAATTGAACCAAAAAAACATATTTTTTTTTTATTCTAAGTAATAAAATAATATTTTCGACAAATAAATGAGCATCATTTAAGTATTACAAAATCATTTTTTTTTTTAATTTTATGGGTCCACAAACTATTAAAACAATATATGATGGATGAAAAATTTAGCAATGTTAGAGGGAGGGAGGGGATTGGCCATTTGATAAACTGTTAGGGATCTAATTGCTCAATTTTAAAACATAGAGATATAATTAATTATTGATATATAGATTAGGGTCTAAATTGAGCTTTAATTAAGTCTTAATAATATATTGGTTGCACGTGTCATATATGTGTATATATATAGGGTAAGCATTGTCATTTATAGGAATTTATGATAAGAAACACCCCAACTGAATAATAAATTTGGGTTATTAGACCATAAATTATAATAATTATATATAGTTGGGTGGGACTCTAAGTTTGTTACATATATTGAATTTCTTTTTTGGACAAAAACCATTATTAATATGATTTGACATTTAATTAATTTTGCAATTTACAACTTTAATGATCAATTTAATCCTTTTTTTTTTGTTCTTTTAACAGAAAACAGTAACTTCATTAATAGAAAAAGGATGAGAATCCTTAAAACTAACATCACAAGTTGTAGTTTTTGATATTCTAAGCAAATTGATAAAATGATTTACGGTTTGGAAAGATAAAATGATTGTTTAAATAGATAAAATTCTGAAAATTGTGATTTTGGAAAACCGAAAATGTGTTTTCATAGAAACACGGTTTTAAACAAGTTTAAGTGGATGTTTGTTTCAGCTTTTCGGATGAACGTTTAGCTTTTCATTCAAAACCGCAAGAAATATAGCGTTTGGTTAGATTTATATAACTGCGGCGGCATTTTGGAGCTTTTTATAAACAACTGTTGTAGTATTTTGTTATTTATAAAATTATTCTTCTTATTTCGATAAAATATAATATTATTTCTATTTCTATAACATAATTGATGAAAAAACAAGGTTTTATTGCGTTCAATAAAAAATTTATTTTTATTTTTCTATTTTTTATTTAGATTATTTTTTATTAATTTGTGTACTATATATTTTTTATAATTTATTTGTTGATTAATTTAAAACTTATCCATATTAGACATTTTAAATACTAACAGCAATATTTTAATATAATTTTACCAAACACTAATAATTACACAGTTAATAACAAACAGTTGGCGGCAACAGCAAACAGCTTACTGCAACCGCAAACAGCTAACAGTAACCGCAACAGCTATTAGCTAACAACTGAACTAAACAGGCCCTAAATCTTGGATTTTTCTATTTTTTTATCAACTAGACATGTTCATGGGCCGGGCTTGAGCTGAGCCTAGCGGGCTTTTATCTAAAAAAGCTCAGTCCAGCCTAGCCCAACTTACTGTTAATTTAGACAGGCTCGGACTGTGCTCAGACTCAAAAATCTAATATCAAACTCAGTCCATATAAACCCACCTAACTATATATGTATGATTTTTAATGATAAAAAATAAAATTTATACTTAAAAATCAATATCAATATATAAATATATAAATTTATTAATTATATTAACAAGAGGGCTTGTTAGTGGGTACCTGAGTCAGTGAACAAGTATATTATCAACAATCATTTTGAGGTCGTTCTGTTTCATAAGGGACTTTTGTTTGTTTCGTAAAAGACAAAGTTTGGTGACTTTTATATTTGATTTTGAAGTTGAGTGCTTTTAATGTTAGGAAGGGCAAAATTGGATAGTCATGGTTATAATTTAGGTGTTGGTTGATAAACCTGAAAATTAAGTGCTAAAAAAATGAAAAAATAAATATTGAATTTTAAATATTAAATATTATAAGTGCTTAAAGTCTTAAATAATACAGTTGTTTGATAAATACTAAAAATAAGTACTTAATATAAATATATCAGTTGATAATATTTAACTTAAAATTTTAAGTTAAATAATTTAACTTATCAAAATAAGTGAACATTTTAAATTGTTAAAGAATTGAAGTTATAAAACACACCTAATGTAAATAAATATTTAAACTATTAAATTAAGTGATTTGAATAGTTATCAAATAATGCCTTATTCAAGGAGATTCATTGCCTCACTCATGAATCTCTTCACTTCTCATCCTCCTGAAAAAGACAAAAAAAAAATAGAAGGAAAAAAAACGTGAAAAATTAAAAATGAGAAAAAAAAGCAAAAAACAAAAAAACCACAAAAAAAAACAGAAAAATGAGAAAATAAAAAAACGGTGAAATTGTGAATGGAAAACCAAAAAACGAGGAAAAATGTGAAAACCATGAAACGTGAAAAACTATATTCTAATTTCACTTTTTTTATATTTTTCGTTGATTTTAATTATGTAAATAAATTTTTATGATTATATTTAACTAAGCAAATATAAATATTGTAATAGTAATTACATTTCATCATTTTTTTAATTTATCAATCAAACGTGGGAATGGAATCATTATTCCATTCTATTCCATTACAACTTTGATTACATTACACTTTTGATTATATTACATTGCATTACAGTATTACCAAACAGATCTTAAATCAGTTAATTATACTAATTTTTAATTATTATAAATTCTTTCAAAACAACATTTGTTTTAATATAAAAGAATAATCTTTAATTATACTAATATTTGAAATAAAAAAAATTATTTACTAACAAAAATAGAAATAACCGGACTACCACGTCTTTGTGGGTTGTGTATATGCCCAGGAGTGTTAGAATTTAACCGGAATCAACATGGATATATTCCATTTTGATTATCTGATTGATGCTATTTTGCAGGTTTGTTTGTCTTTGGATCAGGATACCTGTTGTTCGGTGGCCATGATTCTCATCACTACAAAAAAAAGTCCTTTACCGACGGTTTTTTTCTACTTTACCGACGGTTTTAACCGTCGGTAGAGATATTAGCGGCAGTTTTATAAATTGTCACAAAAGTGTTGACAATTCCAGCGTTGCTACATTTACCGACGGTTTTACTCGGGCGCGGGGGAAAGGTTTTTAATAGGGACACTATCCTAGTGGCGGTTTAAACCGCCGCTAGAATCGATTTTCACAAAAAAAATACAGGATTTAGCGACAGGACATAGGTCTGTAAACTGTCGCTAAAAATTTATTAGCTCAATGAAAAATTTACCGACGAACATTTTGTCACTAAATCTTTGTTCAGTAATGCCACAAAATTCATTTTTTCTGGACTATGTCTGACTGTAGTAAACAGTTATAACCACATACATCATGCCATTCCAATCAAATTTTACAATAAACCTCACCAATATTGTCAATACTAAAACTAAAAGTTATGTAATCAACACTACCATGTCTGAAAAAACATTCCAAGCATCTCTATCAACCTTACGGCAAATTTTCTTACCCCTATATCCTTCATTATACTTCTGAAAAAACAAATTTGATCCTTCTCGTATTGAAGGAAGCTTCTCTAGATTGTCTAATCAAACTGTGCAACAAGACCAAATAATCTAAAGCTTAAAAATTGGAAGTGCACTGTAATTTAAATACGAGAAGGAGCAAAGGAACAATGCAATATCTTAAGACAATTCAAGCTCTCAATTTGGGGAGGAATACTCCTGTCAATTTGTTGTTAATACGATCCCTGTTATGTGAAAACATTTCCTTTACCTTAACTAAAAGAAAACATAAACCAAACGAAATCACAAACCCAATCATAAATCGAAACAAAACTCATACAATTTAGTAAGACCCAACAGATTAGTAACAGCAGTATTACTAATATAGTTATTAAATAACGGTCAAACCAACTTTTTCAAATTTTCGGTAATGCAGGGCTAAAATTGATTTTGCTTGCAAATATTAAGGTTAAATTTGTACCATTTAAAACATTAGGGCTAAATCCTTACTTTTAAAAAATGTTAGGGTTCAAAACTTTAGAACCGGGAATAAGAGATTATTAGTACAAAAATGTTCAAACTTCAAAACCTAGAAATTAAAACATGCTTGAACACATTAAATAAAACAAAATGTGGCCCAAAAAGGAATTAAGCTAAAGAAGAGGATAAAGAGAAAGTGAAAACTAACCCAAATGTTAGCAAGAAAGAAAAGAATCAATTTGAATATACAAAATCTCCTTTACCATTTGGATGAGTTCATACAACCTGCATTGCACGAACAAACAGCAAAAGCAACCCATGTAAGAAATAAAGGAGATATCTTAGACAAATAAATAGAAGAGAAAAATGTAGGATTTATTGTTAACAGGACAAACAATATAAAGTTCCAGCAGAAAATTTGAGAATAATAGGCAAGTACTCAGCATAAATGGAGAACCATAGTCAAATATTATAAAGTAAACGCTCACTCAGTAGCTGAAGTGTTTCTAGGACCTCAGGGCCAGCAAAAGATTCACTATTGACTGTCTTCACCTGATTGAGCTACTGTACCTGGAACACATTAGCTGTGTAACATTTTGAGATTTAAGTTTGTTTTCCAGTTGGAAATGGGTTTCCAACTGAGTACCTTCCCCGATTCAAAACAAAACAGTGATGCATTTTTTAGTTAACAAAATCAGAAAGCATTTTTCTCAACAAACTAATAGAAAGAAAATCCTTGAATCAACAAATTTATAAAGCGTCTAAGTGAA
This sequence comes from Euphorbia lathyris, assembly GCF_963576675.1. Taxonomy (NCBI): domain Eukaryota; kingdom Viridiplantae; phylum Streptophyta; class Magnoliopsida; order Malpighiales; family Euphorbiaceae; genus Euphorbia; species Euphorbia lathyris. Next base: position 73,926,601 of record NC_088916.1, on the reverse strand, counting down.
GTCTTAGAATGTGTACCGTGCGAAGTGTTACTATGACAAACTCTGTCGAGTCTGTATCACGAAAAAGATCGCACACTTTTACCATCCTCTCTCTTAGTCGTTCCAATTTGTCAACCTGACAAAATATACATGCATTCTGTTGGGTTCCCTCTTGCCCAAAAACAGATTTGATGGAAGCTGTGGCAGCAGATATCTTTTGCCTAAGCTGCAATAAAATGCAAAATACTCTGAGTCATTTCATATTAATTAAGAAGGAAATCAGATAATAATCATGAGAAAGTTCATTGCAGAGAAGGTGAACAAATTAAAACTGGTCAATTGAGGTAATTGCACATAAGGATCAATCTTCTCTCTTTGGAAAGATCCAATATTGGAGATCATTTTTTAACCTTTTTCCCCCTCTGTGTGTGGGCATGTGTCTATCGCACGCACACACACATACACCAACAATTCCTCAATAGATATCATTTTGCAATCTTTGGTTGCTTGATTCAAGTTTTACATTTGGCACCAACCCCAAAGACTAGATTCTTGTAATCAACTATATTAACATGCACGCAAACGCCCTCTCGGATTGAACCCTCAATCTCTAGATCCAAGAAGCTCTAATACAATGTCATAAAACCATTTAACTCAAAAGTCTAAGCTTATGGGTAAGGCCGAAGCATGGTTAATTTTATGTATTATTTATAACAAACATAACACCCATTTTTTCACCAAAATGGTTTAAAAGACAACTATAGGTTTTCACAATGTTGAATTCGAAGTCATACCTTCAATATCTTCCCTATAGATGCATCCAGGAAGTCTGGCAAAGACAAGAGTCGCAACGTATGGCCCTGAAAGTAAATTTAATGAAACTTAACTAAGTCATTTTCACAAATTATCACTACATTTCAACTCACCGCGCCTAGTATCAAAAACTATTCGGGTAAACATGCCATATTGTGCTGATTCTAGAAATTGTATAAACTGCCAAGAGGATCTATAATCAATTAGAAAGAAACAAAAAGGCAGGCTAATGCAGAGTATGCAAAATGAACAAAGTAGAAAAGCATACTTTTGAAATTTCTATAGCTTCATCTAGACCAGGAGGTGGCATGTCCAGAAGCTCTCCCAATTTCAGCTCTCATATCTTTGTCAATGCACGTAGTTTAAAAAGGTCAGCTGCAGGTACCACAATAAACACAAGAATATCAATTATGAATTCCTTGCAATGGGAGATTCATAACTTGTAATCTAAATTAGTTCTAACCTTGATAATGTGGCCTTATAGCAGAATCAACAATGTACTTCGTTTGAACCTGTCCATTTAACCAATTCAATTCATTCATACCATTCAATCAATAAAGCTCATCAATTAAAAAAAATTGAACCTGCCTCAACGATATTCATACCATTCAATCAAAAATTGCCATTTGCTTCCTCCTCCCTCTTCTTTACCATCTCTATTATAGGATGCATATTTCCATCCCTTGTTCCAGTTTCTCTGCTTCAATTTCATCCTCTGTCTTAAACAAGTCTCTGAGTCAATTAATCAATCACATTAATTACTACGTTATAGTATATCCTGATAATTAATTAAGGAAATCATTGCCGGAATCATACACTACATAAATGAATACTTCTATCTCCTTTCCTTCCTTCTTTCTCCATCTTTCCAACATTATCTCCAAACTCGAAATCATTGCCGGAATCATACCCTGCATAAATGAATACTTGGGAGTCAGTCTAGGAAACTATGTTAAAATTTACCAATAGATAGAATTCAAGAATATCTGACAAAAACAAAGCAGAAAAATATATGGTTACCTTCAAGTTATCTCCATGAAAGGCATGATTCAAATTCAGGTTTAGGGTATAATTCTTGGACGTACAGAATCTGTTTAGCCAGATGAGTATCAATAACTATCAGTTGAGGTTTTGGACCTAGCCACTGCACAAAGTTCTTTCCTGCATCCAATAAGTCCCAATTAAGACCAAAGATTATAACTTAATTGCCTTAATTAACAGCAAAAAGAAGTTACCATATTGCTTGGTCCATAGTAAAAATGAGGCTGAACTTCATAAAATACTTGATGATCTGATAATTCCATGGAAGTGGCCATAGCTTCTTTTCCAATTTTAACAATATCCTTGGTGTTTGCATGGAAGAAATTGTAAGAAGGTCCTTTTATGCCACCTGCTCTTAGTGCTCTCTGTAATCGTAATAATTAGAATTCTTGTGTTCCAACTGGCAAATTCTAAAATTGCAAAATATAAGAAACGTTAGTTCTACTATATAAACTATAACGTTACCTTTTGAATCACCTTCAGAATAAACCTTGCATTGAATAGGGTGTAGCCCCAGTTGGGCTTCTCATAGACGTTCTGTATCCCCACACTTGCTTTCGAAAAGCCAACGCCCAATGTCCTGCATGCAGCTACTGAGACCAATAAATCATGAGGATTGAGAAGTTAGGTTTTGTGCAATCAGAGTTACTCTAAAAAAAGGAATAAGAAGAATAGAGATAAGATTAAGAAGAATAAAATCGATAAGAACAAAAAAAACGAAAATAGAAAATCTGAAACCTGATTGAAACAATCCATGGTAGGTTACAAGGACTGGAACCTGAACTGGAAGTAAACTGAAGATCGAATACAAGAACATTGACTATGAGAGAGATTAAGAGAGAAAGAGAGAGGATTGAAGGCAAAATGAAGAAACCTGAATAGTGAAATTCTATTTAGGTTTTGTGAAATCAGAGTTCTAATCTACAAAAAGAACAGTTACGAAGAAGAAAACGATTGAGAAGAAGAATAAGAACGATAATTCATACCTCCTGCAGACATGAATCGAATGGGTGGTGAAATCCATAGAGCGATTTGAAGCTGGCGAAGGAAGCTGGCGAAGATTACTAATCGACTTATCCAAAGATTGAGAGAGAAGGAACCTGGCGAAGATTAGCTGTATTCCATATCACTTGGACAAACTATGGGCTGCCGTATACTAATGAGTGGGCTTTTTTCACTTAAGCCCATAGGGCGGTTTATCCATGTGTTGATATAAAAGTGTTGCTAAAGTCTTGTTTTTTTTTGTAGTGTATGGACGATATGGAGCCAAAGGAATCAGGTGGTGCGAGAGAACAAGGTGTAATTTTCTTCACAGGATATTACCGCCGCGGCTTGGTTTCTAGCAAACTGGCGGCAATCACAGTCCGCAGCGCCAGGGAGAACAGTCCAAGCTACCGCAAGATAAGCTCGTTGGATCCGGCTAGCCACAGGACACGTCAAGTGCAACTGTGACACGGTAATTTTCGAGGCATCAAACCGCAGTGGTACATGAGCTCTACTTCGGACTTCAGACGAGTCATTCATGGCTTGCCGGAGCCGTCTACTGCCGTTTATAGCCGATGTGTGCATTGTAGAGGCTCTTGCTCTACGGGAAGCTATCTATTGGTCAATCCATTTACATTGTGTCAACGTATTGTTTGAAAGTGATTTTTTTATTGTCGTTAATAGTATTAATATTTGTGGTAATAATATTATCGGTTGCCAAGTCAGTTTCTAGTTCTTAAATACTCCTTATCTTTAGAGATATAGCAATAACAGAGATATGCAATACCATTACCAGCACACAGTACAACAAAGTATCGGATACAGCCGGTTTATTTAAAGGATAGACAAAATTAATTTTAATTTAATATTTATTTATGTGAAAATTTATGGTAAGTTACACATAGGACAAGTATTTTATTACACTTGTGAAAGACTATTAACAAAATTATAAAATTGTCAACTACTTTTATTTCAAAATGTAACAACCATAAGTAGGAGTTCATTATGTATATGTATTTAGATTGTGATGCTAAAACATCCATGGATTAGAGTTGAGAAATGGATAACTTGGAAACCTCTTGAGATGAATTGGGTGAAGATTAATATGGATAGGGCGAGCAAAGACAATCCTGGTTTTGCCTCGGTAGGAGGATTGATTCGTGATCATAATGGCTCATGGTTGGGGGGGTTTGCAGTGAACATCGACATTTGTACGGCGGTTTTAGCTGAATTATGGGGCCTCTACTTTGGACTTGTGTTTGCCTGGGAAAAGGGATATCGGAGGGTGGTTATGGAATTGGACTCGAGGTCCGTCATTTTATTTATGAACGATCCGATTGGAGCTAATCATCCGCTGTCCTGGCTCATAATTAAATGTGCGGAGGTTAGAGATCGGGATTGGGATATTCGGTTTGTTCACACTTACAGAGAAGGAAACCAAGCTGCTGACTGGCTGGCGAACTACGCAGGTGCACTCTCATTGGGCTATCACGAGTGTGGTAGGCCTCCAGGATATACTCTTCACGGACAACAGTGGCCGAACACTTTCACGAAGAGTCATAGTTACTTAGTTGATATCTTAATTCCTGTCAGTTTTATTTATTTCTATTGTTCTTCTTTCTTGTGTCTGGGCTCATTATCTTCCAACTCTAGAAAAAAAAAGATTTTTAAAATTAAATAATTCATATGATAACTGCAATTTAATAAAATAAGAAATAGTTGTATCGAATATGATATTATAAAATTATTGAAATTTTAATTGTTTTGTAAAGTTTTAAAAGTCTCTAATTATTTATTTATTTAGTAGTTTTTTTTTTTTTTTTTGCATGTGATAAATACTTTAACACGTAACGAAAGGTGATTCCAATTGAATTTAATAACCAAATAGATGGTTATTAAATTCAATTGGATAAGAATAAAATGAGATTAAAAGTTCGAATTAATACATTATATATGAAATACAGTATATTAATTATAACAAATTACTATAATATATTTATGTTGGAAGTTGATCAAAAGTAGTATCTTTTTAAATTAAATCAATATGAATCAAACTCAAGACCTGGCTTAATTGGTATGCTATTATTGGTGTACCTTTTATATTAGTGTATTATATTTATGTATGATGAAATAATGGGCACAACACGGCCATGAAATTACATAATGATAAATTAAAAATGAATTAAAGAGCATAATACGTGCCATAATCATAATTAACTAAGAACCATGTGATTGTGATTTATATAAGACCCATCTGATTCTGATTTGAGAGAATGGGTTAGATTATACTTACTTTGTTTTAAAATCTTATTTTGTTTTTTCCACCATTGGATGGAAAATATATACTTTCAACCCACATCAATAGAATTAATTTCTATCCGTCACTTTTTTTTATTAAAGTTTAGTTTTCAAATTTACACTTATCTTCAATTTTATAAAGTTTTTTTTGACATTTAGACAATATATTAAATTCTAGGAGTTAGATGAGACTAAAGTTTGAGTTGGATCGATGACAGTTGTTAAGTTTCCGATCTTTTAATTGTTATTGTTGTTTTGATTAATGATTAGAAGTTTTTTTAAGTTTATTTTAATACATCATTTTTGACCTGAACTTGTCTAAAATGATTGATTGACTCCCTGAATTTTTAAAGTGTCTCGATAGCCTTCTGAACTTGCATAAAAAGTTCAATTAGCCTCCTGAACTTGTATAAAATGTAATCAATTAATCACTCGGTTTTAAAAAAAGTAAGTTAAATGCGGAAGATATATTCAGAGGGCTATCGAAACACTTGGAAAGTTCAGGGACCAATCAATTATTTTAAATAAATTTAGGGGCAAATGATGTATTAAACCTAAAAATTAATTCTATTAGTTATTCTGCGAATCTTATGTCTTAACTAGAGCTAATTATTCTTTTTATTTAATAAAATTTCTTTTTGTTTTAAAAAAATCAACTAAATTTAATTTTGTGGATTAAACAATTTTGAATCTTTCTAAAACAAATAATTTAGTAGTGACCACTCAAATAAGATTAGTCTTGACTACTTCAATATATCCTAAACTAATTAATTACTCATTAATCCTATTCAAAACATAAAAAAGACATGAAAATGAATGAATGAACTATTGAATATCATATTAAACACACACCACAAGAATTTAAGATTGCATATTTTATATATATATATATTAATTAGTATATTTTTTATAATATAATTAGTATATTTTTACGAAACAAAGTAAATTAAATAAATTTAGTTATGAGAAAATTTTGAGTAAATTCATTTTTGCTTAAGAAATTATTTCAAATAATTATGGAATACGTCAATAAATGTATTATAAAATAAGTATGGATTAATAGATATGGACATGATCTTGTTAGCATTAATAATCTTTGAATTTTCTTTTGAAAGAGATCAAATTAGTTTTCTTTCAAAACCAGTTAGGTCCTGTTTTGTGAGATGTAATGACATTCGTAATGTAATGATCATTATATTGAAGGCTCATTACCATGTTTGGTTACATGTTACAATTTCATTGTAATGGAATGAGAAAACCTTAAATTAAATTTTGTTCAAGAAATCTTGTAATCTCCATTACATAGAAAAATGACTTGAATTCTCATTACATTGTCATCTAACCTCCAATTTCTCAAATCTCACATCTCAATCTTACCTCTCATTCTTGTCAAAAACGTAAAAAGTAGAAAAACATGGAAAAAAAATGAAAAACCGAAAAAATGCGAAAAATGAAAAAAAAAACAAAAAACCGGAAAAAGGAGAAAATAGAAAAACGGTGAAAAAATGGAAATTGAAAAAACGGTGAAAACTGTTGAAAATGGAAATTAAAATAAACGAGAAAAATGTAAAAAAAAAATGAAAAGGTGAAAAACTATATACTAATTTATTGATTTCAGTTAATCTAATTTTGTATTTGATTTTGATTCGATTTTTCACATTTTTCGTGCTTTTCACGTTTTTCGTTGATTTTAATTATGTAAATAAAATTTTATGATTGCATTTAATTAGGAAAATATAAATATTGTAATGGTTATTACATTCCATCATATTTGTCAACCAAGCATGGTAATAGAATCACTATTCTATTCCATTATATTACAACTTTGATTACATTACGATCTTGATTACATTATATTGCATTAATTACGGCATACCAAACAGAACCACTAATTCATTTTTCATACAACTTATTAAGTTTATAACAAAATTTTATGTATTGAGTTTATAACAAAATTTTAGATGTCTTTTTTTAATGTTCCAAAATTGTTTACTGGTTTAAAAAGTTAAGATAATATTTAATAATTACTTTTTTAAATGATTTAATAGTTTTTTTTATTGTATAAGATAGTTTTTTTTTTTGCATCAAAGAAAATTTTTTATTAAGGATTAGAACCAAAAAAAATCAGAACGCAACAATGGCCGAATAAAATCCAGACAAAGAACAAAAGAATGTGGGCTAGCATATGAACGTGACCCACGTGCCAAAGCATGAGCGACATTGTTCGCTTGCCTAAAAATGAAAGAAAGACTAGCAACAGGAATCTGTTGAATTAATAGCCTACAATGTGAAATCACTAACTCAAACTCCGAAAACCCCTCCTCATCATTCGACATAGCATCCACCACGAGACTAGAATCAGATTCAATTAAAACATTTGAACATTGCTTTGAGATTAGCCAAGACAGAACCTCTTGCAAAGTTAAAGCTTCCGCAATAAGTGAATCAACCTTGCTAAATTTAGTGCTCGAATAACCCCAAAGGAACAAGCCTTGCTGATCCCTTGCTACCGCCCCCATCCCGATTTGATTTGAGTCTCTGAAAATTGCTGCATCAAAATTGACAGTAATAAAACCCGGAGGAGGCCGAACCCAGCTCTTCCCACTGCTCCCCCTACGCACCAATCCGTCCGGCCCAATAGCACTCTCCTAAGCCGCTAGAAATTGATACAATAAGTCTAAAGCATGGCGGACAGCAACGTTTGCAGGAGGCGTCTGCCGGTTCCAAACTCTACCATTTCTGTGCCTCCAGATACACCACAAAACCATGCACGCCCTGCCAAAAATTGGCTCCGGATGGCGATCCATAAGAAAACCAAACCACTCGCTAAACCTCTCCACAGGCGGTATATCAAGCGTAAGTTGTGCCTCTCTCCAACAATCAGTGGCGAATGAACAATCCACAAAAACATGCAAGCCATGTTCACCAAAGTCACCACAAACACCACATATATTTTCAACATCCAAGCCCTTCCTATAAAGTCAATCCCGAGTCGGTAAGACATCGCTACCAAGTTTCCATAGAAATTGTTTCACACGCAGGAGCAATTTAAGACTCCACAGTCTCACCCAATGATTATTACCTCCCCCATTATTATTGTCGTCAGCCTGAAAACAATTATCAAAAATAAAACGATAGTCTGACCTTACTTCGTAACGACCCTTCCTATCATGGTGCCAACGCAACACATCAGCTCTCGACATATCCCCTCCCGGCAACCTTAAGATAGCCTCCACATCTGCAGCACTAAACAAAGAGTTAATCAGATTAAAATTACAGTTAGTAGTGCCAGGAAGCCACAAGTCTCGAACCCTCCTAATCACATCCGAAACAGGAAAACTCGACGTAATAAAGAAATTATCCCCTGCCAACCAGGGATCATCCCAAATCCGAACCTCAGCTCCATTTCCAATCCTCCTTTAACATATGAAATTGCACAGTGAATACTCCTCCACGAGTGACTCGGATTAGGTCCTAAAGAAGCCGAGAACACATCTCCCCTTGGGAAATATCTTGCTTTGAGAAGTCTAGAGAGAAGATTATTCGGATACTGAATTAAATTCCATACCTGTATGCCTAGGAGAGCCAAATTGAAGGATCTTATATGATGAAAACCCATACCACCCTCATCCTTCCTAACACGACGATCCTACGAAGCCCAATGTAATCTCCTATTACCATCAGATTTTCTTCCCCACCAAAAAGAGTTTAAAGCTTTCTGAATTTCGTCAGTTAAAGAAATAGGCACAAGGAACACGCTCATGGTATAAGCCGGAATAGCCTGTATAAGATAGTTAAATCATTCCAATAAATTTCTTTATTTATATATAAAAATTTACGTGACATTTTATTTAAAGATAATTGTTTCATTTGTGGGGAAAATAGTACATTTTGACAAAGTAATTAAAAAAACAATACATTGGAGATATTTGAATCTGAATATTTAATATCATAGATCGTGATAGTAAACAATGCTTGCAACTGTTTTTGTCACAACGATGAAAAACACTTTCCATCCAGAATCGACTTAATCGACTTTTTCTCCATAAACCAATTCATGATCTTTCAATGAGTTAGATCTATGCGATGATAGATAAAATTCTTTATGACTTCTAAAATAAATATTATTTAAGGTTTTTCACCAAGTCCAATAACATATTAATTAGATTATTAAAACGACTAATTTACTCTTTATATTTTTCTCTCAGAACTCTATTTTCAATGCAAAATTTCTCTTTCTTCTTTTTTTTTATCATAAATAATACTCCATCCATTCCATATTATTAGACATTTTAGGGTGTGTTGTATTTTCCAAATTAATAGACGTTTTACAATATCAATACAATTTTATCCATTTTTTTTTCTTTTATGCCCTTTACCCCCATTTAGTCGTTGAATGCCTCTTCTTAAATGCAATTTTAGTTTCCAATAACACCTTTTATTGACTCTTTTCATTTCCAACTCTAATTCATTGTAATTTTAGTTTCTAAGTAATTTTTTTTAATTGTTCTTTATGGAGTATATTAAGTTGACGTGAACCACTAGGAGAGAGAGAAAGATTAAAAATCTTAGTAGGAGAAAAATTAAAAAAACAATTAATTGTGAATTAGAATTAATTAAAGGGTAATTTAGTAATTGTTAGCTTTATTAATACATTTCTTAATTTGTGTGAAATCCTCCAAAACGTCTTTTGTTAAAAGTACATTGATACTACAAAACAACATATAAAAATGAACAAATTAAAAATTCTAAAACCGCATCTATTTCAGACCGAATTGAGTAATTTATTTGTGTAAAATATTTATAGCTCATATTTGAGTCATATCTAATATGTAAAAACAAAAGGGAATTTTACAAAGAAATTCAGTTGTAAAAACTTATCTACAATTATGTAGGTTGGACAAAATGAATAAAATTGTGAAATTAATTTAAGTACCAACAAACACCTCACTTCATAAATAGTGTTTTTTCGTGAACAGCCGTGTTCGTCCTGAACAGTCGTGAAAAAATATGTCATTTCGAGTTCTCTTTATACATAATAGAACTGTCAAATTCAAATATTAGAAAAAAAATAAAAATATTCTCTAAAATTGTTCGCTACATGTATGTTTACATTGTTCTTGTTTTCATGCTCTGATGATAACGAATTTACACATGGTAAGAATTCGCTTGTGGTGAAGCTTTTAGCCTGTTGGTTGAGAGCTTACCTATGACTGTAGAGGTCATGGGTTCGAATCATATTGGGATGAGGTGGATTGAGGGCTTTCCTTTGTCTTTGATGTAATTTTCTTTTATTTAATGTAAGTTCATTGCGCATAACTTTTTTTTTAAAAAAAGAATTCGCTTGTGTGATATGTTATATCCTGAGAGACGGTTGTCAATAACGACGAAACCTATCTTAAGAAGACTGTTAATACATGCCTTAGATTTGTCTAACTATGTTCTTTAATTTTCAATTTTATTATTCATATATTTTTCTGTGTTCGTTTTGTTTTTTGGTTTTAATCATATCAAACTAAGTAAATCATTATTTTTAATATATTTTAAGGACTAGGGTTTATAAATTAGGAGTCTATGATATATTTGTTAGATTTTATAATTTATGAATTGTGGTTTAGAATTTCTAAATTAGATATAAAAATATAGATATAAAAAAAATAATGAATTAATTTTGTAATATAATTTAAAAAAATTATAATTAATTATGATTTTTACGAAGAAAGCAATATAGAGTCCAATCTATTTAGGTGGATAGAATAGATCCAAAAGAATATTAATTAAGTAAAATGACAATTGTGTGGTTATAATTTAATTATATATAATACTCATTATTATTAATTCCTTTATGATTTTCCTTGTATCGTTATTTTCTATCTCTTGATTAATCAATCATAATTAATGTTGTTGTAGGTTGTATTATTTCTATAATAAGCATTTTATTATAGGAAATCTCTACTGAAAGACTACTTATAATTAATTCAATCATCATTAATGTTGTTCTAGGTTGTATTATTTCTATAATAAGCATTTTAAATTTATTACGAAAATTCAAAGTCTACTTATAATTCTATCCACAAATAGTTTGCAATAATGCTCAAATTAAATTTTAGAAATTAATTGGCAAACACATACTAACCACTTAATTTATATTTTTTTTTTTGGGAGCCCATAAACTTAACCCTTAAATTCAAGAAATATCTCGTTAATTTATTGAATTTGTTTAAAATAATAGAATTAAGTTCTAATTATATGTGGTGAAATAAGATTGATTATAATAAAATTGAAATGATATCACTTTAAATAAGTTTAAAAGGTAAATGGGTTACTATGAGCAAATTTGTGAGGTTAATAAGTGGTTTTAAATAAATTAAGATGACTAATAAATTATTTTAACAAGTTTAGAGAAAAATGAAAAAATTTGTAAATTCAAGGTGTCAGTTTAATTTTTAAGCTAATTTTGGGGACTACTAATGTATTAAACCTATTTTATGTATATATATAATGATATTATATTACATCTATATAGAATTGAGTTTTCGAATTCAAGGTCCGCTCTAGCCGGAAAATTTCTACAATGGGCCGAAATTAATATTGGTTTTGTTCACTCTGATGATACCACGTCAGTTCAAGTTTTGATATCATCTGAGTGTAAAATTTATCATAAATGAACTTACAAATTATAATAGAGAGTGATGTGAAAAATAATATTAAATAGGCCTAATACATCACCACTTACTGAACTTGTACAAAATAGTAGATTGGTTCTCTGAATTTTGTAAGTATCTTATTAGCTCCCTAAACTTGTCCATAAAAGTAGATTAGTTCCCTGAACTTTGCAAGTGTCTCACCAACTCCCCCAAACTTGTTTATTCTGTATATGGCCGGCCCTGGGCATAGATCCGGGGTGCGGCCGTTTAGGGCCCAAGGCTAAAAGGGGCCCAAAATTTTTAATTTTATTGAATATATACTATTTTTTTTATATAAATTTAGTTATAATACCTCTTAGGTCTAAAAATTGATCAAATAATATGATATTTTAGGTCTACAATAGGCCCAAATTTCTATTTTTAGATTTTTTTGTACAATTTTTTTTTATTAAGAGCCCATTATCTCTTATTTCGCTTGGGGCCCTTAAAATATCAGGACCAGCCCTGATTCTGTAACAACTAAATACAAAAACCATAATACTAGACCTGGGCATGGGTCGGGCTCGGGCCGGGCCTGTCGGACTTTTAATAAAGTCTGGCGAGCCGAAGCCCAGCCTAGCCCGCAAGAAATTTAATTGGGCTTGAGTCTAAGATATGAATCCCAAACCCGCCCGTCCAAGCCCATCTGTATATTAAAAAATATATTATAATTTATACTTATATATTATATATTATAAATTATATAAATATGTATATATTATAATTTATATAAATATATATATATATATATATATATATATATTATAAGTTATATATATATATTATAATTTATATATATAACCCTGAAATATATAACAGCAAACTTAAGTTTTGTTTGAAAAAAAGTTATTTATATTTAAGTTTATAAAAAATATATTATAATTTATATTTATATATTATAATTTATATATATATATATATATAGGAAAGGGCTCTTGTGAGAACCCTTTCCTAGGTGAGAACTCACCTTAGGTGAGAACCACCCCAAAACTACGTAGTTTTGGGGGTTTTTCATTAACCAAAACGTTGTGTTTTGGTATTATGTTTTCGCGCGTTTCTAAGGTTGAAGAGTTGAGTCTCTTCGTTCCTCGACTTCTTCCTCTTCTTCTTCGTCATTTCTATCTTCTGTCATTTCTTTTCTAATCTAGCGTCGATCAACTTTTGTTTTTATAGAAGATTTCCGCTTTGTATTTCATCGATTCTACCGTGGATTTGATCCTCTTAAATCTGGTTAGTTGCTCATATCTTTTTCGTTTTTTCTGTTCATTGTTTTTGTTTACATTTTTTCGTTTTTTGTTTTTTTTTTGTGAATTTGTTCGTCTGAATGATGTTTGTTGCTTTATGTGTTTCGTTTATTTTGTTGTTTTATATTCTTTGTTGATTTTGAGTTCGATTTTGTATATTTTTTTATTTTCTAGGGTTTCGTTTGTATGATCTTTATAAAGAAGTTCCTGTATGTTTTTCTTTGATTTTTGTATTCAAATCTATTCTGTTTGAGAATGTTTTTATGTTGTTCTAAAATTATGTTCGTATGTTCTATATTTGCATGTGTTTTGTTCTAAAATATTGAACTATTGTTCTGTTAAAACTATTTTTGTTTGTTTGGTGTTTTCGCTTGTTTGAACTTTAAAAGTTTGTTGTGGTATGTTTTTGTATGTTTTTTGTATTCAAATGTAGTTAGTTTTAGAACGTTTTTGAGTTTGTTCTGTTATTGTTTTCTGTTTTTGCATTTTTTGTTCTAAAATATTGATCAAACGTGCTGTTGTTGAGTTATTGCTTTGTTAAATTACTTTATGTTTTGTTGATGAGTTATTCCATTTCTTTTATGTTTCGTTGTATATTTGCATTTGCTTGTTCTAAAATGTTGAGTATATGTTTTGTTTTTTAGAAAATGGGCAGGAATGATGGAGAAGAGATTTTTCCCAAAAATGTGGTTGATCAGAAATTGTTAGCTGATATTATTGAAGATTATTGTTCTGATGAAGATAAAAAAAATTAAGAAGAAAGGTGAACCTGTTGTTCCTGTTGAAGATAGAAGTGAAAAAAGACATACTTCTAAAAGATTTAAGAGGACTTCGAAAAGACCTTCAATGTCTAAAAGACCTTCAATGCCAGCCATTCCTGGTGATAATGATTTGCTGTCTAGTTATGTCGTTCCGTCCAATAGTTTGTTGAGGCGGCAAACCAGGAGTCAATCTATTAAAGGTGAGTTTATTCAGCAAACTAGTAGTGAATCTAGGAAAGGTATATTTAGGCGTCAAACAAGGAGTATATCTAGTAAAGGTGTTGATTCTTCTCAAGTTTCTGAAGCTTCGGTTGATGCGTTAAAGGAAGATGTTAATGCTAAGAAGGTAAAGGAAGATGTTGATGTTAAGAAGGTAAAGAAAGTGAAGTTTGCCAGGAACTTGTCTATTGCTTCTAGTTTTTTAAAGAAGAGGAAGAATGTTTTGAGTGTAGGTGATGATGAAAATATTTCCAAACGGAATAAGGTTGCTCTTGGTCAAAGAATACCTCCTAAACAGTTTATGGGTATTCTTCATGATATTCCGGAGACTCATAAGGATGCAATTAAGAGTATTGGTTTTGGTGGTTTTTTGCATCTAAGTTTAGATGTTCATAATGCTACTTTTTGTGAAAAACTTATGAATAGTTTTAATGTTGATAGGTGTAGCCTTATGCTAGATAATAGTGAAGAATTGAAGTTTGTTAAGGATGATTTTAAGGCTGTTTATGGCTTGCCTTGTGGAGGTGTAGAGATTGAGGAGCCACAAGATGTTGGGGAAGATGAGTCTTCGGATTTTTTTGCTCAATGGAGGTCATATTTTGGACTTGAGATTGGAAGTCCAATTAATAGTACTGTAATTGCTAAGCTGAATGATCTGAATATGAAACCATTGTGTGATGAGTTTTTGTTGCATTTTGTATTTTGTGCTGTGAATTGTTGTATTCGTTCTACCAAGAACCAGGCTATGAACTATAAGTTTCTTTATAGTTGTAGGAATGTTAAGGAAATTGCAAATTTGGATTGGTGTTCTTTTGCATATAAGCATTTGTTGGATTCTATCAGTGAATGGAAAAGGAGTCCTACTTTTTTTACAGGTCCCCTTCATTTCTTGTTGGTAAGTGTAATTTTCTTTTTTTGATTATGTGTTTGATAAGATTTGTTTGTTGTTTATTTTTTAATTTGTTTATAACTTGTTCATTTTTGTTATTTTTTTTGTAGATAAGTTATTTTGATAGGCTTCAACGAGCTAATGTTGTTAATCCAAGAGATTTTCCACTGATAGCTGTTTGGAATAAAGAACGAATACAAAAGAGGATGATTTTGGAAAAGATGAGGGGATTTGGAAGTGGGATTGTGTTAGAGAGAATAGTGGTGGGAGAAAATTTGGTAAGAGAAAGTATGGATATGGATGAAGGAAATGTTCCAAGAGAAGATAATGAAGATGTTGAAGGAGGGAATAGGAAGGAATGTGGAGAAGCTTCTTCTAGTGGACCTGGTCAAATTTTTGTACGTTATTACATCTTTATCTATGTTTTTAAATTTTAGAACGTGCTTATTTCATTTTAGAACATGTTTATTAAAATTTAGAACATGCTTAATATTGTTTATAACATGCCCTGATTTTTATTATGGATTTGTATATGCAGGAATTTCTTGCGAAGTTCCAATCATTAGCTAAAGAATTGGGTTCTAAAGTTAATGAAATGTACTCTATGTTGAAAGAAGCTAATGTTGTTTTTGGTGAAGATGGTACAAGTGTTGAGATGTCTAATCTGATCAACAACTTGTGGAATAAATATTCTCGAGGCAATGAATATCCGGTTTCTCAAAGTGAAGGAGGGAAAGAAGAAGTAGTTAATGAGAACAAACCGGAAAGTAAAAAAGATTCAGGAATGACTGGAGATGTTGATTGTGATTTGTCTAGTCAAGATACTCATCCTTATTTTAATTCTGATTTTTTTGATGAGATAGATGCGTTGGTTGAAAGAATTAAAAGAGAGAAGAAAGACCAGAGAGAGAGTAAAAGTCCAATGAAGAATTCTGAACGAAAAAATTCTTCTCCGAATTTTAATTTGTTGAGCCAGGAGTTGCCTGATTTTGTTGAAACTGAAGGTGGATCTACAGAAGCAAAAACTTTTGTTGAGAAATTGGATGGTGCATATATGAAGAATAAGTCTGATCCTCAAGTAATGTATGTGAAAATAGTTTTTTTTGTATTTTGTTTATGTTTTTTAATGTTTGTTATATTTTAGAACATATGCTTTATTGTTCAGAACATACGTGTTATGCTTCTGATATGTTATTCCTATTTCATTTTTTAAGTTTGTTTGTTTTGTCAACAGGTTTGTTGTTGATGATGAAGTTGATAACATGGTGATAGAAGATGCGTTGGATGTAGATTTGCAAGCTTTGCCTAGAAATATTCTAGATAAGTTACGGATGTTATGCAAATGGGCAAACGCAGAGTTGGTGAAAGGGAATTTTGTTAGCTATGTTGTTTGTGAAGAGTTGTTTGGACATTCTGCTAAAGCATTATTGTTGAGGCAGGATATATATTCTATGGTTCATATGGAAGAGATAACTTGCAACGTTATAATTTTCTATATGAGGTATTTTGTTTTTGAAATGTTATAGTTTTATTTATATTAGTTGTAGTTGATTCTTACTACGTTCTTTTTTGTTTTTATGTAGCTACTTGTTTAATTTGTTGAAGAAAAGAGAAATGGAGAAATTGTTTTATTTCGTTGATCCTCATTACACTTATTCCATTGGAAGTTCTAAAACAGTAAGCCAGCGCTCTAATGATTTGATGAACCGATTGAAGATGTCCACAATGGATAAGTCTATCTTTTTATGTCCATATAATACAGGGTATGATTGTTTTAGTTATTTTATTTAATATTTTTTAAAGTAATTTTATGTATTTTGAAATAATAATAGTATTATTTTTAGTGGACATTGGACGTTGTCAATTATTGATTTGAAGAATTTTAGAGCTTATTGGTTGGATCCGTTGAGAAGGCGTTTGCCAAAGGGAGATGTATGGATTGATGTTGTGAATGAGTATGTTTTTTTGTTTGTATTTTGTTTATAGTTTATTTTGATATATAAAGATCATGTTACTGATTTTAATGATTTTTATTTTAACAGGGTTGTTCAATTATACTCTGAGAATAATGAAGTTAAAGTCAAATGGACTGCACTTTTGGTAATTATTAACTTGTATATTTGTTTTGTACATGTGTGAAATTTTTTAGAACATTAAGGTTAGATTGATGTACATTATTCTAATGTTGTGGTTGTTGTGTTGTAGGGTGTGCCAGAGCAAAAAGATCACAAAACTTGTGGTTTTTTTGTAATGCGGTTCATGAGAGATATTGTGATGGACAAGGATTTGAAGTTTGCTGAAAAGGTATAGTCGATTTATAATAAATGTGTTTTGTTGCATTATTTTGAAATTATAATTTGTTTTATGGTTTTAATTTTTTTTATATTTTATAGTGGAAAAGTATGTGTGGTATGAAATATAGTCAATTTGATTTGGATGAAGTTCGGGAAGAGTTTGTTGAAGAAGTGTTTAGAGTATGAGTTGCTGGGATTGATGAATGTTTTGCTGATGATGTTTTTGATAGTAATGCAAGGTAAGTGATATTTAAAAAGTTTTTTTAATTTAGATCATGTGTATGTGTGTTTGGAACATATGGTTTATATTTTAGAACATGAGAATAGAATTTAAGTTTATGTGGTATCTGTTTTTGAACTTGGTTAATTTTGTTACCTTTTGTTATTTTCTTTGTGTTGTTAATAGGAGAGTAGGCAAAGATGTAGTCGAGGAAGTGCAAGAATTTGGTGTTGGAAATCGTTCAAAAAGGATTTCAAAGTTGTCTGAATATTTACAATCTCCATTTTTGCTTGAGTCTGAGCATTTACTAAACAATATGCTTAGTTCGCGGAGAATGTTGGTTGAATATGCTTTTTCTAATGAAGACCCACAGTAAGATCTTAATTGAATGTTGTTTGTGTTAATTTGAATTTTCTTTAAGTTATACTGATTGTTTTTATTTTATTCTATTTTTCTTTTTGAAGTGAGTTGTTGTATAGTGATTGTTTGTCCACAATCAATAGAGAGGAGATTATGAGCTTGTCAGGAAGCAATCATGTGGTTAGTAATGTGGTTGATGCGTGGTCTCGAATATTGAATTCTGAAGAGAAGTGCAAGGTCCAACTTCTGTGCATAGATTCTTCTTCTCTAGTCTACCATTTGTATGTGTTTTTACATTTTGATATATTTTTTGTTAAAAAGAAATTGGATTATATTAATATGAATGTTGTATTTTTGTATAGGTTTTACTGTGTACTGATAAAGGAGTTCCTGGAAGTACCAAGTACAGTGACAGACACAATGCTTTTTTTGAGAGAATTAGTTATGAACTTCGTGAAGCTAAAATAAACAGTTTAGAGAGTTATCACTTGGTAATTATGTTAAAAGTAAAACACGATTTACTTTAATTGTTGTTTTTAATTATTATGATTGCTAATGTTTTTTTTTGTAGGTATTCTTTCCAGTTGTTTATGCTGCCCATTTCTATGTTTTTGTTATTAACCATTTTACTGGAAAGATAGACGTCATTGATAACAAGGCTCTTGATAAAGGCGTATCAGTCCATAGTAAATATAAGGGTTTTGCAAAGGCTTTGGTAATATTACTTATCTGTTTTTTAGTTTTGTTATTGTGTTCTACATATTTACTGTCATGTTCAGAAAATCTAAGTGTATGTTCTGAGTAGTTGATGATTTGTTTTAATATTTATAAGATGATGTTCTATGTTTTATAGGTGAAAGCATATTATCTTTATATAAAAAAAGAGAGCCCTAATTGCTTGAATGATATCAGTGCATATGGTTCAAAACATTTGAAGTTGAAGTGGAAAGAGTCAAGCAATAATGATGATTGTGGTGTTTTCGTTTTGAAACATATGGAATCCTATTTTGGACAAGAGGAGTCTGAATGGGATATTGGAGTTCGAAATAACAATGTGAGTTTTTTTTAATCTTATTTATTATAGGCTGTTGTTATTATTTTGATGATGTTAGTAATAATGAATGGGATATTGTAGGTTGATCAGTTGAAGAATTTCAGAATTGAATACTGTTGGAAGATTCTGTCAAATTCTGGAAACAAAGAAGTTGCTATTGTAAATGAGAAGGCCTTAAAATGGAAGAATGAACAATTAAAATAATTGTATATTCTGCAATTGTTGTAATTATATATGTTAGAACGTAAGACATATTATTTTGGAACATGAAATATGTAGGATTTGTTATTTTATTCAACTGAATGTGTAGGATTTGTGAATTTCTTGAGTAGATTGTATATATGAGAAGGCCTTGAATTGTTATTTTATTCAACTGAATGTGTAGGATTTGTGAATTTCTTGAGTAGATTGTATATATCTGTTTAAAGTGGAAGGTTGTATAGGTTAGTGGCTTGTTTAACAAAATATGTGTAATTATATATAAATTAATCAGAATAGCATTAGAAGGTTGAAGTTAAATTTTAGTGCTATACATGTTTAGATGCAATATAAACATGTTAGATGCAGTTTGTCATCAAAATATTGTACCATTTAAGAAAAAATTTATGTTTCAGCTTCTTACATTGGAAAAAAATTATTGTATGTTCCAAAAAAAGATCGTATGTTCTAAATCTTATATCATATGTTCTAAACCTTATATGATATGTTCTAATCAATATATCAGATCAGTTCTCTTTTTCTGGACAGTTTCTGCTATCGTGGTTAGCAAGCTGTTTACAGACTCTGCATAACCTCTTTTTTTTCTGGTTTTCCTCAACAGCTTTCTCTCGTTCACCCTTCAATCTTTTATCACCGTTTCCTTTTGGAATATGTACACCTGTACCTTTGTTCTTTGATATTTTCGGTGCTTTGACATTAATTTCTGTTGGTACACTAGTTCCAATCAATATCTCAATGTCTTGATTTTTTTGAAAGAGTTTTGTTTTTCTCAGTGTCTTTTTGAGTGTTTTTAGCTTCTAAATCCATTCTGATTGCTTGAAACTTATTCACAAGATCCTTTATATTTTCTTCACTGCCTTGAGCTAAATAGACACAAACATTAATCTCTGACCATAGTTGATTCAGCCATGTTTTCTTATCAATTGTAGCAGCACATTCTTCCATAAGATTTCCTTGCAGATTTATATTTTTTTGACTTGTTGCTAATGTAGTCCATCTGTTAAGCACATACCTTTTTGGAATTGATTCAAGCATTTTTGCCTTCCAAACCCACACCATGTGTCTGCATGGTAAGCCCTGTCTCTCAAACTTCTTGCACGAACATTTTGTTTCGTCTTCAATGTTGCTGTACGTAACCTGAAAGGTTTTTGATGTCCTTTGCTCTTTGATAGTGTAAATTTCTAAAGGAGGTTGTTTATAGAATCCTTCTATTCCACAAAAAAAAAAGATCCATTATAAACCTCGTCCTGAAACTCATAAAAGACAGTGGTTGTATAAACATCAGCTCCATGTTTTTCAATACCCATTGGTGTTTTGCATACAGGTCTTTTATGTTTTGCATCATTGTCATTGTGAGCTTGGTTATGCATTTGTGCATCCATTGCACTATCAAATCTCAAATAAAATTCTACAAGACTTAAATGAGAATTTGTAAAAGCAGTGAAAAAGTTGTTCTCGCTCTCTGACCTTGATGTAGTTCTCATAATTCCTCCTAGGAATAAGTCCCTGAAGTACGCTGGAATCCACATGTTTCTGATTTCAAATATTTGACCTAGTCATTCATGTTTTTCCAAATTAAACTCTGAAATGACTGCTTTCCATTTTTCATCAAATTCTTCAGGTTCAATCTCAACACTCCAGACAATTGGTTGAATCCTTTTTAAGAAATTGGTTTCTTGCATAATTGCACGACCTATTAAAAAAACCAGTAATTATCTTCATTATATTCAAAAAAAAATTAACATGCTAATAATATATTGGAACATACAATTTAATACGTGATCAAAACATATAGTAGAACAATCAAGTAGTAAAATTTTTAATTATAAACAATGCTTTGGAAGGCTTACCTATTTTATCATTCATCTTTTTCATAATGTGCCACATGCAGAATCTATGTTCTGTTTTTTGGAAAACATTTTTTATTGCAATCTTCATTGCTGGATCTTGATCTGTTATTAAGCATGTAGGTTCATTGCTTCCCATTGCGTTAAGAAACGTTTTGAAAACCTACTCAAATGATGCAATATCTTCTTTAGCAATGAAACAAGCAGCGAACGTAACACATTTTTTGTGGTGGTCTACTCCAGTAAAGGGGCCAAAGATCATGTTATATCTGTGGAAATAATACACAAATTTTTGTAAATAAGAAAACTTTTTAAGAATATAAGAATAAGATTTTAGAACATGCCAATAAGATTTTAGAACATGCCAATTAATATTTAGAACATTGCAATAAGAAATTTGTACATGTAATATTATACCTGTTTGTTTGGTATGTTGTGTCAAAAGATACCATATCACCAAATAGAGCATAATTCTTTCTACAAATGGGGTCTGCCCATAAAGCTCTGCAGAGATGATCATCTTCATCCATATCAAAGTCGAAAAAAAAGCAGACCATAGAAGTTTTTTCTTGCTGAAAATGTCAATAAACATTTGGGCATCTGACTCATAAATGTAAGCCTTTAAATCTCTGTGAAAGTTTTTGAAATCTTGCTTAGATGCTCCTACATTGTTGTATCCTCCTACATTTTCTTTTATTTGCCTGTATGTTCTTACAGGTCCAACATTCATCTACACAAAACACATGAACAGATTTTATAAAGAAAGTAAATACAATTTGAAAAAATTGTAGATGTTGTTAGGAAAGTAAATTTAGAATATGACTCACCTTAGAATATCAACAATCAACTTCTTGTGTAGTATTGTCAGTTTTCTTCCCTGTTTTTGAAATTTCATACAACGTGGACTGTAAAGTGGGTGTGTATGTTCCTCTTTTAAACGATATACAATATATTTTCCATCATTGCAGTACTTTAAAACAATTTGTGCTTGGCATCCAACACGTGTGATTAATCTTCTTCTCGGTTTATGTCCTTCAGTATCTTCAACATTTTTTTTTCTGCTTATGGCCTGCTTTATTGCACAAACAGTATTGAAAAATCACAATATTTGTTTTCTTTCTTTTTTTCACTGTAGATTTTCTAACATTAAATCCTGCTTCAGTGGCATATGCTTTGTAAAATTCAATACCCTCATCAATAGTATTAAATTTTGTTCCTACAATAGGTATTTTTTCCGGAGAGCAACATGGCTTCCATTCTTTTGTTCCTCCAGGAGTCAGGACAATTTCTACTTGTGGAGTGTAGGATATAATTGCACTGGAAGAATGATTTGGCTGCTCTTCATGTGACACTGCATTTAAGTGCAATTGTGGAACATATGTGATAATATATAGGACATATGAAAAATTGTTTAGAACATGAGGTACAGTTTGAAGAACGTAGTGAACTCTATATTTCAATATACTCAATTTTATTTTTACAACTAATTATAAATAAAAAACGAATAATATGTACTAATATCTATAGAACACATGAACAATTATTTAGAACAAGATTTTTTAGATTATGAAGAACATAGAAATTATGAAGAACACATGTACCTCTTTCAATAGTTGAAGACAGAGAAATTTCATGGTTATCATCATTCTCCTGTAGATCATTGTCTATTATTTCATGCAATTCCATTGTTTCGGAATAGAATCTGAATGATTTCCAATCTGTTTCAGATTTAAGCAATATCTGAATAATTGTAAACATAAAAAAACAGAACACAATTTAATATTCATTTATAGTTGTTGGAGATAAAATTACCTGATTGATGCTATTTCTTTGACTGTAGATCGTTTTTTCTTAATCTGATTTGCGATTTCAGATTATTTTTGGAGTGTTTAATGACGGAACGTTGATGAAGGAGGTCGATCTAATTGACGATGATGAAGAACGATGATGGAGGAAATGATGGAGAACGATGATGAAGAAGATGATTGAGATCGCTGATGAAGAACGATGATGAAGAACGGTGATGGAGAAGATCTGAGAGATTTGATCATTTTTTGATCGTGATTTTGCTGTGAGTGATTTGCGTGATATTTCATTGGATTAGAAGGTGTTTTGTAGAATGACCAAAACGGCGTAGTTTTATTTGGTTCTCACCTATCAAAGTGTCCTCATCTAAGGGAGAGTTCTCACTTGATCCCTCCCCTATATATATATATATATATATATATATATAGTATATCGGGCCGGGCCGGGCCGATGTAAAAGTTGTAAAGCCCAAGCCCGCCCATTTTTTGGCGGGTTTATACGGGCTTGGGCCGCGCCGGGCCTAACAGCATTTTCATGTGTCCAAGCCCGGCTAAATGGACCTGGGTCTGGACGGGCCGGCCGGGCTCGCGGGCCCATGTCCAGGTCTACATAATACTAACTCTCGATCCTCATCCATTTAATCTCTCAAATCTGCAACACTAACTCTTATAATAGGTTGAAAGGCAGGAGAAACGAAAAAATTACCTCTCAAATAGATGAAAACGTATTTTTAGAATTTAGGTTTAATTAGTTTTTGTATTTGTTACATAAGCAAATTTATGGAGTTTGTGAGACACTTGCAAAGTTCCTACTTTTATGGACAAGTTTAGGGAGCTGGTGATACGACATAAGTAAGTTTAGAGAATTGGTGAGACATTTGCAAAGTTCAGAAACACAATCTATTATTTTGGACAAGTTCAGGGAGCTGATGATGTATTAGGCCTATTAAATAATAATAGTATAACTTTAGAATAAAAACAACATATACAAACCCGTAAATTATTAACTTACAAATTAATAAAAGAGTTAATTATTTTCATGAAACATATAGAATTTTAATGGGCTTTTTACATAAAAATCACATTAGCTATAAAAATTATAATTACATCATATTATAAAACTTAATTCTAAATATGTCATTATTTTTTAGATAGGCCAGGCCAGCTCACCGGACTAGACGAATCCTACTACCACGAAACGCTCGGTTTCCATTTCGGTTGTAGGTGAAATAAGTATGTTTTTATACCCTAATTTATAAACTTTAGACCTGAATTCATAAATTCTAATTCTAAAAAAAAAATATCATATACTCCTAATTTATAAATCTTACTCCTTAAAATATACTAAAAATGATGATTTTCTTCGACATAATTCAAATAATAATTTGACATAATAAGTCCAAACACATTAGGCCTAGCTTTCCGAAAGACCAACCACATAGCACAACTTTTCCCTTATAAAATATAACCTCAAGTTCCTCACTCAAAGGTTAGAGTTCTCTCCCTTACATATTATTTCCGATTTCACTCTAACTTGATCGTCAGAGTGTATCTAGAGGATCATTTCTGGCGCAGGTCCAGACAAAATAGAGTGACACCATAACATAATATTCATACCTTTGAGCGAGCCAAAACTTGTCCATTGGAATAACAGGTGTCATTTGCTTTACGAAATGGAATGGAATAGTTATTCTTAAAGAATAGATATTCCTTAAGAAGAACTATTTCTATGTTTGGTTGACGAAATAAGATAAGATGGAATAAATAATTGTTCTATTCAAAAGACAACATTACCCTCAAATTTATTTTTTTCTTTTCAAATTTTAATTATTACAATCAATTATTTAAATATTTAATATATATTATTCTAAAAATTATATATAAAAAAATGAAAGATAATTTTGTAAATGAAAAAAATAGCACCACGAATACCTACTCCTAAGTTAAAATAAAAAATAATGATCATACAAAAACACAGAATACATAGTTATTCCATCCAAAATTTCAATCAAATATGGAAATAGTTACTCTGTATGGTTATTCTCTAAAAATAACTATTATATTTTGTCCTAGATCACGGATTAGGAAATTTATATTTTAATATAAAATTTGCTCAAACAACACAGAATGAATGTAAATCAACATTTAATTAGGAAATTTATTTCAGGAACTTGTAAAGCAAATGTTTGCTTTGCTAAGACAATACCAATTTGTATTGATCCCAACACTATAGCACTCACGTTCCTCCCCATTCTCGTCAGTAAACAACAAACAACAACAGCAAAAACGAGCAAATTGTCAAGAAGACGAGGCATCCAACATCAATCAATCACTTTGCATATTCTTTCAGATGTTGAACCAGAGTTTCATGAAGTTTTCTCAAGTACAATACACCAGTTTGATTTGTCGAAAAATCGATCGACTACTACTGCATTTTTCATGCCAGTTGCTAACCTGCAAAAATTTATACAATATGAGCAAGCAAGATGTCATTTATAGCACTTGCAGAAGACCTGAATGATCCGAATCATATGGAATAAAGCCGATTTGAATCCCTAAAAGACAGCGAACCAAGGTCGGACAGATAAGAACCATCAACAGAATTATTCTTATTCAATTTCTTTAATACCTTACCTATAAAAAAAATAGTAAAATTACATGTGACCTGCGAACATACGACACAAAAACAAAATTAACACGAGTTGACACAATCATGACACCAATTAGGCTTGCCCCCCAATACACCCTTGTGGTGAGACCCTTCCCCAGACCCTCGCTTAGCGGGGACGCGTAGTGCACCGGGCCGCCCTTAAGGCAAGAGCCTTTTAAACAGAGCATCACCTAGGACTTAATAAGTGCAGGACCTTGAGCCTCGGGCGCACCTTTAACAACTATGATTGGGCCTGAACTATCAACTTAACCTTTTACATGGTATCCGAGCCTCTTAAACCAAGTAGTCGGAGGTTCTAATCCTGGCAACTCCCATTTTTTAGAAGGAATTTCAATACACAGCAAGATAGATTTATGTTGTACAGGCTTCAAGCCTTGGGACATTCGTGCGCAAGAGGGATCATCACATAAAAACAATTATTGGGCATTTACTATCGCCTTAAACTTTAGGTTTAAATGGTTCCTTGACATGACTCATTTGACACTAAGACGATAATTAACATGACCCACTTACACGAATTGTCATCCCGAACACAAAGCAACAGTAATGCATAGCTAAATCGGATAAAACAAGCATTACCTTTCAAGTTCACCTTCACTGAAGACATGGTAGTATCTGTTATACACCACAGCACCCTTTTTATCATCTTTCTTGGCCAAGCCACTTTCAAGTGCACAAGCAGATGCACCGCTGATTTCAGCACGGTGATACGGTAAATGCCAAGGAACAAAATATTCCTGATGGTTTTTTGCATCATCATCTTTCGAAATTATGATCTCATTTTCTGTTTGAGATGCCAAATTCAAACTTTTCCTTAATACCTCATCTTCCTTCTCCTTCAAATCTTTCAATTGTTCTCCAAACACATTCTCCTCTGTTTCTGATATGCTTTGTAGACTAATGTATGACGGGCTTCGAACACGAGGACTACCGGGTCCTACCCACTCGTCTAGATATTTTGGGGAGAGGGGAGTCCACTTTGCGAGAAGCGAACTATCTTCCTGTTCTACAGCCCAAACAGTGATCAATACCAGACCGCCTTTTTTGACAACTCGAACCAACTCTTCGATCGCTTTCTTTCTTCTATTCTCTGTGCTTAGATGATGTAAGACAGCTATCGAAATTGCAGCGTCACCAAATCCGGTTCGATAAGGAAGATTTACTGCATCCCCAACTAGAACTTCATTTCCTCTGTCAGCACAGATTTTGATAAGCGGTTCACTTATATCGCATCCTATAAAGAAGCAATCTGGATTTAAACCTAAGTACTTCCCATTTCCGCATCCTGCATCCAATATAAGAGACCCTTTATGCAAGGAATTCAAAAAGGTCGCAACTTTCGGCCACTTAGCAAACCTGGTGGAACTAAAATGTGGTGCAATGGCATCATAAACACTATGCACATACTTCTTTTCAATTTCGGGAGTCGATTGCACTCTTGAGGATGAACAAGTTTGCTCTTCACCAACTGATGGAAACTGTTCGCTCTGTGTTCGAGCATCGGGTGCAAGAGTAGACGAGTTGGAAGAACTTCTTACTTTGATTCTTCTCATATTATTTAAGAATACAGAACGACAAGCACCACTAAAATCGAGAATGGATGGAGCAAAGGCCGTCCAAGCAATGAAACTCCTCAGTCTTGAAGCATAATCGATCATCAGCGTGAGGCATACATGCTGATCGGAGATCCTGCACGACCAAATCGATTCAAAATATATAATGTTCAAAGAGTTATAGTGATGGAAGAAGAATGGATCCTGCACGACCAAATCGATTCAAAATACATAATGTTCACAGAATTATAGTCATGGCAGAAGAATGGAACCAATCAAATAGAAAGCAGCGTTTCTTATAATGAGATCTCAAATGGCAGAACATTTTGCAAATAACCTAATGTTGCAAAACTATGAATAAACCAACCGTTCGAACATAGTATCATAATATCACCAAAAGAAGATTAGGAATTTACGTCCAACAAACATGAAAGGATGCAAATTTTCCAATGTATCAGTAATCTAACTGTTGCAAACCAGTAGTAGAAGGCATTAAGAATTTCCTTGTGAGTTTGCAGACATTTTTCAGCTCAAATAAACTATGATGCACGCAAAACCGACATGATTTTTACAAGGCATTTATTGGTTGATAAAGGTTACTCTGCAAGTCAACCATCAATCTGTTCTTTATGCACAAAGCTACCAGATTGTAACTAATGATAAAGGGATAAGGTGCAAAAATACCCTCAACGTTTACAACCAGGAGCAATTTTACCCATAACATCTAAAATGGTACAATTTTACCCCCTAACATTGGCAGTCAAGAGCAATTTTACCCCTACTATTAGCAAGTTGGGTCAATTTTTGACATTATCATAAAAAACAGATATTTTGTTTCTTATTCTGCACAATTGCATATCAGTTTGTTTAAAAAAAAAGATTTCATATTTTCTGAGATTTAATAATAGAATTGGATAATATTTATAATTTCAGTGAGATGTTTTGAATTTTTTTTTGTCCAACTCGTACAAAAGATATTATATTTTTTAATTTTTTTGTAATTTTGTTCACATCTAATCATATTTTAATGATTTGTTACTATTGAGAGGTAAAATGACTCACATGTTAAGTGTAAATGACAAGATTCATGACCGACAAGACAATTTGATGAATTATTACTCAAATTGACCCAACTTGGCAATGTTAGGAGTAAAATTGCTTTTGGCTACAGTAAAATTGCACTAT
The DNA here is from genome assembly GCF_963576675.1 of Euphorbia lathyris. Taxonomy (NCBI): domain Eukaryota; kingdom Viridiplantae; phylum Streptophyta; class Magnoliopsida; order Malpighiales; family Euphorbiaceae; genus Euphorbia; species Euphorbia lathyris. The sequence goes on along the minus strand of NC_088916.1, from coordinate 73,898,479 downwards.
TTCCGATGTTAAGAGGTAAAATTGCTTGTGGCTGCAAATGTTAGGGGCATTTTTACACCTTATCCCAATGATAATCGGATCAACAAATCACTAAGAACCTTTCACATAACAGGAAATTGTGATCCAGAAGACAAGGAAAGCAATGCAAGGATGCAATAATTCTACAAGCATCATCCAATTATTATTAGAGTAATCAATTTATATCACGACAACCCGATTTACAGAGTCAACTTTCCTCCCACGACCCATTTGACACGATTATCATTTTTGTTGCATTTATATCATATATAATCACGTGGGTTGACAAAACCCAAATTGAAACCCCTAAATATTACCACGCTTCAATCAAAACAGAAATTTCCCTGCTCCAACTTTATGAAGAACTGGGCAAGATATGTACAAGACACACTGAAGTCAATAATACCATCACACCCACATTTCTGTGAATAGAGAAGTCCATTTTCCCGAAGAAGAAGCTAAAATGAAAATTAGGCTAAACCAAATCCCTTTTTTTCTAAGAACAAGAATTAAGATAATTCATTTCCCAGTTAATCACATATATAAAAGATGTAATTTACGCATATTCACAGAATTCGATATAGATAATAAAAGAAACTGAGATGAAGAGGAAGGTAGCTTACCGGAATGAACTGAAAAGGGCGTCTTTGACGATTACTGCTGTAATGGTTATTAGACGCCGACCAAATTAGGGTTTCAGGAGAGATAAAGAGGGGTTTTAGGGATGTAAGAAATTTTAAAAAACTAAAAAAGATTAGATTATAGGAAGTGATCAGTTCTACCAATAAGAAAATGAGCTTGTTTTTTAATTGGCTGTCGATATTTTATTGGCCCAATCCGAAGTCATGAATATATTTCGGTTGGGCCTAAAGTCCACTATTATCCCTAAGGTTCCACAACCCAATGTTCTAGTGAAAAAATCTAAATCAACTTGGCCAATTAAAATCTGGCACATAAGTTTTGATATAAATACTAAATTCCAATTTTAATTTTAAATAATAATATTATACTAAGACTTAAAAGTTAAATTTCAAACCTAACTCAAATCAATTCATAAAAAAAAAATATATATATATAACCAATTTTAATAATTTCTGTGGTTAAGGATCTCAAATCGTTTAAATTAGATTTTGAGTCGAGTTCTAATATATATAGTAAGTTTTAATTGTGAAAAAAATCCACTTCAAAAGTATCTGACGAAACTCGAACCAAAAAATCGGACAACTATATAAAAAAAAAGAGTCGGGTTGAGCTTTATATAAATTTCTTTATCCAAAACTGGTTCATTAAACATAGGCCTAGATGAATACCGAGATTAGGTATGACAACGCGTAGGGTACCCGCGGGTAATGCTAATCTCAAACCCTTACCCTTTTATTTTTTAATTACCAGTATCATTCTCATTACCCTAACGGGTATACTCTTTGTATCTATACATGTCCCATTTAATTCGCGGGTACCTTTACCCGTTAAGAATCAATAAATAAAACAAAATATTACAAATTTAACAAAGTATAAATTTAATAAATCATCTATCTAAAAACTGAACAAAATGAACCTTAAATAATAAGAATAAAGTAGCTTAGTGGTATCACTCAATGGTTGAAAAACAAAAGCTTGAGGTTCAAATCTCGCGTCTTACATCTAAAAAACAATGATATTTATTAATATATAAAAAAGTTATGACGGGTAACGGGTACCCTAAGGGGTATTGCCATACCCGTCTCATTACTCTAACAGGTAATGATTTTGATCTCATACTCGTCTCATACCCTTTTATATAGAGTATGTGTAGTCCCATTAGGATCGGGTAGTACCGAGTACCCGCGGATACAGTACCCGTTATCATCCCTAACCGAGATCTGTAAACAATTCTACTTAGATTCAAACTGTATGAAATTATATTGTTGTTATCTTTTTTATATAACAGATGAATATATTAAATCTTTGCTAACATACAAAATTTCAAAGAACTAGCTAAAGCACCAACAACCTTATTTCCTTCTTTACGGATAATACCAGAGAAAATAAACATATATATATATATATATATATATGGAGCATTGAGCGCCTTCAAATCCAACGGTCACGTGGAAAACAAAGAGCCTTCGGATCCAACAGACTTCTAGAAACCGTTTTCCATTAAGAGAAGACATCAGACTCTGGTTTCTTTCTGACTGTTCATTCTATTTTGCAAGTAACTCGAAAAAGGACTCAAATGATGCTTTAGAAACAGAGATAACAATGAATAAAGAAAAATTTACAAGAAGCACATAAAGAGCTTATAACTTGTAAGCATAGAGTAGTTCGTCAGTCAACCTTTAGGTGGATGCTCTTTCTCATACACTAAAATTCGAACATGATATCTCTAGCTTAAACGCCTGAGGCCTTTAACCACTCAAATCAACGTTAATTGTAAATCAACGTTAATTGTGTTATATTAGTAAGAAGTATTTCTAACACATGTAAAAACATTTCAAAACCGCGAAACCAATAACTTATTAAACTTAAACCAAAACGAATAATATCTACAACCTAACCCGTTACAGATTAAGCAAAGGACTCAGATCCAAAGATGCGAATCTAATAATATCGTCGTCCCTTTCCAAAATAGCCATTTCTTGTTCATCCAAAGTAACCCAAGCTTCAACCCCTCCACCACATTTAGTATCAACCAACATTATCACATTAAAAAACATAGAATTAGCACCCCCAACACCCCCAACCCCACTAACCCAAACAGGTTCCCCCCACCCAAAATCCCCCACATCATAATACCCAAAATTACACCAACTTGAAAACACAAAGTAATCCACCCCATTTTCACCCCCAATTTCTCCCCCTTCTTCTAGGGATTTCAACATCACACATTTCCCCTCTTTCCCTTTCATTTTCTCCACAAATTCATTGTCAATTCTTGCTATTGCTTCCCTAATTTTGCCCGCCAAGTCCCCGAATTCCGGCTCGGCCGCCTCATCCTGCTTTGCTGAAGCAATCCACAGGAAGTTTCCTAAGGTGTTTTCCACTAAGGATGGTTCCATTCGTCTCCGAAGATTCACTAAATGGTTCAGCAACGACGCCCGTCGAAATCCATTCAATTCTGCCGAGGCTGCTGCCATAGACTTCCACAGGATAGCGGAAACAACCTCAACTCGCGTCGGGCGTGAAATAATGCCTGACTCTATTGCTTTATCCTTCAGATTCGCGATCGCGGAGGCGTAAAAAACGAATCTTTTAGTCACGAAATTACCCTTTTTTAGAAAACTCCCCCACATTGCATTTGATGAATCTCTAAGCCATAATAAATCATCTGCAGGAAAAAGCGTAGCCGCACCCGAAACCGCGAAATTCGACATTTCTGATGATGACTTATTAGTACTATTACCACTCCACATTTTGAGAAACATTCTTAACCCATCTCCATCCATGATTCTATGCGAAAGGCATATTCCTACCGCGATTCCATCACATTTGAACACGTTTACCTGAACATTCGTGACGAATGTTCCGATTACTGATTCATCAGAAATTATCTCACAGGGGAGAAATTTCTTTAGTGACAGAAGATCAGGTTCTGTCAGGAATTCATCCAGGCTACAATTCACTCTAGTTTCGACGAAACAAGCCCCTTCGTCGTTGCAATCGATTGAAAGATCATCCCGGATCTTCCCTGCCAAAGGGTATAAACAGGCTAGGGTTTCTGATAGGGAAGTTTTCAGCAGGTTTAATCTGGTGAAAACGTCAGGATTTTGGAATTTGATGTTGGGATAGAAAAGAACAAGTGAAGCATACCGAGATGGAATAAGCTGATCTAAAAGAGAATTTTTGAAGATTTTTGGGTGTGAATTTGTTGAAGAAGATGATGGTTTCAGAGTTTGTTTTGAAATGATTTCAACTTCCATTTTGATTTTGTTGCTTCAATGGAGATAATTGTAATTAAGGGGTTAATTTGTATATAAAAAGTTGAGATTGGGACCATAAATTTTATAAGATTATTTTCTTGTCATTTATGAAGTAGGTAAAATACATATATGACTACTAAATTGTAATGATATATAATAATATTAAAAAAATTTAACAAAAGTATGACCTTATATCATTGTTTTTTTTAGGGATAAGGTATATTCCTAACGTTATTGGCAGAGGCGGATAAAGGGAGGGGGTCGGGGGGTCCGGGCCGCTCAGGCCACCGGAACCACTATGACCAAAGGTAGTTTCGGCCCCAGTCTTCACAAAATTTGAGGTTGTGGTAATTTCGGCCATCTATCTCCAAAAAATTTTAATGAGCTATTGAATTAACACCTCCAACATCGGCCCATGTCACGCTAGGCCCTTTCTAAATTCAAAATTCTAAATTTTTATGGCTTCTTAGGCTATCTCTAAATCCAAAATTCTAACAGGCTATTTCTAAATCTAAAATTCTAATTTGTTTGGTCTATCAGGTTTTCTTTAAATCCAAAATTCTAATTTTTTTTGGCTTGTCAGGTCATTCTTAAATCCAAATTTCTAATTTTTTTTTTGCCTATTAGGCAATTTTTTTTTTTTGAACCAGGCAATTCTTAAATCCAAATTTCTAATTTTTTTTTTTGCCTATTAGGTCCTCCCTAAATCCGAATTTTTCTATTAAACACAATTTTTTTACATGTTAAGAATCTTAAACACAATGTAGCTCAATCTTGAGAAGTTTTACATTGGTATTTAAATATTGGTTCTTGACCACTCAGCTTATAACACGTATATATATGAAAAAAAAAATTGAATAAGTTTAATTTAGCAAAAAAAAAAAAATACACACGCACGTGTGAAATCGGCCTCCAACCAACCAATCATGTATTTGCCACTGGTTATTGGGATTTAACGTATATAATTTTATGTCTAATGTTTACCAGATACCAATTTCAACTTTCATTAAAGAAAGATGAAATTTTTATGTGTAATTTTATGTTCGGTTCTTAACTTCCAGCGTTTCGGTTACCCAAGAAAGTGGAATTTAAATCTGAAATCTTTTTCACAAACTCAATCAGTCGTCGTCAACTAACTAAGCTAAAAAAAATTAGATTTGATCGGATTTTCCTTGATTTGTACAGTAGTGCTCATTTGGATCCTGAATGATAAAAAAAATTAGTCATTCACCGTTAGATCCAAGCTTGTTAGATTTAAGTATTAGGATGGTTTCAATCTCCACCATATGATTCTAACACATTTGAATCTAACGATGAATGATCAAATTTATTTGGTCATTCAAGTTCAAAGGCTGTACTAGTATAACATAACGTTTAAAGATTCTAATGTGAAAAAATAATGTTTAGGGATGATAATGTTATAATAATATAGTTCAGCATCATGGATATAGTTACCATTTACACAACCAACACATGATTGGATGTTCCCAAGACTTTTATTCCCTCAATTAGTTCATAATTATAGCACATGTTTTCTTGTTCTAATACCAATATTATAATTTTAAGTTTGCAACTTTCTGTTTGTTTGTCAAAGAACTTTTTGTATTTATTTATTTATTTTATAAACTTAAGAAAGTATTTAATAAAAAAATCAACTTTGTCCAAGCATTTGATGTTAATTGCTATAATAAATTAAGAAGTTGTTCTATATATCTATAGTAATTAAAATTAATAAAGAATGTTATATATGATTAAACATTTTAGTGATTTTTAATCTATGTTAAATATGATGCAACTGTCCAAATACCACCTCAATTTGACTGGTCAATCGAAATGAATCCTCATTTTGTGAATCGTGAGTCGAACCGAATGGTAAGATTCTAGTGAAATTCATAATATTATAAGAAATAACTTTTTACCAGATTGAACTCAAAATATTATGAAATATTAGTGTATAAATGCAATTTTAATGTAAAAAAATTATATATCAATTGTAAGTCGTTGTTTTTCTATCACGGGCTGATGTGCTGATGATGACTGTGAGTAATCAAATCAGCATGTGTGAGTTAACAAATCAGCATGATGCTGAGTCATCAAGTCAGCATGATGCTAAGTCATCTAGTCAGCATGACTATGAGTCATCAAGTGAGCATGGTCTTGGCGTGTTAATACATTTTAAGTAAAGGGTATCTTGGGTATTTTCACAATCTTGTAAAGCCTATAAAGGTTTAGGTTGGGAAGTAGTTTAGTAAGCTCTTATCTTATCAAAGTCATTTGTATACACTGTGATATACTGAGTTGGGGAATGGGAAAACACGAGAGTTTCTTGAGAGGAAACTGTTTCAATCTTGTTGTAATCTCCATTGATTAGTGAAGTTGCTGGATGTAGGCATTTAAGCCGAACCCGGGTAAATTCTGTGTGTATTCTTTTTGATTGTTGTTTCAAGATCCAATCTGCGATCTGTGAAATCGTTTATCTGTGTGGTTGATTGATCGTTAGAAGTAGAGTTTTGTTCAACATCAATCAAGTACTTAAAATTCAAATCCAATGCGAATGTAATCCTAGTAAAACTAATTCACAAATCAAACTATATTTAATAACTTGATGGAGATGGAGAGTTTAAGTTTCTAACTCTATTTTTTATCTTGTTGTCAACTTGATAATGATAAAATGGAACTAGTTTTAGTTCATAACTTGATAAATAACAATCAGACTAGAGGGGATGTGGGTTTGGTAGTTAGTGATGTTGAAGTTTTTGATGAACGGTGATGAAGATCCGGCTCGAAATAGAACTGAATCGAATTGAATTGTATTATTCGAATAATGAATCGGAAGATTCTATTTAGATTCTCTATAGCGATTCGACTTGAAATAGAGCTAAATCGAATCGGATCGTACGAGTCGAATGCGAATTGTAAGATTCTAATGGTCGTTATATTAATTATCAGGCAGCATGCTTACTAAGTTATTATGTTACATATTTACGGTTATTAGAATCTTACGGTTTTGACTTGCCATATTTAACTTAGAAGTGTAAATACATGCAATTTGTGGTATATTGTCAATATTGGTATGACGAAAATTTTGTTATCTTGAAGATGGAAACATTAGTCTCATGCAAGAAGATCTCACTCGGCTTTTCAAATGCCATTGGCTCAGTTCTCTAGTTATGCAAGCTTTTAAGTTGTAAGATATCAGAACTTTTTTATTTTCTCCCAATTTTTAGTTTTTTCTTAAAATCTCACGGTTAATATAATTTTATGTAGGGCTTTTAGAGATCGATATGCTGATAAGTTTGCTTCAGATTCCAATTTTTTTTTTTTTTTTTTTTGCCGAGCTAATACTCCTATAAATTACATAATGTGTGCAATGGAACAATAAATTTCTAAACGTTATATGTTAACTTACTCATAGACGAATTAATTTATTTATAAAAGTCCAAAACATGTAGTGCGTTGAACAAGAGAGAAGATCAGAGTGTGGCTACTTTGTTATATGATGCATGTTCGAAATAGTGCAACCTCACCATAAGAGTATAAATCTATCAAAGGTAAGTGTTGATGAATTTGTTATTCTAATTTAACTAAATTCTTAAGTTGGCTACTGCATTCTTAAAATTTTGACACTATCTTTCTTTATAGGGAATGTCATACTTGGAGGAGAAGATTAATGAGGTTTGATATTTAGTGGCATAATATTTTACAAGAAAAATTAGTAAATAGTATATTGCATTAAAGCAAATATTAAACGATACATTAAGTGGTTCAAATTCCCCCTATTGAAAATGTAGTATGTTTTGATGAATTGGAGAAAATTATTGGTTTTACTATACGTCTCAATATTAAGTGATTCAAGTCCCTCAGTTTGTGTTATGATTGTGTTGAATATAGAAGTGAATCAATTTCCTCCTTTGTTAACTAAGGGGATACCCATTTTACAGGGGAAATTCTGCTGAATTTTCGATAGAGATGAAAATCGAAGTTTTTTTAACGATTCCAATAAATTTGTAAAATTGGATTTTCGTTAGATAAGTTAAAGTTTTCACAATACTATTAACTTACCATTCACATAGATTGAGATTTTACAAATTTTGATAGGTCATCGAACAAATGTAACCAGATAATATGTTAGTGTAGACAAATACTAATATTTTAGATAACTCAGAAGGTAAACGTTATCAAATAATATGTGATGAGAGAAAGACTAATATTTTATATAGGGCAAGGGGTAAATAGTGCTTTAAACCTAATAAAATCACAACTTTTACTTACAAATAAGATTTGAACCTCTTCGTATTTTTACATATTATAATAAATATAATAAAATTACACATGATATGTGAACACAAAAGTATTACTATATATAGAGAGAGAGAAGAGATCCGGTGTGACAGATTTATTTTGCTGTGACAAGCCTTATTGTGTGACAAGAACCAATTTTGTAATTAATCAAAGGGATGTGGTAAATTTGTAAATAAAAGGAAAGAGGAAATTGTTTTATTTCTTTTCTTTAAAATGCATTTTCCCGACTTTTGTAACCTCGTTTTTTAAAATTTTTTATATCGTTGGACTCGTCTTAATTAGACGGTCCCGGAAGCTCGAGTAAAAAAAAATTCCGGTGAGCAGGAATCTCATTTTGAGTCAAGAATTAAAATTTTTTAAAATTATGTTTTACATGTTTTAGAATTTTTTGATAATTTTTTGGGTACTTTTTTTTATCATAACTTTCAGCACAATGTGTTGAAATATTTTGTTGGAACAATATAAGTATTATGTTGGAACAATATAACTATTCTGTTGGAAAATTGGTATACCGATTTGAAACAATTGGTACACAGATTTATTCTGTTGGAAGAATATAAGAATTATAATTATTTTCTAAATAATATAACTAATATAAATTTGAAGATACTATATTAAATACTAAAAAACAAAAATAAAATTGAAAACATAGATAATAAAATTGATTTGGAACAATTGGTAAACTGATTTATTATGTTGTAACAATATAAGTATCATGCTGAAATAATATAACTATTTTGTTGGAAAAATTGGTACGCTGATTTATTCTGTTGGAACAATATAATTATTATGTTGGAACAAATGGTACATGTCACGTCCGTGACTAAATTTCTAGAATTTATATTTTGATATTAGTATATATGATAATTATTGGGTATATGATATTAATTTGGTGCTATAGAATAAGTTTGGAGTTAATTCGATGATTTTAAATGTAAATTAAAAGTTTAGGGTAAGTATTAAAAGATTATATAAAGATCGAGGATCAAAATGGATATTTATCAATTTTGGGATCTATATCCCAAACTTGTGCGGTGATCTTCATCTCCGTCTTTTCTTTTTCTTTCTGCTTCTTCTACAGATTTATCGATCCCGAACCGTTTCTCCACCGTTTCTTTGATTTACGGAGATTCGACCGTCCGAATCACTCGAAATTGAAACCATAGCATCCTTATATATAGATCTAAGTCCTAACTGAAGAGTTTTTGAGTTTCGGCAGTGTTTGGAGGAAAATGTCTTAGACAGAATTTAGAGGAGAATTGAGCGGATCTGTTTTCTTCAATTAGTGACCAAGGTAAGTAACTATCAACTATATTTTGAGTTTTATGTATATAGATATTTATAATCAAAGAATTTTCATAAATTGATATTTCAGGGTTTATACGGGTATTTTGTAAAATTGGGGTTTTCCACGATTTTGCGTTTTATTGTGAAATTATGGTTCAAATGAAGCTATTGATTATGCTTCTATGTGAATTTCAGATTTTACTTGATTATGTTGATTTAAGGCTTAATTTGGTTGATTTACATATATACATATATGTTTTTGGGATATATATTGAACAAAATGAATTTGATGATTTCTTACGAATTGTTTTTGGATTGAGAAATCGGTTGCGGTTATTATTGTTATTATTTTGGATTGAAGTCCAAATAGGCTAATTGAAGCCAAATGATTTATGGTTATAAAATAGTTTGGAATTTGATTGTGAAAGGAAATTTGAGTACGTTATGATTTTATGATTTTATATGCATCGAGAGTTATCCGGATCGGTGGCTTTATATTGATTACAATATTTTATAAGATTTTGAACTTAAGAATGGATACAATATTATATATTTTCATGGTTTTGGTTTACTACTTTGACTATATGATGAACTTACGTTTTGAGTATATTTTAGAAGGTTTGGATTAAATCCCTTTATAAATGTATATATGTAGCTATGTTAAATAAAGTTGGTTTTTATAGCTGATAGTTTCTTACTGAGATTTTTGTCTCACGTTTTTAAATGTTTTAATGTTTTTAGGTGAGAAAGTACAGGATATAAAGAAGGTTACCGACCGTTTAGGCGGGGTTTGGAAGTTGGCTGCTTATTGTGAGAGTTATGGTTAGAACTTTGATAGTTCAATTGTAATATAATGGCGTTGGATAATTTGGAGACTCTTAAGTATTGATTATGATCTTTCTATTTCACGTCTGATGCCGATTGAGGTCGTCTAGGGTCAGGTGTGACAGTACACTGATTTGGAACAATTTCGTATACTGTCAGAACAATGTAAGTAGGACAAAAAAAACATATCCAGAAAATTATCAAAAAATTTCAAAACATGTAAAACATCATTTTAAGAAACTTTAATTCTTGTCTCAAAGCAAGATTCCTTACGGTTTTGACCTAACAAATTGTTGAAGCATGTAAAATAGATAAAATTAAGAAAAAAGTTTTATTGGGACTAAACCGTAAGAAATCCTACTTCGACCCAAGAATTAAAGTTTCTCAGAATAATGTTTAACATTTTCTGAAATGTTTTGAGAATTTTCTGGGCACTTTTTTCTCGCTGGAAAACGCCCACCAGGATTCTATTCACCAGAATTTTTTTTACCTGAGCTTCAGGGATCTCAAAATGACCGTCTAATTTAGACGAGTTTAATAGTATAAAAAATTTCGAAAAACGAGGTTAGAAAGGTCGGAAAAATGTATTTTAAAGAAAAGAAATAAAACAATTTTCTCTAACCTCTCTTTCCTTTTATTTACAAATTTGTCACCTTACCTTTTTCAATTATCATCAAAACTACGTAGTTTTGTTATGTCACTCAATAAGCTCGTTGTCATACCAGAACCCCTTGTATTACTATATATTTCTATGTTTTTAAATATCGGTATTAACAGAAGATAGTAATTAATATTGTAAGATTGATGAACACGAAAATAACGCGACGAATACGAACTTGATTAAATTGATATGATTATAATATAATTATTTTTAATTAAGTTATAATTGATTAATTGACACTAATTGCGACTTAAAAAATTCGATTTTGATCACATGAACTTTAATGATCATGTGTTATTTGGTTATTCACTGTTAGATCTATCGTTATTAGAATTCTAAGATGAAGATTCAAAGCATCCTAAACCTTAAATTTAATTCTAGATTTAACGATAAATGATCAAATTCGTTTAGTCATTAAAGTCCATATCGTAATTTGGACTCCATTTGTGGATAACGGGTTTGAATAAATAAATATTTCTATTTTTTTTAAACCAATAAATATTTCTTTTCTTCTTTCAAAGAAGATATAAAGCAACCATCTTGGTTGTCTGTGGTTTTGCTTTTCTCGTATTGGAAACTTCTTGGAAACTTACAAAAGTTTCATGTTCTTTATATAGAATTGATTCATTATAAGGTTTTGAATTATGTTGCCACTTGTTTTGGAAAATGTATCACACGTGTACACGTGTCCACAATATAGGGTTAAAGTATATCCACTTTGATATGAATTGTAATTAATGTAATATAAATATTGTCGGTTTTGATCCAAACCTCTTATAATTTTAAGACACTATCACAATTAAGTGGAAATGTTGAAAGTTTTGTTAATGAATTATCAGAAAAACTTGGGAAAACAAAGAAGATGGTTAGCAATTTATAGTAGCCAAGAACCATCGATTACAGAAGCAGTTGTAACTATACAAACAGTAAAAAGACTGTAAATAGAAAGTTCAGTTCCGTTCACATGGACCCTGATGACCACGTAAATTTGGTCATTCACCATTAGATCTAGGCGGATTAAATATAAGCCTTAGGATGTTTTGAATCTCCACCTTAGGATTTTAATCCGTCTAGCTTTAATAGTAAATGACCAAATTTACATGGTCATCATGGTCCATGTGAACGCAACTGCAGAAAGTTTGTTAGAGCAGCTTTAATCTTGTGTATGCTAGCACATTATAGAGTGAAATGAGTTTTCATTTACTTATCTCAATAAACACGACTACATGTTTGAGAACCCACATTTTCAATATACTCTAATAGCTTTTTTTTTCTATTGCTAATGTGGGATCCAGTTCATTTATATCTCTATCGATGATCCTTAAAATCATTGTTTCTTTATGTATTTTACCCGACACCAATCACTGTTGATTGGATTGTCACGACAAACGTTCAAAATAAAGCACTAGTGTATAATATTTATGATTTCATGCATAAAATTGTTCGTTGATAAGATATATAAGTTAAAGTATTATTTGTCTCTGATCTATATAAAATATAAAATATTAGTTTTTTTACCTCTGGTCAATTATTTAGTAATATTTGTCCATTGACATATCCAAAATGTTAGTTTTTACATCTTAACCTATTATTTGGTTATATTTGTCTCCCTGACCTATCCAAAATTGGTGAAATCACCAGCTGATATTTCACTAATTTTGGACAGGTCATGGAACAAGTGTAACCAAATAATAGGTGAGGCTTGAAAATAAGCATTTTGAATAGTTTAGGAGCAAATGTTACCAAATAATAGGTCAGATGCTAAAAACTAAAATTTTGGATTAATTAGAGATCAAATAATATCTTTAATTACCATTTTACATAAAAAAATTTTTATTAGCAATCGGTTAAGTGTTACTAAACAATTTTACACATCAATTGGCTAATTAAAAAAAATGACCTAATAGTGTCTTTTTTTTTTTTGAAGGGAACTCGAAAATATATTAAATTAAACTTAAGTCATTAAGAGCATCTCCAACAAACTCTTAAATTGACTTTTAAGTTAAAATTTGAGGAGGGAGAGTTAAAAATCCACTCCAACAACTTCTTAGTGGCTCCTCAAATTACTAAGAGCCTCTCCATCCTTTCTATTAATAGAGAGCCTCTCTCCATCTCTTAGTGTCTCCTAACTTCATTTTTTTTATTAATAATTTATTATTGATGAGTCTCTCTCCTCACACTAAGAAGTGAATATAAAGAGTATTGTTGGAAATGGTATATCTTAGTCACTCTTAAATCACGAGTCAATTATTTATATTATTTTTAGAGAGTGTACTAAGAATCTCTTACAGGATGTTTGTTAGAAGGGATATAGGAGGTGGGATATGGATAAAAAATACGAGATAAGTTATCTCGTGTTTGTTTGGGAGGTAGAAGAGTGAGACAGATGAGGGATAAACCTCTTATCCCTCAAATCCTATACTCAGGAGGGGGTGGGATAAGGAGGTGGGATAAGCTCATGCGATTTTAATAGGATGGAAAAGTCCATCTTATCCCTCAAATTAATGTTATGTAGTTTAAATAAGGTTAAAATAGTAAAATGTATTATTTTATCTCTATCTCTACTCCATGTACCAAACATTGAATAATAATTCTCGACTATCATATTTTTATCCTTATCCCAACCATTTATCATTGTCCATATCCCAACCTTTATTCTTATCCTTATCCCAATAGAATACTATAACCCCTCGTTAGAGATGCTCTAATAGGGGTGGGCACGGTTCGGTTAACCGGTCCATTAGTAAAAAAAAATTAACCGAACCGTTATCAACGGTTTTTTAATCATCCAAACCGAAACCGGTCCATATCAATCGGTTAACCATACAACCGGTTAACCATTAATTTCGGTTAGGTTTTTCGGTTAACGGTTTTTAACCAATTCTCACCAGTTAACCAAAAATCAACGATTAACCATAATTTTTACCCAAACCTAAATTTTTAAACAATATTAAAATACACATTTCAAAAATTCAAATGAAACGAATTCATATAGAAGTTCAAATTCAAACTTAAATACCGAACTAAAAAACAATCCATCAAATTTACATTTAAAACATAAAGAAATGTAAATAATATTTCGTCAAAGTGCTTATTACAACATTAATCCATCAAGTTTACATTCAAGTATAATCTATGTTATATATTTATATTAATATAGGTTATAATCTATGTTAAAGACTTTTTTTTAATCTTATAATCTATGTTATATTTTTTTTTTTTGGTAAGAAAGGAAAGGAAAAAAAACAAAACCAACAAAAAACCTACACCGGGATCAGTCTAGGAAGGCTGACTCCAATCCTATCCTCTAGGAGAGAAGGCAAAAGAAAAGAAGGAGGAACAGATAGGGTAGAAACACCTAACATTCTCCCATGCCCAGCAGCTGCTAAGCGATCCGCCACGCGGTTTTGCTCCCTAAAAATATGGGAGAAATTAAGATACTCAAAGGCAGGACGAAGCCTCAAAATAGCTTTGATGAGATTCTGGCTCTTCAGACAAACAGCCTGGCTATCTAAAATCCTGTTAATAGCCTCCAGATTATCAGATTCCACCGAGAGCTTTTTAACACCCATGCGAATGGCGAGTTTAATACCTGACAAGATACCCTAGAGCTCCGCAGAAAAGGAGGAGCCCGTCCCCAAGTTATGGGTAAACCCCGCCATCCAATTGCCACCAGCATCCCGAAGAACTCCTCCAGCAGCAATTCTGCCATTGCTAAGGCAGGAGCCATCAGTATTCAACTTAGCAAACCCTTCTCTAGGCTTACTCCAGCCAACTAGCAGGATCTCTTTATCCGGGGAGGGGCGAACAAGGGAATCTCTTTCAAAGCTTTTAGTAATAACAAAGAGCTTCTTCGAGAAGAAAAACAGTAAATCAGGAATAAGGACAGCCTTACCCGCAAATAATTCTTCATTCCTCCACTTCCAGATTTGGTGACAAGTAATAGCAAAGAGGATGGCACCGTGCTCCATGTTGGCCAGCAAGTTCCCATTGGCTCCTTGAGAGAACCAGTCCCCTTCAGAAAAGGCCATGAAGGAAGGGAGGATGTGATGAGGGAGGATCCCTTCCCAGATCTTCTTACTATTTGGGCAATCCCTCAAGGCATGGCACAAGGTTTCCACATTGCCTCTGCATCTACTACAGGCACTAGACTCAGTCAAGTGCCTTCTGTGCCTATCCGCATTCGTAAGGAGCCTGTCTTTGATACCCAGCCAAAGGAAGCTCCTGATACGGTAAGGGATCTTGAGGGACCATATGGACTTCCAAATCTCCAAGGGAGGATCAGCCCTATTAGGGGTAAAAGCTTCATAGGCCGATTTACAAGAATAAGTACCATTATTCGTCAAGGCACAACAATGTCTATCCTTATCCTCCTCTTGATTGCTAATCTTCACTCCTCTAATGTTAAGAAGGGTCTCCAGACTAAAGAAAGAGTCGAACTTTGACCAGATCCAGTCTCCCTCCGAGTCCACCACATCAGCAATTTTCCAGGAAAGGAGATCAGCCGACGGAGGGGCATTACACACATCAATCAGCGGTTTATCACCAATCCAGGTGTCATACCAGAAGCTAATAGATCTACCATTACCCACCTCCAGGCCAATCCCCGTACAGAATTTAGCAAACACGGCACTGAGCCCTTTCCAGAGGAAGGAACAGCTAACAACCCTCTCCTTCGGGCCACCAAAGATTCTATCTTTCCGATACTTCCCGCACAAGAGACGGACCCAAAGAGAGGAGGGGCATTGCCACATTCTCCAAAGAAGTTTCATTAACAGAACTTTATTATTGTCCTTTGCCTGCCTAATACCAAGACCCCCCCTGTTTTTAGGCTGGCAAGCTTCCTTCCACGGGACCAGGTGAACCTTTTTCCCATCTCCAGACTCACCCCACAGGAAATGCCGATTTATCTTATCCAGGTCACTAAGGTCAGGCTCAGGAAGCTTACAGGCCTGCATGATGTGGTTCGGAGCAGCGCAGTTAACTGACTGGATCAAGGTAAGGCGACCTGCAAGGGAAAGAGAATTAGCTTTCCAGCTAGCACACAAACCATTAGTTTTGTCCAAAATATCCTTGAAAGAGGCTTTGGAAACCCTGTCACTGTGAAGAGGAACCCCAAGATACTTCCCCAAAGAGTTCGTCAGAGGTATGCCAGAGAGCTCACTCAGTCTTCTGCACAAGCTATTGTCCATATTTTTGGAACAAAGCATACGGGACTTTTGGATGTTAACCTTCTGGCCAGAAGCCTCGCAAAAACAATCAAGGATATCCATAACTGTTTTAATTTGCTCCTCATTACCCTCAACGAAAAGCATGACGTCATCAGCAAAGAGTAAATGGGTAATAAGGGGGCAATGTCTGTTGATAGAAACAGGGTGGAGAGTCCCTTTGCACACCGCCTCTTGGATCAGGTGAGACAGTCTTTCCATGGCAATAACAAAGAGGAAGGGACTCATAGGATCTCCTTGACGAATTCCTCTGGAGGGAGAAAACTCATCCGACATGTCCCCATTGATCATGACCTGGAAAACAGGAGAGGAGATACACTTCTCAATCAAAATCCTCCAGTTCTCCGGGATGCCAGCTTTGGCTAAACTATCCAGAAGAAAGCTCCAGTTCAATCTATCATAGGCTTTCTCCAGATCCAGTTTGAGGGCCACAATCCCTTTCTTACCTTTCTTAATCTTCATAGAATGGACAACCTCCTGGGCAATAACAACGTTATCCATCAATTGTCTACCAGGAACAAAGCTCCCTTGGTTCTGGCTAATTATATCCGGAAGGATCTTCCGGATTCTATTAGCCACAATCTTAGTAATAGCTTTATACAAAACATTACAAAGACTGATGGGTCTCATCTGGAGGAAGGAGGAAGGCTTAACAACCTTAGGAATCAAGACAATTAGGGTTTTATTAACCGACCTGATATCGTTAGAGCCACCAAAAACACCTAACACAAAATTGTATATGCCCTCCTTAACAGTATCCCAGTGTTTATGATAGAAACTAGCGGGGATACCATCAATCCCAGGAGCCTTAGTGGACCCTATGCTAGAGAAGGCCAGATCAATCTCTTTAAGGTCAATAGGATGGAAAGCATCTTTAATAGCCTCCTCCCCCAAACGAGGAAAGGAAATACCAGAGTGGGCACTCTCCAAGTCCACAGCTTCCTCTCTAAACAGGTCCTTGTAGAAATCAAGGGCTGAGCGACGAATGTCTTCCTCCTCAAAAATCCACTCGCCACTAGCGTCCTTGATAGCATCAATCCTATTCCTCTGTCTCCTAATGATCGTAGAGAGATGAAAAAACCTGGTATTCCGATCCCCGTCTTGAATCCAGGCCTTCCTAGACTTCTGGAACCAAAGAAGCTCTTCCTGTCTAAGCACAGCTTCCAACTCGTTCTGGAGAGCTCTAAGGTGACCATTTAAGCTATGGTCGAAACGAGCCTCCAAGCAACGCTGAACGCCTTCTATCCTCCTCAAGAGTTTATTCTTCCTCCTGATAATATGGCCAAAGATGTCTTTATTCCAAACAACCACCTTCCTTCTGAATTCCTCAGCAGCGAGGAGAACATCAGAGTGGGGATGCCAATTGGTTTTCACGAAATTCCTAAAGTCGGGATGAGAATCCCAAGCCACAAGATATCTAAAGGGTCTGTTACCTTTCAGCCGGTTACCTTTGACCAAATTAATGAGGATAGGGCAATGGTCAGAGTGACGGAATGGGAGATTCAGCACCTTGACCTCAGGAAACCTACAGATAGCCGCAACATTAGCATACACCTTATCCAACCTCACAAACAAGCTATTTCTTTTCCAGGTAAATTTGTGGCCAGCAGCACCCATGTCTGAAAGCCCACACAGATCCATACTACACTTGTGGTTAAGGCACCGGTTCACATAATGATTACCCCCTCCTCTCTGATCACTTAAAAGGGCAATATCATTAAAATCCCCGGCCACCAACCAAGCCTCCACCATGTTAGAGCTAATAGAATGAAGGATCTCCCACAACCTTGTACGATTAGAAAGAACAGGATCGGCATAAACAAAGGTAACAAAGAAATGTTTATTACCAGGGTAGCATACCTTACTATGAATGAACTGACAGTCCATACTAACAATATCAATATTAACAAGACCTGGCTTCCAAAAGAGCCAAATCCCCCCAGCCCGGCCAGTAGCCTCCGATCTGACACAATTCCAATTCTTAAACTTTCTAACCACCTCGTCTGCTTTGGCTCCACTGACCTTGGTCTCTAGAAGAACAAAACAGGAGGGGTTAAACTGTTTAATAAGATCATTAACATGAATGCGGGTTGCCTTGCTCGCCGCACCTCTAACATTGCAAACAAAGAAATCCATCAGAAAGGAAGACTACTAACACAAGCCCAAACCCTAGATCAGGTATTTATTCGGGGCTCCTGAGAGCCTAGAGGAAGTCCCAGAAGGTCCCCTTTTAGCCCAAGAGTCTAACCCATTAAGGTTCTTCTTAGGTTTCACTTTAAGTTTCTTCATGTTCATCTTACTCATTCCTATAGCTTTTTCAATAGGAGCATCCACAGGAGGATTCAGAGAAACAGCCTTACTACTCGACCCTTCCCCTGTAGAAAGGTGAGACTGGGAGCTCCCTTTATCCTTAGCATCAGAGACAAAGAGGGGATTAATAGATTTACCCCGACTAGAAACAGGCTCGACCGATTCCAGACCAGGCATGCTCAAATCAATCTGTTCATTGGAAGGGTCCGATTCCCGACCTTCCTCCAGGGACAAGACATAATCTATGTTATATAATTATATATTAATTTTTTTTTAAAAAATTGGTTATTTTTATTAAACGGTTCGGTTAACCGTTAACCGCGGTTTTTAAAACTCTAACCCGAAACTGAAACCGGTAACTATATATTTTTTAACCATTAAGAAAACCACCGATTCGGTTAACCGTCTTTTTCGGTTCGAATTACCGGTTTTCGATTCGGTTATCGGTTTGATCGGTTTTTTTGCCCACCCCCTATGCTCTAACACCCAATTTTTTCATTTTGGTGACTTGCTCTCCAATCATAAATAATACTTTAATTATGACCTCTCATCCAATAGATGGTACACGTGGCTGGATTATAAACACAGTAACACAGCCCTTCATTAATTTCCTGTCCATTTCCTAGACTCACGAGCCACCAAAGCACACTAATCATCTCAATAATACAACTAATTTAATCGAATAAAGCATTATGTCAATTTTTATTAATTAAATATCTCATCTTGTTTTTTTGGTAAGAAGGGAAGAAAAAAAACAAACAAACAAAAACCTAACCCGGGATCAGTCTAGGAAGACTGACCCCAATCCTATCCTCAAGAAGAGAAGGTAACAAAAAAGAAGGAGGAACAGAAAGAGTAGAAACACCTAACATCTCCCCATGCCCAGCAGCTGCCAAACGATCCGCTACGCGGTTTTGCTCCCTATAAATATGGGAGAAGGTAAGAGAATCGAAGGCAGGACGAAGCCTCAAGATGGCTTTAATGAGATTCTGACTCTTAAGACAAACAGCCTGTCTATCCGAAATCCTGTTGATAGCCTCCAAATTGTCAGACTCCACCGAAAGTCTTTTAACACCCATGCGAATGACGAGTTTAATGCCAGACAAGATCCCCCAGAGCTCTGCAGTAAAGGAGGAGCCCGTACCTAAGTTATGGGTAAACCCAGCCAGCCAGGTGCCACCAGCATCCCGAAGAACTCCACCAGCAACAATTCTGCCATTACTAAGGCAGGAGCCATCCGTAAATATCTCATCTTTTAATTTTACACATTAATTTTTTTTTTTATCAAATATAAGTGTATACATTAAAAAAATGAATAGTTCCAAATCAGTTGTTTTATATATCCAATGAGGTTATTTGAAAACCTATTAATGAAATAAAAAATACTATTTAGTTAAATTAAATATTAATTAATTTAACAAATTAACAATGTACGCTATTATAATTGAGATAAATAATTTATTAGTTTCCACCTTTTTACCTAACACGTTGTTTAGTCTTCTATTTTGAAAAACACATTATAATGTCTCTATATTTTGTCGATATTAACTCTTTAGTCTATTTTTTTTTAATTTTTAACCGTTATATTTGGCATAAACAAATAGAAAATTAGAGAGTAACATGTTCATTTTGTATCATGTCATGCCTGTCCTGAAAGCTAAAATGTGTCCGGTTAAAAATCTAAAAAATTAATATTGACAGAGGAAAGAAACCTTATAATATGTAAACAGTTTGTTAGGTAAAAATAAGACGACTAATAAATTATTTACCCTTATAATTAATGGTGGCTCAATATCTAAAATTGAAATATTAGGAGTTTAAAGAGGATTTGTTCCTAAATTAATTATAACATGTCACACTAAGATCATGATAGATAATTAATTTTAATTTCTTGCTTTCCAAGGCAACCTTAGGCCTATTAATAAGCCCTCAAACTCTATTTGAACTTCAATAATTCTTTCTCTATCTTATTAGTAGGCCATGTCTACAGCTGGGTATTGCTTAGCTGAAGCATACGTCCAGAGAAAATTGCAGAAGGAAAAACTCAAGAAAATAGAAGAAGAAAGAGCTAAGATTGAGGGGTTTAATCCTCAACCCAAAAAATCCAAGTCTTGTTTTTCATCAATGTTTAAGAAAGTTCATCCCGCCGCCACTGCATCGGTGTCAATGGAAAGATAACAGTGGCTGCTGGCAGGGGCGGAAACAGGGCCCCAGCCGCCGGAATCATCCCTATTGAGGATGGTTTTAGTCTACTGTTTTCGGAAAATTGGGTTAGAGAATATTAATATAGTGTGAATTATTTTTTTTATATATATAAATGTAAAATTGGTCTCAACCGAGTAATTCTGTATTTTTCACTGGCTGTAGATCCACGTTGGAAATGAGGTCTGAATTGTGAAAAATCTAATTAATTGTACCTTTTGTATAAACTTTATCTATCTATATATAGTTTTTGATTTCTCTGTTAAGAAAATTTGGAAATATTCATAGTTTTTTTTATAATAATAATAAAAGTTATTCTGAAATTTATTTATTAGTTTATGTTTTTAGGTCAAATTATAGTTCATTGATAATAAAAACTACTAGGCCAGCAACTCTATTTGTAAATGTAATATCAACATATAATAAGATGAGTTTGTTGTACATGTGTGAAGATAAAGAGTAACAATTATTAGAAATATATTTTATATAGAGCTCGTTTGATTTTTTTTTTTTTTTTTTTTGAAACAAAGAATGCTATTATATTAAGAATTATCAGCAGAAATTACATCGAATAAGAACGGAGGAGGGCCATCCCACTCTCCACGGACAGACTCGGATCCTACAGCTCGAGCAAGACCATGAGCTGCAGAATTCATTGCACGTCCAACAAAAGAAATAGAGACATCAACAAGGTCTCGTAATAAGGAAATACAATCAGCAATCACATCTCCAATGTAAGAAAGTTGAAACACGGACTCGTTAATAGATTGAACGACCGATAAGCAATCAGATCGGACGTCCACGTCTTGGTAATTCCCAGCCTTCAACCAAGATAATACTTCCCTAATAGCCACCGCCTCAGCCATAACAGGTTCGAACAATCCGTCAAGACGATCATGAGCCGCAAAAATACACCGACCATCCGAGTTACGCAGTAGGAAACCATATGAACAGTACCCGCTCTCCTTGAAGATGCCGGCATCCACATTACACGCCAGCGTGTTCCCCATCGGTTTTTGCCAATGAATTACCGCTCGATTAACCAGCCCCCTACTTACCTTCCTGGACCTGCTCGATGAATTCCACAATTCATAATCACTCTTTGTCTCTCTAACCAAAACAGCAGCCTCAAGGAAATCCCCTTTCCATACAGCCAAATTTCTATTTTTCCATAAAGCCCATAACATATATGTAATTTCTCCCAACCTAGGTTCAGATTTAGCACTTAAAAACGACGCAAACCACTCAGTAACGGATTGTATCAGATTCATCCGTCGGTCCTCGAAAAAAAATTCCCACACATCTGACACATAACCACACCTTAAGAAGGCATGAGATTCATCCTCATTTGGAAGTTTACAGATCGGGCAGAAATTTGCCAAATTACTGTGTCTCCATACTAGATTTGACATAGTAGGAAGGCATTTAGATAAAAATCTCCAAGCAAAATTCTTCACTTTAGGTGCAACATTCAGATTCCAAACCGCGTTCCAGTTAACTGTGACTGATCGATTAGTGTCCCTAATAGGTAAAATAGCAGTCCTATAACCACTACGAACCGAGTAGATACCATTTTTCTCCTAATACCAAAACCATTTATCTCTAACCGACAGATTCCTTCTAGGGATGGATCCAATTAATTGTCGATCACGATGAACGAACACAACCTCCAATAAATCTTTCTTCCATCGTCCCTCATTGTCAAGTAATGATTGAACCATTCCATTCCCCACCGTAAGATCAGGAATACTTACCGGTAAAGGATTCTCCGAGTCCGGGAGCCATGGATCCAACCAAATTGAAGTATCAGCGCCGTCGCCAATTTTTTTTCGCAAACCCTTAACCAGCAGATTCCTCCCATGAAGAATACTTCGCCAAATATATGACGGGTTGTGACCAACCTCAGCCTCCAAAAAATTCCTTGACGAAAAGTATCTTGCTTTTAGAATGCGAGCCACAAGAGAAGACGGGTTTAGAAGGATCCTCCATCCTTGTTTAGCCAAAAGAGCTAAATTAAAACATCTTAGATCTATGAACCCCATTCCCCCAACCCTTTTTGGTTTACAAAGCTGTTGCCAATTAATCCAGTAGATTCCCCGACTCGTACTGTTTGAGCTCTTCCACCAAAACCTGCTCGACATACTATTAATATCCGAACAGAACTGATCCGGTAAGTAAAATACACTCATGATAAAAGTAGGAATGGATTGGATAACCGCCTTAATCAAAACCTCTTTCCCGGCTCTAGACAAGAACTTCTCTTTCCAATTTTCAATTCTGCTTCTGATCCTATCTTTGAGATAGCCGAATGTTTCAGTTTTGCTTCTTCCCATCACGATCGGGGCTCCTAAATAGATGCCGTGGTCGTTGACTTCCTTAACTCCTAAGGCCTCCATTACTTGGATCCTCGAAACAGTGCTCGTGTTCCGGCTAAACATAATAGCAGATTTCTGAAAATTCACTTGTTGAGCCGAAGCCAATTCATAAGTCTTAAGGCATCCTTGCACAATTGCCGCTTCAGCAACATTAGCTCTGAAAAACATCATACAATCATCGGCAAAAAATAAGTGAGAGACCCGAGGAGCAGACCGTGCAATCATACATCCATGCAGACGACCGGCCTTCTCCTCTGTATCAAGTAAAACCGATAGACCTTCAGCCACAACCAGAAATAGAAAAGGAGACAAAGGATCTCCCTGTATAAGTCCACGAGTTGGGATAATCGGACCAATCTCCCTACTACCATGTGTAATAGTATATTTGACCGTAGTTACACCCATCATAATCCATTCCACCCACTTCCCAGGAAATCCCAAGACTTGAAGCATAGAGCGAAGAAAACCCCATTCGACCCTATCGTATGCCTTACTCATATCCAGTTTAAGAGCCGCTAAACCGTGTTTCCCTTTACGCAGGCCTTTCAATTTGTGGATCGCTTCGTACGCAATAATAATGTTGTCGGTGATTAAACGCCCTGGTAGAAATGCACTTTGGGACTCCGAGATTATCGATGGTAAGACCCGTTTTAGACGGTGCGCAAGCATCTTTGATACAATTTTGAACAGCACGTTGCAAAGAGAGATCGGCCTCAGATACGTAACAGCCTCAACATCTTTTTTCTTCGGAATTAACACAATATGTGTATCATTTAAATTGGTCGGAATGACTGATGAGTTCAAAATATTAAGGCAAGAGATAGTGACGTCTGAACCCACGATGCTCCAGAAATGCTGATAAAAAGCCGGGTTAAGACCATCCGGCCCCGGGCTCTTATCAGGGTGCATAGCGAAGCAAGCAACTTTAACATCATCCTTGTCGAACGGTGCTGATAGAATCTCCGAACATTCCTCTGAAATTCGATTTTTAACCCGAGCCAATATTGAATCAGCCACACTTCCAGAGCTAGTAAAAATCTCCTTAAAATACCCTTCCAATAGTTCTTCCAGCCCATCACCCCAACCCTTCCACTGTCCATCGGAGTTCTTTAACGCCATTATTGAGTTATTACGTTTTCTCGCAGATGCATGAACATGAAAGTACTTACTATTTGAGTCCCCATCCCTCATCCAGAACAATTTTGCACGTTGACTCCAAAACTCAGCCTGCTTCTGAAGAACACTATTGTATTTATTTGTGACCGTTCTGAATAAATCAACGCTATACACATCAGTTAAGCTCCTCAGACGGTTCAGTTCACCACGTAAACCAGTTAGAATCCTAGAAAAATTGGATTCCAAGTTCCCACTCCATTGTTTCAAAGCACCCGTGCATCTTGAAATTTTAGCAGATAAACAATCCGCCTCATTGCCAGACCAGGCGTTCCGAACCACTTCACTACAACCCTCTTCCAACAACCAAAAGTTTTCAAACCTAAATCGTTTGACATCCGCGCACTTAATCCAAGCTTTAAACTCGAGAAGCAACGCAGAATGATCCGAATGAACAGTAGTCAAATTACTAAGAACCGCATTGTGAAAGAGTTCTTTCCACCTGGTATTTACCACTGCCCGGTCCAAACACTCTTCAATCCAGAGTTGAGAACCCCGACTGACCTCCCAGGTAAACCTGTGTCCTCTCATATGCAGACTAGTCAAATTGCAATCGTTAAGGGTCGCTTGGAAACCCTGGATTAACCAGTTGGGGTGACTATTACCTCCCCTCTTCTCCGATTGACTCAACAAATCGTTGAAATCACCAATACAACACCAAGCTAAGCTTGACCTCCTGCATAAAGACTGAAGCATATCCCAAGATTCCCGTCTCCGACTCCTTTCTAGAAATCCATAAAAGCCAGTCAAACGCCAAGGTTCAAGGTGATTAATTGTAACCTTGACATCGATGAAGTTAAGGGACACACTTAGTAACGAAACGGAAGCAAGATTCCTCCATAACAAAGCTAAACCACCACCATGACCCTGTCTTTCCACCACAATGTTACTATCAAACCCCAAACTCTTACCAATAGCCACCACTTTGTCTTCAAGTGCCATAGTTTCCATGAGAAAAAGAAACACCGGCCTATGAACCCTAACCAAGTCCCGAAGGACCCTAACTGTCCGAGGGTTGGCCAGCCCCCGGCAGTTCCAACTTAAGATACTCATGACCCCTCGCGGGCCTGGTTCCCAGGTCCCGCTGCATCTCCCTTTTTCAACTGTTCAGCCATTGTAAACCCTGTTCCTTTACGTTGTCTTTTAGGTTCCACAACCAGAGTATCTTCATCCCTTTTTCCCAGCTCGTTTGATTTACTTGCTCTTTATTATTGGAAAATGCAACTTTTCGTCTATAAAAGATAAACAGGAGGTCTCTAACCAAACATCTAAAGTTGGTTATTAAGTCTGTTATTTACACATGTAAGTCATATGTATTTTTCCTATATAAGGAATCGACAAGTGTCACTATGTTGAATAAGTCTTCAAATGACGGTTAAAAACCGTCACTACAAATAAAATAAAATAAAATTGTCACAAGGCTCGCTGCTATCTTTTGATACTTCAGATGACGAACAAACTTGTATGATAGCAACCAAATTACTCTGTGTGATCTGAATGCAAATCATATGATAAAATATTTAATACGTTCTGTCACCTTAATTATATTCTCATGGCATCATATTTAAATAAACTGTCAGATGATTAAGTTAAAATGTAACTGTTATGATAATATTATGACAGATGATTATGATAAAATGTAACTATCATTGTAACGTAATTCACATGACCGGGTCTGTATTCAATTATGTCAAAGTATTTAAATTTAGATGACAATATATCCAAACAAGTGTGTAAAGTTAATCTAGATCACATGACATTATTTGTGAAAAAATTATCACATTAAATCCTTAAATGTAGCTATTATGTTAATGTCATGACAATATCTCTGTCCTTGTAATGTAATTGGTATGACAATTGATTACTATTTCCGTGTCGTCCTATAGAATGTAAGATGACATTTTGTTATGAGAATTTTGTCATTGTTGTAAACAGAGATGATATGTTTTTGACAGTAATGCTCATCTAATATCATATGAGACGACATTTTACTTATTTCAATATGTGGCATATAAACCTTCATATATAATCAAAGTACAGTCCCAACATAATGCAAATAATGTGCAAAGAAAAAAACCCTTATATATAAACAAAGTTATCCCAAACCAAAGATTGCTTTTCTATCACTCGAAGATTGCTTTTCTTGTTAGGGTTCTTTCTTGCCCTTACCGCAAGAGGATCCTACTCAAACCATTAATGAAGAAAGGTAGAAAATGAAAGATAGAAGGAAAATAAACTTACTTTAGAAAAGTAGTAACTTCAGATATCAAATCCAGAAAGGAAAAGCCAAAAACTTGAAAGCTTTTTAGAAGGAGAAAAATGCTGAAAAAGAAAGGAGTATCAAGCACAGTGAGCCAAAGAAAGGAAAATAAAGGGAGTGGATAAATCGAAAACACCCAAGAAATTTGAAAAGTTTTTTCATCATCACAAAATATACTCATAAATAAAGCCGCAAAAGCACGAAGTCTCAAATCGAGTCACAGACATACACGTTAGCAAACTTTGAGAACTTCAAATGGACAACACCATAAAAGTTTCAGAAACAACGGTTTTGAAGGACAAAAAACATAAAAGGTCATTTTAGCAAAATAACTATTACAGAATCAATCCTCAAAAAATGTAAACTCCAAATAGGGTGTGAGACATCTGATATCATGCAAAATGACATCACATGGATGATGTCATGGTCACCGTTGAGAAAAAGGGCCACGTGACATCTAACAAAGCCCATAACCAACGACAGCAGCCCAGATCCAACAATGAGCGCCCCAGCAACATCTAAACAAGGTCTGAGACCAACACGCAGGGTTTTAGCTTCAATCACAAAAGAAACTTCTGGAAGCCTACGAGATAAAAGATTTCTCATAAACTCATAAAGATTCGGACTTCTTAAAGGAATAGCAATCATAAACTCATAAAAATTCCTAAAAAGGTTATAACCTAATCAAACAATATAAATAGACAAATATGATCACAATGTTTGATATGCTAACTACTATATCTAAACTACTTCTTACTCTTCGATCTGATCCAAATCATACACTGACTTAAACATCGAAATAAGTTTACCGGACTCCGGCCCGTCTAACCTCTATTACGACGTCGAATTGAACCAAAAATTAAAACACGTGATCAAATTCAATAATAAATTATCAGGTGGAAATTCAAAATATCCAAATATTTAGATTTAATAAATCCAGAATATATTATCCTAATTTACGCATAGAAAATCCCATGTATCATATACGTCAGCTCCCATCAACCCCAATTTCCTTTTTCATTCGTGACTTGCTCTCCAATCATAAATTAATTAATTAAATTAATATACTTTAATCATGGCCTCTCGTCAAATAGAATTCGTACACGTGGCCGGATTATAAACACAGTAACCCGACCTTTCATTAATTAATGGGAAAATTACAAAACTAGGTCAAATGGGAGGCCCATTTACATATTTAACCCATTTACTCAACCTATTACATATGTAGACTGTTTTTATGTGACTTTCCCGTAATACCCCTACCCTTCCCACTTCCCCTCACTCTATCGGTTTCTCTCCCCTGTTCTCCTTGGTGCGCGAAAACGGTTTGGCTCCTCCATTAATGATTTGAAGACTTTTGATCTTCCTATTTGCCTTTAAATTGCATGAAATCTGCACCATGTTTCCAAATCACAATGAAGTTCTCTTTTCATCTTTTGATTCTGCAACTTCCTAACCCTAGAAAACGAAGCCATGGTTCTTCATCTTCCTGTTCGTTAATTGGTTTCTTTCTTCTTGTTACCATTCCAGAAATGGTTATTCTACGTTATTTCCGTCGTTCTTCCCAGTTTATCATATTGTTAGGAGCGAAAAATGTAAGTATCTGCTGTTTTTCCTGTGTTTTCCATGAATTCACTTCGCGTAGTCGATGAATTCGCGGAGATCTGCGAAGAGAACGAGCCTGAAACTTGATGATCTACTTCGCGAATCGATGAATTCGCGATGTTCTACGAAGAGAAAGAGTCTGAAACGTATGGATCTACCTCGCGAATCTATTAGTTCGCGAAGTCTGCGAATAGATCCTTACGTTTCAGACCTCGCAGACTTCGCGAAAGCATCGATATGCGACGTAGATAGTCACATTTCAGACCTCGCAGACTTCGCGAAAAAATCGTTATGCGAAGTAAAATCACCTCTTCCCATGCACATTTACATTCGCATGCTTCGCTAATTTTCATTTCGCGAATCCAAAATCGTCCTTTTTCATAACTAACACGGTTAATTTTTTCTGTAGATGGTTGAATACGTAACATCCCTTTCTGGAAGGCGGCGTACTGGGCTGCAGGGAAAATGATTTTCCTTCCTGTATAGGGATGAACTTCCCCAAGATTGACACATTGACTCCTGAAATGATTCGTTAGGAGAGGTTGTGTCAATCTCGGGGTGCACCATGGGACACGTCCATCCCATGGTGCCAATTTTGAAGCGGATGCGTAATCTTGGTACCGGATTAGTTAGTTTCACTTTGAAATGATTAGTTAATAGAGTTCATTGTGGCAATCTTGTTGTAAATTTTGATAATGTTATGATTTGAATGTCGTTATTGTGACAATCTTGTTGTAAATTTTGATAATGTTATGATTTGAATGTTAGAATCCGTTGTTGTTTGCCCTTTTTTGTTATATACCACTTCGCGAATTAGCTTCAAAACACATCCAGGCTTCGCATATGCGAACTAAATTCATCAAGCAAACCCAAACATTTACTTCGCAGACTTCGCATAGTATGGAATATGCGAAGTCAGACGGGATGGGGCGAGCCGCGCGTAAATATTGGGGGTATTTTTAGAAAGTCACACAAAATGAGTCTAGATATGTAATAGGTTGAGTAAATGGGTTAAATATGTAAATGAGCCTCCCATTTGACCTAGTTTTGTAATTTTCCCTTAATTAATTTCCCTTCCATTTCCTGGACTCATGAACACTAATCATGTCAATAATGCAAAATAATTTAATGAAAAAGGCTTTATGAGGCTTTTTCTTTTCCGATTTTAATTGATTCATCTTTTTAATTATAATTGTGTATATTAAATCTTTGTTGACTTAATGAACGATTCCTTCTTCCTCCTCTCAATGGGTTAGGTTTGTTGTAATTTTTTATTATATTTCTTTTCGGTAAGTGTATATATTTTATTGAATTTCATTATCCGTTTGAATTGTATCTGTTCTCCATTATTCTACTATTTATACCTTTTTCGGATTTAGCAAGAACGGAAACGATTTATTTTATACGTGGATCAATATATCTACGTGGTTGCAACAAACGAAAGGACTCAGATCCGAATGTTCGGAAGGGTCTAAATGATGAAGATTCGATTGCAGTTGCTTTTCTGCAGATTTGGATTTCAATGAAGTATATGTTTTATTGTTTTTTTGTGAATTTTGTACTTTTTATGGCTTTTTATGCTCTTTGTAGTCATTTTCGTCCCATTGTGGATTTCGTAAGGTTTTGTACCTTTCCCATTTCTTGTTGTACTTGTTCTTTTCGTATTTAATGAAGGTATATGCATTTTCATCAAAAAAAAAAAAAAAAATCTTTGTTGACTAGGAAATTTAACTTTCTAATATAAAATTTCAGTTAACGAACTACTATTCATTATTTCTAACGTTGGTAAGTTCGGTTAATTTTAGATATCATTAAAAAATATTATCGTTGCTGTTTGCTGTTGGAAAATATTGTTTTTCCAAAAATCAGGAATTTCCTCGTGTTGGAAAAATCTACTTTTTAGGTATGAAAGATAAGCAATAGTTTCTAATAAAATATCTAAAACTCTCATTTTTAATATAAAAAGGCAAATAGGATAAAAAAAATTGAGGACTGTCCAAAATATTCTTAAACCACATAGTGGATGGTTGAAATTTGGGTAAATAATTTATTAGTCCCCCAGTTTTTACCTAACACACTGTTTAGTCCCCCTATTTTGAAAAACATATTTTAAGGTCCCTATCTTTTGCCAATATTAACCTTATAGTCTTTTTATCTATTTTTTTAGATTTTAAATCGAACATATCTTAGCTTTTAAGACAACCACAATATAATACAAGTTGATCATGTTACTCTGTTATTTGATATATATATGTTTATGTTAAAATATAACGATTACGGGTCTAAAAAAACTAGACAAAAGGACCAAATGGTTAATATTGGCAAAAGCTATGGACCTTACAATGTGTTTTTGAAAATAGGGGGACTAAACAGTGTGTTAGATAAAAACTAAGGGACTAATAAATTATTTACCCTTGAAATTTTGGTAACTTCATGTAAGTTTAACACATAATATAATATGATTATGAGTTTCTATTGTTCATGTTTTAAAATAAAGAGTAATAATAAAATTAGATGAAATTTCCTAAAATTATAAAATTATTTGAAACAAAAAAAAAGATAATATACAAGTAATTTGATATAATTAAATGAAAAAATTAATTTAAAATAAAAAATGTGATAAAGATTAAATTTAACTCTTACGTTTTAAAGGAAATGTAAATTTAGTCTTAACGTACGAAATGATGTAAAACCCTACCTTGTCAAAAAAATTTAAAAAGACTGGTTTGACTGTTAGTTAACTTTCACTCCAAACCTTTCAAACATCAATTATTTTAAAATATTTAGTGTGTTACTAACACAATTCCAAAAAAAACCTTGTAAAACATCAATAATTAAGTCTATCACATATAAGTGAATCACAAAATTTTTTTATCAAACTGTCTAAAATATTTATTGTATTATTAATATATTATAAATAACCAATCAAAAATATACGAAAATACTTTAGTTTATCAACAAACATGTTTAGAATGTTCAATGTAACAGTTAAATAATAATCACACTAGTTTTCTTAAATTTTGATAACATAGGGTGAAAATTAATCTTACTAACGTAGGACGAAAATTAATCGTATTTCAAATCTACACTTCCTTTAAATTGATAATTCTAAATTTGACAATTAAAAATAATGTTCAGAAGTCACTATATTGATATCCATATTAGCATTAATGAAAGTAATATGAATTTTATAATCATAAGGCAATTTAATTATGGCTTTATTTATTTATGTTAATGTGAGTCACCATTCACTCATTTTTATATGGTTTCTTTTCTTGGCATGATTTAGCATAAGAGGATTTTAATGGCATCTAAATTTCAATGTCATTTTTTGAAAAAAAAAGACACATACTTTTAAAAAATAAAATAAAAGCAACTTTCACGAAGTCCAATCTTTTGAAATTAATCACAAGCTTCAGTTACCATTTTTAGTTCGAAATCCAGTTAACCTCCTCAATAATAATAATAATAATAATAATAATAATAATAACAGAAATGAAATTTTGACCCTTAAATTAACATTTTAAAATCGGTTATGACCTTAAATTATCAAAATCATAATTAGAAGTAAAAATTATCAATCGATTTCTCATTTTATCATAAAAATAGAAATTGTGACTATTTGATATAGATTGAAATGATCTTTGTGTTGGCTTAAAATGAGTTCGGGGAAAAAGATCTGAAGTTGTTTAATTATCGAGGCCTATTTTACTATTTTAAAATATTTTTGGAATTGATTCTTGAATTTTCACACTATAACAAGTAATGCATGTTTTCACACTTATCTTTTTGGTTTTTATGTTTGTAGTAGTGTTTATATTTACTTTCATTTCCCAAGGCAGGTTGGACGTCGGGCCAAAGCATCAGCGAGAGTTGGCCAGTGGCAAGGAGGATCGGGCTCGACGTCAAAGAAGATTGGGGTAATTCTCACTCGCCGAATGGAACATATGAATGTTCATTTGCCGTGGGCATGGACTCGGCGTAAAAAATATGATAGGGGGACAGGATCTCAGACGTCGGATCTCCGCCAACCCCTGTGCTAGTAGTCGGGACTGGTTTAAGTGATACACCCTAGCCCAATATAGAGACTAGGAGAGTCGGGCATCCGGCCTTTGGAAAAGGAAGTAGATGTCTCCGTCGGGTGGAATCCCGGCAGACACTTTGGATGGACATAAAGTGCGGATCCTTTCTATACCGAGGTGTAACCACGGAAATCCTCTCCGGAACGAAATGCGGACGAATTGACAGGACCCTTGAGACTTAAAACTTAAAGGGGATAGACCCTTTTGGATGGTGTTGGCTAGCCGACGATTCGGAGAGTTCTCGACGCCACACGGAGCTTTGGCCCGAGTTGATCAGTCACTACCAATCAAAGTATATAAACAATATTATTTATCTTTATTAATTTTGATCTTTTACTATAATATAATGAGTTCTCGTTTCTGATTATTTAAAAATTAAATATGTGCATAAAATTCGGTTAAATAAATTGTATAAATGTTATGATAAGAACAATATAAATTTTGAGACCTAATACTTTACAAGCCTTTTAAATTTAAATTTGATCTAAAAAATTGATTAACTTTTTTTTGGTAGGAAAAAGAAAGAAGAAAAACACAAAAAAAAAAACCCAAAAAGAAACATAACCCGGGATTAGCCTAGGGAAGCTAACCCCCACCACATCATCCAGAAAGAGAGAAGAAAGGAAAATAGGAGGAGCAGAGAAAGTTGTGACACCCAACATCTTCTCATGGCCCTCCGCTGCAAGACGACCCGTCATCCGATTCTGTTCTCTGAAAATATGGCTGAAGTTAATAGAATCAAAGAAAGAAGATATCCTTCTAATACCTCTGATTAAATTTTGGCTATTTAAACAAATAGCACTATCATCAGAGATCATTTTGATAGCTTCAAGGTTATCGGCTTCCACCAGCAACTTCTTCAAGCCCAGGCTCTTACCAAGTCTAAGGCTAGAAAGGATCCCCCAAAACTCTACAGAAAAGGATGACCCCATACCCAAATTCTGAGCGAACCCAGATACCCAAACACCACTATCATCTCTCAGAACTCCTCCAGCAGCAATATTACCGTCCTTAAGACAAGAACCGTCGGTATTTAATTTTACCACCCTTTCATTAGGCCTACACCAGCCAACAAGATGAACCGCCTTCTTCTGGATAAACCTAGCAGGAGAGACCTCCTTGAAGCTATCAACAATAGAACAAAATTTTTTAGAGAAGAAATCAAGCAAATTAGGAATAATAACAGCTTCTCCTCCAAAAATCTCAACATTCCTCCAATTCCAAATCTGGTGACAGATCACTGCAAAGAAGATATCGCCATATTCCAGATCGGCCAACAGCTTTCCATTAACCCCATCTGCAAACCAGTCAAGGTCAGAGTGGGACAGGAAACCAGATAGCAACTGGTTAGGGAGAACTTTCCTCCACACCTCTTTACTCCTAGAACAATCTCTAAGAGCATGACAAAAGGTTTCTTCATGCCCTCTGCATCTACTACACGCCCCAGACTCCACCAGATGACGTCGTTTTCTATCAATATTAGTAAGCAGTCTATTCTTTACACCTAGCCATAAGAAACTCCTAATACGGTATGACACTTTCATAGCCCAAATCTTCTTCCAAACTCCTAATACGGTAAGGAGAGATACAAACCTCTAATAAAGATTTTTTACCAATCCAGATATCATTCCAGAAGCTAATAGTCTTTCCATTGCCCACTGCCCACTGCCCAACCTATCCTAGAGCAAAACTCTGAAAACACAGTACTAAGGCCTTTCAAAAAGAAAAGAACAATTAATAACTCTCTCATTGGGACCTCCAAAAATCCTATCTTTTCTATATTTCCCGCATAGTAAGCGAACCCAAAGGGAGGAAGGAAGTTGTCACATTCTCCACAGAAGTTTCATTAATAAAACTTTATTATTGTCCCTAGCTTCAGGGCCAGCTCGGGACTACTTGAGGCCCTAGGCGAAATATAAAATATGGGCCCTTATATACAAGCAAAACTATAAAAATAAATAGATGTATTTAAGTATAATATCATCATCTCTTTTGGCGGAGGAATACCTTACAACTTTTACAAATACATGAAAAAATATATATATTTATATACATGAAATTACAAATTTAATATTCATCTAAAAATTGCTCTAGCCAAACCTCCAGGGGCCTGCTCGGCGAGCAGGCATGGCCTACGGATGCCCGCTCGTCGAGCGTTTTTACCCGGCATGCCCTTGATGCTTGCCGACTGCCGTCGATGCCCTTTTTCGCCCGAACTTACACCTGCGCACGTACAGAAACTCCAGATAACATTAGTCCAAAGGCTAAATTGATCCGCCAATCGCTTATTTTGAGCAAACGCTTCGTTTGGTGCGACTTTTGATGGATCAATTAGCTTCAAAAGATAACAGAATTATACTATGCATGCTATTTTGGCCGTAATTGCCCAGATTGGTCATAAAACGAGCCTAAACAACGAAAAATAAATAAAACGTTTCCAATTTCTAACTAACTCACACAAAAGCATTTAAATACGAAAAATGCTCGCTTATTAACCAAATAATGCTAAAACCCGTCCTAAAACCGTACCCAAAGATAGGGGGTTTTGACCCCTATCAAACCTCCTCGCACTTAAAACTTTACTTGTCCCCAAGTAAACTAAAAACTAAACCCGCAATCACAAGCAAGCTAGAAAACCTCCCGGTTTGACTAGGTGCTTGACACATTTTCGAGCATCTGTAATTACATGCATTCGGAAATACAAAGTAGAGACACGATATCCAAAAGCCGCATTTCAATTATCATAGGTCATAGTTTTAAGCAAAAGGACACATGCTCAATTAAACGAGCTTGAGGGGATCGCTAAGTAAAACACCTCACCATAGGTAGTTCACTCATTCACACAATTTTGGTGGCTAAAGTGTTTACTCTCGGCTTATGTTCTTGCTTAGGATTACGTTGATTTTGCACGTTCATCCGAGTTCCTCTACTATGCTATATGACTCCGATGATATCAAAAACAACCTCTAATTGGGGTTGTAATGTGGTTAGAGGGTTAAAGGTACAACAAGGGTTAATAGTTCTAGCGCTAGAAAAACAAAGTTTAAATGGCTTTAGCAAATATGAAGTAACTGAGCTTTTCATTCATCCCTTATTTTCTTTTTGGTATGTTTTCTTGAGACGTTTTTTTGATTTTTTTTTAAGAACTGGGGAATGAAGTTCTTCCCTTTTTGTTCGTCTCTTTTCTTTTCTTTTTCTGTTTTTCTCTTTTTCCCTTTTTTCTGTTTGGGATAGTTGCTCATTCACTTCTTAGCCTTTTGGCTTGCTACTATAATGCCATAAACAAGGAAAAAACGCTAGAAGAAAACAAAGGCTCAATTTGAGCTTTGCAAAAATCTTGGGTTAAGTAGCAAACCAAGTTGTGGTTTGCAAAGACAGGTTAGAACGAAAGAAAAATCTATAAACTACAAAAATATAGCCTCAAAGGGGCTTCCTAGAGTGAATGAAAAAGAAAAAATAAGGTAAAGAAAAGGGTTAATTCTAATGAGGCTGATTCATTGTTTATCATCTCAAATCATTGCATGTAGGTTCAACACAGTATTAGGTGCAAAATCTGTAATCTTCCACAAGTCAAAGCATTCACACAAAAATGTCAAGAAAAAGAGCTTTTTGATGTTCGCTCTTAGGCTCAAATTCAACTCACAATTCTTTGGGTTTCAATTTTGTGTTTACTAGTTTTCCCCAAACTCAAGTTTAATGTCACATGCCTTCAATTCTTAAGTTATCTACCTAAGTAATGATTTTAGCATTTCTTCAAAAGTAGGGTCTAAATGCAAACCTTAGCTCATGCTTTTACAGATACAAGGGTTGTGTCCTACACCTAAACTAGTTGTCATGCAATTTTAGATTCGGTTCTCAGCCCTCAAAGACAAATAACGAAGTTTAGATTCGAAGGAGGTTCACGGTTTTAGGTCCTAAACATGCAAAAACATAAACAAAACCCAAAAGCGCTAAACTAAACTAGACACGACGCAACAAAAATTTAAAAATTATACAATTTTTTTTTGTAAGTTTGTCTACCCCTCCTCCTCACACTAAAAATATGCAATAAGTTCCAACATTGCATCACAAATCATAAAGAACAAGTGTAAAGAGTTAGGGTGGAGAAGACAACTTACTGATCATCTTGAAGATGGAGGATTTGGACACCCGAAGTGTCTTTACCGAGATAAAGTTTGAGTCGATGTCCATTTACTTTCTGGGTGGTTCCATCTTTCAACATAATCTCAACCATACCGGAGGGATGTGCGTCAAGAACTGAGAATGGTCAATACCATCTACTCTTGAGCTTGCCAGGGAAGAATTTCAATCGAGAGTTATAAAGCAGCACTTGGTCGCCTTTTTGGAAGGTTTTCCGCTGTACTTTTTTATCGTGCACCCTCTTGGTTCGTTCTTTGTACAGTTTGGCATTCTCGTAAGAGTTGTATCGGAGCTCATCCAGTTCATGTAGTTGTGTTAACCGCAGGTCACCTGAAAGTTTAGGGTCAAAGTTTAGAAATTTCAGCGCCCAATAAGCTTTGTGCTCTAATTCAACAGGCAAATGACAAGATTTCCCGAAAACTAAACGGTAGGGGGACATTCCTATGGGAGTCTTGAATGCTGTCCGGTATGCCCACAGAGCATCGTCCAGTTTAAGACTCCAATCTTTTCTAGCATTCCCTACCATTTTCTCAAGAATACGTTTTAACTCTCTGTTTGACACTTCTACCTGACCACTTGTCTGAGGATGGTAAGGTGTTGCGACCCTATGGGCTACGCCATACTTTTGGAGCAACGTGTCAAACTTCTTATTGCAGAAATGGGATCCCCCATCACTAATGATAGTCCGGGGGGTTCCAAATCTGGCAAAGATATTCTTTCTTAGGAATTTTATCACTACTCGAGCATCGTTTGTGGGTAAGGCTTCGGCCTCTACCCATTTAGAGACATAATCAACCGCGACAAGAATGTATTGGTTAGTGTGTGACATAGGGAAAGGTCCCATAAAGTCTATGCCCCAAACATCAAATAGTTCACAGACGAGTATGCTTTGCTGAAGCATCTCATTCCTCCTAGAGATATTCCCTACTCTCTGACATGCATCACAG
Source organism: Euphorbia lathyris (assembly GCF_963576675.1). Taxonomy (NCBI): domain Eukaryota; kingdom Viridiplantae; phylum Streptophyta; class Magnoliopsida; order Malpighiales; family Euphorbiaceae; genus Euphorbia; species Euphorbia lathyris. The sequence goes on along the minus strand of NC_088916.1, from coordinate 73,861,162 downwards.
TATTTAATATAACTATTGACATCACTATGCATTTGTGGCCACCAAAGCCCACTTTGGAGGATTTTTGCCACTGTCCTATCTGGCCCAAAGTGGCCGCCTGGTTCCCTAGAGTGGCACATGTTAATCACTGATTCTACCTCCTCCTCAGGTATACATCTCCTAATCATGCCATCGGTGCAGAATCGAAATAAATAAGGTTCTTCCCAAAAATATTGTTTGCTTTCAAACAAAAACTTACGTCTTTTGTTTGCATCTAAATCAAAAGGAAGAATGTTACCGACTTTGTAGTTCACGATGTCTACAAACCAGTGGAGAGTTTTTACCGAATATAACGTTTCATCCGGGAATACCTCCTTGATTGCCTCATGCTCTAAGATTTGCTGATCTGACTCTAACCTGGATAGGTGGTCCGCTATCACGTTTTCCACCCCTTTCTTGTCTCTGATCTCGATGTCAAATTCTTGGAGTAGTAAGATCCAACGGATCAGCCTAGGTTTTGCACCCTGCTTGCTCATCAGATATCTCAAGGCTGCATGGTCAGTAAAAACAATTACCTTAGACAACACCAAATAAGATCTAAATTTGTCAAAGGCAAAAACTACGGCTAGCAATTCCTTTTCAGTTATTGAGTAATTCTGCTGTGCATCATTTAAGGTTTTGCTAGCATAGAAGATTGGGCGAAAAAGCTTATCTACCCTCTGCCCAAGACAGGCTCCTACAGCCAGATCACTGGCATCGCACATTAACTCAAAGGGAAGGGACCAATCCGGGCTTACCATAATAGGTGCTTCGATTAATTTCTTTTTCAGTAATTTAAATGCAAGCATACATTCTTCATTGAAATTAAAATCAGCATCTTTCAGTAATAATTGAGTGAGGGGTTTAGTGATTTTTGAAAAGTCTTTTATGAACCGTCTATAAAACCCCGCATGTCCTAAAAAGCTCCTAACCAATTTTATATTGGTAGGGGGTGGCAGTTTTTCAATTACTTCAATTTTGCCGGATCGACCTCGATCCCCTTTCCCGACACCTTGTGTCCTAACACTATACAGTTTTGGACCATAAACTGGCACTTTTCCCAATTGAGTGCCAAGTTTTTGTCTTCACAACGTTCTAAGACTCGATCCAAGTTTTCAAGACATTGGTCGAAAGTAGGTCCTACAACATTAAAATCATCCATGAAAATTTCTAGGAACTCCTCGACCATGTCAGAAAACATAGCCATCATACAACGTTGGAATGTGGCAGGGGCATTACATAATCCGAAAGGCATCCGCCTATATGCGAAAGTCCCATAGGGACAAGTGAATGTGGTTTTCTCTTGGTCCAAAGGGTCCACAGGAATTTGCATATAGTCGGATAGCCCATCTAAAGTACATAAAAATTCGTGCCCTGCCAACCGTTCCAACATTTGATCGATAAATGGTAAAGGGAAGTGGTCTTTACGGGTGGCCTCGTTTAATTTCCTATAATCTATGCATACACGCCAACCCGTAACCTTTCTAGTTGGGATTAATTCCCCTTTTTCATTTTCCATTACCGTTGTTCCCCCTTTTTTGGGCACACATTGAACCGGGCTTACCCATTGGCTATCAGAAATCGGAAAGATGATACCTGCGTCGAGGAGTTTTATAACCTCGGCTTTTACCACCTCTTTCATGTTAGGGTTGAGCCGTCGTTGAGGTTGGGCGGATGGCTTGATCTCTTCCTCAAGGAAAATCCTATGCGTGCAGATTTTGGGGTCGATGCCTTTGATGTCGTGGATTGACCATCCAAAGGCCCCTTTATGTTGCATCAGCACCTCCACCAATTTTTCTTCCTGTTCAACTGTCAACAAAGAAGAAATAATAACGGGTAAATCTGTGGGAGGTTGAAGAAAAACATATTTCAGATTGTTGGGCAAGGGCTTAAGCTCCAATTCTAGAGGCTCCTCTAACGAGGTTTTGGGTTTAGGTTTGATCTCGCGATCAAGATCCTCTTTTCTACCCTTGACCCAATAACATTTTTCAGGTGGGAGATCTTCAAATGGTTCATTCGAGTTTTCACATCCCTCACCACCTAGACCGTGTTCTAAAGAGGTATTTCTCATGTTAAGGTCAACTTCCTCAATACATTCATCTATTAGTGCATCTACAAAGTTACAACTTTTTGAGCGTTCTTGAGGAAATTTTATAGACTCATAAACGTTCAATGTTACCTCTTCGTCTTGCACCCTTAGGACCAATTTACCTCCATGGACGTCTATCAGTGTCCTACCGGTTGCAAGGAACGGTCTCCCAAGAAGAATGGGGACGGAGTCATCTTCTTCCATGTCGAGGACCGCAAAATCGACCGGGAAGATCAGTTTGTCCACCTTCACCAATACATCTTCAACTATGCCTCTAGGCCGTGCGATCGACCTATCCGCTAGCTGCAGTGTCATGTTTGTTGGTTTAGGCTCTCCGAGTCCCAATTTCCTGAAAATTGATAAAGGCATAAGATTAATACTTGCTCCTAAATCGCATAATGCCCTATCTATGTGCATGTTGCCTATCCTACACGGGATGGTAAAGCTCCTTTGATCTTTAAGCTTGGGGGGTAATTTATGGGTGATTATGGCCGAGCATTGTTCTGTTAGAGCCACTATCTCATTTTCCCCAAACTTTTTCTTTTTCGACAACATGTCTTTAAGAAATTTTGCATAGTTCGGCATTTCCTCTAGTGCTTCCATTAATGGAATATTGATTTCTAATCTACTAAGGATTTCCGAAAACCGAGCAAATTTCTTATCTAAGTTGGCCTTTTTCTGTTTCTGAGGGAATGGCAGTTTTGGTGCATAAGGCCTAACTACTTTTTCTACAGCTACTTCAGGAGCTGGAGTTTCAGATGCGGGACCGGGGTTGCTTACCACTTCTGGTTCCCTACTTACCTGAGGTGACGGGTGCATTTGCGATGGAGGTGCTACGAGTGTGTCCACTTCCTTGCCGATGTTAGACGAGGTGCCGCGGCCTAATCTCCCGGGCGGATCGGGGGGTGGACACCTCATGGCGACGTAAGCGGTGATTGGCGCCGAAAGCAACCAATCGTGGAATCAAGCTGCTCGGCAGGACCGGAGCTCGGAGATATGGAAGAGTCGCCACCCACGAATGGGAAAATGAACACCGATCCCTTGCGGGAGACCGGTGTGGGTTCGAGAAACTTAGGTACGAGCCGAGAAGGCTAGCTCCTTTCTGGAGAAAGGCTACTAGGCACCCCGACATCGCCCGGTTATGAACCACCGGCCTCCTACTCAGCATGTTAGGCGATAACGGACTAATCGTATACTTCTTTAAGTTTAAAATTCATTTGAAACCTTTTCTTTCTCTTTCCAGAAACCGTTTTGAGCATATATTATTGGAAAGCCACATTAGTAAAGAATCACCCATTTATGTTATACATACACAGAGAAGGGGGAAGAAAGAAGTGATTTATTAACAACTTATTTAAATGTCATGCTGTGTGTTTGTTCTATGCTAACTTATTTCCCCAAAACGAGCTTATTTACATGGTTCGCACCTTAATCGCCGTTGGAACGATTTAGGTGCGTTTTAAAACCCCGTTTGACGAAGTTTACCCGAATCGCCGTTGGAACGACTCGAGTATTTGAAAACGTTAAGATAAAAACCTTTTAATGAGAAAACGTGGTTAAACATACAAGTCAATTTTATTTTGTACAAATCCTTTAAGAAAATGATTCAAAAACTCTATTATTCACAAAGAAAACGATTTTAATTACAATGTTCGCTTAATCCGCCTTTGGAACGGACTAAGGTTTTAAAGCGTGATGTTTTGGAAAACGATTTTGAAATGTCAAGAAAACACTATTTATTTACATTAGAAACCTCTAAAAATTCATTAGTTTAAATGATTAAGTTGAAAAACTCTCTTTTTGTGATTTATTTTCTCCTTTTATTTAATGGACTTTTCATCTATTATAATTACAATAATAAACCCACTCAAACCAAGATTCACACCCAAATAAAGCCCATTTGAAACATGCACCCATAAATAGTCCAAAAGAATAAAGAAAGTATTTTAAGCATATACATATATATCCAAATCAAAAGAGAATATGAAAATAAGAGTTAATAAAGAAGAAACTATACATATATGAAAATACTAGGTACAATATATTTATACTTTAAAAGAGGTGAAAATAGTAAATAAACTTCATATATGAGAAAATAACATTTATCCAAAATAATTTCATTTAATAAAATAACCCAAATGTCCCAAAACAACATATATACATAACTATTATAGTCTTAAATATCAAAAATAACATATACTAATATCTATTAATTATCTCCCAAAATACCCAAGTAAATAACCTTCAAAATAAAATCTAATATAACTCAAATGAATAAAAAGAATATATATATACATATACTTATATTTAAAATAAAGTAAAAATGATATATAAATATCCTAAATAATTATATATACCAAATGTCTAAAAATAATTTGAAAATATATTATATAAATACACATATATATATATATATATATATATATATACAAAGGGCCAAAAACTTAAAAGTTAAGAAACAGGGACCAAAACAGCATTTTTTACATTCCAGCAGATTTACCGACGGAAAATCCATCGGTAAACAGCAATTAGTGACAGAAACGGCAAATTACAGAACTACTCCAACTGTTTCCAGATTTATTCAAAAGCTTTAAATTAAGTCTAATTCAATCGTTTCGGATTTCCGAACTACCAAAAATGGATCATAGTCAATAACGGAAGTTCCTAAAATGACGTTTTTATTTTAAAACATTATTCGGAAATTCTTTTAAATTAAAACTTATAATTACAACGTTTTTGATACCCGAACTACCTTTTTTCGGATCACGGTTCGTATTGGGATATCAAAACGAGGTTTTCTATTTTAAAACAAAACCGAATTTTATTCAACACGAAACGAAAATTAAATAAATACGGTAATTAAATAAAACGTGATAAAATAAATGAATAACTAAATAAATAAAAACTATAACATAAAAATAAATAGAAGAAGAAAATAAATTAAATAAAATAAAAGAGTCTAGTCCTCGGATAATACCTTAAATTCGGTATCTGACAGTCGGAGCCGATCGATTCCACGAGTGAGAAAGCTCCAAAAATTTGGATTTTTTTGGGGAAAAAAATATTTTCTCCAAAAAATTGACTTTCTCTCTCTAAAAATGTTTAGAGTGAGAAAGCTCCAAAAATTCTCTCCCCTTTTCTTTTTTCCTCACTCTCCCCAAATGCATGGGGATCCGTGCCTTTTATAGGCAAACGGGTCCCCGGACCAATGGGCGACGCCCGAGTAAAATCGGGCGTCGCCCAACGATTGTTGGGCGATCGCCCAACCATTGTTGGGCAGTCGCCCAACAGCGTTGGGCGAGCGCCCAACTGTCGTTGGGCGTCCGCCCGACGCGGTTGGGTGCTCGCCCAACGGCCACCGGGGCGCGTCTCGTACCGTCGGGCGCGCATGCCCCGCGGCCGTCGAGCTCATGTTCCGCGCCGTCGGGCGTCCACGTGTCGTGACCGCCGGGCTTGCGTTCCGCGCCGTCGGGTGCCCACGCGTTGTGACCGCCGGTCATGTGTTTCGCGCTACCGGGCGCACACGCCCCGTGGTCGACGAGCGTGCGCCCCGCGTTGCCAAGCTCGTGCATTGCTCGGACGTCAAGCGCGTGCTATTCGTGGTTGGACGCGTGCGTCCGACGAGCGTCGAGCGCGCGCTTTGCGTCGTCGAGCGGGTGTTCGACTGTCGTCGAATGCGCATCGGCTGCCGCTAAGCACTCGCACTACGCACATCACAACAGCGACCCACTGTAACTTATTTATTTTATTTTTTTTCGAAACTTTCGGAATCAATCGCTTCAACCGTCTTGTTTTCAGGTTTTCGTCACAGGTCCTCCGACTCGGTGTCTACAGTTGCCCCTACTTTTCTATTTTGACAGTGATGTGTGTGTTTTGAAAACGTTTTTTGCTAACGTAACACATGCAATGTAAAACATATAAAAGTAAAAGACACGTAAAGAGTAGGAGGGAGCATACCTGACCTTTGCGTTGCGCGTTCCGGTGTCATTCTCCGACTCTTTCCATCCTCGCCTCTGAATCGGCCGTCAGTAGATGTTTTTCTCTTGGAATCTAGCGTACGTTGACTATGGGTAAGCATGGCGCAAAAGCAACCTCGGTCGTGAATCGTAGGTAAGATGGCTAAAAAGCTACCTCGGTCGTGAACCGTAGGTAAGATGGCTAAAAAGCTACCTCGATCGTGAACCGTAGGTAAGATGGCTAAAAAGCTACCTCGGTCGTGAACCGTAGGTAAGATGGCTAAAAAGCTACCTCGCTCGTGAACCGTAGGTAAGATGGCTAAAAAGCTACCTCGGTCGTGAACCGTAGGTAAGATGGCTAAAAAGCTACCTCGGTCGTGAACCGTAGGTAAGATGGCTAAAAAGCTACCTCGGTCGTGAACCGTAGGTAAGATGGCTAAAAAGCTACCTCGGTCGTGAACCGTAGGTAAGATGGCTAAAAAGCTACCTCGGTCGTGGACCGTAGGTAAGATGGCTCAAGGGCAAAAGGTTCTTTCTAACGATTCTGAATTCTTTTAAAACACTGTTGTCTGTATTTTCTCACTGGAGCTAGTGTCTTGGAGGTTTAATGGGAACGTGTTTTGGTCTGGAATGATATAGATTAATGATTATTTTTCTGTTGACTGTTGTCTGTATTTTGACTGGTGTCACTGTTCTGTAAAAATTGGCTGTTTTTTGGAGTTCATATCTTGACAGTATTGGTTGCTGTCTGGGAGAAATGCAGGCTGAAACGGACTGCAAATCGGAGGTCTGTGCACCCGGTAATTAATTATTTACTTTTTACCTTTATGTCACATCGTACTTTTTTCACTATTTACGGGAATGCCATTCCCTCTTCCTATATAAGGTGGTGGGGTTTCATTTCAACCCCACACCTTCTCTTTCTTCTTTCTCTCTCTAGACTTTGATTTTGGATTATTCTCGGGATGGATTTAGATGAATGGGATGGCACTAGAGGCATGGACGAGGTTTACGTAAACCTGGATAGAGTGGATCCCTTCCACGACCCTACAACGCATCTGAGCCGGACACACTGCAATGAGGTAAGTGATTTCTCACTTTTATTTGATTCAAACTCTAGGCTTTAGCATTCCTATCCGAACATGATTTGCATGCTAACCTTTAAATTGCCTTAGAGGACTTTAGCTAGAAAACATGAATTTCTTCACTTACAAGTAACACTTGTTTATTTCTGTGTGAGAATGCGCGCTATATGCATGTGAATAGTGACACTACGAATTTATGCATGCTAACAGTAAAAACAATGTGAATAGTAAAAACGTGAATAGTAAAAACGTGAATAGTAAAAACGTGAATAGTGTACGTGAATAGTAAAAACGTAACTAATGCACGTGAATAGTGAAAACTTAACTAATGCACGTGAATAGTGAAAACGTGAATAGTGCACGTGAATAGTGAAAACTTAACCGATGCACGTGAGTAGTGCACGTGAATAGTGAAAACTTAACTGATGCACGCGAATAGTGCAACGTGAATAGTAAAAACGTGAATAGTAAAAACTTAACTAATGTACGTGAATAGTAACAAAAAACGTGAATAGTGCAAACTTAACTAATGCATGTGAGTGTAAACCTAATCTATGCCCCTCGTCTATGCGGACGAGAGTGGGTTAAAGAATTGACTAAACCTTACATGGACGACCCTAAAGGAGAGATTTTTACAGAAAGTTGGTCCTAACTGACCGAATGTCTCTAGGTTAGATAATGAAAGAATGCCTAGTCTTAACGCGTCCTCATTAATTACATGCTTTAGGAACTGTATTTAAATTTTCTTGTCTTGTTCTTTCTAGTTTATTGAGATTTCTGGGACCACCGCCGAGATTTACTCGTGGTATGCTAGGCTGGGCACCGCGGCGAGAGCCCGCGTGCGCGAGTTGGGCTTCGAGCCTTTTATTGCAGCGTTGCCCCGCACCAACGGGGTATGCGATCGCTTTGGCTTACGCGCCTTATGTGAGCGGTGGGTTGACTCGACCCACACTTTCCACCTTTCTTTCGGGGAGATGACCATCTCGCCCAGAGATTTTTCACTGCTGACAGGGTTGCGAGGGAGCAGCATTCCCGTTCTCTTTTATTTCGATATGATGCGACCACGGGTCGACCTTGCTAGGCTCGCTGCCTTGATTGGATCGGGGGTTCGCCCATGCGCCAAATCTACTCCGGCGAAGTTTATTTCCACTGCGAGCCTTTTGAGTCGGCGAGATTTTTGTGAGACCGACGATACTGACTTGGCGGTTCGTAGCTTCTTGGTATATACTCTGAGTGAGACGATTTTCCGCACGAAGGGCGGGAAGGTACACGCGGGTCTCATTCAGGAACTCCGCGATATGGATGCGGCGGCTTCCTATGATTGGGCGGGGGTAGGCTTAGCCTTTCTCTACAAGTTTTTGGATCTGACTTACCGGAAGCGCAAGGATTTCGGTGGTTACACCTTCGCTTTGCTGGTATGCGACGCCTTCTTGACTGGCCCGTCTTATCTTCTTTGCGTTTTTCACACTCCTAATCCTTGTTTCTACTGCAGGTGTGGGCGTATGAGAGGCATATTCTTCCCAGCCGGTCTCGACCTCGACCGAGAGTACCGAGGCCACCTCTCATGACCCATTGGAGAGATTTTGACTTGAGTGCCGAGAGGAGGCGGACAGTGCCGCGACTCCTAGATTGGATCGACTCGCTGACCCTCAGACAGGTAGATGTTGCCCAGTCGTGCTAGATTCTTGTTTGAGCCTTTCTGACTTTCTCCTTGTGCATTTTTTAGATTAAGTTCAGATGGGACGACCTCGACTTCGGTCCCGATTATACGTATGTATCTATGATCCAGGAGCAGCAGTGTGTGCTCACCGGCCCCTGCGTGCGGGCGTGGTATTTGGGGGACCGAGGCGTCACTGGAGTTAGTGACGTACATTGGACACCGGGTGAGATCCCCGTTTCTATGTTCGCGGTGTGGACCATGCCCCTATCGGTCGTTCGTCGGGACTTGTCTCGTCGGTTCGTTGGTAGAGCGGTGTGGGTTCACGCCGGGGGCCGTGAGCTTTACTTGTCTACTCTGCTGAGCGCGAGGGATGCCCCGGCGGCAGCGATGGAGGTGGATCCGGTGGCTGATGTATTTTCGAGGGAGGCTGTCGCGGTAGTCTTTGGTCAGGAGGAGGTCCCGGTAAGTGGTTCCGCCCTCTTTTTATTTCACCTGAGATGTTTAGAGGTTTTTATGGTGTTTTTTTTTTGCAGGAGGGGTCCTGGAGGAGTGCCCATCTATCTGATTTCTTTGACGGCACTCGAGCTCAGACACCTGTGTGCGAGCAGCCCTACAATGTCGGCGAGTCCTCCAGTGCTGCCCGACCAGAGAGATCATCCCTAGGTGTGCCCCTACCAGACTACGGGCGAGATTTTGCTACGATTTGTTATGACGAGTTCGGGGCAGCTTATACGGGATTTGAGACAGCTCCCCCTATCTTCACCTCGAGGGTCCCCTTTGATCCCTCAGATGCTTCTCTGACTACGAGGGAGACCTGCACGGATTACGTGGGGCTGTCTGGTTATCTCCGAGATCGCCTCAGCTTACGCTGCACCGATCACCTGGTATGTATTATTATTTTACTTTAGTGTAGTGGAATGTATGCATGTATGTATGATTTATGTTCGTGCCTACGCTGCTTCTTATTTTTATCTGTTTTTCCTTTCTTTTCCTTTAGAGCGATCTGCATGACCACGAGCGGAGGCAGAGCGAGTTGGTGCGGGAGGCCGACGCTCGGGTCGGTCAGGTGTATCAGGAGAGAAATGACCACTGGTCAGGGATGAGGCGACAGGAGACTGAGGGTCGCCTTGCCGTCGAGGAGAGGGCGCGCGATGAGTCGATCGGACGCCTCGCTGCCGAGGAGAGAGCACGGGTCGTCGATGAGAGAGCACGAGTTGCTAATGAGCGAGCGCGAGCTGCCGAGGAGGCACTATCTGCGGAGCGGGCATCACACTTGAGAGATTTTGAGGACTATTGGGATTTCCCTCCGTATTAGGCTCGTTATGTATTGCTTTGTAGCTTTCATTATTGCTTTGTAGCTTTTATTGGAGTTTCCCCGCTGTATAGCTGATGTATAGGGAGTGGGGTGGATAGAAGGTAGGCTTTTTGTGAAAAGTAGGATAGGAAATTGATAACATCGAGATATTATCACGAGGACCAAAAGAGATATTTGCCTTTAAGTATGCCACGTAGCAAAGGAAGTCAGTTGGCGTATCTCCCTGGACTAGCTCTAAGAGATCCGCTGGCGGATCTATAAGGCGAATCTCTCCATTCACCTTGGTAACGGCTGGCCGCCGGCTCGGCCATAAAGGATCATTAAATGGATCATTAACTGTCTTACCCGCCAGGTTAAGAGTAACTTGTAACCACCATTAAATGAGCATTAATGGGGACTTTCTAGTTACCTAGAGGTTACGAACTTCTCAACTATATATAACCTACCATTCTAGGCTATCAAGGTACTCAGACTTTTCTATATTCTCTAAGCTTTGTCAATACAGTTTATTCTTCATATTCTCTACTGGCTTTGGCATCGGAGTTTCCCCCGTCGAACCCAACGACGCCCCCCACAGGGACGAGCTCCGATCAGAAGTTTCTCCCTTGTTATCAATTGGTGCGGTGAACGTGGAATCCTTGATCAAATAAAGGGTTTTTCGTTCACACTGAAACATCATGACTGATGGAGGACAAAATCCCTCCTCTGGGATTGAATCACCGATAATTACACCCTCTAGTGCTGATTGCACTAACACAACTGCTCCTGTAACAAATATCGATGGAAACATGCCCACTGCTTCTTTCATCGATATGTGTGCTCGGGATATCGAGGCACGATATGGGCTTGAAATTGGGAACCGCCTCCGGGCGTTCATGACTCTTCCTCCTCGTTGGAGTACGGTATCTACGTCAGCTGTCTCATCTTTACCTCCATTAAACTTTGGTCTGGGACCAGGTGCCTATAGCTCTTCATTCCTTCAAGCTCACAACATTGATTCCATGATAACTACTACGGCATCGGGTGGCGGACGACCGGTTATCAGGGAGTTATTTCCTGGCGAGGGAAGTCGAAGGAATGATACGGTCCCTCCTGGCGGATCAGGGATTCCAAGGTTTAATCTTGATGGACCAAATGTACCTAGGCGTCCGCGGACAAATTCGTCTCTTGGCGGATTTAAGGAGCCCACTCGTAAAAAGCATAAAAAGGATAAAAATAAGCAAGCAGGATCCCCACGCCGTGGCAGATCACCTCCATCTACTGGTCGTAGAAGAAGTAAAAGGCCAGAAAAAACATCTCATATAGGTGGACCACCGCCACATCCATCTTCAGGAACTGGTGGACGCACCTCGTCTGGAGGCCAGCAAGGAGGAAATGGTCCAACTCCCCCAGGCAGAGGAGGTGGTGGAGGAGATGGTGGAGGAAGAGGAGGGAGCGGACGTGGTAATGTAGGAAGACATTCGCCATCGGATCCATCGTCTGATTCAAGTTCTTCTTCTTCTTCTTCTTCTCCAAGTAGATCGCCACGAAGGGGTCGCCCTAGGGCGGATCCGGAGAATTTTGATGATAGAGTGAGGGCCCTAGTACTCTAAATGAACGAAGAAAATGCTAGGCACAATCCATTCGCCAATAGGGATTCGCCTTTTGCAGCCTGGATCGAGGCAGAGGAAACTGACAGAGCTTTCAAGATTCCTAATCTTGCAATATACACAGGCAAAGATAATCCGGAAGCTCATGTTCGAAAGTATCAGATCTTGGCCAGGCTCAATCGAGCCACCGAACCCGTGCTCTGCAAAATGTTTGTCACCACACTGGGAGGTCCAGCTTATTTGTGGTTTCAATCTCTACCTCCAGGATCAATAAACAGCTTTGATCAATTAAGCAGGGAATTTTGTGCTAAATTTGCTGGTTGTATTCCTGCAGTGGTGAAATCTGGAAAACTTTTTGAATTAAAGCAGAAGGCGAATGAACCCATCCGAGATTATGTGGACACTTTCAACCAATTGTGTATACAAATCGTTGATGTAGATATCTCCGTAGCTGTGGAGTGTTTTGTGAGAAACACTACTTGTAAAAGTTTGCAAGAGGATCTCATTCGTAAAAAGCCCACCAGCATGGCAGAATTAATGGAGCGTTGTAAAGACTTTATAGAAGTGGATGACATTCACCGAGGTTCGCCATCATCACCAAAAAAGGACAGAGGCGAAACTCGTCCTCGAGACCGGGACAAGGACAAACGTCAGGATTCTTCTTCTCGGAACAAACGAAGGGATTCTCGGAATAAATCAACGTTTGTCACCTCCTTCACACCTCTCAATGCCTCTAAGAGTGAAGTTCTTATGTGGATTGAGAACAGTCAGCACAAGCGGAGCATTTCATACCCCGAGCCAAAAGGGGGGGAGTACACCAATAAAGGTAAAAATCCTAAAAATTATTGTAAGTATCACAGGAAAAATGGCCATGATACGGATGCTTGCTGGGAGTTAGCTCGAGAAATTGAGCGACTCATTGAAAGAGGTAAATTGGATCGGTTCATCCAAGCTGAAGGAAAAGAAGAGGATAGATCCAAGGAGGACCCAAAGAAGAAAGAAAAGGGTACCATCAATGTCATAGCAGGAGGACCTGGTTATCAGCCAGCATCGAAAAAGGCGAAGACGACCGCCCTTGATAGGACATCATTAAATCGCCCTTTCTCAGACGCAGGTCCTGAGATTCCACCCCATGCGGATGCACTGGTCGTCACCATGATGGTCGAAGGTTGGGAAATGAAGAGGGTAATGATTGATACGGGAAGTTCATGTAATGTCATTACCTGAGGAGCATTCGCCAGACTCCGGATGGATCCCGTCCAGGTAGAGCCGACGGTGGTTGACATTTTAGGAGTGACAGGTCATACCATTCAGACGAAAGGCCAAGTTACTTTGGATTGTGAGCTTGTTGATAATGATCAAGTTTGGAGAGGAGATTTGGAGTTCTCGATCTTGGATGGACAATTAGCTTATAATATTATCCTCGGACGACCTTTTATCTCCAAAGTTGCAGCTCTTATCTCTATTCGCCATTTGACACTTTACATTCCCACGGTCAAGGGAGGTGTGATGGTCAAAGGTTGTCAAAAGGTGGCCCAAGAAACATATTCGGCATCCTTAATGATTCGCCCTCAATCTAAGGAAGAAGATGAAGAGGAGCGTGTCACAATGGCCTTAGGCGAAACCGAAATGTACTTTATGGCAGAGGAGAAGTAGGTACGAATAGCTAAGGGGCTACGGGGCAAGATCAGAGAGGCAATCACCCAAGTACTTTGTGAAACTGAAGATGTCTTTGCATGGAAGGACGAAGTTCTCCCAGGAATTAGCCCAGATGTGATCACCCATAAGCTCAACATCGATAAAGATGCAGTTCCTGTGGCTCAGAAGCGGAGAAACCATGGTCCGGAAAGGCAAAAGGTGATAGAGGAAGAGATCGCCAAGCTCCAGAAGGCGGATGCCATTGAGGAGGTACTCTACACACAGTGGTTGGCGAACGTCGTGCTAGTCAAGAAAGCTGGCGGATCTTACCGCATGTGCATTGACTTTACAGATCTCAATAAAGCTTGCCCCAAGGATAATTATCCTTTGCCATGTATAGACATGCTTGTAGATGGAACTGCCGGTCACGCAATGTACTCCTTTACTGACGTGAAGTCAAGCTATCATCAAATCCCCATGGAGCCCTCAGATAGAATTAAGACCTCGTTCGTGACGCATCAAGCTACTTATTGTTTTAAAGTCATGCCCTTTGGGCTTAAGAACGCAGGTGCTACCTATCAGAGGATGATGAACAAGATATTTGCGGACAATAAGAGCGGTAATTATTCTGTCTATGTAGACGATATGATCATTAAAAGCACAACTGTAGAAAGGCATGCCAAAGATATAAAGGAGGTACTGGGCGTACTTCGGCACCACAACATCAAGCTGAATCCAGAGAAATGCACTTTCAGGGCAACATATGGGAAGTTTTTAGGATTCATGATCAGTGAAAAAGGAGTCAGCCCAAATCCTGACAAGGTCAAAGCAGTCCTAAAAATGCAAGCGCCCCAGAATATCAGAGAAGTGCAGCGCCTCAATGGACGTATCATAGCCTTAGGCAGGTTTATCTCTTGCTCAGCTCGTAGATGTCAGCCTTTTTTTGAAGTCATCAAGAAACAAAAAGCATTCGAGTGGAATGAGGATTGTCAAAATGCCTTTGAAGGAATCAAACGGTTCCTCACAGAGCCACCCATGATGAGCCGACCTTTGAAAGGAGAGGATCTTTACATGTACGTATCGGTCACGGATAAAGCAGTATGCACAGTCATGATATGAGAAGAAGATGGCCAACAATTCCCAATTTATTACGTGAGTAAAGTTTTGAAAGACGCTGAATCCAGATATTCAAAGCTGGATAAAATGGCACTGGCTGTTGTAACCACGGCAGTTCGCCTTAGGCCATATTTTCAGGCGCATACTGTAATAGTTCGAACCAATATACCAATGAGAAAAGTATTACAGAAGCCAGACACTTCAGGAAGGTTGATGGAATGGGCGATTCGCCTGGGCGAATTTGATGTAAGATATGAAAGCAGATCATCTTTGAAAAGTCAGGTCCTGGCGGACTTCGTGAATGAATTCACTGACGAAGGGATATCTCATCCCAAGCCTCCGTTAGAAGAATGGTCGATGTACACTGATGGAGCTTCCTCGGCGGATGGAGCAGGTGTGGGAGTTGTGATCAAAGGTCCCCACTACATAAGATTGCGATACGCAGCAAAATTAAATTTCCATGCCACTAATAATGCTGCTGAGTATGAAGCTCTGATACTGGGATTACGTCTACTTCAAGAAATCACCCCAGAGCGGATCGTGATATATAGCGATTCAAAACTAATGGTCAACCAAGTAATCAAGAATTACGAGGTGAAAGACGAGGTTCTGGCCAAATATGTAGCAGAAGTCAAAAAGTTGCTGGATCACCTTGAAGTTAAAGAAACGAAGTGGGAATTGATTCACATACCAAGGGAATCCAATACGGAGGCTGATCAATTGGCCAAAATGGCTTCTAGTGAAGTAAACTGGGCGGATCCAGATTGTCCCTTCGAAGTAAAAATGGCTCCAGCATTTGCTGCCGAAGAAGTGTCCGTACTCACAACGGTGGAGGATGATTGGAGGACAGTCATCCGCCAATATCTATTAAATGGAGCATTACCTGAAGACAAGGAGGAGGCGAGGAGGATTGTCAGGAGATCAGCTTACTTCTCCTTGATCAATGATGGTCTTTACAGAAAATCATTTAGTCATCCTTGGCTGAAATGCATTCTACCAGAAGAAGGGCAGCAGATCCTCAAGGAGCTGCACGAGGGATCCTGTGGGTCACACGAAGCTTCCGCCACGATCTTGAAGAAATCCAGGTTAGCAGGTTTCTACTGGCCCACAGCTGAATTAGATGCCCAGAGTTTGGTAGAATCTTGTCACAATTGTCAGATTCATGCAAATGAGTCACACACTATCAAACACATTCAAAGGCCAATCATTGAGGGCCGTCCGTTCGCCCTTTAGGGAATAGATATTGTTGGCCCGTTTCCTCCAACTCGTCGGCAAAAGAGGTATGTAATAGTAGCGGTCGACCATTTCACCAAATGGGTAGAAGCCGAGGCTGTTTCCTCCATTACAGCAGAACAGATAGTGGAGTTTGTCAAGGACAACATCGTGGGAAGATATGGCATTCCACATACCATCATCACTGACAACGGGACACAGTTCAACTGTGGCCAATTCAAGGCTTTTTGTGAAGGATTGGGCATCCTGAACAGATTCGCCTCCATTTATTATCCCCAGTCCAATAGAATGCCCGAAGTGACCAATCGAACGATTGTAAAGGGGATAAAAAAGAGGTTGGGAGAACACGACAAAAAGTGGGCGGACCAGCTTACAAGTGTTTTATGGGCCTATCGTACCACCCCAAGAACTGCTACGGGAGAAACGCCATTCACCCTTTCTCATGGAGTGGAGGCCGTAATCCCCGTTGAAATACAAGTCCACAGTGATCGAGTGGCCTTTTATTGTGAAAAGGACAACGATAAGCGATTAAGGGAGCGTCTGGATCAGGTTGAGGATCGCAGGAACCAATCCTATGTACGCATGGCAGCATATAAACAGCGGATCGCATCCTATCATGATAAAAATGCCAAGCTTGTGGATCTAAAGATAGGAGATCTTGTGCTTCGCTAGGCTGATAAAGTCCAATCTCGAGAAGGCAATGGCAAGTTGGGGATCAACTGGATAGGTCCATACCAGATAGTAGACAAGGTTGGACCGGCCACATTCAAAATACAAGATATGGAGGGCAATACACTGCCACGCACGTGGAATCTCCAAAACCTCCGTAAATACTTTGTTAAAAAATGAAGTATGTTCATGGTCTTGAGCACTCTTTTTCCTTTAACAAGCTTTTTCCCATGTGGTTTTTCTTGTTAAAGGTTTTAACGAGGCTCATTTATAAAGACCTATTCGCTGTAATAAGGTGTTTCTCTCATTAATAAACATTGTTGGTTTTATTACTCATGTTCTTTTTATAGTTTACTGCTGCAATATCAATATTCCAGTCTTAAAAAGAAGGGGGACATCCAACGCTCTCCACATTCAATGTAGATCCGCCACTTGGCGGATCCTGATCACCGATTGAGTTAAAACGATCCTTGGATGCAAGGTCTTTACACTCTCTTATCCCTCCCAGAGAGGGATTCACAAGTCCTACGGGCGGATCATTTCACCTCAAAGATAGGTAGCAAATTGAACCCCTGGGCAGCTTTACTTCCTCCAAGAAGGAATAAAACAGCTTCAAACCTTCACAAAGGATCATACCATGGAGTATGGCTGGCCACCTACTTCAAACATAAAATCCTAAACATGCTTATGTTTAACGTACTTCTCTACGTAAATGTGAGAGCAAAATAAATAGATAACAAGATTAACCAGATTGTACTTAGAAGATTTTTTACAAAAGATCTTTAAACAGAAAACTAAATAATAATAGGGGCATCCTCTTTCTTGCTTCCTTCGCCTATGATGCTTGCTTGAGGATCCTTCTTCTCCGCGGTCACAGATCCGCCACCAGAAGATACCTCCTTATCCTTCGAAGAAGTAGGACCCGGTGGAAGGACAGAATCAGGAATGGGCTCTGTGCCTACCTTGGGCGGCATCTCTTCAGAATTGTCCGCCACAACTGTGGTAGAAGGTTTGGTCTCCTGCGGGGGTCCTTTCATCCATTTCCGTACATAATTGCGAAGGTATTCCCTGACATCTGGCATTTTGTTGAACCTCGCCACGTCTTCTGGTTCGGGGACGGCGAGCAGAGGATCTGTGAAGTCAACTTCAGGATGGGCCAGGGAGAAGTACGCCATAAGCATCTCCCCATAGTAAAACGCCTGTACACCCGCCGTGTACTCAGCTTCTCCGAGAGCATCCTCATGGCTTTTGGCATCAGAAGCCATCGTTGCCTTTAAACTTTTTATCTCTTCATCCCGAAGAACTAAAACCGCTGTGGCGGAAGCAAGATCCGCGTTTGCAGAGGCAATGGTGGAATTGGCATTCGCTATCTCTTTTTCTAACCTTTCAATGGTTGCCCTGTCCGCCACGTTCTGAAGGAGTCCATTTTCCAAAGTACGCAGACGGGCATACAGCTATAAAAGACAAAATGATTTAGTCCAAGGGCGAAAAAGAGGTGAAGGAATTATCATTATCTACATTCTTTTTGAACTCACCGAAAGAAGCTCCGATTTCCCCTTCTGGACATGAGTTGGCCCAGGGATTTGGTTATAGTTCCTTTGTACCTCTCCCACCTGACCCAAGGCCTCATCCAGATCATTCAGAAGGGATTCGTTCTCAAAAGAACCTTGGGCCCCCAATTTGGCGGACCAATATCCTCCAATATCGGGCTTCACCATCTGCACAAACAGAGAAGAGCCATACATCACTTTAGAATTGGATGAGCAACAGAGGAAATCAAAAGATGGATTACCTGAACAATCTTCTCAGCAGGTTTGGCGGATCATATCACGTCCGCCATAATCTTGGTACTACCCATAGTGTTAGGCCGCCTCTTCTTCAGGGGCGGATCAACAGCTATCTCCGCAGGACGTTTGCCCGTATCGGCTTGAGGATTAGCCGCTTGACTTTTCTTGCGCGCTTCATCTTCCAAAAGCTTCCTGCGCGTCTCTGCAAGAGCATGATTGGCCTTAGATACACCCCTGCCAAAGAAGACATCAAGATAATCAAGACTTTTGAAGTAACGGAAAGGTACCTTGATCAAACTGAGTAATTTTCGAATAAATAAATTGATCCCCTTCTCGGCGAATCAATGGAATGTCACTCATCATGAAGGCTAAGGCATCTGCATAAGTCCATGCATCCGCCTTGATCTGCTTCATGAGATCCGCCACCTCTTCATCACTGCTTGTTAAGATCCGCATGTCACCCGCCATATGTAGCGGACGAGAATTCCAAACTGAAGGGAAACCTAACGGTTCATCCTCCTTTATCTTCACATAGAAGAAACTCTCATCCCAGCTATGAACGTTGGACATTTTGTCGTAAAAGGGCGAATAGACACCAAATTTGGCAAATGTAAGATAGGATTCTGACTTCCTCTTGGAAGGTTTATGAAAGGCCCTAAAAATACGGCCCGTGTAAACAACGCCTAGATTCGAAGCGAGATAGCAGTCTAGGGCCATGTCGAGCCAGCCATTAGGGTGTAGCTGACTGACGGCAATGTCAAAGTATGAGAGGATATCCGCCATCATCTTGGGAAGAGGAAGGTGAAACCCTCTCTCTACATGACTACAGAATACAGTAAAGAAGCCGTTAGGCGGATTGGAGGGGCGTTGATGAGAAGCAGCAAGTTGGGTTTCGTAATTTTTGATCCACGGAAAGCGATCCGCCAGATTCGCCAAATCCGCAGCATTCATACGGGATGGAGTGGACTCCGCTCGAGGATTCTTTTTCTTATCAGGGAGAGAAGAAGTGGCCATGGAACCCAGAAACCGGTTACGAGCACCGGCCGGAACGGCACCGGAAACAGGAAAAAAGAAAGAGGGATTTCTGGTTGAACGAGTTTGGTAATGGTTACGCGCCGAGTTATTGAACTCAGCTAAACCGGAATTAATCGCACCTACAGAAGATTGGGAGTCCTCCGACGATGAAGTGGTCCAACTAAAATCTACTTCAATCTTAGGAGGGGATGACGAGTTAAAAAGTTCAGAAGTCGACCCAGAAGACGAGGATGAACTTCTAAACATTCAAGATAAAAAGAAAGGGCACTTACATGGAAACGTAGAAGGTTGAAGAAGAGCTCTGGAAAACTTCTAGGAAAAGCTTCGAAAACGGAGAGAGATGAAGAAATGAAGAAGAAAGAGAAATTAGAAGGAGAAAAAGGTTTCTTTTGAACCTACCTGGGACAGTGTGCCACCACACGTGTCAACCATCAAATGGCGTTGAACAGAGCGCACATTAATGATGGAGCATATGACGGCGCGCGGAAGTCTAAAAGCCCTAAAGGACTTTAAAGACATTTTAGGGGGGCTTCTTATAACATCGAGATATTATCACGAGGACCAAAAGAGATATTTGCCTTTAAGTATGCCACGTAGCAAAGGAAGTCAGCTGGCGTATCTCCCTGGACTAGCTCTAAGAGATCCGCTGGCGGATCTATAAGGCGAATCTCTCCATTCACCTTGGTAACGGCTGGCCGCCGGCTCGGCCATAAAGGATCATTAAATGGATCATTAACTGTCTTACCCGCCAGGTTAAGAGTAACTTGTAACCACCATTAAATGAGCATTAATGGGGACTTTCTAGTTACCTAGAGGTTACGAACTTCTCAACTATATATAACCTACCATTCTAGGCTATCAAGGTACTCAGACTTTTCTATATTCTCTAAGCTTTGTCAATACAGTTTATTCTTCATATTCTCTACTGACTTTGGCATCGGAGTTTCCCTCGTCGAACCCAACGACGCCCCCACAGGGACGAGCTCCGATCAGAAGTTTCTCCCTTGTTATCAGAAATGTATAACTCGTGATTCATATTACCATGCATTCAGTAGATTATGATGATTCCAATCATTCTCGTCAAATATATTCATGCCTTTATTTATTTACAAACAACAGAAATACTTAGTCTCTTATACATTGTTTTTGTAATCGCTCAAGTCATAGCTATTGTTACCAGGACCCGCCTTTCGGTTTTCGGATCCCGGCGATTTTTCTCCTCTCCTTTTACTATCCCGGAATTTTTAAATGAGTGCCCTTTCGGGTTTTCACCCATTGGGATTTCCCTTATTGTTGCATAGGTCGCCCTTTGCGGGTTTTCAACCTATCGGGAATTTTTCTTTCTTTTTCTCTTTTTTTTTTTTTTACGAAAAGTATTTCTTAAGCCTATCGAGGTTGGTAGGTTCGAAGAATTCCATGCCGTCCATTGTGGTTAACTTCATCGCTCCTTTGCTTAGTATCTTCTTTACGACGAATGGCCCTTCGCAGTTCGGTTTAAACTTGCCCATAGGGTCGGTGTGCGTCACACGAATCTGTTTCAGCACCAAATCTCCTTCTTTGATAGGACTGGTCTTGACCTTTTTATTGAAAGCTCGAGCCATCCTTCTTTGATATAACTGTACATGGTAAAGGGCTTCCATCCTTTTCTCGTCAACTAAAGCCAACTGCTCACGTCGCCTCTTCACCCATTCCGTCTCGGGAATCTCTGCTTCCACCGCGATTCTCAACGATCGCTTTTTGATCTCAATCGGCAGGACTGCTTCTGTTCCATATACCAAGGAGAATGGCGTTGCCCCAGTTGAGGTTCTAACTGTCGTGCGATAGGCCCATAACGCGAGTGGGAGCTGCTCATGCCAATTTCGATGTGATTCTACCGTTTTTACGAGAATCCTTTTAAGATTCTTATTAGCTGCTTCTACTGCCCCATTAGCTTGTGGACGGTACGGAGAAGATCTGTGATGTTCAATGCCATATTCTCGAAAAAGATTCCTTACTTCCCCCTGAAACTGGACCCCGTTATCCGTAATCATATGATGAGGCACTCCAAACCTGGTGATCAAGTGTTTTTCAATGAACTTTCTCATCTGTTTAGACCCCAACTTGCCAAACGACTCTGCCTCTACCCACTTGCTGAAGTAATCAATGGCGACTGTAATAAATTTGTGCCCGTTCGAAGCATTAGGCCTCACCTCCCCGATGATATCAATGCCCCAAGCCACAAATGGCCAAATAGGTGCCAACACATGCAATTCCATGGCCGGTAGATGACTATAATCCCCGTGGATTTGACAATCGTGACATTTCTTCGTATATTCATTACAATCTCTTTACATGGTGAGCCAGTAGAAGCCTTGCCTTATGATTTTCTTTGCTAAAACCGCTCCTCCCATATGGGCCCCGCAAATTCTCGAGTGTACTGATTCCATTGCCTCGCGGGCTTCTCCCGCATCCAAGCACCTTAGTTGTAACCCATCGATGTGCCTTTTATAAAGAAAATCGTTGTGGATGACGTACTGCCGGGCTAACCTTCTAATCACAGCTTGATCCCTCGGTTCTGACTCTGCCGGATATGTTCCATGCTTCATGAAGTTCACGATATCGAAATACCACAGTTTTTCATCTGCCCCTAATAGCATTACGTCCTCGTAGCATGGTTTATGAGATCTCCTCAATACCAATGGTTTCGAGGCAAGGTTCCGGGGGTTGTCCCAAACTGACACCAAAGTGGCCAAGGCATCCGCCGCCTGGTTCTGTGCTCGAGGAATTTGATAGAAACGGCATTCTTTGAATATTTGTGCCAACCCTTCTAGCTGATTGAGGTACGGACGTAGTCTTTCTTCTCTTACCTCCCAGTTTCCTTGTGCCTGTTCGATGATCAACTTGGAGTCACCCCAAATTTCGACATATGATGCTCCCAGTGCTGCTAATGACTCTAAGCCATAAATGCACGCTTCATACTCGGCCATATTATTGGTGAGAGGGAAGGATAACTTCTTGGCCATCGGGATCCTTTCTCTTTCTGGTGAGGTAAGTAGTACTCCTACTCCGGCTCCATTCGAATTAACTGCCCCGTCGAAGAACATTTTCCACGGTATAACTTCGATTGCGTTCAAGTGCTCATCGGGGAAATCATAGCTTATCTCTTCTTCCTCTGCATTCAGGGGTTGGTTGGCCAGAAATTCTGCCACGGCCCTCCCTTTGATAACCTTCTTCGTCACATATTCAATGTCAAACTCGGACAAAAGCAACAACCATCGGGCTAACTTCCCCGTCAAGGATGGAGTTTGGTACAGATACTTCACGGGGTCCATCCGAGAAATAATGATCACTTTATACGATTGGAAATAGTGTCGTAGTTTCTTTGTCAACCATACTATTGCCACACATGTCTTTTCGATCATATTATACTTGAGCTCGTACTCTAGGAACTTTTTACTCAGATAATACACCGCGTGCTCCACACCGGTGTCTCCCTCTTGAGCCAACATTGCCCCAATAGATCGCTCCTCAATTGCTACGTAGAGGAGAAGCGGCTTTCCCAGTTTAGGCGGTCTCAGCACTGGCGGATTAGACAAATAGTTCCGGACACTCTCCAAAGCTTGTTGACACTTATCATTCCAAATAGTGGGTTGGTCTTTCCTTAATAACTTAAAGATTGGCTCGCAGATTGCGGTGAGTCTCGCTATGAACCGACTGATATACTGAACCTGCCCCAAAAACCCTCTCACTTCCTTCTCATTTCTCGGCACCGGCATCTCCTGTATAGCCTTCACTTTATCAGGATCCACCTCGATTTCCTTATTTCCGATTACATAGCCTAAGATTTTCCCCGACGAAACGCCGAAAAATCACTTCTTCGGGTTTAACCTTAGCTTGAATTCTGCAATTCGGGCCAAAAACTTCTCGAGTGTGACAAAATGCCCTTCTCTTGTCTCTGATTTGACCATCATATCGTCCACGTAGACTTCTACCTCCTTGTGTATCATATCATGGAACAGTGTTGTGGCCATTCGCTGATAAGTTGCCCCGGCATTTTTCAAACCAAACGGCATTACTTTGTAATAGTATGTCCCCCACTCAGTTGTGAACGAGGTTTTTGCTTTGTGCTTCTCGGCCATCTGAACTTGCATGTAGCCCATGAAACCGTCCACATTCGTGTGTAAGACGCTCGATGCTGCACTATCGATCAACACGTCAATATGAGGCAATGCGAACTCATCTTTCGGGCACGCTTTGTTAAGATCTCTATAATCAACGCACATTCTCACTTTGCCGTCCTTCTTTGCGATGGGCACCACATTTGCGACCCAAGGGGGATAGTCGATTACTTCGATGAACCCTGTTTCTAACTGCTTCTTCACTTCTTCTCTGATCTTATCTGCCCATTCGGGTCTCATACGTCGGAGCTTCTGCTTTATGGGCTTTGCTTCGGGGTAAGTCGGAATGCGGTGAGTTACGATAGATTGATCAATTCCAGGCATGTCTTCGTATGTCCATGCGAATACAATTTCGTATTTTTTAATTATTCTCTCGAATTCTTTTCTCTCTTCAATAGTTAATTCTTGAGCAATTTGTATAAGTTTAGGATTTTCATCCGTACCAAGATTGAAAGTTGACATTTCTATTGCATTGATTTCAAATGTAGGCATGTTATATGAATGAGAATGCATGGAATGATCATGATCAACATCAAGCAAGTAAGCAAAATCAGAATTCATTTCATTGATAGCATGGGTGATTACATCATCTGATTCAAACAAAGCAGTAATACAATTTTCATCATCAGGGTCTTCGGACTTCTCATGAATTTTGGAGGTACTAGGCTCATCTCCCGCTCCTGCAGTTGCTTCAATGGTGATGACTTGCTCCTCGGCATTCAAATCCAGCATCATAATCTCCTCGACAAAGCAGCTCGCCTTTCCTTTGCCCCAGTCGGCAACATCATTGAAGATTTCGAACCCCGGTAGAATCTTCCCTTCTGTGCTAGTCCATGCCTTGGGGGTCCCTGAATACGCCTTTCCATGCCCCTCGTTCACGAAGTACTTCCTTAGGCCCACTTTTCCTTCACCACTCACATTGGACAGACCTCCCTGCTCATATCCCAAACCCCTCCGGGTTTTCTGACTCTTAAAGTCCGGAAATTCTGGCAACCCCTGATGGTGTGCTCCTAAACCCATTCCTGGGATGAAACCTCCCTTCATCATCTTCACCACATCGGTGGTCATGCTTGATTCGTAAATCCCGGAGACTTGGAATCCGCAGAAAAGTTGAGGCTCAATTCCCAATGCTGCCACCGAGCTCAATTTCTCAGCTCTAATTGTCACTATCTCCTCCCCAAAGGGGAATTTAATCATTTGGTGGAGCGTGGAGGGCACCCCTCCCAACTTATGGAACCAAGGGCGTCCCAACAGTACGGCAAAGGTTACCGGGATATCCAGCACCGTGAACTCAGTTTCTTCCTCATGCGGCCCCACTTTCAACTTGGCCTTGAAGACTCCTTCAATGTGCCTACGGCTATCGTCGTATGCTCTAATCACAGTTTCAGAAGCTGTCAAATCTCCTCTCTCCACTCCCAACTTCGACAAGAGTTTCAACGGGCAAACATTAATGGCCGATCCATCATCGACCATCACACAGCTAGTCTTCTTTCCATTGATTTCCGCTCGGATGTACAAAGGCTTATTGTGAGCCTTCCCCTCTTCTGGGAGATCCTCGTCAGTAAATGTGATCTCAGTCTTCTTTCGGGCCATAATTGCCCCTACTAGCGCTGCCGGCTCAGTATCGGTGGAAATAACCAGGTTCTGCAATTCTTTCATCAAGTTCTCACGATGGTACTTAGAATGGCATAGAACTTCCCAAACTGTGGACTTAGCTTGTGTCTTCTTCAACTGCTCGAGGACTTGTTCGTCGGGCTTAGGAGCCGACCCTTCCCCAATCTCGGTTTCTATCATAGGTGCCTTCCCCTCGGCCACACGGCCTGATCTCGTCATTACCGCAATTTCCGGCTCATCATCCGATTCGTCCCAAATGTTAATAGGAACCCTCCGATTGGCATCTTCCTCATCCGAAGAACTCTCCCAAATGTCCACAACCATTAAATCCATGACGTGAGGAACATTCGGATTCAAGTAAAGGGGATCCGCCGATCCATACAAAGCCCAACCTATCAACTCATCATAGTCACGGAGGGACACTCTGCTCATCCTTCTTGCGGCCAACGGAATAGCACCTCGTTGTATGCACATAAGCTGCACCTTATCACTCATTGTTTCATTACACTGCTCATAACGGTGTCTCCACCTTCTAGCATAATCCACAAACGGTTCCTTGGGGAATTGCCTAATCCTATCCAGATCGTCCAGGGATCCCGTCCACGGAATGTACATCTCATATCTTGCCACAAAGGCACTCCTAAGCGGTACCCAATGACCCATTTCCTCCTCTGATAGACCCTGATGCCACAATAAGGCTTCACCCATCAAGGTTTCCGGAAAATGTTCATGCAACTCACATTGCGGAAATCCGGCGTCATACATATGATTGCGGAATAACCTCGCGTGCTCAACAAGATCCTGGTATCCACCATACCTAGGCATCGCTAACACCGCATCAGGTGTTTGGTAAGACGGGGAATCCGGGGTTTCTCTGCCAGCATCCATACTATATACTCTTTGATAAATCTTTTCGTCATTGCTGCCTAATCGGTCTTAACATACATCGCCAATGACATGTACCACATTAATGGTTCACCCATCAACGAATTGCAAAACAAGTTAGTGATCTCTTCCTCTTTAAAACCCAAGGGTGCCATAGCCGACAAGTAGAAGTGAAGGTGCTCCATAGGGTCCTTATTGCCGTTATACTTGCTAACCCTCGGCAACGGACACTTGATAGGTCCAATCTGCATCGCAAAGCGCTCCGCAGTTCTGTCTTCAGCTCTTTGGTACTTTTCTAAAAACAAATCCGACAACCGATCCCAATCATGCTTGCAAGAATCGGGTAATGAATGGAACTATTCCAAAGGTTCGCCTACCAGCGAGTGGTGGAACCATTGAGCAATTTCATCTACTCTGAAGGATTCAATAAACATGTCGTGCATATATTCACGCAAGTGCACCTCGGGATCTCTTCCTCCACTAAACAAACCCAAATCTGGCGCAATAGTCTGAGACGACCCTTCTCCGGTCTCTTCAGCACTATCCTCATCATACGGTGCTCCACCATCCGAGCCTTCCCCCATCGGTTCATCCTCTTGTTCTTCACCCAGGAAGGACACATACAGCCCCTTTCCCACATTGCTCTTTTCATCGGAGTCCAACAACTCCTCTACGTTATCCTCGAAGGATTCCATCACTACAGTTTCTGTCAAACCAACTCCGATCGTACTCACTCTATGATTAGGCAATGGATTGCGCCTAACGGAAGGGTTCGCTGACGAAGGATCAACTATCTTCTTCTCCTCAATTAAATCTTGGATTTCATGTTTCAGCCTCTCACAATTCTCAATTGTATGCCCATAACTGCTATGGAATTCACAATACCCTCTAGCCTATATCTGCGGAGTAGGTTGAGCTTTGTTATACGGGGTAAGGGCTTTCAACAATCCCTTTTTCTGCAGACGCTCGAAAACTTTCGTGTAGGTCTGATCGAACTTGGCGAACCGCCTCTTTTCAATAGCATTAAGATCAACCACTTTCACTGCTGCGGATTCCGTACTCGTGCTAGGCCCTCCGGCACTATATCCAGACTTCGTCCACTTGGTATAAGCTTTCTTCGGCTTTCCATCCCCTTCAACAGTCAATGCACAACTATACATCTGATTGAAATCCGTAAATGGCATATACCGCAACTCATTCTTGATATATGGCAAAGTGTTGCCAACCACCATTCAGATCTGATCTTGCTCGAGCGGCTTTTGTTTCATCACTGCAGCCTTAGCCCTCCATCTTTTCACAAAATCGGAAAAGGATTCCCCAGCATGTTGCTTAGTGCTCTCTAACTCTTTCAAAGTGACCTCCAGCATGGTGTTAAAGCTATACTGAGCGATGAATGACTTCGCTAATTCCTTCCAATCCCTCTTTGTTACCATCGGCAATGCATGAAACCATGTGAGGGCAGCACCCTCTAGGTAGGTGTTAAACAGCCCTAGGACCTGATCCTCAGTCAGGATCGTGTGCTTCATGACAGCAACATACTGATTCATGTGAGCGGTGGGATCTCCAGTTCCATCGAACTTTTTCATGTCGGGGAGACAAAATTTCAGAGGCAAAGCTGTTGCCGACAAACAATTCTTCAAGTTATAGAAGTCCTGACTTCCGGAACTTCCTCCACGCAAGTCCTGCACTTCCTGTGTGATGTGTTGCTTCCACTCCTCTTCCTTAGCTTTCTCCTTTTCCAGCTGTTTTCGGATATAATCCTGATAATCCTCCTCATTCCCAAAGCGAGGGCCATCATTCACCTCATTCTCAGCACGCTTACTACCACTCTTGTTGTCCTTCAGTGCTAGCTCAGCCAGCTGGGCCAAAATTGTGGCCAGCTGATCATTGATATTGTTGACAGAGTTTTCCAATTCAGCCACTTTCTCGTCGGTCGCAGACATACTGACGGAGGACTGAGTATACCCAGACGAAGATGATTCAGAAGCCACAACTACCGATTCGGAATTGTCTACTCGTAGCTGATCAAACTGTCTGACAAGCCGATTACTCTCGCGAACCCACAACCGCTTAATGATGACGTCTGCGCGAACGGTATCCATTAGTATGTATGCATGATTTTATATGCATGATTCGTGGTGTGTGCGTTTATTTATTTACGATTATAAGATGAGAAGAACAAACGTTAGTTCTATTTACACGTATCACAACATCTCTCTTCCACCCTTATTCCTCCACACACTCGTCGGTCCAAGTCTCTTTCCTAGGATTTTGGTTTTGGGCTCACATTGCGGTCTAGGGGACGCGTGATGCCGTCGATTATTGCGGAAAAATAAATCATTCACCATACAACACAGTTCGTTTTTGACGCATCAGCGTTCAGTGACTAAGAAATCGACCAAGTTGGATTGTCCTTTCGGAATAACTCGTCTTTTGTCCTTTCGCGAGACGCATTAATTCGGGTTTTGACTCCCTTTGAGCGCATCTCAGTTTTTAGACGTGGTACGAGTTATTCTTCTAGTCCAATCGTTCGTTATTGTCAATGACTCGTTCCCTTTTGTTCGCGTGGGTTCGTGTCTCGATTTTGGATTACAACGGGATCTTTTGGATCTATCGAGAGACGTAACCATGCGTTTATTTTGTGATGAAATCACTTTTGGATTTTATTTTAGGGAACAGACTCATCGCATAACGCGTTTGTTCTTAGCGTCGAGGATCCGTATGCTCACTATAGCTACGTGAAAAGACGGCGAGTCTTATTTGAGTGCACGGTAATCTTTCGGCTAACAACAATCTCTTATTCTTTCCGATCTACGGGATATATCACCTCAGTGTGGTTATAGAAAATCAACGTTTCGTTGAATCGCATGTTTATTCGAGGCGAGGATATCACCGTTCTCTTTCCTTTAGGCACGACTTAAGCAAACACGTACATCGGGCCATATTTCTTGCAGTTTTGGTAACGGTCGAAATGATCGAGTCGTTAGTCAAAACCCGCAGTCTCGTCCATATGGCGCAATTATATGGTTTGGCTTAATTCGGCTTCGAGATTTTAAACGGGGTATACACTCGTTCGAGGCACGTATTCAACGGCATTGGTTTATTTTCTTTAACTACGCTCAGGATTGACATATATCGTAAATTCGGAATGATTTTGGTCGTTTAGTTTATTTTTCGCTTTTCTTTTCTTAGTCACTTCTGCGGATACGTCCATTTCTCTTAAGGACGACACGAGGCATAACGTAAAAGTTCATCTTTTATTCGGAAGGGACGGGCTACTTGTGCGAAACTTTTCACGTTATATCAGGGTCATCTGAAACAGAAATGTTCTTCGTTTTCGTTTCGTTATGATCTCGTTTTATCCCAATTTATTTAAAGAATGTGAGTAACGGCTAATGTTAATATAGTCTTTTGAATCGAGGTATAACTATCCTTAACACCAAACTGATTCATACTAATACGTGCTTACATCATAACGTATTTCCTAAACATGTGCCTTCGTCGGGACAGCGAAAAGGACAAGGCGGGCTGCACATGTTCATTCATATGAGATGACCAAGTCGTCTTTAGTTCAAATCATTTCGATATTTAGGGTAATTAGTACGTCGATTCATGAGTGTATATTAACGCATCATCTCATTTTCTTTACATAATTTAGGATTTAGACACGTATCATGGCGATTTGAAAACATGAACCGATTCATTTATCACATCAAAAATAGTAACGGGTAATCCTATGGAAACTTCTAAGGCTACTATATGCTGACACGGCTGAGCGCGGGACCTCACAGGACCGCACAAATTCGCCCCTAACGAAATGATGGGGACCCTTTGGCGCCTTACTGTAAGGGGGAACTTACACTAGCCTCTTTCGAGCGACGAATGGACTCTCGCTAGAGGTTTCACGGAAATTACCCAAAGGGTTTGCAATAATGCACATGAATGCATACGAAAAGAAGTAAAACGATCCGTCCCCATTAAGGGCTTAATACACGCCTTCCGGAATCAAATTTCTCGCTTCCCCAGCAGAGTCGCCACTTGTTAGACGAGGTGCCGCGGCCTAATCTCCCGGGCGGACCGGGGGGTGGACACCTCATGGCGACGTAAGCGGTGATTGGCGCCGAAAGCAACCAATCGTGGAATCAAGCTGCTCGGCAGGACCAGAGCTCGGAGATATGGAAGAGTCGCCACCCACAAATGGGAAAATGAACACCGATCCCTTGCGGGAGACCGGTGTGGGTTCGGGAAACTTAGGTACGAGCCGAGAAGGCTAGCTCCTTTCCGGAGAAAGGCTACTAGGCACCCCGACATCGCCCGGTTATGAACCACCGGCCTCCTACTCAGCATGTTAGGCGATAACGGACTAATCGTATACTTCTTTAAGTTTAAAA
Source organism: Euphorbia lathyris (assembly GCF_963576675.1). NCBI lineage: Eukaryota > Viridiplantae > Streptophyta > Magnoliopsida > Malpighiales > Euphorbiaceae > Euphorbia > Euphorbia lathyris. Next base: position 73,830,925 of record NC_088916.1, on the reverse strand, counting down.
TTCATTTGAAACCTTTTCTTTCTCTTTCCAGAAACCGTTTTGAGCATATATTATTGGAAAGCCACATTAGTAAAGAATCACCCATTTATGTTATACATACACAGAGAATGGGGAAGAAAGAAGTGATTTATTTACAACTTATTTAAATGTCATGTTGTGTGTTTGTTCTATGCTAACTTATTTCCCCAAAACGAGCTTATTTACATGGTTCGCACCTTAATCGCCGTTGAAACGATTTAGGTGCGTTTTAAAACCCCGTTTGATGAAGTTTACCCGAATCGCCGTTGGAACGACTCGAGTATTTGAAAACGTTAAGATAAAAACCTTTTAATGAGAAACCGTGGTTAAACATACAAGTCAATTTTATTTTGTACAAATCCTTTAAGAAAATGATTCAAAAACTCTATTATTCACAAAGAAAACGATTTTAATTACAATGTTCGCTTAATCCGCCTTTGGAACGGACTAAGGTTTTAAAGCGTGATGTTTTGGGAAACGATTTTGAAATGTCAAGAAAACACTATTTATTTACATTAGAAACCTCTAAAAATTCATTAGTTTAAATGATTAAGTTGAAAAATTCTCTTTTTGTGATTTATTTTCCCCTTTTATTTAATGGACTTTTCACCTATTATAATTACAATAATAAACCCACTTAAACCAAGATTCACACCCAAATAAAGCCCATTTGAAACATGCACCCATAAATGGTCCAAAAGAATAAAGAAAGTATTTTAAGCATATACATATATATCCAAATCAAAAGAGAATATGAAAATAAGAGTTAATAAAGAAGAAACTATACATATATGAAAATACTAGGTACAATATATTTATACTTTAAAAGAGGTGAAAATAGTAAATAAACTTCATATATGAGAAAATAACATTTATCCAAAATAATTTCATTTAATAAAATAACTCAAATGCCCCAAAACTACATATATACATAACTATTATAGTCTTAAATATCAAAAATAACATATACTAATATCTATTAATTATCTCCCAAAATACCTAAGTAAATAACCTTCAAAATAAAATCTAATATAACTCAAATGAATAAAAAGAATATATATATATACATATACTTATATTTAAAATAAAGTAAAAATGATATATAAATATCCTAAATAATTATATATACCAAATGTCTAAAAATAATTTGAAAATATATTATATAAATACACATATATATATACAAAGGGCCAAAAGCTTAAAAGTTAAGAAACAGGGACCAAAACAGCATTTTTTACATTCCAGCAGATTTACCGACGGAAAATCCGTCGGTAAACAGCAATTAGTGACAGAAACGGCAAATTACAGAACTACTCCAACTGTTTCCAGATTTATTCAAAAGCTTTAAATTAAGTTTAATTCAATCGTTTCGGATTTCCGAACTACCAAAAATGGATCATAGTCAATAACGGAAGTTCCTAAAACGACGTTTTTATTTTAAAACATTATTCAGAAATTCTTTTAAATTAAAACTTATAATTACAACGTTTTTGATACCCGAACTACCTTTTTTCGGATCACGGTTCGTATTGGGATATCAAAACGAGGTTTTCTATTTTAAAACAAAACCGAATTTTATTCAACACGAAACGAAAATTAAATAAATACGGTAATTAAATAAAACGTGATAAAATAAATGAATAACTAAATAAATAAAAACTATAACATAAAAATAAATAAAAGAAGAAAATAAATTAAATAAAATAAAAGAGTCTAGTCCTCGGATAATACCTTAAATTCGGTATCTGACAGTCGGAGCCGATCGATTCCACGAGTCGTGATTTTCCAGTTTTTTGTGTTTTTTAGTAAAAATTTAACTTTGGGAAAATTTGGATTTTTTTGGGGAAAAAAAATATTTTCTCCAAAAAATTGACTTTCTCTCTCTAAAAATGTTTAGAGTGAGAAAGCTCCAAAAATTCTCTCCCCTTTTCTTTTTTTCCTCACTCTCCCCAAATGCATGGGGATCCGTGCCTTTTATAGGCAAACGGGTCCCCGGACCAATGGGCGACGCCCGAGTAAAATCGGGCGTCGCCCAAAGGGTTGGGCGGCCGCCCAACCTTGCGTTGGACTACCGCCCAACATTGTTGGGCGGTCGCCCAACAGCGTTGGGCGAGCGCCCAACGCGAGGTTGGGCGCGTGCGCCCAACTGTCGTTGGGCGTCCGCCCGACGCGGTTGGGTGCTCGCCCAACGGCCGCCGGGGCACGTCTCGCACCGTTGGGCGTGCATGCCCCGCGGCCGTCGAGCTCATGTTCCGCGCCGTCGGGCGTCCACGTGTCCTGACCGCCGGGCTTGCGTTCCGCGCCGTCGGGCGCCCACGCGTTGTGACCACCGGTCGTGTGTTTCGCGCTGCCGGGCGCACACGCCCCGTGGTCGACGAGGGCACGCCCCGCGTTGCCAAGCTCGTGCATTGCTCGGACGTCAAGCGCGTGCTATTCGTGGTTGGACGTGTGCGTCCAACGAGCGTCGAGCGCGCGCTTTGCGTCGTCGAGCGGGTGTCCGACTGTCGTCGAACGCGCGTCGGCTGCCGCTAAGCACTCGCACTACGCACATCACAATAGCGACCCACTGTAACTTATTTATTTTATTTTTTTTCGAAACTTCCGGAATCAATCGCTTCAACCGTCTTGTTTTCAGGTTTTCATCACAGGTCCTCCGACTCGGTGTCTACAGCCGCTCCTTAGGGCGATGGCTTGAATTGCCTCCTCTTGTAAGAGGAACGCCTCTTGACATTCCCTTTCTTCTTGTCTGATTTTGGCAAGCTGGTTACTCAGGGTCCTGCATGCCTCCTCGTTGGCTGCCAGTCGGACGGATATCTCTCTTAAGAGGGTCATTATTCCTTCTGAGTACTCTGTTTGCCTGCCATAAAAATCAGAGTTAGAATGGGGACATGGAAGGGTATCCACGGGTGCCATGTAGGGCACCGGTGGATATCGTGTATGCTCCTGATCGTAATAGTTGTAAGTTGAAGGTTCAGAATTATACCTTTGATGATTACCCAAGTAACTTACATTCTCACCTCTAGGTACGTAATAGTTGATGTGGCATACCCTACTGGGGTGATTCTGGCCGCATCTCTCGCAAAATGGTGTCCTTGGTTGGTTATTACGGCCGTATGAAGCCACAAGGAAATCCATTTTTGCGTTGAGATCGTTCATGGACGGATTTGACGCTCTGTTGTCCATAGTTGCTGGAAGAACGATTTTATAAGTACAAGTAATGTTACAGAATTTAAGTAATGGTATATCAACAAGTATTTGTATATACAAGTATAAGTTATTATAAACAAGTATATATAAACAAGTACAAACGATATAAACAAGGAATATTCACAAAGAATTGCCTAAACTAACAAATCGACCTTTGGTTCGATATTGCAGAAGAAATAAATCCCCGGCAACGGCGCCAAAAACTTGATGCGCCCTCACCTAAGTTAGAGATGAGAACTCACTAAGGGATAAGTGTACCCCGTCGTTATCAAGTAATAAATTTCTGGTTAAGTCCAGGTTATCGTCCACAGGATTTATTTCTGCAAGTATCGAGCTACCTGGTTTCAGGTGTTATCTAGGCTTAGGGGGTTTTGAGTTGGTTTTTCTAAGTTAATCTACTCCTAGGTTGATTTATACTATTCCTAGCTAAGTTATCTGATTCTAACTAAGTTATTCTACGACTAATTAAGTTACTCTACCCCTAATTAAGTTAAACTACTCCTAATTGATCTTTTACCAATGTAATTATCCGAAGGAACATGAAGGGATACGCTGATAATGAAAATAGATTGTTTAAGCAATTGAATTAAAACCTAAGTCACTTGTGTCCGAGGCGATTAACCCGACCTATCCTCCTAAAGTTCCTAGTTCGTGATTCCCTTGTAAGGCCGAAACTAGCTCTAAGGCTCAACAATTTGGGCTTAATCTTCTATAGGGTCGTCAATCCTATAGGCACTGACTAGGTCAGATTCAGCTCGCAATATGTGCCAACTTGATTTTGGGATTATCGAATGAGTTAAACCAATCAGACAAAGCGTAAGACAAAGATTAAAGCATTAAAACAATTGAATGAACAAGAACTATAATATATATCAAAGATGGAAAATATGTCACGAAGTTACAATAAGCCTAGAATTCATAACATGTATCAGAGGCTAGACAGAATGTAAAAGAAGAAAAATCCCTTTCAGGGAACCTGTCTACCAATGCAGGCGTCTTTCTAGGACTTAAGGATGGAGTTTGAGCAATCCTCGGTGAACGGAGCTTCGGAGGTGTCTTCAATGGAGGTTTGAAGGATATGGAGGAGGTGGAGAGGATTTCTCAAGAGGAAAAACTAAGAAAATTACAAAGATGAAAGATATCTAAATTACATTGGAAAAACTCTATTTATAGGCGTGGCTCGGCCCTCTTTTTGACCTATTTTCGTGTCCTTATTGGTGTAGGAAGTTGTGGGGTCCATCGTGGCTTCGTGGGGGCGGAATTGGTCTTTTTGACCAATTCCCGCAGGTCTGCTCGCCGAGCAGGGCGAGCTGCTCGGCGAGCAGGGCTACTCGTGACGAGCAGCGCCCTGCTCGGCGAGCAGGCGCCTGCTCGCCCGAGCAGGCCTCTGGTGGCCTGCTCAGCGAGCAGGCCTCTAGAGGCCTGCTCGACGAGCAGGCATGGCCTATGGAGGCCCGCTCGTCAAGCGTTTTTGCCCGGCATGCCCTTGATGCTTGATGACTGCCGTCGATGCCCTTTTTCGCCCGAACTTACACCTGCGCACGTATAGAAACTCCAGATAACATTAGTCCAAAGGCTAAATTGATCCGCCAATCGCTTATTTTGAGCAAACGCTTCGTTTGATGCGACTTTTGACGGATCAATTAGCTTCAAAAGATAACAGAATTATACTATGCATGCTATTTTGGCCGTAATTGCCCAGATTGGTCATAAAACGAGCCTAAACAACGAAAAATAAATAAAACGTTTCCAATTTCTAACTAACTCACACAAAAGCATTTAAATGCGAGAAATGCTCGCTTATTAACCAAATAATGCTAAAACCCGTCCTAAAACCGTACCCAAAGATAGGGGTTTTTGACCCCTATCACCCGTTGAGATACAAAATCACTAATTAAACTTTTATATTCAATATCCTTTAATGTCTCATTTTCAATAGACAATAAAGCTAATCCATTTAATCTTTCCTGTGACATAGTAGAACGTAAATAATTTTTAATTAACTTTAATTTTGAAAAACTTCTTTCTGCAGACGCAACTGTTACAGGTATTGTTAGTAAAAGTCGATAGATAATAAAAGAATTAGGAAACGAGTTTATTCTTTTAATTATAGAGAACCAGATTAGAATAATTATAGTTGAGCACAATTATCAGTGAATATAAAGAAGAACTTGTAGTAGAGAAATTTAATTGTAAAGAACTCAATTTATAAGGACTGATCTTGTCTTTTCAAGTTTTTGAACGTTAGAAAACTAATACAATTGAATCTGTTTTCTTTTCCAAGTCTCTGATCAAACACAAAAAGAGGAGATAATGATCTACTTACCAGCATTTAGTCAATTGAGTGGGGCCTCTTTTATCCTTCCAAAAATAAAATATGGCAATATTTTGTACTTTCCAATCTCCACATTAAATGAAATTTACATTGTTTTTACTTAAAATCTTATATATGTAGCAAATTTATCTCAACTCTCTTTTTTTTACCAATTAACCAAACTAACCTATATATTAGTAATATAATATTACTATAATAATATATATGGGGCCCTAATTTTTAGGGGGCCCTAGGCAATTGCCTAGGTTGCCTAGAAGGTCAGCCGGCCCTGCCTGGCTTGCCTAATCCCCAGGCCTCCCATAACTTTAGGCTGACAAACCTCTTTCCAAGGAACAATGTGGATTTTGTTCCCTTCCACAGAACCCCCCCACAGGAACCGACGATTGATTTTATCAAGATCGTTAAGAACAGGCTCAGACAACTTACAAGCTTGCATAATATGATTAGGAACCGCACAATTCACTGACTGAATCAAAGTAAGACGGCCCGCAAGAGACAGGGTTTTAGCTTTCCAAATGGCACATTTCACTTAACCTTTTGCAGATTCTTTGATTCATGTTTTTAGAACACTGATAACATTGAGATATTTACCAAAGGATCAAGGGAGATATTTGCCCAAAACGGCCGTGTATTGATCACCTTATACTGGAGTGTCATGGCGTATCAAGCAAGGGGATCCGACAGGCGGATCACCAAGACTCCGCCACGTGAGATCCGTAGTCAAACCTATGTGGAGATCCGCCATAACCCCTCGATCCGCCAGCAGAGTAGCTGAGCCGATTCCGCAATAAAGGCCATTAATGAGCTATTAATGAGCTAACGGACATACTTAAAGGAAACCAGTAACCGCCATTAATGAAGCATTAATGGAGACTTTCTAGTTACTAAAGGTTACAACTTCATGACTATATATAGCTTGCATCTCAAGCTATCAAGGTACACATTCACACAATCCTAGAAACCCTACTTTATCAATTCAGTTTATTCTTCCATACTTTATACTAACTTTGACATCGGAGCTTCCTGATAGGGGTCAAAAACCCATATCTTTGGGTACGGTTTTAGGATGGTTTTTAGTGTTATTTCATGAATAAGCAAGCAATTCTCGCATTTATATGCTTTTGTGTGAGTTAGTTTGGAATTGGAAATGTTTTATTAACTTTTCGTTGTTTAGGCTCGTTTTCTGATCATTTTAGGCAAATAAGGCCAGAATGGCATGTATGTTATAATTCTGTTATCTTTTATAGCTAATTGATCCGCCAAAAGTCGCACCAAACGGAGCGCTTGCTCAAAATGAGCGATTGGCGGGTCAATTTAGCCTCGAGACTAATGTTATTTGGAGTTTTCGTACATGCGCAGGGATAAATTCGGGCGAAAATTACATCGTGAAACATCGAGCAACCGTGCGGAAGCGTGCAGGGCAAAACAGCTCATCGAACTAGCCTTTTTAGGCCAGCTCGCCGAGCAGGCCTCCAGGGGCCTGCTCGGGCGATCTGGGGGCCAGCTCGCCGAGCAGCGCGCCCTGCTCGGCGAGCTGACCTGCGGGAATTAGTCAAAAATGTCAGTTTTGACCCTACGACTCCACGACCGGTCCCACGACTTCCCACCTGCATAAGGACACGAAATAGGTCAAAAAGAGGGCCCGAGCTACAACTATAAATAGAACTTTTCCATTGTAAATTAGATATCTTTCATTATTGTAATTTACTTTAGCTTTCCCCTTGAAATTCCTCTCCATCTCCTCCATCTTCTTCAACCTCCATTGAAGCTCCTTTAAAGCTGTTCACCGAGGAATATTCAAGGTCCGTCCTTAAGACCTAGGAAGCCGGCTGCAGAGTAGACAGGTTCCCTGAAAGGGATTTTCGTATCTCCTTTTATCTTTCCTTGTTTGTACTCTTTGATACAGTCTATGAATCCTAGGCTAATTTGTATCCTGTGACATTGTTCTTCGCCTTTAATAATATTTTAGCTCTTATTTTGTTCTATGATTATTTGTTTAATCTTTGTCTTACGCTTTATTCAATTGGTTTAACTCATTCAAAAGCCCCAAAATCTAGTAGGCACATATTATGAGCTGAATCTGACCTAGTCAGAGCCTAGGAGATTGACGACCTCTTAGTTGATTAAGCCCAAATTGATGAGCCTTAGACCTAGTTTCGGCCTTACAAGGGAATCACGCACTAGGAACTTCAGGAGGGTAAGTAGGGTTAATCGCCTTGAATACAAGTGACTTAGATTAGGTTTTTAATCAATAGACCTAATAACCTAACTTCATTATTATCGTTCATACCATGTTCCTTCGGGTAATTGCATTAGTGAAAGATCACCTAGGAGTAGTATAACTTAATTAGGAGTAGTTTAACTTAATTAGGCGTAGAATAACTTAGTTAGAATTAGCATAATTTAGCTAGGAGTAGCATAATTCAACCTAGGAGTAGATTAACTTAAACAAACAAACTCAAAACCCACAAAGCCTAGATAACACCTGAGACCAAGTAGCTCGATACTTGTGGTAAATAAATCCTGTGGATTCGATACATGGACTTTCCAGATTTATTACTTGATACGACGGGGTACACTTATCCCTAAGATCGGCCTCATCGAGTGACACCCGCTGAGGCCGCGTCACTTCCCCCCATCGAACCCAACGACGCCCCCACAAGGAGGGAAGCTAATCGGAAATTCTCCAAGAGTCATCAATTGGTGCGGTGAACGTGGATCCTTAACCAAGTAAAGGGTTTTTCGTTCACAGTAAGACATGACGAGTGGAGATCAGAATCCCTCATCGGGGATTGAAACACCGTTGGTAACACCATCAAGCCAACCTATAACAAGCACTGGTCACGTTGATGTGGATGCTCCTACGACGCATGGTGAGAGGAGTATTGTTGAAACACCTTTCCACATAATTTTTTATTTGACAAAATTGTTTAAGTATAATATTCTAAACACACTAAGTTTAAATGCTTTGATTTATTCTACTAATGTGTTTGTTCAATATTGAGTTAAATTGTTTATAAGATACAAAGTTTAAAAGGCCCAAGCCCAATACGGAAGTCAAAGCCCAAGTCAAACAGATTAAGGCAACTCGGCCCGCGTATGTCAAAACGTTGTCGTTATTGACAAAACGCAACTCAGCGGAAGAAGGATCTAGAAGACCTTCAGGGAACAACTTCGGGACGAAGCTGCTGAGTTAATTCGACAAAGCGTACAAGACAGCAGCTGGCTAAGGAAAACTTCCAGACAAAGTGTTTCCACTTTGGGTAAAGTTCAGACGACACAGTATGCTGTCTAGTTGACATTATCATAAATGGAGAGACACTCTGCCGAGCTGACCAAAAGCTGACCGAGGACAGAAGATACTCTAATCTGATTGGCCGAGAGCTCTGAGCAAGTCAGGATGACAACGACAGGAAGCCGTTTCCCTCCAACAGTTATTTCGAAATTCGAAATGACCGATGCCTCAGACGTCTCTATAAATAGTGCCATCAGTTGCTTCATTCCAAACAGAACTTGATCAAGCCATTACGCTGACCAAATTTCTACGCAAGTTCTGCAAGCAAAAAGCAAAGCAATCTTACACTAAATTTCATATCTTTTGTGTAAAAGTCTAGAGTGATTATTCAATCATCTAAGGTGTCTTAGCAATCATTGTTTAGGACAAACACTTATCATTTCTAGAGATTAGAAAGGAGAGGCTGAGTACTCGGTTATAGTACTCAGCAAGAGATTAGGATTGAGTAGAGGTATAGAGGAAGGTACTCTTGTTATACTCAGTTGCTAAGATTGTAAAAGGTTTGAGGCTCTACCTTTAAAGAGCTCAGTAGAGGATTCGAAAGCTCGGAACGTGTTCCGGGGACAGGACGTAGGCTTAGAAGCCGAACCTGGATAAATCTGCTGAGTAACGCATTTCTTACCTTAAACTCCTTATATATATTGCTTGCTTAAATAACCAAAAACTGACCAAGTAAAGAGGTCAAGCTGAGTTGTGCGCATCGAACATCTGACTCAAGTTAAGAAACTGACCTAGTCACCAGTTGACTAAGCCAGTATCTTGCTGTTTACTCAGCGCCGCTGTTAAAACCTTTTCTCTTAAGAAAAGAAGTCTGCCCTAAATTGAAAAAAAGTTTAAATAGTTCCTAACCCCCCCCCCCTTGGAACTATACTTGTAACGGTGTAAAGGACCAACAAGTATGTCACCGGATTCATTCATTGAAATATGTGCGGGAGCCATAGGAAGAGAGTTTGGACCTGAGATAGAGAACCGCCTAAGGTCATTCATGTTAATTCCCCCGCTTCGGCGCACGGCACCAACTCCTACAGCATCTCAATGGCCACATTCAGCTATAGGATCGAACGCCCATGGTTCTTCATTTTTCCAAACTCAACCTGCGGATTCCATGGTGATTACTACCGTCGCAGCTGGTAACCCACCACTCAATCGGCAACTATTTTCTGATGGAGCAGAAGGGAGTCGAAGGAATGACCAAACTCTCTCGGGGGGACCAATAAACCCTAGGGTGAATCTGGGCGGATCAGGTGCCCCAAATCGCCCACGGTCAAATCTCCCAAAAGGCGGATCGGAAGGCCGAAGACACAAAACGAGAAAGAAGGGAAGCGGCAGGCAATCAAAGTCACCTTCATCCCCAAGGCAGAGGTCATCCCGACGGGGTAGGTCACCCTCATCCTCAGGTCGGAGACCAAGTAAGAGGCCAGTAGAGACACCTCATCTGGATAGGCCACAACCACCACCGAACCAAGGGGAAGATAAAAAAGCTCCTCCTGGAGGACATGCAGGTGGAGGTGGGCGTTCGCCATCCGATCCGTCGTCCAGCTCTAGCTCCTCATCATCTCCGAGTCGATCTCCAAACAAGAGACCTCCGAGTAGATCTCCAAATAGGAGACGCCCCAGAGCGGATCCAGGCAATCTAGCAAATCTAGTTAGAGCTGAGGTGCTCCGCATAAACGAAGAGAATGTCAGGCATAACCCATTCGCCAATCGTGATTCGCCCTTCACGGCGTGGATCGAAGCTGAGGAGACAGATAGGCACTTCAAAATTCTTAATATCCCAGTTTACATGGGCGCAGACAACCCCGAAGCCCATGCCAGAAAGTACCGAATGTTGCTTAGCCTTAATCGAGCCAGTGAAGCGGTATTATGCCGGATGTTTATCACCATGCTAGGAGGACCTGCTTATGATTGGTTCCAATCTTTACCTCCCGAATCGATAGACAGCTGGGATCAGTTGAGTAGAGAGTTTTGCACCAAATTCGCCGGATGTATCCCTCCAGTGGTCAAATCACGGAAGCTTTTTAAGTTGAAGCAGAAAGCAAGTGAACCCCTTCGAGAATATGTAGACAATTTCAACAAATTGTTTATACGAATCGTCGATGTGGATGTCTCCATGGCGGTGGAAGCTCTAGTGAAAAACACCACATGTAAAAGCTTGCAGGAGGATCTGATCAGAAAGAAGCCCAGAGATATGGCAGAGTTAATAGAACGGTGCAAGGACTTCATGGAAGTGGATGATATCCACCGGGAGTCAGTGTCTCCACCTATAAAGGACAAAGGCGAATCTCAACGACGGGATAAAGAGAAGGACAAGAATCCTGATTCGTCATCCAGAGGTAGGCTTAGAGGCTCTAAGAACAAATCGGCATACATATCGTCGTTTACACCATTAAACGCCTCTAAAAGCAAAGTGCTGATGTGGATAGAGAACAGCCAGCACAAACGGAGCATTTCATACCCCGAACCAAAAGGGGGGGAGTACACCAACACTGGGAAAAATCCCAAAAATTATTGCAAATACCATAGGAGGAATGGTCATGATACGGACGCATGCTGGGAGTTGGCTAGAGAGATAGAAAGGCTTATCAAAAGGGGAAAGCTAGACAGGTTCGTCTAAAATGATAACAAGAAAGGAGATGGTGATAGATCAAGAGACGATCAGAAAAAGAAGGTGAAAGGCACCATCAATGTCATAGCGGGCGGACCAGGATATCAACCTGTGATGAAAAAAGCAAAAACCACTGCTCTGGATAGGGCATCACTTAATCGCCCTTTTACGGACGTAGGCCCAGAGATTCCTCCTCATGCAGATGCACTGGTCATTACTATGATGATAGAAGGATGGGAAATGAAAAGAGTGATGATTGACACCGGAAGTTCGTGCAATGTCATCACAAGAGGGGCATTCGTTGAGCTTATGGTCGATCTCATACAAGTGGAAACAACCATAGTGGACATCTTGGGGGTAACAGGACATACCATTCAAACAAAAGGCCAGGTAACACTAGATTGTGAATTGGCAGATGAAGATCAAATCTGGAAAGGAGATTTGGAATTCTCCATCCTAGATGGCCAGTTAGCTTACAATATCATCCTTGGGCGACCCTTCATCTCTGAAGCCGCAGCTCTCATCTCCATACGCCACTTAACTATTTACATCCCCACGGCCAAGGGAGGTGTAATGATCAGAGGAAACTAAAAAGTTGCTCAGGAGACGTATTCGGCATCCTTAATGATTCGCCCGCAGTCTAAAGATGAGGATGAGGAGGAACTTGTCACAATGGCCTTGGGTGAAACAGAGATGTACCTGATGGCGGATGAAAAACAGGTACGAATGGCTAAAGGGATAAAGGGAGAGATTAAGGAAGCTATTACCAAAGTTCTCCATGAGTCAAAGGATGTTTTTGCGTGGAAAGATGAGATTCTTCTAGGGATCAGTCCGGATGTGATCACTCACAAACTCAACATTGACAAGGACGCGGTCTCGGTGGCACAAAAACGGAGAAACCATAGTCCTGAGAGGCAGAAGGTGATAAAAGAGGAGATCACCAAGCTCAAACGGGCGGACGCCATTGAAGATGTGCTTTATACACAGTGGCTGGCGAATGTGGTCCTAGTCAAGAAAGCAGGCGGATCATACCGCATGTGTATTGACTTCACAAATCTCAACAAAGCTTGTCCCAAAGACAACTACCCCCTGCCGTGTATTGATATCCTAGTAGATGGAACCGCAGGACATGCCATGTACTCCTTTACTGATGTGAAGTCGAGTTATCACCAGATCTCGATGGAGCCTTCGGATATAATCAAAACTTCGTTCGTGACACACCAAGCCACCTATTGCTTCAAAGTCATGCCCTTTGGGCTTAAGAACGCGGGGGCAACGGATGATGAACAAAATATTCAAAGCAAGCAAAGGTGATAACTTTTCTGTCTATGTGGATGATATGATCATCAAAAGTACCACTGTAGAGAAGCATGCGGATGATATAAAGGAGGTAATGGGCGTACTCCGACATCACAACATTAAATTGAATCCAGAGAAATGTACCTTTGGAGCGACTGTTAGACGAGGTGCCGCGGCCTATTCTCCCGGGCGGACCGGGGGGTGGACAACCTCATGGCGACGTAAGCGGTGATTGGCGCCGAAAGCAACCAATCGTGGAATCAAGCTGCTCGGCAGGATAGGAGCTCGGAGATATGGAAGAGTCGCCACCCACGAATGGGAAAATGAACACCGATCCCTTGCGGGAGACCGGTGTGGGTTCGGGAGACTTAGGTACGAGCCGAGAAGGCTAGCTCCTTTCCGGAGAAAGGCTACTAGGCACCCCGACATCGCCCGGTTATGAACCACCGGCCTCCTACTCAGCATGTTAGGCGATAACGGACTAATCGTATACTTCTTTAAGTTTAAAATTCATTTGAAACCTTTTCTTTCTTTTTTCAGAAACCGTTTTGAGCATATATTATTGGAAAGCCATATTAGTAAAGAATCACCCATTTATATTATACATACACAGAGAAGGGGGAAGAAAGAAGTGATTTATTTACAACTTTATTTAAATGTCATGCCGTGTGTTTATTCTACACTAACTTATTTCCCCAAAACGAGTTTATTTACATGGTTCGCACCTTAATCACCGTTGGAACGATTTAGGTGCGTTTTAAAACCCCAATTAGTGAAGTTTACTCGAGTCGCCGTTGGAACGACTCAAGTGCTTTGGAAACGTTTGAGCCAAAAACCTTTAGTTAAGAAAACGTGGTTAAACATACAAGTCAATTTTATTTTGTACAAATCCTTTAAGAAAATGATTCAAAAACTCTATTATTCACAAAGAAAGCGATTTTAATTACAATGTTCACTTAATCCACATTTGGAACGGATTAAGGTTTTAAAACGTGGTGTTTTGGAAACGATTGGAAATATTAACAAAAAACAACTCCATTTATTTACATTAGGAACCTCTAAAAATTCATTAGTTTAAATAATCAAATTGAAAACTCTCTTTCTTTTAATTTATTTTCCCCTCTTATTTAATGGACTCTCTCTACCTATTATAATTACAATAATAAACCCATTTAAAGCAAGATTCATAATCAAATAAAGCCCATTTGAAACATAGACCCATGAATGATCCCAAAAGAATAAAGAAAGTAATTCTAGCATATATATATACATTTAAATCAAAAAGAGAATATGAAAATAAAAGTTAATAAAAGGAAACTATATAATACATATATGAAAATATTAGATAAAATACATTTATACTTTAAAGATGTGAAAATAGTAAATAAATCTCATAAATAAGAACATAACATTTACTCAAAATAATTTCATTCAATAACCAATAAAATAACCCAAATATCCCAAAACTACATATATACATAACTATTATAGTTTTAAATATCAAAAAAAATAACATATACTAATATCTATTGATTATTTCCCAAAATTCCCAAGTAGATACCCTTCAAAATAGAATCTAATATAACTCAAATGAATAAAATAAAAGAAAACATATATATACATATACTTATGTTTAAAAGTTGAATAAAGAATGATATACAAACATCCTAAATAATTATATACACTAAATATCTAAAATAGTTTGAAAAACATAAATTACATAACTATACATATATATATTAAGGATTAAAAGCTTAAAAGTTGAGAAAAAGGGACTGAAATGGCATTTTTTACGTTTTGGCAGATTTACCGACGGAAAATCCGTCGGTAAACAGCAATTAGTGACAGAAATGGCAAATTACAGCAGCACTCTAATTGTTTCCAGATTTATTCAAAAGCTTTAAATTAAATCTAATTCAATCGTTTTGGATTTCCGAACTACCAAAAATGGATCATAGTCAATAACGGAAGTTCCGAAAACGATGTTTTTATTTTAAAACATTATTTGTAAATTTCTTTTAAATTAGAAACTTATAATTTCAACGTTTTTTGATACCCGAACTACCTTTTTATCGGATCACGGTTCGTATTGGGATATCAAAATGAGGTTTTCTATTTTAAAACAAAACCGAATTTTATTCAACACGAAATGAAAATTAAATGAATACGCTAATTAAATAAAACGTGATAAAATAAATAACTAATCAAATAAAGAAACTATAACATAAAAAATAAATAAAAGAAGAGAATAAATAAAATAAAATAAAAGAGTCTAGTCCTCGGATAATACCTTAAATTCGGTATCTGACAGTCGAAGCCGATCGATTCCACGAGTCGCGATCTTCCTTTTTTATATTTTTTTTAGTAAAAGTTTAACTTTAGGAAACTCGGAATTTTTGAGAAAAAAAAATATTTTTCTCAAAAAAAATTCACTTTCTCTCTCTAAAAATGTTTAGAGTGAGAAAGGCTCCAAGAAATTCCGCCCAACGCGATTGGGCACTCGCTCAACGGCCGCCGGGGCGCGCCTCGCGCCGTCGGGCGTGCACGCCCCGCGGCCGTCGAACGCGTGTTCCGCGCTGCCGGTTGCACACGTCACGTGGCCGACGAACGCGCGTCCCGTGCCGCCAAGCTCGTGCCTTGCTCGGACACCGAGCGCGTACTATTCATGGTTGGGTGCGTGCGTCCGACAGACGTCGAGCGCGTGCTTCGCGTCATCGAGCGTGCGTCCGACTGTCGTCGAATGCGCGCCGGCCGCCGCTAAGCACTCGCACCGTGCCGTTAAGCATTCACGAGCTATCCGATCGACAACAGCGACCGACTGTAACTTATTTATTTTATTATTTTTGAAACTTTCGGAATCAATCGCTTCAACCGTCTTGTTTTCAGGTTTTCATCACAGGTCCTCCGACTCGGTGTCTACAGCGACGTATGAAAAATTCTTAGGATTCATGATCAGCCAGAAGGGAGTGAGCCCAAAACCTGACAAGATCAAAGCTGTCCTGGAAATGAAAACGCCGCTGAATATTAGAGAGGTGCAACGTCTTAACGGGCGTATCGTGGCCTTGGGCAGGTTTATCTCATGTTCAGCTCGTAGATGCCAACCCTTTTATGAAGTGATCAAGAAGCAAAAGGTGTTTGAATGGAACGAGGATTGTAAAAAAGCCTTCGAAGGGATCAAACGGTTTCTCACGGAACCACCCCTGATGAGAATCTCTACATGTACGTCTCAGTTACAGATAAAGCCGTTTGCACGGTCATGATAAGGGAAGAAGATGGCCAGCAGTATCCAATTTATTACGTGAGCAAAGTATTAAAAGATGCCGAAACCCGCTATTCCAAACTGGATAAAATGCCGCTGGCCGTTGTCACCACTTCAATACGCCTCAGACCCTACTTTCAGGCTCATATGGTCATAGTTCGCATAAGCATACCAATGAGGAAAGTATTGCAAAAGCCAGAAACTTCGGGGAGATTGATGGAGTGGGCAATCCGCCTAAGTGAATTCGATGTTCGTTATGAAAGTCGATCAGCCCTAAAAAGTCAAGTCTTGGCAGACTTTGTGAATGAATTCACTGAAGAAGGAATGAATCTCCCCAAATCTAAAGTTGAAGAATGGACGATGTATACAGATGGGGCTTCATCGGCAGAAGGCGCAGGTATTGGCATCGTGATCAAAGGTCCCAAATATATAAAACTGCATTACGCTGCAAAATTGGACTTTCTCGCAACCAACAATGCCGCGGAGTACGAAGCCTTGATATTGGGACTGCGCCTGTTAAAGGAAATCACTCCCAAACGGATCGTAATCTATAGTGATTCCAAATTAGTGGTCAACCAGGTGATCAAGAATTTTGAGGTAAAAGATGACATTCTGGCCAAATATGTGGAAGAGGTTAAGAAATTGTTGAACCACCTTGAAGCCAAAGAAACCAAGTGGAAACTAATCCATGTGCCTCGAGGATCTAACACAGAGGCCGATCACCTAGCCAAAATGGCTTCAAGCAATGAGCATTGGGCGGATCTACAGTGCCCGTTTGAGGTCAAGACAGCACCGGCATTCGCCTCAGAGATGGTATCCTTACTCACGTCTGTGGAAAGTGATTGGAGATCACCAATCCGCCAGTATCTGATAGATGGAACTTTGCCTTTGGACAAGGAGGAAGCTCGGCGGATAGTAAGGAAGGCGGCCTATTTCTCCGTGATAAATGATTGCCTATACAGAAAGTCTTTTAGCCACCCCTGGTTGAAATGCATCGTGCCGGAAGAAGGACAACAGATCCTCAAAGAGTTGCACGAAGGCACCTGTGGAGCCCATGAGGCATCTGCCTCCATTTTGAAGAAATCCCGGTTAGCAAGATTTTATTGGCCCACGGCGGAACTTGATGCTCAAAAGTTTGTGGAGTCTTGCCATAATTGTCAGATTCATGTAAATGAATCACACACAGCTAAACACCTTCAAAGGCCCATCATTGAAGGTCGACCCTTTGCCGTCTGGGGAATTGATATCGTTGGACCCTTTCCTCCTACCAAAAGACAGAGGAAGTATGTGGTAGTAGTTGTGGATCATTTTACCAAATGGGTAGAGGCTGAAGCTGTCTCCTCTATCAAAGCTGAATGAATGGTGGAATTTGTCAAGGATAACATCGTAGGAAGGTTTGGAGTTCCACTCACGATTATCACTGACAATGGAACACAATTCAACTGTGGAGAGTTCAAAACTTTCTGTGAAAAATTGGGCATTCAGAACAGATTTGCCTCCGTTTATTATCCTCAATCTAACGGCATGACCGAAGTTATAAATTGGAAGATCGTTAAAGGAATAAAGAAAAGGTTGGGGGAGCATGACAAAAAGTGGGCGGATCAGTTAATGAGCATCCTATGGGTGTATCGCACTACTCCCAGAACAGCCACGGGCGAGACACCATTCGCCCTTTCTCATGGTGTGGAAGCTGTAATCCCAGTTGAAATACAGGTCCCAAGTGACAGAGTTGCATTCTATTGTGAGGATGAAAACAGCCAAAGATTGAAAGAAAGTCTTGATCAAGTGGAAGAAAAGCGGGAGAAGGCATATGTCCGCATGGCAGCCTACAAACAGCGGATCGCGGCTTATCATGATAAAAATGCAAAACTCGTCAATCTGAATGAGGGAGATCTTGTGCTACAAAAAGCAGACAAAATCCAATCTACGGAAGGGAAAGGAAAGTTGGGGATCACCTGGACAGGACCGTACCGAATAGTCACCAAGATTGGATTCGCCACCTTTAAAATCCAAGACATGGAGGGAAATACGCTGCCGCGTGCATGGAACATCCAGAACCTCCGCAAATATTTCACCGGAAAATAGAATGTAATCACGGTCTTGAGTACTCTTTTTCCTTGATAAAGTTTTTATCCCATGAGGTTTTTCTTATCAAAGGTTTTAACGAGGCTCACATATAAGACCCACTTGCTGTAATAAGGCACCTCACCATTCAATAAGAAGCAATTTTTGTCCTATCAATTCTTTTTTAAGTATTTATTTTGTAGCAATATAAATATTCCAGATTAAAAAAGAAGAGGGGCCAACAAACGCATTCCCACACATAGGATAATGCTATCATGACATAGCTACTTTCTTTACTTTCTCCTCAAAGATAGGAGAACAATCTCATGGGCGGATCAATCCTTAAATGATCACCATTAGAGATAGAGTTAAAACATTTCTCGGACGCGAGATCTTTACACTCTCTTATACCCCTTTCCAAAGAAGGGTTCGAAGTCCTAAGGGCGGATCGATTCACCTCAAAGACAGGAAGCCAATCGATCACCTAAGGCAGCTTAACTTCCTCTAAAGGAATAAAAGCTTCAAGCCTTCACAAAGGTTCACACCATGAGGTATGGCTGGCCACCTACTTCAAATCAATCCTAAAGCCTATAGATTTACTTGCAAAGGATAAAGTAAAGATAAATAGTTATAACAAGGATTAAAATTGTACTTAGTTTTACAATAAAAACTAAACATCAGTAGGAGCATCCTCCTTAGCATCTTTTACACCAGATGCACCCTCCAGTGGGGCTTCCTTCTCTACAGAAATAATTCCTTCTTGAGGAATAGTATAATCGGTTATCAGCTCCTCACTCTGGTCACCCGCCTTCAGAGGCACTTTATCGAGGTCCTTCGACTCGAGATCGACAAGGGGTTTGCTTTCTTCAACGGATCCGTCCATCACTTTGCGAATGTAATCACGGATGTAGTCCTTGACGTCCGGAATTTCGCGATACTTAAGGCAAACGTCCACGTCAGGAACCACGAACTCCGGATCTGTAAAATCAATCTCGGGATGCGCCAGTTGAATATACGACATGATCCACTCGCCATAGTAGTAAGCTCGCTCCCCTGCCAAGATCTCCGTGTCCACTAAAGCAGCCTCATGTTCTTTAGCATCCGCATCAATTTGCTCCTTCAATTTAAGGATCTCAGCATCCTTACTCTCATTCAGGGAAATAGCGGATGCAGCGTTCGCATTGGCAACAGCGACCTCCTTCTCCAATCTTTCTATGGTTGCCTTGTCCACCACTTCTTGAAGGAGATCTGCTTCCATAGCATGCATACGGGTGTATACCTATCAAGGCAAAAGCCAATTCAAGCGAAAGAACAACAACAAAACTCTCCCTAAACGAGATCACTCTTTCATCCAAAAATGCAAAAAAAAGATAGAAGGAACTTACCGTGAGAAGCTCCGTTTTTCCCATCTGGACATGGGCAGATCCCGAGATCTTATTCTGGCTCTCCCAGACTTCCCCTAGTTGGCCGAGAGCTTCGTCCAAATCATTGATGACAGATTCATTTCTCAGAGATCCTTTGTCACCATATTTGGCGGACCAGTAAGCTCCCAAGTCCGGCTTCACCAACTATGTAAGCATAAAAAAGCAGAAAGTAAGATTCAAGTAAGAGAAGAGAAAATAATAAGATCAACATACCTCTTCGAGTCTCGTCGTTGATTTCACGGCTCGCATGGCATCCGCCATTAGCTTTCCTCCACTGATGGACACAAACTTCTTCTTCTTTGGGAGAGGAGGATCAACCAAATCGGCGGCAGGTCGTTTCTCAGCACTCTTGCGAGGATCCGCTACCTGCCCCTTCTTTCGAGCTTCTTCTTCCTTCTGTTTCTTGCGTATCTCTACAAGAGCGCGACTGGCCTCAGACAAGACTGTCACGTCCGTGTTTAAATTTCTAGAATTTATATCTAGATATTAATATATATGATAATTATGGGGTATGTGATTTTTATTTGGTGTTATTAGGGCCTGAGATAGTGCAGTTGATAACAGAAAAGGTGCAAATCATACAACAGAAGTTAAAAGAAGCACAAGACAGACAAAAGAGCTATGCAGATCTGAAACGGAGGCCAATTGAATATGATGTGGGAGACAGAGTATTTCTGAAAGTATCACCGTGGAAGGGTTTACTTCGATTTGGCAAGAAAGGGAAGTTGAGTCCTAGATTCATTGGTCCGTATGAAGTTGTGGAAAGAGTTGGGCCAGTTGCATATCGATTACGATTGCCTCAGAATCTCTCTAATATACATGATGTATTCCATGTTTCAATGCTACGGAGGTATAGGAGTGATCCGAATCACATCATTCAAGAGCAGCCAATTGAATTGTCTGAAGACTTGTCCTATAAAGAGGAACCAGTAGCTATCCTAGCTAGAGAACAGAAAGTCCTCAGGAACAAAACTATACCACTTGTTAAAATTATGTGGCACAGACACTCTCGTGAGGAAGCAACCTGGGAAAGAGAGGAGGATATGAGACAACAATATCCCCATTTATTCACCTAGACGGGTAAGTACAATTTCGTGGACGAAATTTCTTAAGGTGGGGAGGACTGTCACGTCCGTGTCTAAATTTCTAGAATTTATATCTAGATATTAATATATATGATAATTATGGGGTATGTGATTTTTATTTGGTGTTATAGGAAAAATTTGGAGTTAATTCGATGGGTTTAGGTGTAAATTAAAAGTTTAGGGTAAGTTTTAAAAGATTATATAAAGATGAAGTACCAAAATGGATATTTGCCAAATTTGGGATATAAATCCCAAATCCAGAATGTGTCGAGCATCTCTTTCTCTTTCTTTTTCTTTTCTGTGTTTTTTTTTTCTGCTTTTATCCGTTCTTCACCGTTCTTCGACCGTTTCTCCACCGTTTCTTTGATTTGCGGAGATTCGACCGTCCAAATCACTTGAAATTTAAACTATAGCATCCTTAGGCATAGATCTAAGTCCTAACCGAAGAGTTTTTGAGTTTCGGAAGCGTTTGGAGGGAAAACGTCTGAGACAGGATTTAGAGGCGAATTGAACGAGTTGTTTTCTTCAATTCATAGCTAAGGTAAGTCACTATCAACTATATTTTGAGTTTTATGTATATAGATATATATATATATATAATCAAAGAATTTCCAGAACTTGATATTTTAGGGTTATGCTGGAATTTTGTAAAATTGAGGTTTTTCACAATCTTGCGAAATTATAATTCAAATGAACTATTGACTATGTTTAAATATGAATTACAGCTTTTACTAGGTTATATTGATTTGAGGTTTCGTTGGTTGATTAATTTTGGAATTTTATTTGATTAACGATTGATATTTTGGAGAATTGAACACTTGTGAACTTGATTATGATCAAGTCAAGTATATACATATATACATATATGTTTTTGGTTTCAATCTATATATATATGGAATTAAATGTTTGGTATCCATTGAGAGTAGTCCGGTATGGTGGATTTAATTTTAAAGACCATATTTAGTGAGAAATATGGCCTGTGTACACAGTCTGAAGACCTATTGGGTATGGCAGTGAAGTGTTGGGTAAGACCATATGGGATAGGCAATGTTAAGAGACGTCTCGTACATGTTTTGAATTGTGATTTGAATTATCAGGGGATGAACTCAAGAATGGATACAAGATTATATATTTTGGGTTTTTGGTTTAATACATTGATCCTATTATGAACTTTAGTTTTGAGTATATTTTACAAGGTTTTGATTAAATCCTTTATAAATGTATATATAAGTAGTTATGTTAAGTAAAGTTGATTTCTATAGCTGATAGTTTCTTATTGAGATTTTTGTCTCATGTTTTCCAAATGTTTTTAATGTTTTGTTTTAGGCGAAGAAGTGCAAGGTACCGAGAGGGGTACTCGATCCTAGGGCGAGGTTCGGTTACAGCTACGAGGTGCAAGTCGTCTCTAGGGTATTGCATCCATTTTGTTCATGTACATATATGTGGATAGTATACGGACACTTGAAGAACTTGTTTTTGGCAGTGTCCTTTTGTTTGGTTTGTACTGTCTACATGTAGATATATATATAATTAGCTGAAGTTGAGAATTTGTGGAATACTGTGATATGGGTTATGAGTAAGTCATAACTTGTCTATATAGGTGATGCTGGAAAATCAGATTCGTACTTGAATCTTGTGATGCATTTTTCGACCAGATATAGGCCGAGTCTGTCATGGAGTCCTAAATGAAAGTTCTTTATTATTATCTTACGTTTCCAGGGGTTTTTGAATCGTCTTAATCGGACTCCGTATGAAAAAGTTATGCTGGAAATGACATATGTTGGTCATTTGAGCTTAACATTAGAATTTGGTTTTTGCCTGATTTTTCTCCTTATTTGAGAGATACTGCTACTGGTTTATATAATAAGTCAGTGGTAATGTCTCACCGTCTTATCTGATCTTATTTTAGGTCGGGTTTGACATTTTGGTATCAGAGCATAGGTTTAATCCATATCCATAAGTGGATATATAGGTAAGCTAATGTGATTCTTTGTATTTCTTGTGTTGCACACTTGACATTCATGCATCTCATATATCTACATATAATTATAATTGTGTCTTTATCATATAGATGCATCCGAGATGACCGCGTGGCCGACCGCCTCTAAATAGAGGTAGAGGTAGAGGTAGAGATGAGGAAAGAAGAGAGTTAGGATGGGGTCTTGAGGGCATAGGGGATAGTGAAGCCTCTGATGCTAGAGTTCCACCCATTAACCAACCTCAAAGACAACAACAACCATTGCCTCCACGTCGACCTGTTAATCTTCCAGCTGAACAACCTGCACCATATGTGGCTCCACAAGCTACAATGCCACAAGTAGTACAACTTGAACCCCGAGCTTTAGTTGAAGCTTTTGTTACCATGATGGAAACACGGGAAGCACATAGAAGGCCCAGTGAACTGATTGAGGATGCCAAAAATTGTGGGGCATTTGATTTCAAAGGTACCATTGACTCTGAGGAAGCTGATAATTGGTTAAAAGCTACAGAAAAAGCCTTTAGTACTATGCAGTTACGGGATGAGGATAAAGTCAGGGTTGTGTTTGGTTTATTACATGGACCAGCAGATGCATGGTTAACTCGAGTCAGGGGTTTGTATCCTGAAGGTTTGAATTGGGGAGTTTTCAAACGTGAATTCATGAGAGAATATCTGACTGAAACATTCCAGAAAGCGAAGAGAAATGAGTTCTTTAATTTGAAACAGGGGACTTTGGCTGTGAAAGAGTATGTGGACAAGTTCGATGATTTATACCGTTATGCTAGTCAGTGGTTTCCTACTGAGGAAGTGAAATGTGAGAGATTTAAGGATGGATTGAGTGCATTTTATCAGAATGAGCTGAGTTTATTCGAGGGTGTACATTATCGTGGCTGGGTAGAGAAAGCATTACAGAAAGAAAAGTTAAAGGGGAAGTTAGAATCTGAGACCAGTCAGAAGCAGTCAGAGGAATTTGGGAGATCAAAGTTTGCTAGAGGAGGACCATCTCAGTTTCGGGGTAGTCAGATACAAAGTCAGGCTTCAAGAGGAGCATTTGTGAATCGTAGTACTTTTCGAGCACCTGATACTTTTAGCCAAGCTTCACACAGTCCTTCAATTGCTAGTAGTGGTAATGTTTTAAAGTGTAGTCAGTGTGGGCAATTTCATTCAGGTGAATGCAGAAAGAGAACATTACAGTGTTTTCAGTGTGGCGGAAGTGGTCACTTAAGGAGGGATTGTCCTTCAGGGAGGACAATTGAACCACAAAGATGAATTGTTTGTTATGAGTGTGGTGAGGAAGGACATGTACGTACTAGATGTCCTAAACTGAACAGAGCTGGAAGGGGTAGAGGATTACAGACTGACATAGGAAGTAGAGGTAATTTGTTTGGGAGAGGAAATAATCGGGGTAATGGTAGAGGTAATGACATGGGAAGAGGAGCTGGTAATACTTCTCAAGGAGCTAGGAATCAGGGTAATCAGTCAGATAGAGCTGCAACTCAACCTCGAGCTTTTGCTATGACTCCACAAGAAGC
Source organism: Euphorbia lathyris (assembly GCF_963576675.1). Lineage (NCBI taxonomy): Eukaryota > Viridiplantae > Streptophyta > Magnoliopsida > Malpighiales > Euphorbiaceae > Euphorbia > Euphorbia lathyris. The sequence continues at coordinate 73,806,824 of NC_088916.1, read as the reverse complement.
TGTTACATCTGCAGAAGTTATCACTGGTACGATTTCTTTATTTGGAAAAGATGCTTATCTGCTTATTGATCCTGGTGCTACACATTCTTTTGTGTCTCCATTATTTATGTCTGATATAATTTGGGAGTCAAAACTTATGCCAGAACGTTTCACTGTTAGCATGCCTATGGGAGAATCTTTAGTATGTACACATGTGTATCCTAATTGTGAAGTGAAGTTAGGAGAGTCTTTTATAGATGTGAATTTGATACCTTTGATGGTGCAAACATTTGATGTCATCTTAGGCATGGATTCATTATCTAAGTATCAAGCAATGGTAGATTGTTCTAAAAAGAAAGTTAATCTAGTATTAGCTAGTGGAGAGGGATATGTGTTTCATGGTGAGAGAGGTGTACGTAGAAGTATAGTCACAGTTATGACAGCTATGAAAATGCTAAGGAAAGGATGTGACGCTTTCTTGGCATATGTGGTAGATAGTAATAAAGAATCTCCCAAATTGGAAGATGTGCCAATTGTGAATGAGTATCCAGATGTCTTTCCGGATGAAATACCAGGGTTACCACCAGTAAGAGAAGTAGAGTTTGCAATTGATTTGCAGTCTGGTACCGCTCCTATATCACTTGCACCATATAGAATGGCACCAGCAGAAATGAAAGAATTGAAAGTGCAGTTGCAGGAGTTATTAGATAAGGGGTATATTCGACCTAGTGTATCACCATGGGGAGCTCCAGTTTTGTTTGTAAAAAAGAAGGATGGTACAATGCGGTTATGCATTGATTATCGTCAACTGAACAAGGTTACTATTCGTAACAAGTATCCATTACCTAGAATTGACGATTTGTTTGATCAATTGCAAGGAGCAACCATATTTTCAAAAATTGACTTGAGAACTGGGTATCATCAATTGAAGGTCAGGGAAGAGGATGTTCAGAAAACAGCTTTTAGAACTCGATACGGGCATTATGAATTTTTGGTTATGCCATTTGGATTAACTAATGCACCTGCTGCTTTTATGGACCTTATGAATAGGATTTTTAAACCTTACTTAGATACATTTGTGATTGTGTTTATCGATGATATTCTTGTGTATTCTAAGGATAAGGAAAATCACAGTAAGCATTTGAGAACAGTTTTGCAGATTCTAAGGGAGAAACAATTGTATGCAAAATTTAGCAAATGTGAGTTTTGGCTTGATGAAATGATGTTTTTAGGTCATGTGGTATCAGCTAGGGGAATTTTAGTTGATCCTAAGAAAGTTGAAGCTGTAGCTAAATGGGAAGCACCGTCGAATGTACATGAAGTACGTAGTTTCCTAGGATTAGCGGGTTATTACAGAAGATTTGTGAAAGGATTCTCACTTATAGCTTGTCCGATGACACGATTACTGCGGAAGGGTGTTAAATTTGAGTGGACACCTGAATGTCAAGAAAGTTTTGATATATTAAAGACAAGACTTATCAGTGCTCCTGTGTTAGCACTACCTGTAGTGGGTGAAGGTTATACAGTGTACAGTGATGCATCAAAGCAAGGTCTCGGGATTGTATTGATGCAGAATGATAATGTCATTGCTTATGCGTCACGACAATTAAGGCCACACGAATTGAATTACCCGACACATGATCTTGAATTAGCTGCCGTGGTGTTTGCTTTAAAGATTTGGAGACATTATCTTTATGGTGAAAAGTGTCTAATATTCACTGACCATAAAAGTCTGAAATACATAATGACACAGAAGGAATTGAATTTGAGGCAAAGAAGATGGCTTGAGTTATTGAAAGACTATGACCTGACTATTGAATACCATCCTGGTAAAGCTAATGTTGTAGCTGATGCTTTGAGTCGCAAGAACGTTGGAAGTTTGAGTTATAAACAATCAGTGAGAATGTCTTTATTGCTTGATATGAGAGCTTTGAATGTTGAACTGGTTTGTGGAGATGAGGCAGTATTATGTGCAATGTTGAAGGTGAGACCGATTCTTCGAGACAGAATTAAAGAAGCTCAAAATCAAGATGAATTTTTAGAACAAATCAGAAAAGACGTGAGCGAGGGGAAGAAGATTGAATATAAGGTAACAGGAGATGGCATGTTAATGTTTGGAGACAGAATGTGTGTTCCAAATGTTAATGATATCAAGAAGGAGATATTAGAAGAAGCTCATGATTCGGCATATGCAATGCACCCTGGGAGTACTAAAATGTACAGAAATCTTCGAGAGCATTTCTGGTGGAAAGGAATGAAAAGGGAAATAGCTGAATATGTGGGTAGATGTTTAAGTTGCCAACAAGTCAAAGCAGAACATCAACGACCTGCTGGTACTTTACAACCACTTCCTATTCCTGAATGGAAGTGGGAACATATTACAATGGATTTTGTCAGTGGATTACCTCGTACACAACATGGTAATGATTCTATATGGGTAATTGTGGATAGATTAACAAAATCATCCCACTTTCTTCCGATGAAAGTGACTTTTTCTTTAGAGAAGCTGGCACAGTTGTATATCAAGGAGATTGTTAGACTTCATGGTGTACCAGTTTCTATTGTTTCTGACAGGGATCCTCGCTTTACATCAAGGTTTTGGCCTAGTTTTCAGGATGCATTAGGCACAAGATTGAATTTCAGTACAGCTTTCCATCCCCAGACTGACGGTCAAAGTGAACGTACCATTCAAACTTTGGAAGATATGCTGAGAGCTAGCATTTTGAATTTTCAAAGTAGTTGGGATGTACATTTGCCTTTAATGGAGTTTGGATATAATAACAGTTATCAATCTAGTATTGATATGGCACCTTATGAAGCCTTATATGGAAGAAGATGTAGAACTCCATTATGTTGGTCTGAAGTAGGCGAGAGACAGTTATTAGGGCCTGAGATAGTGCAGTTGATAACAGAAAAGGTGCAAATCATACAACAGAAGTTAAAAGAAGCACAAGACAGACAAAAGAGCTATGCAGATCTGAAACGGAGACCAATTGAATATGATGTGGGAGACAGAGTATTTCTGAAAGTATCACCGTGGAAGGGTTTACTTCGATTTGGCAAGAAAGGGAAGTTGAGTCCTAGATTCATTGGTCCGTATGAAGTTGTGGAAAGAGTTGGGCCAGTTGCATATCGATTACGATTGCCTCAGAATCTCTCTAATATACATGATGTATTCCATGTTTCAATGCTACGGAGGTATAGGAGTGATCCGAATCACATCATTCAAGAGCAGCCAATTGAATTGTCTGAAGACTTGTCCTATAAAGAGGAACCAGTAGCTATCCTAGCTAGAGAACAGAAAGTCCTCAGGAACAAAACTATACCACTTGTTAAAATTATGTGGCACAGACACTCTCGTGAGGAAGCAACCTGGGAAAGAGAGGAGGATATGAGACAACAATATCCCCATTTATTCACCTAGACGGGTAAGTACAATTTCGTGGACGAAATTTCTTAAGGTGGGGAGGACTGTCACGTCCGTGTCTAAATTTCTAGAATTTATATCTAGATATTAATATATATGATAATTATGGGGTATGTGATTTTTATTTGGTGTTATAGGAAAAATTTGGAGTTAATTCGATGGGTTTAGGTGTAAATTAAAAGTTTAGGGTAAGTTTTAAAAGATTATATAAAGATGAAGTACCAAAATGGATATTTGCCAAATTTGGGATATAAATCCCAAATCCAGAATGTGTCGAGCATCTCTTTCTCTTTCTTTTTCTTTTCTGTGTTTTTTTTCTGCTTTTATCCGTTCTTCACCGTTCTTCGACCGTTTCTCCACCGTTTCTTTGATTTGCGGAGATTCGACCGTCCAAATCACTTGAAATTTAAACTATAGCATCCTTAGGCATAGATCTAAGTCCTAACCGAAGAGTTTTTGAGTTTCGGAAGCGTTTGGAGGGAAAACGTCTGAGACAGGATTTAGAGGCGAATTGAACGAGTTGTTTTCTTCAATTCATAGCTAAGGTAAGTCACTATCAACTATATTTTGAGTTTTATGTATATAGATATATATATATATATAATCAAAGAATTTCCAGAACTTGATATTTTAGGGTTATGCTGGAATTTTGTAAAATTGAGGTTTTTCACAATCTTGCGAAATTATAATTCAAATGAACTATTGACTATGTTTAAATATGAATTACAGCTTTTACTAGGTTATATTGATTTGAGGTTTCGTTGGTTGATTAATTTTGGAATTTTATTTGATTAACGATTGATATTTTGGAGAATTGAACACTTGTGAACTTGATTATGATCAAGTCAAGTATATACATATATACATATATGTTTTTGGTTTCAATCTATATATATATGGAATTAAATGTTTGGTATCCATTGAGAGTAGTCCGGTATGGTGGATTTAATTTTAAAGACCATATTTAGTGAGAAATATGGCCTGTGTACACAGTCTGAAGACCTATTGGGTATGGCAGTGAAGTGTTGGGTAAGACCATATGGGATAGGCAATGTTAAGAGACGTCTCGTACATGTTTTGAATTGTGATTTGAATTATCAGGGGATGAACTCAAGAATGGATACAAGATTATATATTTTGGGTTTTTGGTTTAATACATTGATCCTATTATGAACTTTAGTTTTGAGTATATTTTACAAGGTTTTGATTAAATCCTTTATAAATGTATATATAAGTAGTTATGTTAAGTAAAGTTGATTTCTATAGCTGATAGTTTCTTATTGAGATTTTTGTCTCATGTTTTCCAAATGTTTTTAATGTTTTGTTTTAGGCGAAGAAGTGCAAGGTACCGAGAGGGGTACTCGATCCTAGGGCGAGGTTCGGTTACAGCTACGAGGTGCAAGTCGTCTCTAGGGTATTGCATCCATTTTGTTCATGTACATATATGTGGATAGTATACGGACACTTGAAGAACTTGTTTTTGGCAGTGTCCTTTTGTTTGGTTTGTACTGTCTACATGTAGATATATATATAATTAGCTGAAGTTGAGAATTTGTGGAATACTGTGATATGGGTTATGAGTAAGTCATAACTTGTCTATATAGGTGATGCTGGAAAATCAGATTCGTACTTGAATCTTGTGATGCATTTTTCGACCAGATATAGGCCGAGTCTGTCATGGAGTCCTAAATGAAAGTTCTTTATTATTATCTTACGTTTCCAGGGGTTTTTGAATCGTCTTAATCGGACTCCGTATGAAAAAGTTATGCTGGAAATGACATATGTTGGTCATTTGAGCTTAACATTAGAATTTGGTTTTTGCCTGATTTTTCTCCTTATTTGAGAGATACTGCTACTGGTTTATATAATAAGTCAGTGGTAATGTCTCACCGTCTTATCTGATCTTATTTTAGGTCGGGTTTGACAAAACCCATGAAAAGGGAACAATAAAATAATCAAGGTTCAAGGAAAAACAGAAGTTACCTTCATCAAATTGTGTAAACTTCACGTAAGAGATCTTGTCCCCTTCTCGGCGGATCAAGGGAATGTCGTTCATCATAAAGTCCAAAGCGTCGGCGTATGACCAGGCATCCGCCCTGATACTTTTCAGGATATCTGCCACTTCCTCGTCACTGTCCGTCAATATACGCATGTCTCCCGCCATATGCAAAGGTTTGGCATTCCAAACCGATGGAAATCCTAGAGATTCGCCCTCTCCTATCTTTACAAAGAAAAATCTTTCGTCCCAAAGATGGACATTGGACATCTTACCGCAGAAGGGCGAATAAGTTTTGAATTTTGCGAAAGTGAGGAAGGATTTGGCCATTCGCTTCGTTGGTTTATGGAGAGATCGAAAGACACGAGAGTTACATACTATCCCTAAGTTCGAGGCCAAATAACAATCCAGAGCCAGATCTAACCAGCCATTTGGATGTAGCTGGCTGATAGTGATGTCAAAGTAAGCTAAGATATCCGCCATCATCTTAGAAAGAGGAAGCCTGAACCCTCTTTCTACATAACAACTGTACACAGACAAATATCCACTAGGCAGACAGGCGGGTCGCTGATGAGCAGCCGCCAACTTGGTCTCATAATTCTTAATCCACGGAAAGCGATCTGCCAGATTCGCTAGATCCGCGACGCTCATACGAGACAGAGTGGACTCCGCACGTGGTGCCTTTTTCCTGGACGGAGCTGAAGAAGAAGCCTCCATCCCAGAAAACTGCCTAGAACCTATTGTCGGAGTAACTCGAGAAACGGCGACGGGAAGGTTCTGAATCCTACCTAAACGAGTTTGATTGCTATTACACGCCGAGTTACACAACTCAGCTAAGTCGCAACTGACAGTACCTTCGGAAGAATCAGAATTTTTTGAAGAAGAAGAAGTCCAGCTAACTACGGTTTCGGAAGAAGTGGTCAAATTAAAAAGTTCGAAGGTAGACTCAGAGGATAAAGAAGAACTCCTAAACATTCAGAAAAACAGAATGAAAAGATTCACTTATATGGGAGTTAAGGCTTTGAGGATTCTGAACTCTGGGAAAAACTTGGAGAAAGACGCAGAAAGAAAACGCAAATGAAGAAGAAAGAGAAAAGAGAAGAGGAAGAAGGCGTTTTCTCTTTCCTAGAGTAGTGCGCCTGTGACACCTGTCACCCGATGAATGGTCTTGAACAGAGTGACCATTAATACAATACAACATGACGACGCGCAAGGAAGCTCAAAAGCCCTAAAGGACTTTAAAGGTACTTTAGGGAGGCTTCTGATAACATTGAGATATTTACCAAAGGATCAAGGGAGATATTTGCCCAAAACGGCCGTGTATTGATCACCTTATACTGGAGTGCCATGGCGTATCAAGCAAGGGGATCCGACTGGCGGATCACCAAGACTCCGCCACGTGAGATCCGTAGTCAAACCTATGTGGAGATCCGCCATAACCCCTCGATCCGCTAGCGGAGCAGCTGAGCCGATTCCGCAATAAAGGCCATTAATGAGCTATTAATGAGCTAACGGACATACTTAAAGGAAACCAGTAACCGCCTGTAGGTGCCACGGCCTCGCCCGGGCGGACTGGGGGGTGGACATCGTTGATGACAGATGCTGTGATTGGCGCCGAAAGCAACCAATCGCGGAATCAAGCTGCTCGGCAGGACCGGAGCCTAGAGTATGGAAGAGTCGCCACCCACGAATGGGAAAATGAACACCGATCCCTTGCGGGAGACCGGTGAGGGTTCGGGAGACCGGTGAGGGTTCGAGAAACTTAGGTACGAGCCGAGAAGGCTAGCTTCTTTCCGACGAAAGGCTACTAGGCACCCCGACATCGCCCGGTTATGAACCACCGGCCTCCTACTTAGCATGTTAGGCGATAACGGACTAATCGTATATTTCTTCGAGTTTAAAATTCATTTGAAACCTTTTCTTTCTCGCTTTGAAAACCGTTTTGAGCATATTATTGAAAGCCATTTTATTAGAGAATCACCCATTTACAGAAATTTAAAGAATGTAGGAGAGAGAATGAGATAGGAAGCGGAGTTGATTTATTCATAATGTGATTTATGCTTTTAAACTATACATTAACTCTTAATTAATCTCACTCCCCAAAACGAGCTTATTTACATGGTTCGTGCTTTAATCGCCGTTGGAACGATTTAGGCACGTTTCAAAACCCCGTAGATTTATATGATGTCTTCTCGAGTCGCCGTTGGAACGACTCGGGTGTTTGAAAACGTGAAATAAGAAATTGTAACTGAAAACGTGATTAAGCATACAAGTCCATTTATTTTTCTACAAAACCGTTTAGTTTGGAAAACGATTCAAAACTCTATTATTTAGAAAGAAAACGATTTTAATTACAAGATTCGCTTAATCCGTCGTTGGAACGAATTAAGGTTTTAAAACGTGATATTTTGGAAATCAATTGAAAGTGATAACGAACCCGAAATCTTTTATTTATTAGAAAAACCTATAGAGTACTTTTTAATTAAAAACTCAAATTAAAACCCCCTTTTTTACCTTTTAACTCCTCCTTTTAGACTTGAGCCCCTCTTTATCTAATTAAACCTCATGAATATAATTATAATATATAACCCATTAGACCCCCAAATCACCTAGTCCATAATTACCCAAAAATATATACTTATATAGTCTAAGAATAAGAGTAACTAGTAAATATACACATAATAAAAAATAATAGTTATAACTATAAGTTAATAATGAAAATAGAGTAAAGGAATGATATATACTATAGATATATGTGTATAAATAAAAGTAAAAATATGGCTATGTATATTGTACTTTAATCCAAATAAAAATATGTGAAAATACTAAATAATATTAATAGGTAGAAAAACTAATATTTGACCCAAAACACCCCCAAAATAGTATTTGTATATAAAATGTGCCAAAAATAATCAAGTAAATACACCTTCAATATTAATAAACCCAAAAATGCTAATACCATAAAACTATCAATTAATTAATTAACCTAAAAATAATTAAAATGAAAAGATAGAAAAAGCAACCTCATTCATACCCAAAAAAATATATGTATAGACAACCATAAAATTGAGAATAAAATGTATTAAGTATCCTATCATACCCGTATCCCTATATTTACAATATTTCAACCCACCAATAAAAATTTAAAAAAAAACAATCTGCCCCTTCTAGTGGGTTTTTCTCTGTGTTCTTGCATTTTCTTCTTGCTGCATTCTAACCTCCTGGTTCTGCACTTTGATTTCTCTGCCTCCTAATTCATAATTTTCTCCTGTGTTCAATCCCTCTAGCACCATTTGACTCCTCACTCCTTCCTAGCTATCATCACTTTCCCAAATCTTAATGGCCACCCCATCTAATTACCCCAGTTCAACGGATCATTGTATACCTTCTGAAACCTTCCCAACTCTAGAATTACACACCTCTTGTACCACTACTCCCAACCTCGCTAAACATGTTCTTATTGGGAAGCTTTGCTCAGAAAAAAAACTCAGCTTTCATACTATCAAAACAGTTCTTACCCAAGTATGGAGGCACTACCCAAACCTGCAAATATCAAAAACGAACCACCCACTCCTTTTTTCCTTCCATTTTGAGGCTAGAGATCATATGCAAGAAGTTCTGGATGGGAGACCCTGGTGTATTCACAACCAGCTTCTAGTAATCAAAGAATGGCCCCCAGACCAAACTATTGATCAAATTGATTTCAATAAATCCCCCATTTGGATGCAAGTTCATGGGCTACCCCCCAACCAAATCAATCTCGAAAATGCCCAGAGCATTGGGAAACTTTTCAGTTCCGTAGAGGAATTCGATTTAGATGAAGGCTCTGCTAGTTCATGGTTGTGCTTCCTTCGCATGCGGGTTGTTATTGACCTTCTGAAACCTATTCCCCTGGGTTTCAACTCAAACTCCCCTGCAAAAACAAAGAATTGGATCAGTTTTAAATATGAAAAGCTTGCGGGTTTCTGCTACCAATGTGGAACCATTGGGCATTTGAATCGGTTTTGCAATCTTAAACCAATCACTCCAGACAGAGCTAACACCAGTCAGTCAAAGCAAAGGTATGGGCCATGGATTGTAGCCTCCTCCATTAAGAAGTCAAAAATACAAAGGGCTGCTTCCAAACAAGAGTGTTAGCCCAGAATTTAACTCCCCTATAGCCAAATTAAATGAGTTAGCCCCACATAAATCCTTCTCCATCCAGGAAGTGAACCTTAATGAGTCTGATTGGGTAGTTGAACCATTTGAAGCCCAAAGTTTGGATGATTTAATTCTCTTGCACATAGACCTCCTTGGACCAAACAAAAAGAAACCGTATTCCTCATTACCTAGCCCAGTTGAGATGAGCACTACCCCAATTCCTTTTGAAAACTTAACGGCTATTTCTGAAGAGAGTGGGGACTCTAGTTATGCTGAGAATAGGAAATGGAAGAAACAAGCCAGGAAAAGTTGTACCATAAGGAGTTCGGTTATCATCAAAGAAATTCAACCTGAGGATGCATGTATCAATGAGTCGGAGAATAAAGGTAAACGGAAGGAATCTATTTCATATGAGGCCAAGGAAAATAAGAAGGCCAAGGTTGAACATCAATCAATTGCTTGTGTTAACGGTGGAGGGTGCCAGCCGAATACCCCCCCCCCCCCCCCCCTCTGAAGCTGCTCTCTTGGAATTGTCAGGGTGTGGGGAACCCCCTGACTCTTTTCCACTTAAAAGGGATACTGAAGTCCCATTCCCCCGAGATTGTTTTTCTCTGTGAAATTAAGAACAAGGAGCAGCGGCTCCAAGCGTTTTTCCGTAGGTGCAAACTAACTCCGCTCCTGATTATCAATCCTGATGGTCGTAGGGGCGGGCTGGCCTTAGCTTCCAATCCAAATGTGTCTGTGAAAATTATCAAGCCTACCAGTTTCTTCATTCATGCTTCAATTCCTGGAACAGTTATGAGGCCTTCTTGGGATTTTCTGGGTATTTATTTAAGCTCTGATCCTGCTTTGCGCCAATGCCAGTTGAGGGAGCTTCTTGCCTACTATCCTTGTGTCAACAGCTACAATGTCATTGGTGGTGATTTTAACCTTATTTCTACTGCTTCAGAGAAATGCGGAGGGGCCAACCTTCCATCCTCTGGATATGACATTCTTCTTTCATTTATGGATAGCCTCAATGTGATTGATCTGGGCTTCACTGGGTTTCCTTATACTTGGAGCAATCGGCGGGAGGGGATTTATAACATCCAAGAATGCATTGACAGGTTCCTTGCTTCTTCTTCTTGGGTAACCGCCTTTGATAATGCTTGGGTTTCTCACTTGGATGAGCTTGGTTCTGATCACCGGCCTATTCTTCTGTCTACTCACTCTGAGGATCGCAAACCTAGAAGGCGGTTCTTTTTTTATCAGAGGTGGGTTGGAAATGCAGCAGTCTCCGAGCTCATTAACAATTGCTGGAACTTTCCTGTCATTGGCTCTCCTATGTTTCAAGCCTCCTCGAAGCTTAAAGCTTGTAGAAGTGAGCTATTCCATTGGGCCAGAGCTAATAATTCTAATTCAAAAAAGACTATTGCCCTCTTAGTTGAGAAATTGGCAGCTCTAAACAACAATTCTCAATTCACTGGATCATTGGCCCTAAAAAAAGCTTTGGAGAAGGAGCTAGCTGTGGAAGTTAACAAAGAAGAAATGTACTGGTCTCAGAAAGCTCGACAGAACTGGCTCAAACTTGGAGATAAGAATACAAGTTTTTTTCATGCTGCTACTGCTCAAAGAAGGAAGCAGAACAAATTAGTGGGTCTTGAAGATGAGCATGGAAATTGGAAAACGGATCCCCCTGATATTATTAACATTATCTCCAATTATTTTACCAACATTTTCAGGTCTCAGGGCGGGAATAATTGGAGTCATCTTCTGGATGTCTGGCCTAACAAAGTTACATCAGTAATGAATGAGTCCCTAGTTCGGGAAGTCACTACATCTGAAATCAAAGAAGCCTTCTTCTCTATGCACCCTAATAAGGCCCCTAGAGGGGATGGTTTCACTGCACAATTCTTCCAGGAATATTGGTATTGCATTGGGGATCAAGTGACATTGGCTGCAACAAGTTTTTTCAGGACTGGGAAACTTCTCAAAAGCTTTAACCACACCATCATTACCCTAATCCCCAAAACTTCCATTACCCGTAATATGAAGCAACTCCGACCAATCAGTTTATGCTCTGTATTCTACAAAGCCATTGCCAAAATTCTCACTAAAAGGCTACAACCCATCCTTTCGCACCTCATCAGTGACAATCAAAGTGCTTTCATTCAAGGGAGACAAATTGCTGATAATATCACCATTGCCCATGAGGTGATGCATCATTTGAAAAATAAAAGGAATGGTGGTATGGAGGTGGCAATCAAGCTCGATATGAGCAAGGCCTATGATAGGCTTGAATGGGGATTTCTTCAGCATATTCTGGAAAAATTTGGGTTTTGCAATATTTGGATTAATTGGATTATGGAGTGTGTTTCTACAGTCTCTTATTCTTTCAACATTAATGGTGAAGTTCACGGTTATCTTAAACCGTCTAGAGGTCTACGACAAGGTGATCCCTTGTCTCCTTACCTCTCTATTCTTTGCACGGAGGGTCTCACAACCATGTTGAATAGGGCAGAATTTTTGGGCAGCTTCAAAGGTATTAAAATCAGTCGGCACTCACCCTCTATCTCGCATTTGTTATTCGCGGACGACGCTATACTCTTTTGCAGGGCTGTGCAAACTGATATTCAACAAATTAAAGCAACTTTTGATGCCTTTTGCAATGCTAGTGGCCAGCAAATTAATAAAGAGAAGTCCTCTCTCTTTTTTAGTAGAAACACTCCTCAATGCTTCAGGAATCAGCTGGCCACCATTCTCCAAATCTCCAATGTTGGGGGTCAAGACAAGTACTTGGGGTTACCTTCTGCGCTTCCAAGATCTAAGTGCCAAGCCTTTGCGGATATCACATCAAAAATCTCTTGTAAGCTCGGTCATTGGAAAGGCAAACTCCTCAGTGGGGCGAGGAAAGAGGTCATGATTAAAGCTGTGGCTTCTTCCATCCCAACATATGCCATGGCTGTTTTTCGATTCCCTGACCAAGTCTGTCATAAAATCAACCAGCTTACTGCTAGGTTTTGGTGGGGGGAAGCTGACAGCCAAAGGAAGATTCATTGGGTGTCTTGGAACAGCCTTACCTCAGTTAAAGAGTTGGGTGGTTTAGGCTTCAGGGATGCAAAAGCATTCAATTTGGCTTTACTAGCGAAGCAAGGTTGGAAGATCTTAACTAAGCCGCTCTCTCTCTTGTCCCGCATCCTCAAGGGTAAATACTTTCCTTTCACCGACTTCTTTAATGCTCAGCCTGGCCACAACCCTTCATGGGCCTGGCGAAGTATCCTTTAGGGCCGACATATTCTTCATCAAGGGGTTAGATGGCAAATGGGAAATGGAGAATCTATTTGGTGTCTTGAAGACCCTTGGCTTCCAATCAATCATCCATTTATTCCAAGGTTATTGCCAAACTTATTGCCATCTTCATTTCGGGTAGCTGATTTACTTTGTGCAAATCAAAGAACCTGGGATTTCAATAAGATAGACAATCTTTTCATTCCGGAGGATGCAACCTGCATCAAAGGTACTCCCCTTAGCATCACCGGGTCTAATGATAAAATGATTTGGCACTATTCGAAATCTGGCATCTATCTGGTAAAGTTTGGCTACCAAATTGCAAAAAAAAATGGGTAATAATCTGCTGGCAGAGAGGCAATTTCTTCCTGCTCTTGGTCATTCTCTAATCTGGAAGCAAGTTTGGAGCCTTAACATTCAAAATAAGCTCAAGTTCTTCATCTGGCGCTTTCTCCGTGATGCTCTACCAGTCAGGAATAACATTGCTAGAAAAAACCCGATTGCCAGCGTCTCCTGCTGCTGGTGTTCTGATGTGGAATCAACAAACCACTTATTTTTCCATTGCCATCTGGTTCGTGCTATTTGGCTTGCCTCTCCTCTTTCGGTTCGATCTCCATCATTTCCTACTTCCTCTCCTTTGGATGCTTGGACCTTCTTTGTGAATGTGGTAAGCCTTTCATGTACCAATGATGATCCATTAGTGTGGTTTTGTATTATCTTATGGCGTATTTGGAAAGCTAGAAATGATATGATCTTCAACCAAAAAGCGTGGACCACGATGGAAATTATCAATCAAGCTTTTTCCCAATTTGAGGAATGGAATGTGCTTGCATCTGATCCTCATGAAGGTTCTACTGTAGATGGACGTGTTCCTTCTTGGTCCTTGCCACCTGAAGGTTGGATTAAGATTAATGTTGATGGAGGCTTCATTGCTTCCTCTGCTATTGGCAGTGGTGGCCTGTTGGTGAGAAACTGTCTTGGTGAGGTTGTGGGCATTGCGGCCTTTTCCTACCCGTTTGCTTCCTCTCCCCTTGTCGTGGAAGCCTACGCAGTGCGAGATGCTATTCTATTTGCTTCGAGACATGGGTGGGATCTTATTGAAATTGAAAGTGATTGTCTGCAGCTGATCAACTGTCTCACTGGAGTGAATTGTCATATTCCTGCTTCATGCTCAACGATTGTGCAAGACATTCTTCATCTCTGTCATGGTTTTTCTAAATGTGTTTTTTTGTTTGTTGTCAGAGATTGTAATTGGGCGGCTCATAGTTTAGCCTCAAAAGCCCTTAGTGATCCTCTTTTTGTTCTAGATTGGAACTTGCTCTATTGCTGGTTCATGGAGAACTTCTCCTTTAGGCTGTAACTTTTATTTGGTCATTTATATATTGCTATCGTTGGTGTTAAAAAAAAGACATACCCAAATAATTAATAAAGATTTAATAACCCAAAAAGGTATAAAGAAAAACTCACAAACAGTCCCTATTTTAACTAAAAATCTCAAATGAACCCAAAATAATGACTATAAAAAAAATCCATAAATAACTAACTAATTATATAATAATGATAAACTAAATACACCCACCACCCCGCCATATATATATATATATATATATATATATATATATATATATATATATATATATATATACTTAACATAATAAACTAAATTCCCCTATATATACTTAACATAATAAACTAAATTCCCCCACCTCCGCCGTATATATATGTATAATGGAAAATATCAGGATCAGCCCCTGATTTATTTAAAAATTCAAAAAAGGACCCAAAACACAATAAAACAAAAAGATAAAAACATTAGAAACAGTCCCTTTGAAATTCCAGATTTATAAAAGATATTAGATCTAGTCTATTTTGTCATTTTAGCCCCCCAACTACCCAAATCGGGTCATGGTTCGTAACGGAGGATTCCAAAACGACGTTTTATTAAAAATAACGGTTCAAAACATTTATAAATACACAGATCTACGAAGTTTGGATCCCGAACTACCCTTAAATCGTGTCACGGTTCGTATTGGGATCCAAAACGAAGTTTTTATTTCAAATCCAAAACCAAATACTTATCCAAATGCAAAACAAAAATAAAATAAATAAATGATAAACAAAGTAAATAAAGAATGAAATGGGTCTAGTTCCTCGGATTATTACCTCTCGATCGGTAATGGAAATCCCAAATCAAGTCAATTGATTGTGTTTTGAGTCGTTTTTTGGTGTTTTTTTCTTTGGCTCGGGTCTCGTTGAATTTTTCCAGGGGTTCGAGTTCTTTTCTCCTCCTCTTGGTGCATTAGGCTCCATGCTATTTATAGGCATGGAGCCCTAAAAGGGTAATTTGCTGCAAAGATGAGCATCTTACCCTTGCCTTGGAGCCAAGGGTAAGCTGCCAATCATCATTTCAATTTTTTCTTTTTTTTTAATAAATAGATAAATGATGCATTTGGCATTCGGCCAACACTTGGCCGAATGCCAAATGCCATGGGGCTGGGGCTGGGGCTGGGCGGCCCAGCTCCCGTCACGGGCCGTCCAACGATCCGTGACGAAAATAGCGGCCCCCGATGGGGCCGCGTTTATATATATAGAAAATAAAAATAAAATACACCTAAAATTAACCAAAACTAAAAAATGATTTTTATCAAAAATATTTTTACCAAAACCGATTTTATAAAATTGGTCTTTTTACAAAACTCTCTTTTTATTTTTCGAGTTTTAAAACAAAACCCTTATCGACCCGAGATTTTATTAATAATGAAATACTCCGAATTTGGTGAAATGATTTAAGATTTCATTCGCGGAACCGATTCGCCCGTCATCTCGATTCGATTTCCGAATTTGATCAAACCGGTCTCCACGGTTCCTTTGAACAACGTTTTTTATTTATTATTTTTATTGACTCATCATTTATTTTAATCGACTCATTCGGATCCCTTTTTATAATTTTTCTTCATCGGTCCTCCGACCCCGGTGTCTACACCGCCATTAATGAAGCATTAATGGAGACTTTCTAGTTACTAAAGGTTACAGCTTCATGACTATATATAGCTTGCATCTCAAGCTATCAAGGTACACATTCACACAATCCTAGAAACCCTACTTTGTCAATTCAGTTTATTTTTCCATACTTTATACTGACTTTGGCATCGGAGCTTCCCCCCGTCGAACCCAACGACACCCCCACAGGGACGGAAGCTAATCGGAAATTCTCCACGAGTCATCAAACACAACATCTGAGATTTTTGGATATTGAGCTTTTGACCAGAAGCTGTGCAGAAACAGTTAAGGATATCCATGATCACACCAATTTGTTCCTCATTTCCTTCCACAAATAACATAACATCATCTGCGAAGAATAAATGGGTAACCGGGGGACAAAATTTATTGATGGAAACCGGATGAAAAATCCCATTACCAACAGCCTCTTGGATAAGGTGAGTCAACCTTTCCATAGCAATAACAAATAAAAAAGGGCTCATGGGGTCCCCTTGACGGATGCTCCAGGAAGGAGCAAACTCCTCCGACATATCTTCATTAATCAAAACTTGAAAAACAGGAGAAGAAATGCAGACCTCAATTAATCTCTTCCAATTATCCGGAATCCCAGCTCTATTTAGACTATCCAGAAGAAAACTCCAGTTAAGGCGGTCATAAGCTTTCTCCAGATCCAGTTTAAGAGCCACAATACCCCTCTTACCCTTTTCAATTTTCATAGAGTGGACCATCTCCTGGGCAATAACAACATTATCCATCATCTGTCTCCCAGGAACAAAACTACCTTGATTCTGGCTAATAATCTCCGGAAGAATGCACCGGAGTCTATTGGCCACAATTTTGGTAACAGCTTTATAAATCACATTACAAAGACTGATAGGCCTCATTTTTAAAAAAGAAGAAGGCTTCTCCACTCTCGGAATCAGGACCAGAAGGTTTTTGTTCACAAGTCTAATATCCTTGGATCCACTAAAAACTCCTATAATAAAAATATAAATACCTTCCTTCACTATTTCCCAATTTTTATGATAAAAACCGGCAGGAATACCATCAACCCCAGGAGCTTTAGTAGCCCCAATTCTAAAGATTGCCTGATCAATCTCTTTCTCGTCAATAGGGTGGAAAGCTTCCAAAACCATATCATCTCCCAAACTGGGAAACGTAGTTTTAGAAAGAGCTTTATTCAGATCCACACTTTCCTCTTTAAGCAAATCTTTATAAAAGATAAGAGCTAAGTGACAGATATCCTCGTCCTCATAAACTCAATCTCCATTCGAATCTTTGATAGTATAAATTCGATTCCTCTGCCTTCTAACAATAGTAGAAAGGTGGAAATACCTGGTATTGCGATCACCATCAGTAATCCAAGCTTTCGTAGATTTCTGAAACCAAAGAAGCTCTTCTTGCCTTAACATAGCTTCCAATTCCTTCTGGAGAGTTCTAAGAAGACCATCCAAACTATGATCAAATCTAACCTCCAACAAACGTTGAATGCCTTCGATTCTGCTCAACAGTTTATTCTTCCTTCTAATGATATGGCCAAAGATGTTTTTATTCCATCCCACCACATTCCTTCTAAAACTCTCAGCAGCAAGGAGCACACTAGAATGAGGCTACCAATTGTCCTGAACAAAGTTTTTAAACTCAGGGTGAGATTCCCAAGCCACCTGGTACCTAAAAGGTATGTCCCCTCTATGACGATGGCCTCTAACCAGCTTGACTAAAATAGGGCAGTGGTCAGAGTGACGGAAGGGGAGATTTAACACAGTTACTTCAAAAAATCTACAATGAGCCGCAACAATTGCATAAACTTTGTCTAAACGTACAAAAGTATTATTACGTTTCCAAGTAAACTTATGACCAGCGGCACCCAGATCCGAAAGCCCACACAAATCCATACTCTATTTATGATTCAGACACCGGTTAACATAATGGTTCCCACCCCCTCTTTGATCACTCATAAGAGCAATATCATTAAAATCACCAGCCACAAACCAAGCATCCTCCATACTCGTACTCAAAGTATGCAGAACCTCCCACAACCTTTTACGATTAGCCATAATAGGGTCCGCATAAACAAAGGTGATAAATAAGAGTTTATTACCAGGATAAATAACTTTGTTGTGAATAAATTGTTTATCCATGCCAACAATATCAATATGAACACGATTTGGCTTCCAGAAGAGCCAAATCCCACCAGCCCGGCCAGTAGCTTCCGATCTGACACAATTCAAATTTCTAAACTTTCTAACCACCTCATCCGCTTTAATTCCACTGATCTTTGTTTCCATTAAAGCAAAACAAGAAGGGTTAAACTGTTTAATAAAATCTTTAACATGGATACGGGTAGCCTTGCTAGCCGCTCCTCTAACATTCCACACAAACAAATCCATAAAAAGGAAGCCTACTGACAACATGCCCACCACCCTAGACTAGGTACTTATTGGGGGCTCCTGAGATCCTAGAAGAGGTACCTGCAGGCCCCCTTTTATCACAAAATTCCAAGGAACTTTGGTTATTTTTCTGATTTCCCTTAGGTTTTTTCATATTCATTTTATTAACACCCATGGTTTTCCCATTTTTTGGCTCAGCACAGATTTTCAGAATACTAACCTTATTGATCTTATCCTTCACAATTGGGGCATGAGCCTGGAAGCCACCCAGGGCCTCAATTTTGGATTCAAACAGAGGATTAACAGTCTCCACATTCATAGCCGCCGGCTCCGCAGATTTTAAACCTGGCATGCTTAGCTCCAGTTGCTCGTTCGCAAGGTCAGAAACTTGAGCATCCTCAATAGAAAGAACTCCAAATCTAGACCCTGTGCTAGCGACCGTAGCACCACATGTACCTTCTATCTCCTTAGGGCAAGGTCTTTCCTTAATTCCAGGATTGCTCTGGTGAAGACCATTATTAAGAGGATGATTCTGAGCAACAGTCGCACGAGTCCTTCGTCTTCCCGACCTCTTTGCAACTATCCAGGGGCCAAAATTCCTCCCATCTCCTTGAATCTCCTCTTCTCTCACTTGAACGGCTTCAGCAACCTCTACAACTACCTTTGCCCTCCTAGAACACCCTTCATAATTATGGCCAAACATACCACACTCATAGCAGATATTATGAATACCTTCATACTCAATAAAGTAAACCGTATTCTGAACACAGAATTTAGACAAAGGGGGCTTAGCTAGATCAATATCAATGCATACTCTTGCAAATTTACCTCTAACTGCCCCAATGGTAGTTTTATCCACATGGTGAACTTTCCCAACTAGCCCACCAATCTTATTAAGAAAGCTCTCATTATAATATTCAATTGGAAGACTCGGGAATCTCACCCAAGTTAGAATCCTATTCACTGAACAGTCATGTGGATTAAAGTTAGGGACCCATGGCCTTCAAGCTAGAACATGATTAGAAATAATATAAGGACCCCCATTAATCACAGCATTATAGTCCTCCGTTCTAGTAAATTTTATTACATAATAATCATTTTCTAAATCAGTAATACTGACATTCCCTTTTTTAGCCCATTGCGCCTGGATTCTCTAAGAGAAATAGTTGAAACTAATCCTTTTTCCAAGCACCATCACTATTAAAGATAACTTCCATTTAGCCCTGAGAGCATGCTTATCGGCCGACGAAAGCTGAATCACATGGCATAAAGGATCATCCTCTTCACCATCCTCTTCATCTGAGTCAGAACAGACCTCCTCCGACTCATCCTCTATTAGACTATCATTTAACAAAGGCTCCTCCTCGACCACTCCCATGACCGTATCTCTCCATGAAACATTCCCCAAACTTTGCTCGCAAATTTTTTTGTTCACCATTGTTGGTCCTGTGTAACTTAATATGATTAGTTCCAAGGGGGGGTTAGGAACTAATATAACTTTTTTGCTTAATAATGTTGACTTAACTAAATATTTGATAGTTTAACTCAGCTTTAGGTCAGCAAGGCTGAGTGAAGTGTGAGACAGCTTTAATCAGACACTGACTAGAGCTGTTTCAATTGTGAGTTGGGAAATAAGACTTTAGATCAACTTCCAACTCAGCACTCTGATTACTCAGCGTCGGCTTGTACAAATTATATACTGAGTAATTTAAGCAAGCAACACATACATATATATCAAGAGAGGGGGTTAGAGATTACTCAGCAGTCTTATCCTAGTTCGGCCTCACTGCCTACGTCCAGTCCCCAAAATCCCTCCGGGCTTTTTCAATCCACTACTGAGCTCTTTAAAGGTAGAGCACAAACTGTTTACAATAGCAACTGAGTATGCAAGAGTACCATCCTCTATTCGTCTACTCAATCTTATCTCACACTGAATACTATAACCGAGTATCCAGAATTTCTCTACCACTGAGTACTATAACCGAGTACTCAGCACCACTCTTCTAACCTTTACAATTGATACAAAATTGTTCTCACAAAACGAAGGACACTTTAGATGAAGACAAATTCACTCTAGACTTTTACACAATGATCGGAATTTGGTGTAAGAACTTGCTTTTTCTATTCAGACAACTTCTCTTTTGGAAATTTTGACTTAGTGAAGATTTTGCTTGTCTGTTTCTCTTGTATGTGTTCGGCTATGATCCAAGTGATGAACTTGTCTATTTATACTGAATTCTGAAGCTTTAATGATTTAAAATCAGATATAGTCGTTAAGAGAAAACGGTCTTCTTTCGTCATTCATGAGGTCAGCTTCCAGAATCGCAGGCCAATCCTGTCTTCTGATTTTTGCAGGAGGCAGGCTTGCCAGTTTCGTCTTCTTGTGCCAGGTTCATCTTCTAGCGCCAGGTTTGTCTTCTTGCCAAATGCCAGACAGTCCATGTGTCTCGAAAAGGTCTTTGATCATATTTCCGAGGCATCTGATTTTTTGCAGAGATCTGTCGGACCTTGTCTTTTAATAAACGGATCATTGGCGCTGACTTGATCATTACTTAGCTTGACTTAGTGGCATCCTGAATTCTGCTCAGCTTAACTTCGCAGCTCCGCCTTCAAGCTTTTCTGAAGAAGACATTTCCTTTGTAACGCTGAGTTATATTCCACTCAGCTTCTGCCGTGTGATCTGCTTATACTGACTTTGTTCTGTCTTTCTTTTTATGAACACTTTGTTCCTGTTCTAGTCAGTTTACTTACTCAACATTGAACAAACATATTAGTACAATTAAACCAAAGCATTTAAATTTAATTGTCTTAATCATGGGATTAATTTAAATAATTCTGTCAAATCAAAATCATGTGGAAAGGTGTTTCAACAACCATATCACCCACTGTCCTAGAAACCAAATTCCTCCCAGACAGGGCCTTGGTAGCTGCCACATCCACCCCACAACAATTTCCCCCAGCGGTCAAGGACGACCTCGGATTGCCGCACACAGCGCCCGCTGCCGCAACAACCCCAAATCCCTCTGCCCCCGCGCCACACGACCCCTGGCCTGCAGCCACACCCGTCTGCCCTAGCGGCACATCCCCTAGGTATGAAACTCTCACTCAGCCCTCGACTTCCTTCCCTGTCGCAGGGGTCACCACCCCTCCAAACACCCTACCGCCATTCTCTTGGCCTATTCCCTCGCCCCCTGCCAGGCCCGAGCGCCGGATCCTAACACCACCTCCCGGATCTCCGATTCCCTCCCACACACTGCCTGCCGATCTCCTTCCTTCCCCTTCCTTCTCCCCATCCGACCCTATATCCCACCAATCCCTTTCCTAGCAACCAAATCCGCCTTCTCTCCCCTAAATCGGCCCCCTGCACCACCTAGCGCCGACCTCTCTGCCGACCGTTCTCTAACCCTCACGCGTTCTCTCTCTCGCTCTTTCGCCATCGCTCTCATTAGACTATTTTAAAAAAATTGATTGACTTCTGAATTTATAGAATATTTCTTTATTCTTAATCTTCTTTATTTGTTTAAAGTACATTATTAACCCTATAAATCTATGCGGCGCAATAAGACAGGATTGATATAAATTGAAATTTATCACTTTAATCAAAATTTAGGAGATAAATAGATCACTATAAAAAAAATTGAAAAGATTGTATTCATTTACAAATCCATGTGTCCAATATATAGCTTATTTTAAACAAGTTTAAGAGGCTAACGAAATACTTAAACGGGGTGTTTGGTATTATATTGGGATAGTGATAGGGATAAAGGTTGGGATAGGGATAAGAATAAGGATAAATGGTTGGGATAAGGATAAAAATATGATAGTCGAGAATTATTATTCAATGTTTGGTATATAGGATAGGGATGAGGATAAAATAATACATTTTACTATTTTAACCTTATTTAAACTACATAACATTAATTAGAGGGATAAGATGGACTTTTCCATCCTATTAAAATCGCATGAGCTTATCTCACCTCTCTATAGCACCCCCCTCATGGGTATAGGATTTGAAGGATAAGAAGTTTATCCCTCATCCGTCTCACTCTTCTATCTCCCAACAAACACGGGACAACTTATCTCGTGTTTTTATCCCTATCCCACCTCCTATATCCCTTCTAACAAACACCCCGAAAGGATCAATCATTTTTAGACCAAGTTTAAGAGGTTATGGATCATATTAAACCACTTTTTTTTTTATTCTTCCTTTTGGTTCTACTATCTAATTTTTATTTAAAAAAAATAAATAAATATAATAAACAACATTCTTTCAAATGATTTTAACATATATTTCTGTGTAATATATATAATTTAGTCTAGACCATATAATTATAGGCCCTGTTTGGTAAAGAGCGTTTTGGGATAAAAAGAGCGGTTTTGACCAACTTTAGAGGTTTGACCACTGAAACCGCTAATTGGAGTGTTTGGTGGAGAGAGTTTTGGGAGAGAGTTTTGGGATGAAAACGCTAATTTAGAAAAAGCTCTTAAAATGAGCTTTTTCAATTAGCGTTTTGCAATATTAAAATTAATGGACTTCTTTAACCATAATAGATAGACTCCCTCTTCTCCTGCGCCAAAATTAATGCCCTTATTCGTCTTTTTGCACAAACCGCTATTATCAATCAGCTAATTTTTACCAAAGAGGTCTACCACAAACAGCTAATCAAATTAGCTAGTCAAATCAGCTAATGTAATCAGCTAACAGCTAACAGCTAATGTAATCAGCTAACAGCTAATTCCCAAACAGGGCCATAATATATACTCGTTAAGATAATCATAATCAAAACTTAATCACATTTAAAACTTCCCAACGCTCTTCGCTATTATATTTATTGAAAAGCAATTTTAAGATTTCTTCCCATAAGCTCAGTTTGTTGTGTTGCTAACCGAACTACAATCGGTAAGTATATAATTATAATTAATGGAAAAGAAAATATATAAATTTTAAAAAATATATTTTATCAATAAAAATTGAAATGGTACTATGGTAAAATGAACAAATGAAAAAATTGGCTTTAATAGAAAGTGTTATGGCAGAATTAGGAAGATGGTTCCTAAGTCAATTCAGTGTAGGGATCCTCTAGAGTTAAAAAGCCTCTAGAATTGGTGGAGTTGTAATCTCAACCATTAATTGCAAAATTAATGGATGGGATTTAATTGATAAATTTTAATATTTAATTAGTTATTTATTGATCAATCAAATCTCATCCATTCATTTTGCAATTAATGGTTGAGATGATTACAACTCCACCAACTCTAGAGGATTTCAACTCTAGAGGATCCTAGGCGTGAATTTGATACCAACCCATGCCTCATCCTTTTTCTCTTTTTCACCAACACTAATATATATATATATATATATATATATCAATTATGCCACATCTTTGCTGACGCAATTCAACCTTAAAAATCTATAGCATTAATTGATCTTTATCTTGATAAAAGAAGAGAGAATTACACATTTGGTAAACTACTAAGTTGGATGCCAATTGATAATAAATATAGCATTGAATAAAACACTTAAATAAGGTCCAACCAAATCTAGGATATGGACCTAATCCGAGAAGCCCATATCAAAGAAGACTACAAAGACTCGATACAAGAAGTCATTTACAGGAAGCTACCTAAAGTGTAACAATGGTTCATGTTCATAGTTTTGTGGTTCAGCCTGGTCCTCAAGCTCAGGATATTCGGGTACGTCAGCCGCATCTGTTATCACCATTACATGTCACTCCGGCATTAGATCAAAGGATTGATGCATGTTTAGACTCGTTGAATCTTGAGCAGTGTAGTTTTATGGATGGCTTAACAAAGCAGCTAATATACAATAATGGAAATGTTCAAGAGTTTATGAACGTTATGAGGGCGGAGCATGCTACGCAAATGGAGGTAATGTAAATAGAATTGGAGGCTAGAGAAGCTGGGAGAGGTTCAATAGCTTGTTCTACATGACATCATGACAACCTAACGTGGTCCTAAGAAAAGAGTAGGGATGTAAACGCGGCGGGGCGGGGCGGGGCGGGGATTTGGTTTCCCATCCCCGTCCCCGTCTAAACGGGGATTCCCCATCCCCGTCCCCGCTAGCTAAATGGGGACAAAAAATGTCCCCGTCCCCGCCCCACGGGGATCCCGCGGGTACGGGGAATCCCCGTTTACCCATGATCCGAGCTAATTGGTCATTTAATTACATGATCCGAGCTAATTGGTTTTTTTTAAATATATATCTTTTATTATTTTTTTAATTTGGAGTAGCAGCTACAAGCCTTCCCTTAGGTCTTTTCTCATGAAATTGAAATACCACTATCTAAATTCGTATCATTTCCATATTTCTTTTCATTTTGCTCACTTACATATTAATGGCGGTGGAGAAGCAGAGAATAGTTGTGTCCTTGTTTTTTTTTATGTTTGCTTTTTCTTCTTTTTTTTCTGCTTTTACTAGTTAGTTGGTTTTGTGCTGGTTTTTTTTTCTGCTGTTGTTCTTGTTTTTAATTGTTCCTGTATATAAAAAAAACGGGGATTAATCGGGGATCCCCGACGGGACTTCACGGGTACGGGTATGGGGATCCCCGCGGGGTGGGGATAAAATTTCCAGTCCACGCCCCGTCCCCGCCTACAGGGACCATATTGGTCCCCGTCCCCATCCCTGTTAACAAACGGGGCGGGGCCCCGACGGGTACGGGTATTCCCCGCCCCAGTTGCATCCCTAGAAAAGAGGATTTTCTGAGGAGTCTCAACCAGAGATAATTAGGAGGAGACCGAAAGAAAAACAGGCATGTCCTCCATACCGAAGACATTATCGCTTGCCTTCTCCTATTAAGCATGTTCCAAAGCCTGAAGGATCTTGATCCTCGAAGCGGCGTCGAGGAGTTCGTCATAATTCCACCAAATCCTTGATTCGTCTATACGAATCATACATAAAAAAGACTAGAGGTTTCTAGATCCCCATACTACCAAAACCGAAAGCAGTAGCCGAAGTCGAATAAAGAGGAACACTCTTTGAAAAAAGAAGCCTTATCAAAAGGAGCTATGACATGCCATAAAGGATGAAGGACTAGAGTCAAGAATATTAGAAACTATGGATGTTGACACTCCTTTAAGTGTCGAAATAATTAATCAACTAATGCCTAGAGGATTCAAATATCCTCTCCTCAAAGACTACAATGGTATGACAAATCAGACTCTTCATGTGAAAAACTTTCTTAGAGCTCTTCACACCACCACGTCAACATATGCTTTTATATGCCTCTTATTTTCAATAACTTTAAGTGATTCGGTGGCTACATAATACAATATAATTTTTTAATTTTTTTTATGTGTATACATATGTTTGTGATCTATATTGCTCATGCATAATAAAATGATGCATATGTGTAGTGGAGATAGCAAAATTCATAATAAACAAAACTGTTTGATGAATTATTTCTCAAATTGATTCAACCTACCAGTGTTAAAGGTAAAATTGTTTGCAAGTGTCGACGCAGTTTTGCATCTTATCTCTTAAAAATAATAGGCTTAATAGATATCCAGCCCCCTAAACTTGTAACTTTTTTTCATCTGGCCCCCTCAACTTAGGGGACAACCTCTCAACCCCCTTAACTCTCCAAAAACATCACATATAACCCCTTAAACTTGCAACTTTTTTTCACCTAACCCCCTCAACTTAGGGGACAACCTCTCAACCCCTTCAACTCTCTAAAAACATCACATATAGCCCTTTAACGCCTACGTGGCTCTGACATGGAATAAGTTAGGATTGCACTTTAGAAAGCGCGTGAAAGTTGGCTTTAGAAACTTCAACGGTAAAAAAATCCCCTTTCTTCTTAAATCCCTAACGTTCTTCTCCTCAGAAATCATTCCTTCCTCTTTTCCAATTCCTTCGATTCACCTCTTTTCTGTTTCCGATCGGTCTCCGATTCAAGTTCAACAGTAAGTATTCATCTCCTTCATCTCCTTTATTCCTCCTCTACCTTCTTTTTATTCTTCTTCTAGTTTGCCTCTTTCTTCTTTTGAGATAATTCTTTTTTTTTTGTCAATTAGGTTAGGGCTTGTGTTGTTCTTGAAACCGATTTCATGGTGGGTACTCATTAATCATGTTTTTATGGTGAATATGTTGTACTTAAGGTTTCGTGGAAACCTGCAAATCAAGGAAGAAGACTCTACGGATGCCCAAATTATGGGGTAATTTACTGGATTTACATGGAAAATTTAAGAAAAAAATTGACACATGGCATTGGTGTGGTAAACAGTCAAGCGCGTTTTCTACACGGGTCAATATTTTGATCGGATATAGGGGTGTAAGGGGCTGTATGTGATGTTTTTAGAGAGTTGAAGGGGTTGAGAGGTTGTCCCCTAAGTTGAGGGGGTCAGATGAAAAAAAGTTACAAGTTTAAGGGGTTGTATGTGATGTTTTGGAGAGTTAAGGGGGTTGAGAGGTTGTCCCCTAAGTTGAGGGGGTCAGGTGAAAAAAAGTTACAAGTTTAGGGGGCTAAGCCAAAATAATACTATATTCCAAAAAGATATGGAGAAATTGGGATATTGTCCCAATTAGTATGGTGGCTTTGCCATGGAATCTATAGTTTGATTTGAATTGGACTTTTCAGATTTTAATTATAGAAAAGAAAAGTCAAATTAGAACACTTAATTTCTTGAAGATCAAGTCATCACCCGACTTCAACTCCAAGTTCACATTACACACAACCCTATATATATTCAACACCACACCCCTCATCTTCATCAACTTTATTTTCCATCTTCTAAAAAAAAAAACTTTAAATTTGTAGAAATGGCATCTGGTTTTGGAGGGTACTCAATTGCAGAGATTTACACAATCAGAAAGCTTCACAAGGAGAAGATGAACAAAGAGCTTTTCAAAATAGAAGCTCAGAAAGGATTGTCTGATCACTCCGATGGTGGAAAAACGAACAAGAAATCAGTTTCCGACTGCTGGCTTTTCAAGAAACGTCGTAGTTCTGCTCAAGTTTCCTCCACCATTTCACCGGAAAACTAGTACTGGATATTCATCTTCAGATTTCTAGATTTTGGGATTTATTTTCATTTTTCCTCCTTTTAAATCAATTTAATCCAAATTGAATTTAGGTGTTAACTTTGTTTTTAAGTTTTCAATATTTGATAAATTACTCTCAATTTTACAAATTTTGGGGTTAATTTGTTAAATATTGTCAACTTAGAGAAGGAAGTGATATTTAAAATTCAACTTGGACTAAATTGATTGTATCTATTAATTTTAGGGATTATTTTATCTTTAACCCCTAAATATATATAGGCTCAGCTTAACCCAACAACAACAAAAAGAAAAAAATTCCAAAAATGTCACTCAAGAAATGCTTTATTGTTTTGTAATGTATATATTTATGATAATATAAAGATATTACAAAGAGTTGTTCTTTAATTTCTCTACTTTTTTCTTCTCCTACGAGCATATATGCAATTCCATGGAAGTCATATATCATTTCGATCAGTGTTAAAAGTTGATTACTACTGATATGGCAGCCGTGTTACTTTACTTTTCCGATATCTTTTTATTATTGAATTCGCCGGAGTTGTTTAATTGAAACAAAATTTAAAGTTGAACAATTTTATTCATATAAATTGAAATTGAGAAGACAATCATGAAAATTTAGTTACCAACGATGCACTTAATCCATAGCTCCTCTAAGTAAACAATGTGGGATATTAAACAAACATGTAAAGAATTAGATATAATCGTTTAAATTAAAGATTTTGAATTCGAATTTACTATATTCACGCTTATATTTACTATGTGCAGTTCTGCCCGCCAAATCTCATTAAGCCCATCAAGGGTATTCTTCACTATCATCACTATATTTGTGTCCTGAGTCTTAATTATGACGTGTTTTTATATATTAAATAATTATATATTATTATTCTTAGATAGTACAATATTTATTTTTTTGGTAGAAAGTACAATATTTATTTTAAGTAAACCTATATAATAATTTTTTGGTTAATATGTAAAAAATATAAAAATATAAATCTAATTGATTTTCAAGTATTCTGTCCGTCTGACTAGTGTTTAATATTTTTTACAATATTAGTAAACGTAAAAGGGCTACGAAGATTGATAGTCAAGATTGATGGTCCCTATCATAAGAATAACACACAATATTAGTACAATATAATTATATTATTTATATATAACATTAGTGATAAAATATTCTTGATCGCCAAGATTGATGGTCCCTATCATGGGAAAAATGTAAAATAAGTCTTATTATTATGAATAAAAATTGAAATGAAAATATGTAAAATGAAAAAAATGCCTTCAATAGATGCTTCCTTTTTTGACCTATGACGTAAACACATAGCTCATCCTTTTTCTTTTTTTCATATGAAATTAAATTTCACCAACATTAAAATAAATAAAAATTACGTTTTTATAATTAAGTCTTTGAAATTTATCTGTTTTAATTAATCAATTATTTATTTATATTGAACTCTTAATCATTGATTCTATTATGAATTCGGTCTTTATTTAATTTTTTCATCGATTTTGGACAATATGAGCCTTTGAGAAATTCAGTCTGTTGACGTTGACATTTCCACTTCCGTATAGACAAATAAAAAAATTTACTTTCTTGACTAGGGGATAGAAAGTAAAATGTAAAAGTAAAAAAAAAAATTACAAAAATCGATTTCCACTATATTCTTTCAAGCTGGAAATCGAGTTTGGAAGAACATGTTAGAAATGGATTTCAGTAATAAGGGGAAGATCAATTTGGTAATTCTAAGGCTGGAAATCGCGAAATGGGAGAGAAAAAAATCGAGTTTGGAAGATTTTTGTAATTTCTTTTTACTTTTTACTCTCTATCTATCTTAGTCAATAAACTCTTATTTTTATTTGTCCACGTCAATAGGTTGAATCGTCTGCTGCTCAAACTTGACAAAAAAAAATTAAATAAGAATCGAATTCACAACAAAATCAATAATCAATTGTTTAAATGTGAAAAAATAATTAATAAGAGATTTGATTATACTTTTAACCTTTTCAATTTCAATCTGCCACATCTTTGCTGACGCAATTCAGCCAAATTAAGCATGGTGGCTGGTTTCTTTTTTAAGGTTTTTCTGGGATGGAAACTAATTTGTCATACATTGAATTTTTCGAGGATCTGTAGATATTGAAGTTCTCTGTAAATCTACTAGATCCGTCCATGTATATAGGTTCAACTTAATTTTAAAAAAAATCCAAAATGTAGTTTATTGTTTATATATATATATATATATGAAGATATTAGAAAGATTTTTTTTTTGTTTTACTTCTTTCTGTCCCAAGCCAATTTCATTTTCATATTGGACATAAAAAAATGCATTTACATTATGTCATATATTCTCAATAATAATAAAAAATTAACTAAAATTTATCTTAAAGGAGAAAAATTGTCTCACATGTAAAAAGTTACGTAACTCTCTAAGCAATTTGAGATATTTAACACATTATTCACGCCCAAAAGAAATACTCATTGGTAAAGGTGTGGAAATAGGTCATCACTCATTTAACCCATAATTTGTTTAATTGTGTGTTAAATGGGTCATTATAGATGTCCATTTTTTTACAATATCATAAAACTAATAGTTTGATTCTGTAAATAGAGAGAAGAAGAACAGTTTGAACAATTAGAGAAAAAAATAATTTCAGAGAGTAGATATGGATGTTTTCATTTTTTTACAGTATCATAAAACTAATAGTTTGATTCTGTAAATAGAACTCGAACGGCACAATTGTTCACGAATAGAGATGAATGTTCAGTACAGATGAATGGAGGTGATTGTTGGAATTAAAAATAATTAAAAAATTAATTGGTATCTATGAATAAAACTCAACTCAAAGTATTTTAAGGAAAAAAATAAAGCGTTGAAGCAAAAGTAGACTGGTCCAAAGGCCCCCCATCTCGATGCGGCATTCGCATCCCCCACGTCATGTGGGTACACCCCTAACTGGATGGATGCTTCGACTGCACACTCTCTCCCCTCACCGTGTGAAAGAGTCTTTCCCTTACTAATTGGTTAAACGCTTCCCTTTACTTATAAGCTAATGGAAATTCTCATTCATCACTTGTCCGTTTTGAACTTATAATACTGATAACTTGCTGGATCCGCTTTGATATTCTTTGCCGGAGTTACCTGCAAAACAAAACCGGAGACATGATCTCCGGAAAAACTCTCCGACGATCAAGTCAGTTTTTGTAAAAATGAGTCTATAATTTAGCAATAGCTTTGTGGGAAAAAATATGAACGTACCTCCCCCTTTATTCTTAAGGCCTTTTATAGGTGTTTTTTGGGTAACCGCCGAGGGCGGTTACTCCTTAGTGGGCCACGTTCTGAGGGCGGTTACCCCTTTTTAGGCCATGTCCCTTTCGTGGCTTTCATGGCAACGAACGTGGTTCTGAGTGGGAGTCTTGACGCTCCGTTTAGGAATTCGAGGCGGTTTACTCGTTGCGCCCGCTTCCTTCATTCGGGTCCCGTCCAATCTTAGCCCATGGAGCTTTAATATGGGCTGGGCTTGCGAAATGAATATAACCCGTTTTGGGCTTCGCGGGTTATCACATGCCTCCCCCTTGGTCTAGCAAGAGCCCTTTTAAGGTCTTTTTATAGGGGACGCTTCGTCTTTGTCCGATTATTTCAAAGTTTTGAATTTGTGCATTTCCCCTCTTTCGTTTTCTCCGGTGTCGACCTTTTAATTCCGTTACTTCTTTTCCGGCGTTGACCTCTTAATCCCGTCACTTCACTGTGTTGTCTTTTTCATGTAAGTTTTTCTTTTCACATTTGTTCCTTGTTCGGCTTTTTGCTTCTGTTTTCCTTTTATCGATCATGTCAGACCTCGACTTCGCGCCGTTTGACGACGATTATGTCCGCGAGGTCTCTAACGAGGTCGAAGAGATGGTTGAGGAAGCTTCAACCAGCTCTCCTGGGTGTAATTCTCATCCCGCCGACTTCCTTCATCTGGCGAATACAACCGACGAGGGTTTAGGTTTTGACCCCAAAAAGTTGATTCCGCCACCTGTCCCAACCCCTCGTTTGTTACTAAAGAAGGACAGGTCGGGAAGTCTGGTTTGTCAAGAGACAATCGATGATTTGCGGGAGCATTATCCCTGGCTCCGAGGTCTCGAGACTATCATTCCTGAGGAGGATAGGGGACCGAGCGATTACCCAAAGGGGTACTTCACTATTTTCGTGGCCCAGATTATCTGCGGCTTCACTTATCCGCTGGCGGATGAGATTGCTTCCGTCCTAGGCGGTTACGGAATCGCGCCCGGGCAATTGCATCCTAACGGCTGGGCCGATTTGACTCTGGACAAATTCTTGGCGGATTGTTTGGAGGTTCCCTTTTCGCCCAAAATCTTCTCCAAGCTCCACCATTTCAAAAGCTCGGCGGGGTATTTCACTTTCATCCGCCAGAGCGGATACTATGGTTTTGACGAGAAGCTGAACAAGATCCGCGAGTGGGATCGATCTTACTTTTTTATCAAGTTTAATGAGGAAAACCTGAACTTCCTTCGTTGCTGGAGCCGACCCAACGTAAAGAGTTTGAACTTCGGGTATCCCAGCAAGGAAGAATCCGCCGTTATCTAGTTCTTGAAGAGCACTCCTCCTTTTGTATGGACATACGATCAGGCCTTTCATATGCTAAGGAGCCGAGTAGCGATTGCGTACCGCGAGGGGGATTGCGTTGTCTATATTCCTTATCGCGTTTTTGTGCAAGGTACTTTTTATTTCCAAGTTGATGGTTTCTTTTAACCCGTTGCAGGGGTGATCCTTTATCTCAAATCGCTGCAGATCGGGAGGCTAAAGCCCTGGCGAGAAGAAAGAAGCGGATGACGGAAACCGCTTCCGTTGTAGGGGCGGATCCTTCTGGAGGGACGATTCCTTCTATTGGGGCGGCTTCCCCGGTTAGGGCTTCCGCTTCACAAGGTCCCGCTTCTGCCTCCGAGGATCTTCCTTTAACCAGGAAGCGGAAGATAAGTGCGGATACAGAGTCTTCTCGTTCTAAAAAGAAGAACACTTCTGTGTCCCTTACTATTGGCGGCGCACTTGTATCCGCCTCGTCTAAAGGAAAGAGCAGTACCCCCATTCACGAGGTATCTTGATCTGCTCCCTCTCGTATTACTACTTTTTCCTCATGAGCTATCTGCCGTTCTCTTGATATTTTTCTTTATGCTTTTGCAGCCAATCCCCGATATTAGCGGATGGTGGACTAGGACTTTCGGCCTGGCCGTGAACTTCTCTTGCAAGGATATTGTATCTTCCATATGCAATGTCCTCGGGCGACTTCCCTCTGCCTCCCGTGTGCGTGAGCAAGTACCGCTCCCTACTGCTGTGGAAGGGATCGAGAAGCGTTCTGTAGAGGTATATTATTGCTTTGTCCTTCGCTTTCAAATATCTTGTGTTCATCGTAACCGCATATTTCTATTCGCCCATTTTTATTTGTGAGACGTGTTATATGCAGATTATCAATTTCGCTGAGGGCATTCTCCGAAGGGATGCAGAGCGAGCCAAGGAGTTGGAAAGTCTTGGTACGGAATTGGCGACTCAGAAGTCGCTTTATGATGATGTCCAAGGGAAGGTGAAGGTCCTAGAGGGCACCTGTCAGAAGGCCATGGGCGAGAAGGAGGAGGCCCTTAAATCCCTTCAGGCCAAGTCCGATGAACTGCAAAAAGCCCTCGACGACCTAGCTGCTTTCAAGGAGGCCCAAAAGAAGAGGGTTGAGGAGATTTTGGCTGAAGATGGCGCCCGCATCTACTGGTATGGGGAGCGGATTCATGCGGCTTATGAGCACGGGCATCAGGGTCTAGTACTTAACCGCCCCAAAGTTCCCATCCCTGAAAAGGATTTAACTGGGGAGTGGGATAAGCTGGAAGCCGAGGATGCTGATATGGATGAGGTACTCTTCTTAGATTGGAAGAGTCTTCAGGATCCTCCGATTAGCTGCGAGATCCCTATTCAGCCCGCGGAAGGAGAGGCACCCCAAGCCGTTTCTCAACCTGTGCAAGAGGTACCTCTCACCGAAGAGGTTACTGAAGCGGTTACCGATTCAAGGGTTGAGGATTCGCTTGAAGTAGATCCTCCTACCGGAGGAGATGAGGGAGTCGCCGCAGTCCAGGAGGGCATTAGGGGCGAAGGAGAGGAAGTTGTAGCATAGCTTAACTTATATTTGGACTTTTGTATGTAACAAACCGCTCTGATATATATATTTTCTTTCGGTTGTTGCTTTTCATATGTGTGTGATTGTCACTTTTTTGCCCTTTATATGTGCCCTTTGTCCTTTTGCCGACTCCATATTTGTGTTTCTTCATAGCTAGGGTGGCCAGACCCTTTTTGCAATTTTGAGTACTCGTTTATTCGCTTAATTTTATGTCTTAACTTATAATTCTTCTTTCGAAAATAATCATAAGTTTTGATCATAAGGTTTTGCGAGTGATGCGTAATCATGCATCCGCCTTTCTTTAACAGGCAACACATTTATGTGTTTTTGATTTTAACCCTAAGGTTTTTTGCGAGTGATACGTAATCAAGCATCCGCCTTTCTTTAACAGGCAACACATTTATGTGTTTTTGTAAAGAATCCGCATTTTGTTGTAACATACTGAGTGAATGTAATAACTTTTATTGATGACGAGAAAAAGTTTATTACATATGTACACCAATTGTGTGGGATCGAAACCTCATTAAAACCTTTTATCAGAAAACCCAGTGGGAAAAACTCATAAAAGGAAAAAGAGTACTCGTCATTTCCTCGAACTACTCGGCCTTTCTATATAGGCGTAGATTCTCTAGATTCCAGGTGCGTGGGAGCTTCTTTCCACTCATTTCTTCTATTTCGAAAGTGGCCGGTCCCATCTTCCTGGATACTTTGTATGGCCCGATCCAGTTGACGCCTAGCTTGCCTTTGCCATCTCTAGACTGTATTTTATCTGCTTTTTTCAAGACCAAGTCGTTTTCGTTGATCATTACTTTTCGCACTCTTCTGTCATGGTATTTCTTGATTCTATTGCGGTACATTGCCATTCGCATGTAAGCTTTTTCTCTTCGTTCCTCCACATAATCCAAAGCATCTCTGATGTTGATAGGATTTTGTGTGTCGCAATAATAAATTGTCCGATCTGTGGGCGACTTGATTTCAACAGGTAGGACTGCTTCGGCTCCATAAACTAGCGAGAAAGGTGTTTCGCCTGTTGCTGCCTTTACAGAGGTTCTGTATGCCCACAACATATGGGGTATCTCATCCGCCCAACTTGTTTTTTTGTCACCTAGCCGCTTCTTGATGCCTTGAACCATGGCCCTGTTGGTAACCTCCGTCATACCATTTGATTGGGGATGGTTTACAGAAGAAAAATGATTCTTGATTCCCATGCTTTCGCAGTATGTTTTGAACTTGGCACAGTTGAATTGGGTGCCATTGTCGGTTATAAGCTTCTGCGGGATCCCAAATCGCATGATAATGTTCTCTCGTAAGAACTCGATCATTCGCTCAGGTGTTTGTGCGGTTACTGCCTCCGCTTCTACCCATTTGCTGAAGTGGTCCACTGCGACTATCAAATACTTCCTTTTCTTTATTGTTTCTGGGAATGGACCCACTATATCAATTCCCTATGTTGCGAATGGCCACGCCGTCATTATAGTGATTTGTTCAGCTCCGGGAACATGCTTTTCATTCGCATGGATTTGACAGTTGTGACATTCCGCAACCATCTTCTGGGAATCTTCCACCACCTTGGGCCAGTAGTATCCCATCAGTTTGACCTTTCTTGCCAATGCCGCCGAAGCTTCGTGCGCGCCATAAATTCCTTCGTGTAGTTCTCGCAGCACATAGTCTCCTTCATTGCGACTAACGCATTTCAACCATGGACATGTGTACGATTTCCGATACAAAGTTCCATCCCGTATTGAATATCGTGCCGACTGCCCAATTATTTTTCTGGCTAAGCTCTTATCAACCGGCAAATCTCCCTGCTCCAGATATTGACGGATTAGCATCCGCCAATCTTCATCGTCTTCTAGTTCCTCGATGATCATAATCTGATCAACCTCGAATGCTGGTGCCGATTTTATTTCCAAGCTGCATGTTTTTTGACTCCATGGTTCTCTACTTGCCGCTGCTTTTGCCAATTCGTCAGCTTTTGCATTTTGGCCTCGTGGAACATGCACCATCTCCCAAACGACTCCCTTGTGCGTTAACTCTTGTGTCAATCGGCTGACCACCTGATGGTATTTTACTTGCTCCTCCTGTTTCACCAGATAATTTTTTGTGATCTGGTTTATCATGAGTTTGGAATCGCTGTAGATTACCACTCTTTCTGGGGTGAGTTCATTGAGCAACCTCAATCCACATATCATAGCCTCGTATTCTGCGGCATTATTGGTAGTTTTGAAAGTTAATTTTGCTGCATAGTACAGGCGGATAACCTCCGGACCTTTGATGACGATTCCTAGCCCAGCTCCGTCTGTAGATAAGGCCCCATCTGTGTACATGCTCCACTCTTCTTTTTGTGCCTTTGGACATTCATCATCATCCCAGGTGAATTCGTTCACGAAGTCGGCGAGCACTTGGCTCTTTAGCGCCGGTCTTCCTTCATAGCGGATATCGTATTCGCCCAGGCGAATTGACCATTCCATCAACCGGCCGGATGCGTCAGGTTTCTGCAATACCTTTCGCATTGGGATGCCAGTTCTCACAATGACAGTATGTGTCTGAAAATATGGTTTCAATCTAGTCGCCGTGGTTATCACCGCGAGGGCCATTTTGTCCAACTTCGAATACCGGAGTTCTGCGTCCTTCAAGACTTTGCTCACGTAGTATACTGGATATTGTTGCCCTTCTTCTTCTCGCACCATCACAGTGCATATCGCCATGCTGGTGACGGATACATAAAGAAACAAATCTTCTTCGTCTTCCGGCCTGCTCCTTAAGGGCGGATAACATAGTAATCGCTTTATCCCCTCAAATGCTTCTTGACAATCCAGCGTCCATTCAAAGGACTTGGATTTTTTGATGGCATTGTAGAAAGGTAGACATCGCCTAGCTGAGCATGATATGAATCGCCCTAATGCCACCAACCGCCCGTTCAGTCTCTGTACTTCCTTTATGTTCCTTGGCCTCTTCATCTCCATTACTGCTTTAACCTTCTCAGGATTCGCCTCAACCCCTTTGCCGCTAACAATGAAACCCAGGAACTTTCCCGCTCTTGCTCCGAATGTGCATTTCTCTGGGTTCAATTTGAGGCCATATTTGATCAACACTTCTAGGATTTCTTTGATATCCCGCGGGTGGTCTTGCATTTTCTTGCTTTTGATGATCATGTCATCAACATAGATCGAGAAGTTCTCACCGAATTTGTCTGAAAATATCTTGTTCATCATCCTCTGGTATGTTGCTCCCGCATTTTTCAATCCAAAGGGCATCACCTTGAAGCAATAAGTCGCCTGGTGAGTTATGAATGATGTTTTGATTTCATCCGCCTTCTCCATGGGTATCTGATGGTAACTGGATTTCACGTCGGTGAATGATAAAGCTTCATATCCTGCAGTTCCATCTACCAATATATCAATGTTAGGAAGTGGATACATATCTTTCGGACATGCCTTGTTCAAGTCTTTGAAGTCGACGCACATTCTGTACGTTCCATTCGGCTTTTTGACTAGCACCACATTGGCTAGCCATTCCGGATAGGTGACTTCTCGAATCGCATCCGACCTTAGCAAGTCCGCCACTGCTTTTTCAATCGCCTTTTGCCGCTCAGGAGCATGTCCCCTCTTCTTTTGCCGCACTAGGGTTGCCCCTTTGTCTACATTCAACCGATGGGTTGCTACGTCTGGGCTTATTCCTTTTAGCACTTCATTTGGGGCCGCAAATGCCGACTCACATTGGATCAATACCTCGGTAATGGCTTTCTTTGTTTCTTCTGAGAGTCCAGCCGCTATTCGCACGTTCTTGTCATTCGAGATGGCGAATAGTTCCGTTTCTCCCAATGCTTCCGCCGGCAGCTTCTCTTCGACTTTATCCTCCTCTTCCGGTTTTGGTTCAAGTGATAATGTATAGGCCTGTTGAGATACAAGTTGATCACCTTCAACTATGACTCGCCCTTGGTGTGTTGGCAAATGTAACGTTAAATGCTTCATTGAGATGAGCGACTCCGTCTCCGACAAGAATGGCCGTCCCAGAATTATGTTGTAGTCCAGTGGGAGATCAACAATTGCGAATTCTAAATCTCCTCGCCATTTTAGATTCTTATCGCCCATTTCTGCCTCCAACACCACCTGCCCACTTGTTTGGGAGGATTGACCCCCAAAACCAGTTACATCCATGAAGGTGTGTTCCACCCGCTCGTCGTTGATTCCCAACTTGTTGAATGTTGTTCGGGTAATGACGTTGCAAGAACTGCCTGTGTCGATAAGGACCCGCTTGACGTCCCATCCTTCAACGGCCATCGTGATCACCAGGGCATCCGCATGTGGCTCCGTGATTCTCGCAAATGAGTAATTGAGGGCATCCCCTCTATGTGTGTTGCTCTTTCGCCGGTCACGGCGAGTTCTTTTTGTTGGAGGCTCATAGATTTCGCCTGCTATCACGTTTATCACCCCTTTCTTCTGCTTCTTTTCTGGCCGTGTTTCTCCCTCATGCGGGAGCGTTGTTTTCTCATCAGCTGTTTCTTTTCTTACAAATTGACTCAGCTTGCCTCTCTCGATCAGTTTTTCTATTTCCTTCTTCAGTTCGTAGCAATCATCTGTGTCATGGCCATTCAACCTGTGGAACCTGCAATACTTACTGGGATAGCGCCCCAAACTGGTTCGGCCTTTCACCTCGGGGAACCGCACATCCTTCTTCAAGGGGCTCTTTTCGATCCAAAGTAACACCTCTTGGCGAGTCGTGTTTAGTGGCGTGTGATATCCTCCACCTTGAAAGGGACGATCGCCTCTTCGAACAAAATTACTTTTGGACTGGGTCTGACGCCGACTGTCCGAAGTGGTTCTAGCGGCCTCTCTTTCTCGCCGAGTTTGGGCCCTATGTTCCCTGTTGACATCATCCACTTCCATGAATTCCTTTGCTATCTTCATGAGCTCGCTACAGTGCGTGGTTTGTTACGGATGATTTCTTCCCGCATGCTCCAATCTGTGGTTCCATCCGCCATGATGTTGCGAATACTCACGATATCTGGGTTCTGCAATCGCACCAGGATATCGTTAAAGGCGACAATAAATTCCCTTGGGGAATTATAGTTTCTCTGTTTGATCTCCTTCAGCTGCCTATCTGTCACATATGCCGCTTTACAGCCCACGAACTTCGCACAGAAATCCCGACTATATTGTTGCCAATTGTGAATAGATTCTGCCGGTAAAGATCGAAACCAATTAGATGCCGCACCGCCCAAAGTTGTCGAGAATAACCTGCAAATTATGCTTTCGCTTGCCCCTGCAACATCCATTAACTCTCTGTAGTTCCTGACATGAGCCTCAGGGTCAGAATTTGGATCCCCATAGTCTTTTGGTATGACAGGTGCTTTGATTCTGTGATCTGGAA
This sequence comes from Euphorbia lathyris, assembly GCF_963576675.1. Taxonomy (NCBI): domain Eukaryota; kingdom Viridiplantae; phylum Streptophyta; class Magnoliopsida; order Malpighiales; family Euphorbiaceae; genus Euphorbia; species Euphorbia lathyris. Next base: position 73,768,071 of record NC_088916.1, on the reverse strand, counting down.
TGAATTCCCGCAACGAAGGGGCAAAAGGTGAATCGCTCTGGACCTCTGCTCTCGGCCGAGGTGAGTACCCCATTCGCTCCATCATGCTCCGTAATTGATCTTCTAAGTCAATATCGGGTACCCGCCGGACCTCTTCCATCCACTGCTGGTAAATTCTGGATGGCATCCACTTGCCCATCGGTGTTGAGACGGGTGCCTGTTGGTGGACCAATCGCCGTCCCGTTATAGGATCAAAGTTCCATGTGTGCTCACGCCCAGACATAGTTGTGTTAGGCGTCATCAATTCCGAACGTCTGTGAGGAAAAGGGTCCAGTTGTTGTAGCGGAAGAGTGCCTTGCATTCCTGGCAACGGTTGGGCTGGTTGCCAGGTTGGATGTGTCGTCGTAATGAGATCTGGGTGCGAGTAGTTGCTCGGGTGACTGTGTGGATTCGTGCGACTACTCTGGCCCACTTGATTTGGCACCTGAGATGGCTGCGGAAGGACAGGTATGACAGGAATAGTCGGTGATTGTGTTGAGATAACCACAGGTTCCTGAGGGGCAGGCGCCATGGCGGTATCGCGTTCGGCGAGGGCGGTTAATAAATTAATCATTCGATCGCCAGCCGCCTGGCTCATATTCGAAGCCAAGACCTGTCCTGCCATCTGCACGAAATCGCTATTGGACATCTCCATTTCATTTTGCACCTGCACTTCCAATAAGGGACCCAATTGTCCCGAGGGCCTGACGAGCTAGGCACCACAGGCTGAGTACCTGCAGGCTGCGAATTTGCAATCCGTGAACCTCGTGAGTTCATGCTAGTGGATCTGGTCGTAACACCGGTCGTTCGTGATGGTTCTGACATGTTCTTCGTGTACCTTTAACCAAGTGTTGGTAAAAAAGGTCCACGATCACCGCATCAATGATAACTTGCTGGATCCGCTTTGATATTCTTTGCCGGAGTTACCTGCAAAACAAAACCGGAGACAGGATCTCCGGGAAAACTCTCCGACGATCAAGTCAGTTTTTGTAAAAATGAGTCTATAATTTAGCAATAGCTTTGTGGGAAAAAATGTGAACGTACCTCCCCCCTTATTCTTAAGGCCTTTTATAAGTGTTTTTTGGGTAACCGCCGAGGGCGGTTACTCCTTAGTGGGCCACGTTCTGAGGGCGGTTACCCCTTTTTAGGCCATGTCCCTTTCGTGGCTTTCATGGCAACGAACGTGGTTCTGAGTGGGAGTCTTGACGCTCCGTTTAGGAATTCGGGGCGGTTTACTCGCTGCGCCCGCTTCCTTCATTCGGGTCCCGTCCAATCTTAGGCCATGGGGTTTTAATATGGGCTGGGCTTGCGAAATGAATATAACCCGTTTTGGACTTCGCGGGTTATCAAATACATTTAAAAATATCTCATGACATAGAATACGTTAATCTCTCTCTTTCTCTCCTAGTCCGATGACGATTGCTTGGTGTTGAATCCCAGTGTAATCCAAATTGAACCTAGGTTATCTAATTCCTTTTATGTTTCGAAATGAATAAGAAAATAAACTATTCATTCGATCAGAGGAAGAGTTTCTTTAAAGGAAGGACAACAAATTTATGTCTTTCTTTTATTTTATTTTTAACTAGGCCCTGTATAAAATGACGATGTTTTCAGTGGGCCCAATTAAAAAAATCAGGAAGAAGACGGGGGCTTGTCTCATCTTCTCTTCTGCCTCTAGTCATAGCGGACACAAATAGAGCCAGCGCAGAATAATCTCTATTGGGTTTTCAGACGGACTAGAGGATCGGTCGATGACCCTCCATGGCCCCTAGTTAGAAGTAGAATTAAACCATTTATTATATTAGAATAAAATAGCTCTTTATTATGAATAAAAAATTGAAATGATAATATGGTAAAAAAAAAAGATTGCCTTTAATAGAAAGTGTTAGTCAATTGACGTCAACCTATACGTCATCCTTTTTCTTATTTCATATTCAATTCCACCAACATTCAATTTCATTCTGCCACATCTTTGCTGACGCAATTCGTGGTAATCATGATAAATTTAATCTAAAATTAAAGTTTAGATATGAATTTGATCTTTAATTTGTTAGATTTTCAAAATTGAATCAAATACACTATGATTTATACTACTATAGGACTACGTATCTAACGAATTAAAATATTGTCGCATACTACTCATCTATGGAGGTGATTGGAAATTTTTTAGAGTAATCCGAGAGTAATACATCTGACTAATCTAATTTTGATCATATTAACCTTAATAATTATGTAGTATTTAGTTATTCACTGTTAGATTTATGTTTATTAAAATCTTAAAGCAAAAAATCAAAACATCTTAAATCAACCTGCAGTGCAAATCTGTTTTTTTGGTTAGATAAGTTACTCTCAAGAGAATGTCTCCCTTCTCTCTAGATCTACACCCACCACCACCGCCTCCCATCACCTTCTCCCCATCACCTTCTCCGTTTTTCTGCTTCTCTTTCCCCACCTCTCCTAAACTATCGGCTTTCCTCCTCCTCTCCCTTCCTTGTTGCTGCTGTTTAGTTGAGGAGGAAGGAGGAAGCTTGTCTTCCTTCTTCCTCCTCTCACCGTTTTTTTTTTCGTTTTCGTGTTTATTTTCCTTTTATTTTGTGTCAGTTTCTTTAGTTGGATTATATATATTTCATTGTATTTCTGGATCCGTTTGAACTACAACTGTTGGTTAATTCTCAGTTTTGGTAACCTTTTATGAGTTAGCAATAACAAAAACGGTAGATCTTATCCGTAGATCACTGGATCTACGTGGTTGCAAAAGAAATGACTTAGATCCGAAGGTTCAGAATGGTTCAACTGCTGAAGATTGGACTACAGTTGCTTTGCGGCGAATTTGGAGTTACGATCTATATATATGTTTCAAATGTTGTTTATGTTTAATGTACCTTTAATAACTTTTTTTGCTTTTAATAGTCATGTTTTTGCTTTTAATAGTCATGATTTAAGGAGGGCCTAATAAGCCACAAAAATTAGAAATTTGGATTTAGGGATGCCTAACATGCCAAAAAAAATTAGAAATTTGGATTTAGAGAGACCTACCAAGCCTAAAAAAATTAGAAATTTGGATTTAGATAGACCTAACAAGTCTAAAAAAATTAGAAATTTGGATTTGGGGAGTACTTAATAGACCCAAAATATTAAAACTTTGAATTTTGAATAAGTCTAACACTTAATATGCCATCTTGGGGAGCTAATTCAACACCCGATAAAAAAAATTGAGACAGGAGGTGCCGAAACTACCCGGGGTCAAGGTGGTTCCGGCGGCCGGAGGGGCCCGAGCCCCCCTGTCTACGCCCCTGCTGCTAGATAACCTGCTAAATCCTTCTATGTAAGATTACGGTCCAATACTATATAGATATTGTCCGCTATGGTTCAAATCCAACACATTGGGCCTCACGACTTTAAAACACGTCTACATGTATTGTATTCTCATCTTACTAATAAGCATCAGTCATTCCCTCTCCGTTTCCGATATGGAATTCAATTCATTCCTGCCCTCATCGTCATTCCTTAAAGTCGCTGAGTAAGGTCTTCTATTCCGACGCCACCCATTCTGAACCGGATCGTTACAGTCAAAATGTAGGTCAAGGAATGATTTATTGTTTTGTAATATATATACATATTTCATAATATGAAGATATTGGAAAGACTTTTTTTTCTCTTTTTTACTTTCTTTCTTCCCAAAAGCCAATTTCATTTCATATGTAAATTACATGGACATAAAAAAAATGCATTCACATTATGCCATATATTCTCAATAATCCAAAAAGAAAATACTACATATAAAAAATATATATATATATAACTCAACTAAATTTTATTTTAAAGAAGAAAACAAGGAGTTATTTAACACACAATTCACTCGGAATAAATACCCATGCTAAAGGGTCATGCCTCATCTAATGATTCGTTTAACCCGCAAATAAACAAATTAGAATTGATCAATTTATGAGTTGGGTCATCATGGACGGAGCTAGGGGAGTTGTTGAGGATCGATTAACCCTCCGGCTTCACTGAAAAACCCCAACAAGAGGTTTTTTATCATATCTCTACCAGGTTTTATTAGGGGTGGGCAAAAAAACCGATCAAACCGGTAACCGAATCGAAAACCGATAATCCAAACCGAAAAATTCGATTAACCGAACCGGTGATTTTTTTAATGGTTAAAAAAATAGATAGGTACCGGTTTCGGTTTCGGATTAGAGTGTTCAAAAACCGCAGTTAACGGTTAACCAAACTATTTAATAAATATAAATTTTAAAAAAAATATATAGGCCATTTGACGACAAAGGCAAGGCGAATATAAATATAAATACATAGATTATACTGCTTAATATAAATGCATAGATTATAACATAGATTAATATAAATATATAACATAGATTATACTGCTTTATGTTGTAATAAATACTTTGACGAAATATTATTTACTTTTCTTTATGTTTTAAATGTAAATTTGATGGATTGTTTTTTAGTTCGGTACTTATGTTTGAATTCTAAACTTTTATATGAATTCGTTTCGTTTGAATTTTTAAAATTATGTGTATTTTAATATTGTTTAAAAATTTAGGTTTGGGTAAAAATTTAACCGTTTTGGTTAACTAGTGAGAATTAGTTAAAAACCGTTAACCGAAAAACCTAACCGGAATTAATGGTTAACCGGTTGATGGTTAACCGATTTATATGGACCGGTTTCGATTTGGATGGTTAAAAAACTGTTGATAATGGTTCGGTTAATTTTTATCGGTTAACCGAACCGTGCCCACCCCTAGGTTTTACCATGACCAGAACCCTCCATCTTTTTCAACATTTTTTTTTGTACTTATTAAATCCAAAATGATGTCGTTTTGAATCTAAAAAAAGGTTGAGTCACGAGTTAGTCAAAATTATCCGTTAAGCAACCTAATAATTTGTGAAAAAAGAAAAAAACTGGAAAAAAGTAAAAAAAAAAAACATGTTTCTGTGGAAAAAAAAAACAAAAAACGTGATTATGATTTTGATTCCAATTCCCGGGCAAAAAAGAAAGAATAATTTGGAGTAAAAGACGAGGTCAATACTGAATAATCCATCATCTTTCATACCCGAATGATTAAATTCGGGTATCCGTTTGAAATTTGGTTCTGATTAAAAGAAAGAAGAATGTGTTCGTAATTCCAAAGAAAAAGTACTATTTTATTTTTATTTTTTTCATATTTTTATTTTTTTTTGCTTGTTTTTTCCTTTTTTTTCACGTTTTTTTTTTTCACATTTTTCTCATATAAAGAGATTATAAAATTTTAATGAGATTCTAATAAAGTGAAGTATAATGAAGATGATAATTTTAATACGTTGAATTTAATTTAAATTATATTTTAATGAGAGTTAATTAATTGGATTGAACGAGTCAACCCGTGTAATCCGTTTAATAAATGGATCATGTCATGTCGATCCATTTTAGGCTATGTCAATCCGTTTATTAAATGAATTGGATTGTGTCAACCCATTTATTAAATGAGTTTTGTCAACCCGCTTACCACCATTTTGACAATTCTATCCATATGTGACCCAACATTGAATACAAAACTTTGATAACTCACTCTAAAATATGTCTCAAAGAAAAAAGATCGCCTCAAATATATAGTTCTCTAATTAAGAAATGTAATCTAACAAACCGAGAGAGAATTCTCGGCCCGATTGGGGCATTCTCTGAGTTTTATATGGAGGAACATTTGACATTCCCAGTTAGTGTTCAAGGAGGGGTACAGATGGAAAGTGGAAGGACCCATGGTTAAAGGGCTCAATTAATAGCAGAATCATGACTCTCGTCTCCGCTCTACTGAGCTACTTTAGCTAAATGTTAGTGACCTCTTTATACATAATTCGAATGATTGGGATCGCGAGCTTCATTACGTAAGAGTGAAGCGTGGGTCTTGTTGGAAGCTATGCTTTGGGCGGATGAGAGGGGTTATTCAAATGTGATTTTTGAGTCAGATGCCAAATGTGTTGTTGATACTGTTAATTCGTGTGTGGCAGATGATACAGAGTTTGAGGATTTAGTCCAGCAGCACCAGTGCCTTCTTGTTTCTCATGATTGCTACTCAGTCACCTTTGTACGGAGACAATTAAACAAGATAGCTCATGCGTGAGCTAGGGAGTCTCGGTTTGATATTAGTCTCATTATTCTTTTATCATATACCGAGTTATCTTGTGGATGTTGTCGACAATTTTATCCGATTATAGCTCATTAATTTAATTCCTTTAAAAAAAACCAAACCCAGAGAGAATTAGGAACAAAATGAAATACTTACAAACTTACAATGTTAAGGCCAAAACATTATGGACCGGCCCAATTCATCCAAAAGGGAAAGTCCCTTTTTTTCAGAAAAGAAACATTTTCATTTGAATAATTTCTTAAAAAGAATAATATTAAACTTTTTTTTTTTTTTTTGAACTGAGAATAATATTAAACTTGTTGCAAACCTTTAGGATCATCATTGACTTATTTTGTTATCTTCAATATAATATAATCTTTTTATTTAACAATAAAATGTTTCCTAATTTATAATTAATATTTTGGGCTTCAGCCTTCATTTTAGGAAACAGGGAATTTTCCTCAATTTTTTTTAAGAATAACTGGCCCAGAGATAATTAATAAAAAAATATTTCTTTTTCTTAACTCAGAAAAAAAAAAACTTATCCTCTTTTCATTTTTTATTGATTAAATTTCTAAAATTTTATTTTAACATTTTAAAACTTGACCAATTGTGATTATACATATTAAATTCTTGATTACTATAAAACTAGTTTGATTAATGGAGGTGTTAGTTTCAGCTTTTCAGAACACCGCAATAAATACGGTGTTTGGTTAGATTTATACAACAACTACTTTTAGCTTTTTTTTTAAATAGAAATAACAAATTTTTGGAACTTTTCATGAACACTGGTTTGTATTTATTTAATATTGATAAAATTATTCTTCTTATTTTCGTAAAATATATTTAGTCTTTAATTCGCATATTACGAAATCTGCGAATTAAAATCATCTACTGAACCACACATATTTTCGCAGACTTCGCATATTGCGAAATCTGCAAAGTCAGGCGGGAGTGAAAAAGACGAAAAACTAAAAAAATTCTAAGTGTATATTAAGGATATTTTGGAAAAATCATACAAAAATAATCTAGATTGAATAAATGGGTTAAATATATAAACGAGTCTTTAATTTAATTCAATTTTATAATTTTCCCTTGAAAGAAATGTTAATAATTAATGAGACAAAAATAAATGTTATTATAAATGCCCCAATATAAAAATGAAAAAGTATAAATATTCCAAAAAATTTTGCTTTTCATTCTACCCGTACAGATTCTATCCGGATAGTCTTTTTCCAATTTTGAAATTTTGTATAAAGAAGACAAAAACATGAAGATTTATTCTGAAAAGTAGTATTACTGTAATTTGAGAATCAAGTTGGATATTCGATCATCTTCTAGCTTCTCTCACTCTCACTCTTCTCAAATTGGTTTGGTAGATCTTCCAACTTGATCATTAATGGCTGAGGAACTCACTTACGTGGGAAAACTACCATCCAACTTGATCAACTTAATTCCAATTCACTTTGAAGATCTGAAAAGATATTGGGGATTTGAAGACGAACTCAACCAGCTTCGACAATCACTAGTTACGATTGCAGATCTCGTCGAAGATGCATAGGAGAAACAACAGACAGTGATTCTCGCCAGACTCTGGCTGAGATATCTGAAACGAGTTGCTTACGAATCTGACGACCTGCTTTCTGAGTTGGCTTATGAAACTACTCGACTTCAGATTCGAAATCAGGAGGTATCTATCTATAATCTCATAGCTAAATCTCAATTTCACTGAAAATTTTATAGTTTCTGAACTTAGAAAGAGTAAATTTGTAGGAGATTTGATTATAAAGTCTGTAAAACGTGTCTTTGGGAATTTATTAGTTTATTGGAAGAAGATTAGATTTGGAGTTATTTGAATTTAATTATCTTGTAAATCTATAAATAGACACTAATCCTTCTCTAATAATGGCTATTAGTTTAATCAAATTAAAAGTTATGGTTATTATCATCCCAAGAAGACTAATCTCTCAACTATACATACTTTTCCAATTAGGTTCGTAGCTTCTCTTCAGTTTCAAGAGCCATCGCCAATGTCAGAAAGGCTAAATTTCATGGCCAAATGGCGACTAAGCTTAAGAAAGTGAACCAGTCACTAAAAAATATTCAGAGTCGCAGTATATCCCTTCAGCTTAGTTCAATCCAACACAATTTGGAGGATATGTTGTCTCAGAATAGGCTGCGAACAGAATCAGTTGTAGGAAGGAAAGCTGATGTAATAAAAATTGTCAACCTGATTCTTAGCTCCTGCTATGAACAAGTTACAGTTGTTTCCATAGTAGGTCTTGCTGGTGTAGGAAAGACCGTTTTAGCTAAACTTGTGTGTCAAAAAGTCATGGCTTTAACAAGAAAACCTTTTGATGTTAAAATATGGGTGTGCGTTTCTAAAAACTTTAGTGAACACAAAATTTTGGGAGAAATGTTGCAATCTTTGAATCCATCAATGGGGGGCTTAACCAATGAAGATGCAATTCTTCAGCAACTCAAGAATGAGTTGGTCAGTAGGAAATTTCTTCTGGTTCTAGATGATGTTTCGAACCACAAACCTAGGCGGCGGTGGGATGTTTTAAAGACTCTGCTGTCAAGAATTTGTACAAACAAAGGAAATGCTGTTCTTGTCACAACTCGTTCAATGGAAGTGGCATCCATTATGGAGACATCATCTCAGCATAGTCATCAGCTCAATTCATTGTCTAATGATGAATGTTGGCTTATTTTGAAAGAAAGGGCATTTGGAAATGTAACAACACCAGTTCCATTAAATTTAGAGGCCATAGGAAGGGAAATTGCAAAAACATGCGGTGGAATACCATTGGTTGCAACATTTTTAGGAGGGGTAATGGGATTTAATAGGGATGAAGAAACATGGTTGAAAATTAGACATGGTGGTGTGTTGAAAGAAAGACCTGTTCAGGATAATTTGCTTATGTTCATACAAATTTTTCATCACTTGCCCTCATATTTAAAGTCATGCTTTGCATTATGTTCAAATTTTCTAAAGGCTTCCTAATTAGAAAGGAAGAGTTGATTTGACATGGGCAACAAGTGCTTTGATGCCTTACTTGCAAGTTCCTTGTTCCAAGATGAAGAAAGGGATGATTATAACGATGTCATATTATGCAAGATGGCTGATATTGTGCACGATATTGCATCGTATTTCTCCAAATCTAGAACATTTTTTTAGCACTATTCACTTGATGGACATTTCATCTATTGTATAGATGCAGGTGATCAATTTATACCAAGTTATATGGCCAAGAAGTTACGTACTAGTATTGTTGGCGTTGCTCCCAATCAAGAGACATGGAAAATGAAAAGGTTGCAGAATAAATTTGTACTAAGTTATATGGCCAAGAAGTTTCGTTCTATTCTCGTCAGTGGTTCTCCCAATCAAGAGACATGGAAGATGAAAAGGTTGCGGTGTCTGCACTTAAATGTTGCTGGTAAAGTATTGACATCATCAATCGGAAAATTGAAACATTTGAGATATCTTGATGCATCAGTTTCTAAAGCCAAAGAGCTGTCTGAGTCAATCACCAAGCTATACAATCTTCGAACTTTGAATCTCTCAAATTCTGGCATCAACGAATTACCTGAATTCATCACTAAGCTCTTCAATCTTCAAACATTGAATCTCTCAAATTCTAGCATCAAAGAATTGCCTGAATCCATTAGTAAGCTCCACAGTCTTCATACTTTGAATGTCTCAAATTCCAGCATCAAAGAATTGCCTGACTCAATCACCAAGCTCCATAATCTTCACACTTTGGATGTCTCAAATTCTAACATCAAAGAGTTGCCTGAATCCATCACTGAGCTCTGCAATCTTCAAACTTTGAAATTCCTTGAATGCAAGGAACTTACCAAGCTTCCTAGGAAAAAGATCAACAATTTGATCAGTTTGAAGCATATTGCTTTTTCTTATGAGTACCAGATGCCATTTGGTTTGGGGATTTTAAATGGTCTTGAAACATTGCTATTATTTGTTGTGGGTCCCGAGTGGGGAGGTAGCATTGAAGAACTTGAATGCTTAAATTAACTAAGAGGGGACTTGAAAATAACCAGGCTTGAGGAGGTGGGTGATAAGAAAGAAGTCGAGAGAGCAAATCTGCAGGGGAAAGCAAAAATCCAAGGACTAGGTTTTCAAATCTCTATAATATTATTACCGAAAAACAAGATTTTATTCCGTACAATAAATTTTTTTTTTAAATTTTTTTTTTTATTAATTTATGTATTAAAATTTTCATTTCTATAATTAATTTATTGATTAATTTAAAAAGATGATTATTTTAGACATTTTACATTCTTTTTTTTGGTAAGATTAGACATTTTATATTCTAACAGCAACAATTAATCACAATTTTACCAAACACTAATGACAATCTGCAAACAACTTGTTAAAAAAAATAAAAAATAAACTTAATTTTGATCAAAATAAAATAAAACAAAAAATTAATAAAAAATAAAATAACAATAAATTGGGTTGTTGAAAGTCAATGTATGGTGAATGATATTATTGATGTATTTTTCAAAGTCTTGGTATGGGTTTTTGTATGGGTATTTGTCCATTGGAGTCTTATTTAAGTATATTCATTTTGAGATGTATGTGGTGAAAAAAACAAAAATAAATATTCAAGTCCTAGTCCTTAGTTTTTTCTATGTGTTTTGTGCTTGTATTATTTTATTCCATAAAGTAATTAGTCCCTCAAAATTATATATCCAATCCTCCACAATTTTTCACTTTTAGTCCTTCTACTCCAACAAAGTGGTATCAGAGCCATATTACGAGAGTCAGTTTTCCGCCAAATAGACCCTATAAAAAATGTCATACGGTCTCAAACTTCCTTATCAATACCCTCAGCTCACCAAAACCAATTATTCAAGTTGGTGTATTCGAATGAAGGCGTTACTCGGATGTCAAGATGTCTGGGATATTGTCGAAAAATGCTACGTAGTCCCAGGTAACGAGGCAGCGTTGACACAAGCAGAAAAAGATACTCTGCAGAAAAATCGCAAAAGCGATCAAAAGGCACTTACTCTCATCCATCAAGGTTTGGATGAATTAATGTTCGAGAAAGTAGCCGAAGCTACCACCGCCAAACAAGCCTGGGAAATTTTACGAGTTTCTCTTCAAGGGGAGGAGAAAGTTAAAAAAAAGTTCGTTTGCAGATGCTGAGAGGAGAATTTGAGATGATGAGGATGAAAGAGACGGAGGCCATTAGTGATTACTCATCCCGAGTAAAATCTGTCGTAAATCAGATGCGGCAGTATGGAGAAAAAATTGAAGAGTCCAGAATTGTTGAAAAAATTCTACGATCACTACTACCAAAATTTGATTATGTAGTGGTGGCTATGGAGGAGTCTAGAGACATCAGTGAAATGTCAGTTGACGAAGTTGTAGGGTCACTACAAGCACGAGAGGAGCGGTTTGAGAAACGAAGAGAAGATTCCGCAGAACAAGTCTTAGCAACAAAGGCTGTGTTTAAAAATGGCGAAAGTAGTCAGTCCGGCAGAGGACGCGGAAGAGGTCGAGGAGGAAATGGTAGAGGACGAGGACGTGGCAGAAGTCAAGGCAGAAATGAAAACGGCAATAACAACAATGACAGAAGCACTCAATTCACCAGAGGCAGAGGAAGAGGCCGAGGACGCGGTCAAGGAAGAGGAAACTGGAGGTCGAATGAAGGACGTGACAAGTCCAATATTCAGTGTTATAATTGCTCCAAGTATGGTCACTACGCGGTAGAATGTTGGAGTCCGCCTAAGGAGGTAGAGGAGACTGTCAATAATATTCAAGATGAGGAAGTCACTGGCACTGTGTTACTTACTTACGAAGGTGAAGAAAGTCGCGAAAATAATATATGGTATCTTGACAATGCGGCAAGTAACCATATGTGTGGTGACAAGAAGATGTTCGTGGAGCTCTATGAATCCGTTCGTGGTAATGTTGTATTTGGAGATTCCTCTAAGGTTCCTATTACAGGCAAAGGAACAATTCTTATTCGGCTCAAAAACGGCGCTCACCAGTTTATTGATAATGTTTATTATGTTCCTAGCATGAAAAGCAATATTTTGAGTTTGGGACAGTTACTGGAGAAAAATTATGAAGTTCATATGGCAGATCGGAAACTACTCCTATTGAATGAGAAAAAGGAGTTGATTGCACGAGTACCCATGGCGAAAAACAGAATGTTCACAATTAACATTCAGACGGACATGGCCAAATGTTTGAAAGCTTGTGTGCAAAGTCCCCCCTGGCTTTGGCATTTACGGTACGGACATCTCAATTTTGGAGGACTGAAGCAGTTGGGACAGAAGCAGATGGTAAATGGATTGCCTCACATTGACCAGCCTCATCAACTGTGTCAAGGATGTCTTGTTGGAAAACAATTCAGAACCAGTTTTCCAAAGGAGTCCATGTCAAGAGCAAAGGCGCCACTTGAGCTAGTTCACACAGATGTGTTCGGACCGATCACTCAACAGTCCTTGGGTAAAAATAAATATTTTCTACTTTTCATTTATGATTATAGTAGAAAAACTTGGGTGTATTTTTTGAAGGAAAAAATAGAAGTTTTTGAGACATTTAAAAAATTCAAAGTCCAAGTGGAGAAAGAAAGTGGCCATTTTATTAAAGCACTCAGATCAGACAGAGGTGGTGAATACATGTCCATCTCTTTCAAGCAATTTTGTGAAGATCATGGAATCCGTCATTTCCTTTCAGTCCCCAGATCACCTCAACAAAATGGCGTAGTAGAAAGAAAGAACAGAACTGTGCTCAACATGGTGAGGAGCATGTTAAAAAGTAAAAATTTACCGAAGGAGTTATGGGCCGAAGCAGTAGAATGTGCTGTCTACCTGTTGAACAGATCGCCAACTGTTAGTGTTTGGGATCAAACTCCATAAGAAGCATGGAGCAGAATAAAACCCAGTATTTCTCATTTGCGTGTTTTTGGCAGTGTTGCTCATGTCCATGTACCGGATGAAGAACGCAAGAAGCTAGATGATAAAAGCAAGAAATATTTGTTTGTGGGCTATTCAGAACATTCCAAAGGGTACAAAATGTTCGATCCACAGACTCAGAAAATTATAATCAGTAGAGATGTCACCATTGATGAAGAAGCAGTTTGGGACTTGACCGGTGAAAAAGAAAAAAACTACAGTTTTTATCCTTTCATGGATGAAGACAATGATCAGGAAGAACCAGCCACAGTCGCAGCCACAACACCAGCAACCAGTTCGACATCAGCAAGCTCATCCAGTTCGAGTTCATCCTCGAGTGATGGTGACAGTTCAGATGAACATCCGCCCGGAAAGCCAAAAAAATTCATACCTATTAAAGATCTCTATGATGTAACAAGAAATCTCGATGATGAATTAACTCTTTATTGTCATTTTGTTAATGATGAACCAACAGATCCAGAAGAAGCAATGAAGGATGAAAAATGGAGACAAGCCATGGAAGAGGAGATTCATTCGATCGAGAAAAATAAAACATGGGAGCTGATATCACTTTCGGCCGGTCAAAAACCCATTAGAGTTAAATGGGTGTTCAAAGCAAAGAAAGATGCAAATGGTGAAATTGTCCGACATAAAGCAAGATTGGTGGCGAAAGGGTTCAGTCAACGACCCGGAATTGACTACAATGAAGTTTTTGCTCCTGTTGCCAGAATGGAGAGTATCAGACTGGTAATTTCTGTAGCTGCTCAACACGGGTGGAGAATCCATCAAATGGACGTGAAATCCGCATTTCTCAACGGATACCTGGAAGAGGAAATTTATATCCAGCAACCACCTGGGTATGTTGTGAAAGGTCAAGAAAATAAAGTGTTAAAATTGAAAAAGGCACTTTACGGTCTCAAGCAAGCACCACGAGCCTGGAACAGTCGCATTGACAAATATTTTCAAGAAAATGGCTTTGTCAAATGCCCACATGAATATGCCCTATATGCAAAGGTGAAAAATGGAGATATGTTACTTGTTTGTTTGTATGTGGATGATCTCATTTTTACAGGGAACAATCCTAAGATGTTTGAAGAATTCAAGAAGACAATGGCTCGTGAGTTCGAGATGACTGACATTGGTCTAATGTCATATTATCTTGGCATTGAAGTGAAGCAGAATGACGACGGAATTTTTATTTCTCAAAGTGGTTTTGCAAAGGAGATCTTAAAGAAGTTTAAGATGGAAAATTGTAATTCCGTCAGCACGCCAGTCGAATGTAGAATCAAGTTGACAAAAGATGAAGGTGGAGACAGAGTCAACCCGATATTATTCCGAAGCTTGGTTGGAAGTCTCAGATATTTGACGTGTACGAGACCGGATATTCTTTATGTAGTCGGCTTAGTAAGTCGATACATGGAAGCCCCAATGGTGTCACATTGGAATGCAGCAAAAAGAATTCTCCATTACGTGAAAGGTACAACTAATTTGGGATTACATTATTCAAAAACTGACGATTTCAAATTAGTTGGATACTGTGATAGTGATTGGGCCGGTGACAAGGATGACCGAAAAAGTACAACTGGTTTTGTATTTTTTTTGGTGATACTGCATTTTACATGGAGTTCGAAGAAACAGGCGATTGTGACGTTATCCACCTGCGAAGCTGAATATGTTGCTGCAACCTCATGCGTCTGTCATGCAATTTGGCTCCGAAAATTGCTAAAAGAATTTCAGATGAGTCAAAATGATCCAACGGAGATTTTTATTGATAATAAATCTGCACTGGCATTAGCGAAAAATCCAGTGTTTCATGATCGAAGTAAGCACATTGATACGAGGTATCATTTTATTCGTGAGTGTATTGAGCAAAAAGAGGTGACACTGAAGTACGTGAAGACACAAGATCAAATTGCAGATATTTTCACGAAGCCGTTAAAGCACGATGTGTTCAGTTGAGATCCTGGTTGGGAGTCACAGAAAATTAAGTTTAAGGGGACATGTTAAAAAAAAATAAAAAATAAACTTAATTTTGATCAAAATAAAATAAAACAAAAAATTAATAAAAATAACAATAACAATAAATTGGGTTGTTGAAAGTCAATGTATGGTGAATGATATTATTGATGTATTTTTCAAAGTCTTGGTATGGGTTTTTGTATGGGTATTTGTCCATTGGAGTCTTATTTAAGTATATTCATTTTGAGATGTATGTGGTGAAAAAAACAAAAATAAATATTCAAGTCCTAGTCCTTAGTTTTTTCTATGTGTTTTGTGCTTGTATTATTTTATTCTATAAAGTAATTAGTCCCTTAGAATTATATATCCAATCCTCTATAATTTTTCACTTTTAGTCCTTCTACTCCAACACAACTACCTGCAATAGCTAACAACAACAACCATTATTAACTAACAGCTTAACCAAACATGTTTTTTTATAGTTTATCTAATTTCTCGACTCGTCATACAACCTTTAGGTGGATCCTTTTCTAATTAAAGCTTTCTGCATATCTTGAAGCGATTAATGACTGAAGCTAATTTTAATGGGTTATATTTTATGTTTTTAAAAAATGTCTATACAATGTTTCTTTTATTTTCATTTGATGGGCCCTAAACTTTCCCATTGAGAAATGATTTGTGTTAGCAATCTTAATTTTACTAATGAGACTCGATAACTAAGGTCAAGGAAAGCAATTATGTGTAATAAATTAATACTTTTAGAAAATCTTAAAAGTGGAGTTGTTGAATCATTCTCTCTTAATTGTTTTTGTTATAATTACTCATTCAATAAATAGGACCCATAACATCACCACATCAACTACTATCAAAAGGCTTAATACATTAAAAGTACCCGCACTTATCTAAAAAGTTCAATTAGCCCCTAAATTTAAAAAGTGTTTCTTTAGTCCATTCAACTTGCTTAAAATAATTTATTTGCTACCACCATTTGTTTAAAGTGGCCTATTTAAAGTGATATAAATTTCAATTTGACTAAACTTGTAAAAGAATTCAGAACTTAAAAAATAAAGGTCTAATTCATGATTGTAGATATTTAAAACAAATTAACTTTCTATTCTTTATATATTTTTATAACGTTTTTATAAATTTATAGACTTAATCATGATAATTTAGACAAATTTGTTCTTGCTGCGAGTCATATCAATGTTAGGGAAAATAGGCAGCTACATTCTTTGTTTCGTAAAAAGAAGTGAGGTTTGTTTGAGTTGGCTTAAAGTTCATTCGAATAAGAATAATACAAAAATGTTGCACGTGAGCTAATAAAAAAAATATATAAATTCAGAAAGTCAAACAAGTTTTTAACAAGTTCACGAGCAACTAGACATGGCCATGGATTGGGCCTATCGGATTTTTTTGATAAAAATGTTCAGTCCAACATTAGCCCAGTCCGCTATTAATTTAGACGGGCTCAGACCTAAAAATCAAATCTCAAGCCGAACCCATATAAACCCACATATATATATATATATATAATTTTTAATTATAAAAAATCAATATTATATATAAAAATCAATATTTAATATATAAATATATAAATTTATTAATTAGTATTAATAGCCGGGTCGGGCTATTTTTATTAATCACAAACCCGCCCAAAAACTAGACGGGTTTTAACGGGCCTGGATCGGACTGGATCTAAGATTAATTTTTATTGTTCAAGTTCAGTCCAAGGGCACGGGCCTGGGCAGGCTGGGTGGGTACCCGGGCCCGTGGACAGATCTACGAGCAACTAATGTATTAAGCATAATTACCACACTTATAATAATAAAAAAAATAACACTTATTTATTTATAGTATAGGAAAGGTAAAAGAAAAATACCCTTAAGATTGATAAAGAAATGTTTAATTTTACTTTTGAAATATAAAAAAATAACACAATTAAGAGTCCAATGTTATTAAATAGATCTAATTATATCATTTACTAAGAAATAATAATATTAACATTTCTTGAGTTATAATAACTTTTTATTTTAAAATTCTCTTAGAATTTGTTACAATAACATAAGCTTTTTAAGAGACAAATTCCTTTTAAGTTTTAACTTTTAGGGATTATTGATTTTCATAAAGTCAAGCTTTCAACCCACCAAACACATGGATGGAGGGATCTTTCTTTCTGTATAGGATGTCACGTGATCAGAAAGGGAAATCACGTGAGAGAAAAAAGGAGTATTGGCCTACCTAGCTGTATCCTTGTGAAGGATATCATATCATGAATTAAGTTTATCCAAATGAAAATCATTTACTACCAAACCCCATGTGCTAATGGTGTCCACTTTTACACATTTGAAGAAAAAAGTTAAGGGACCCATTGTATACCTTATTTCGTGGATAGTTACAGGAATTGTTTTAAATGGAATTGTGGACACATAAGGATTTTTTTTTTTTGTTTCGTGTCGCGAGTATTTATCATGTCAAACTCGGATATCCGTACTCATGTGGTAGATGAGAGAGAGGGAGGTCACGGCTAGAGGTGCTATTATAGTAACGGATGGCGTTCCTACCCCGAGGCTGAAGAAGGGTCCAAAGAATGAGCCTGCTTCTGTTGTGATAGGTCGGAACCAGCAGAGGGTGGTGTTTCTCGTGAAGACACTGCTCAAAATGAATCTGCTAGTGTGGCAAGTCCCCGCGAAGAAGTTACACGTATTGGGTTTGCAGGTGTGGTTAGTCCTCGTGAAGACGTCACCTTGTCCTTTTTAATTATCATCAAAACTACGTAGTTTTATTCTGTCACATCATAAGCTTATTGTCACACTATGAGACCTTATCACACCTGGATCTCACCCCTATATATAAGGATAAAATTTGATTTGTTCTAATTAAAATTAAAATCCAAATCAAATCTAAAAGGAAATAAGAAAAAGATATTATTTGATTTTTCGAGATAAAAATAAATAAAATCTAATTCTAATCTTAACTAATTTAGCCGTTGCCCCCCTCCCCCTCCCTTCTTAAGGGAATTTTCATCTTTCAGGCATGAAATATATAAAGGAGGTCTTTAGGCTTTGATTGGATGAGAGGTTTTGAAGGGTAATTAAAAAGAGGGTAGTGAATGGGAAGGAGGGGGAGAGAGGGTATTACTCTTACCCTTGTTTGGGAGAAAGGTAAGGGTTCATCAAAACCCTTCCAAACCCACCGATTTGGTGGGTTGAAAATCTATTAAAAACTTATTGATTTTGAACCTTCAAAACCCTTACCCTCATATTTTTTTAATCTTCCAAACAAGGGTTTCCACTAACCCTTCCCTACCCTCCCTTTAATTACCCTTCAAAACCTCTCATCCAATCAAAGCCTTAGGGTTTTATCTTTTAAGCCGCTTTGTGCAATATTAGCTCTGTGTTCTTCACAACATCTGAAAGGAGAGAGATTAGATTTTTCTTATTGAATCATGATGGGTACTAGCATACCGATTAAATTCTTGTTAAAGCCTTTATGTATGTAAGCATAGAGAGAATTTGCATTTCAGCTCTTAATCTTATCAGACTCAACATCAAAATCTGTACTCAAACATACGAAGAATGGTATGATTTTTCTTACCTCTTATTTGAAGCATGGATCTTTGGGATCACTTAGGTGTTTAGAAATCTTTTCCGCCGTGTTTTCTAATCTGTAAAACCCAAGAAGAGACATAGTCTATTTTGGACTCGACGTACCTTCCTCTAGCCGTACTACCATTTGAGCTTATTCTTCCCGACCCTGTGTGTGTCAGTTCTGAGCTCAAGATCATTGTTGGTTATATGCCTCTAGTGGAGGTTGGGGTATGTATGTCCGAGACGGACGTGGCTGATGAGCAGCCTGTTATGTAGCCAAGTGTGGAAGTTATGGCTCGGGATGGTAGGGAGACCATTGAATAAGTTCTGATGGTCACAATTTATGATCCCTCTCGAGAGGATGTCACTAATAGGGCTCCTCAAGGGACCGTGCCCAATCCTTAAGTTTTAGAAGGGGGCTCATCTGGGGAATATGCATGAGGTCCAAGCTCCATTAGGGGAGGAAGTGGGAGCTATTCCAAAGGGACTGTCTCCTACTAAGGTTGAGGCTCAGATTTCGTCCTGTGTCTAGAAGCTTAAAGTTAATCACAAGGGCAAGAGAAAGGTGCCTGCCTTGAAGGATGCTTCCTCCGACCCTTTAAGGAAAAGGCTCAGTCTTTTAAGCGGACCCATAAAGAGAAGGATGTGGAGGTGACCCTAGAGGATGGTCCCTTGAATATAGAGGAAGAGGCCCAAATTTCACGGTTTGATATTTCCCGAGCTAGTGTTTTTGTTTTTTTCTTCTTCTTATATTTTTCAGGGCTTCTTTTTGACTTGTTGTTTCTTCTTCTTAGCTTTATGCTCGACGTTATAAGGAGGATCAGGTTACTCTAAGTAACATGGAGATTGTCTATGATCCCGGTCGTCTTGCTCTAGTTCCATCCGAGAGCAAAAAAATTCGTCAAACGATGGTTAATAAGACGACCGACATACTCATTACCCATTTTGCCAAGGTAAGTGTTATTGTCGTACTTTATAGCAATTTCATACTTAATTACTATTTGTTTTATACCATTTTAATAATTATAATGATAGTTTTCATATATTTTCATCATTTTATATAAGTAAGTCATTTTCGTGTGTTTTTAGGTATTTTCACAAGATTTCGTCACAAATAACCAAAGTCGGGGCTTAAGATGAGGACTCGAAAGTGAAGCGGAGCCATTATGGAAAAGTAAATGAAGATTAATCATTTAAATCCCTGCACCTTGTCGAGGTGCATCCCAACCTTGCCAAGATGGGAATTAAGTGGAGTTTATTCACTTTAGTCCCTGCACCTCATCGAGGTGTAAAATCACATCGTCGAGGTGCCTGCAGAAATTGCAGAGTCCTTTGTTCATATTGCTGGCAGATTTGGTATATTTTCATATTTTAATCATAAATCTCTCATACCAACTCGGATTGAGACGATTCAAAATGATGTGGACAGCTAATAGATAGAAGAAAAAATTACTAATAATAATAATTTCCAAATTCGAACTGTAAGAGGCCCAAAATATTGTCACAAATTGACATACTTGTTAAAGCCTAAGATTCCTTTCCCACTTTTACACATTTTCAACTCCTAAGTTGGTAAAGTTTGGTACTACCTGTTGGTCCCGTGTAATGTGATAGGATTAGTTCCAAGGGGGGTTAGGAACTAATATAACTTTTTCGCTTAATAATGCTGACTTAATTGAATGTTTGACGACTTAACGTAGTTTCAGGTCAGCAATGTTGAGTGTGGTGTGAGACAACTTTAATCAGATGCTGACTATAGCTGTTTCAGTTGTGAGTTGGGAAGTAACACTTAAGTCAGTTTTCAACTCAGCACTCAGATTACTCAGCTTCAGCTTGTACAGATTATTTACTGAGTAATTTTAAGCAAGCAACACATACATATATATATCAAGAGAAAGGGTTAGAAGTTACTCAGCAGACTTATCCTGGTTCGGCCTCTCCGCCTACGTCCAGTCCCCAGAATCCCTCCGAGCTTTTTCAATCATTTACTGAGCTCTTTAAAGGTAGAACACAAACCTTTTACAATAGCAACTGAGTATGCAAGAGTACCGTCCTCTATTCGTCTACTCAATCCTATCTACCACTGAATACTATAACTAAGTACTCAGATTTTCTCTACCACTAAGTACTATAACTGAGTACTCAGCTTCACCTTTCTAACCTTTTACAAATGATAAGAAATTGTTCTTAATACAACAAAGAACACTTTAGATGACTGAATCAATCTAGACTTTTACACAATGATTGGAATTTAGCGTAAGAGCTTGCTTTTTCTTTTCAGACAGCTTCTATTTTGGATTTTGACTCAATGAAGATTTGCTTTTTCTGTCTGTATGTTGTGTTATATATATGTGTGATCCAAGTGATTATTTGCCCTTTTTATAGCAATCTTGTGGCTTCAATGATTTGAATTCTGACATAGCCATTGTGGGAAGAACGGTCTTCTTCGTCATCACGTGGTCAGCTTCCAGAGATGTAGGCCAATCCTGTCTTCTGTTTTTACCAGGAGCCAGGTTTGCCAAATTCATCTTCTTGTGCCAGGTTTGTCTTCTTGCGCCAGGTTTGTCTTCTAGCCAAAAGTCAGATGGTCCATGCATCTCGAAAAGATCCTTAAGATGGATTTTCGAGGCTTTTGATTTGTTTCAGAAATTTGCCAGACCTTGTCTTCCAAGTTAACGGATCATTTATGCTGACTTGATTATAACTCAGCTTGACTCAGCGGCTTCGTCTACAAGCTTTTCTGAAGAAGACATTTCTTTAGCAAAGCTGAGTTGCTTTCCACTCAGCTTCTGCTGTGTGACTTGTCTATGCTGACTTTGTTCTGTCTTTCTTTTATAGACTCTCAGTTCATGTTCTCGTTAGTTAACTTACTCAACATTGAACAAACACATTAGTACAATTAAATCAAAGCACTTAAATTTAATTGTTTAATCATGGGATTAACTTAAATAATTTTGTCAAATCAAAATCATGTGGAAAGGTGTTTCAACAAAATCCCCCATTTTGATGTTGGCAAAAGTATTTAGTGAGGAACTCGGTGTTGAGCTCTCTATGATAGTTGACCTTTACTTATTCTTCTGAAATCACTCCCCCGTAAGGGTTGGATCTACTGACTCAGTTCAACTCTAAACCTTCTAAGATCTAATCGAGTGAGACTAAAGCTTGAATCTACTGACTTAGTTCAATTCTAAACCTTCTAAGATTTAATCGAAGTGAGCCTAATGTCAGCCTTTAGAAGTAGGTTAATACTTGGAACATTTAGTCATTTACTCAGTTTTGATACTTAGTTAGGTTCAGGTATCAGAGTTGGGTTCAGGTATCAGAGTTGGGGTATACTGAGTATATTTTAATTGTTTAATGTTCACAAGTTTAATTTGTTGTTGTTCAATGAGTAGTTTCATGAGACAGATCAGCACATAAACACAGCAAATAAGCATCACATATATATAAGGATGGTTTGTAGAATAGATGCTTGTTTATATAGATAGTCATTTAATAAAGAAAACATGCCAGATACAAAATACAAGTCTCAAGCTAAGCCTAGTTCTAGTTCTACTTCTTGATATTGGCTTGAACTTGGTTAGCTTTGGCTTTGGGCTTAGCTGTTCTTTGTTGCTGACTTTGGTTGCCCGGGACAGCAGAAGTTGAGCCAGGAGGCTTCTACTGAGTTTGACGTTGAGTTCCGTCAGCTGGCTGCTTATCTTTCTCCCCCGTTTTGCCATCATCACTAGACGGAAGGGGAGGAGCATAGAATTGCCCCTATTGAACAGCACAAGTCAGTATGGTGGAATACTGTTGCATGTGACTCGTACTTTCTTTAAGACCTTTAAAGACCTGCATGCCATCGGCCATACTTGAAGAGGGGATTTTAATGTGTGCGCTGAGCATACTGAGTAAAAACTCAAGGAACTTCCCAATCCAAGTAATGGAGTCTGTCATCCGTGCATAGAATTGATAGTACATCCGAAGCAACGAAGAATCGTACGAATGACGCTGAGCATTGATATGCCGAACATGCGCAAGAGTTGATTGGGTGCAGTGCAGAATATCATTGGTCTTTACTTGGTTAGTGTCCATTTCTTCTTTGCTCAGGTTGAGTAGGCGAATGGCTTCACCGATCTGTTCAATAGAGCATTGAGAAGTGGAGGAGATAAGTTCACGAGCTCCGGTTAGCTCGGCGATCAGCTGAGTGAAGTGCTGAGTGACTTCAGTAGAAGTTGCGGATGATGAGTTCACAGCAGATATGGCATTGAGTTTCCCTTCGATTGAGTCCATGTGATTGACCATCATTAGCTGAAGTTCGGCCAGCTTGACCATGAATTCTTGCTTGGGCTGCTGAGAGACCAAAAAAGTCATAACACTCATCAGCTCCTTAAGACCTTTGAGTTCGGTCAAGAGTTGCGTGACAGATGACATTTGTGTTGGCTCAGCAGGAGTGGACCCAGCAGCATTAGCGTGAGACTGATCTATTGCTTGGAGAAGCATATGAGCTGAGTTGATGGTTCACCGACCTGACTCAGAGGCATTCAGAAAATTATAGGAATTATCTTCAGACTGGTTCTGTATAGTCTCAGTGGCCGTTTTCTGGTTAGCAGCAGGTGGTGGAGTACTTTGGTGCTGCCCAGAAGTAGAAGTGCCAGCATGGTCAGTAGCTGCACTTTTAGTATTAAGGCCAGCAGCAGGAGCTGACTGGCTTACTAACTGCTCAGTAGAAGATGGAAGTGGTTGCTCAGTAGTATTAATTACCTGCTCAGGGTCAGTCTGGAGTTGAGTTGAAACTTGAGGTTGAGGCAACTCAGAACTGTCTTTAGCAGGAGGAGTTTCCTTTGCTAACTCATTATGTTGAGCAGCAGGAAATTCGAGCACTTGCTCAGTGGAAGGTGGAGCAGAGGTGTCGGCAGAGGTTTGACCCGTAGGAGCTTTTGGGTCGGCTTGTTCCTCAGTTTGAGAAACAAAGGCTTGCTTTTCCTTTACTTGATCCGAAGTGGGTTTAGTGATGTCGGTGAAGAATTGGAATTGGAGCCCAGTTAAGTCAGTGATGGGGTCCCTCAGCGGAGATTCATCCAACATGTCTGTGATGTTGGGCTTTTGAGCTTTTCGTTTGAACCGATTTTCCGTACTGCCCTTTTGAGTTTTGGTTTGAGGAGAGGGGTCAGCAGCAATAGACTCTGGTGACTCAGAAGAGGATTCAAGTCCAAGGTCAGCATAAAGGTTCTCCATAACCTTGTCCTTCACTGGAGACTCAGCTCCTAGCTCATCAGCTTGCTCAGCAGCAGCTGTGTTACTTTTCTCAACAGCATGCATCTGATCAGCTTCAGGCTGTTCATCAGTGCAACCGTGTTCTTCCTCTTGATCACAAGGTGTCTTTTCTAGGTCGATCTCTTGAGCTCGCAGGAAGTGACAATCCTTGGTGATGACAAAGTCAAGGGTGGCAGCTTCCAACGGTGTCATCCCAGAGGTCTTCTTCCTCTTTAGGGGTTGCTCAAGAGTCTCATCACTTTCTTCCTCAGGGTCAGCTCTCTTCTTCTTCTTCTCAGCTGACTCAGGTTTCTTTTGCACTGACTCAACATGTGCAGCTTTCTTCTCACCAACCACCACCCTGATCTTCTTTACAGCCTTGTTAACATCTTTGGCTAGTGGAGTTGAGGATGGGTCAGCTTTCCTCTTTCTGGTTCGCTCAGCAGGTGCTTCTTCGACCATTGCTTTCTTCCCTTTCTTAGATAGCTCAGCAGGTTCTTCTTCAACCATAGCATGCTCAGTAGGTGCTTCTTCAACCATAGTTTCCTTACCTTTCTTACGTTTGATAGGAAGGCTGTGAGCTAAGCCAAACAGAATTACTGAGGTGATCTTAGTGCCCTCTACATCAATTTCCCCCTTTAAGCTGACCTGGTGATCTTGAAGAATTCTGGTGATGAGAGAGCCCATCCGAAGGATCCCAGTGCTACGTTGGAAAGCCCCAATAAGAAAGACGGGCATATTGAGCAGTTTGTAGTTCAGCATGTGCCAGATGAAGCACTGCTCAAAGTTTGAAGCTGCGGAGGAGGAGTTGACCTTGGAAATGAGGTAGTTGGTCAGGGTGTAGTGTGCTTGTTTTTTAGGCTGACCCATGCTAGTACTGGAGATTTCACCTTTGTGGTTTTTGGGTTTACAGAACTCAGCGACGTACTCAACCCGCTTATAATCATTCGTGCATCGCAGTTCTGCACCTTCTGCTTTAAGCTTTAGCAAGATAGCAAGGTAAGAGGGGGTGATGGTGATCTCCTTATTCTTAACCTTAGTGATGTTGGGGTTTAGTGTCATATAGACAATTGTTCTAGGATATGAACTAAATATAAAAGAAGTGTTCTTTATGTCATTTGTTTTAATAAGATATGGTTTCATAATTATATAAAGGCAACCTCCTTTAAAGAACTAAATAAGTCTAATAAAAGGAAATCCCTAAGTTTGTTTAAAGTGATTATAAAGTGTTCATACAAGCATGAAGTGAGACGAAACTTTATAATAAACTAATAAACTTAAAACCACCCCAAGTCAAGTAATATGTTTAGGATTGACATATCACTGTTGAGACTTGCATGTAACAATGTCTTCTGTCAAGACAGAGAGCTGATCTCACAAGCGTCAGATATGCAGATATCTGGATAGTTACGTGGATCTAATGAAAGGGAGTTCATTAGGATTGGGGACCCGACTTGAGATAACAGGATGGGTAGATTTATCCTTGTCACATGTTCATCTCATTGGTATTAATAGGTATAAGTAATCCTCAGACTCAAAGGAATGTTAATTAGTGATTCTGGATTATGGAATGTGATGCTTTGATCTTGTTGTAACATGATCCATAACAGAGATGACTCTGGGGTGTGAATGGCAGACGTTGGGTATCAAAGGAAGTAATTGCAGGATAATTATACATTGGATTGAGCATTTGTCACTCTCGATAAATGGGAGATACATCCAAGGATCGCTTGTAGAAGACTTGACTCTAAATCCTTGCAAGGTGATAGCTTAAGACTTGAAATACAGATTTCACTTAACATATCTAATTGGAGTTGACTCGGCCTGTACAAGTAAAACGAACATCTCGCTATATATGACTTGACATTATCCATAGTCATAAGATTCAGTTCAAGGATGTAGTTGATAAAGGATCGAATTATACTGTAACTAATACGGAAAGGTCAACGACAGAATCAACCTGTCTTCTTATAGCTCTGGGGGAATGTTTCGGATTTGCTAATCACATTTCGCATACTCATTCCGTTATGCAAAGATTAAATATAATTCTGTGAAAATTAATTTAATAGTTGCATACGGCTAGAAGCAATAAGAACCTAATGGGTCACACATAAGACTTGGAGCCCAAAAGAGAAACATATGTTAATTAATTGATGAAAGCCCAACTGAGTCCACTAAGGCCCAGTTAGTGGGGGGGCGATTTTATGTATGATAAATACATAAATATTTAATTTGATTTTAACAATTCTAATTAGATTATAATTGTGAATTAAATTAATTAAAAGATAAATAAGTTAGGAGTTTTAATGAGATTAAATTGCTCCTATTATTATCATATAAGGTTATTATTATTATCTTTATATTTAAGATATAATTGTAAATAATAAATAAGAATTATATTCCGAATTAAATTCTTATTCAATAACCTAATTCTATCTAACTAGGGTTTAGATACAAGAGAATATAAATACCCCCCTACATGTAATTTTCGAAATACACATAGACAACATGGGAGAGAGAATTTCGACCCACAGTATTGAGGACGAGATTATCTACCGCTTCCTTCCGTTCAATTGATTTTCATCTCTTTCTCTTATTCCTTGATCTTGTGTTGATTTATTAGAGACAATCTATTCTTGATTGTTTTATACAGTTGATATCTAACTTGATTTTGGATTGTGTTTTTGTCTTGTGCTCGGGAGCTCGAAGTAAGAGTTGTGGGCACTTCGATTGCAACAGTAGATAGAACTCCAAAAGGTATTTCTTTCTATCCCTCTTTACATGAAATAACGATTAACGGATCTTGGGTTAATGGAAATAGGTTAAAAATTTTATATTTCCGCTGCCAAACGTTTGCCTATTTTCCTTCAGTGGTATCAGAGCCTGCGTTAAATCCGTTATTTCATATATGAAAATTTAGAAGTTCTTCAATCAGATTGAATAAATATTTATAGTTAGGTTAATTAACAAATCTATTTTGATTAATTAGTTCTAAAGATAAATAAATTTTAATTAATTGTTAATTAAAACAGTTTATGCATATGTTCCTAATTATTTTGGTTGATAATCATTATAACAAAATCTATTAGTTTTATAGCTAGATTGATAAAAGTTAATTTTATTGATTCTAAAGATAAAACGGAAAATCTATAATAGGTTTTCTTATTTTCTGAAAATCGTTTTAAAATCGTTTTAAAACCGTTTTAAAACTGATATATATATATATATATATAACTATAAAAAATAATAAATGGACAGCAGTTCGGGTCGCGCCTCACGGCGCAACCCGGCCGCTGTCCTGCGGTTGCTGCCTCGCAGCAGCAACCGCGGAGCAGCTGGCCACCGCTGCCGCGAGGCAGCGGCGGGGCCAGGCGCAGTAGGGCTGCTACCAAACGGCAGCAGCCGCGTCCTCGGGCCCGTTCCGAAATCCACATATTTTAAAATCGTTTTAAAATAGTTTTAAATATATTTATATATATATATGTTTCAGAAATTAATAGTTTTCTGTTTTGATTATCGAATGAATGAATTTATTTAAAGGTTTGTTTTACCTATTTGTAAATCAAAAATATTAAATGAATTGAAATCAAAATAATTGGGACATGCATAAATAAAGTTTTGTATAGTTGTATTAATCTAAAAGGTTAATATAGAAGATACGAAACTATTAGAATTAAAATTGGATGAAAGTTAATTTGATGAGTTAATGTGATTAACCTAAATATTGCATAAAGTATTTTATGTAATCAACCAATTAAATTTATTTAATTGAGTCTATGAATGTTTGGAGTTATGGACATATTTGGACCTCTTTTTAGTCTTTTGGTATTTTTGAAATAGGGCCTGCGAGTCCTGCCTTTCTACTATCTATTGTAATTTCTCCTCTCATCTAATTCCCTTCAAGATAATTGAAGTGTCCTTTAGTAGTATAAAAATTAATATGTAATTTCGAGGCGCCATGGAGAAGACGGATGATCTAAAGAGAAATATGTAATAGTTAGTATTTCCCTAGGTTTGACCTTTTATTCCGTCTCTGGCTCGACGGAATAATTTAGATGATATGTCCATAACATCAATGTATGTGTCTGATGTATGCTAAAGCAAATCAAGACTAAGTTAGATTATGAGACTTAAAATAAAAATCTCTCACTAATTAAAAGTTAAGTAAATAAGCAAGTTATTAAAATCGGTTGCCCCACCCTAATATTATAATTCAGCCGGCAGTACTGGGGGCCTTTGGGTTGTTGAGCAAACTCAAGCTCGGGGTCTTATGGTAACACCTGAATTATTGAAAATCATATTTTCATGAATATGGGGTAATACTTAAATTAGATTATGATAATTGGATGAGCAAACTCATGTTATCATAAACTAATGGGCAATATGGTTGGGATTAATATGAATAGCATATTAGTTACTAATGTGGTTAGTAACCCAATAACCTAGGAATCACATCAAAGATGTGATTGATTACATGAATCTACCTAACAAATGAGACTAGCTTGTTGAGCAAACTCAAGGTGAAATCTCAGGAGTTAGGATCCTAGCTCACTAAAGGATTTGTGAAATTCTTCGAATTAATATGGAGGGCTATTAATTTGGCAAAATAGTGGGAGCAATCTAAGATGAACTAAAAGACCTATAATTTTAGATTGATGTATTTTAAGGAAAATGAATAACGTACGTTTACTCTTTCTCACTCTCAGGTTTAAATTAAAACACTCCTAAAATCATGACTAACACCAATCTGCAAAATATACTTACCGATAACAAGTTGAACGGTTCAAACTTCATCGACTGGTATCGCAACCTCAAAATCGTTTTGAAGTTCGATAAGAAGGGGTATGTACTTGATACACCGATACCCCCTTACCCGACGGATGGTGCTCCCTACCAAGAATTTTATGCTTACCTGAAGCATAAGGCTGATGACGATCACGCGAGAGACATCATACTTGCATCAATGACACCGGAATTGAAAAGGCAACATGAGGATATGGATGCCTATTCCATGGTCACGCACCTGAAAGAGTTGTTTGCGAATCAAACTCGGTGCGAACGCTACGAGATAACGAAGCAGTTATATAGATGCAAGATGCAGGAGGGCACATCTGTAATGACACATTGTGTCAAGATGATTGGCCTTATTACCAAGTTTTCTAGTATTGGAGATGCGATGGATCATGAACTAAGTGTAAACTTACTTCTTCAATCCCTCCCCGAGAGTTATTCACAGTTCATTATGAACTACCAAGTGAATGGCTTGCAAACCTCTCTTGTAGAGCTTGCAAATATGCTCGAGATAGCCGAGCCCAATATGAAGGAAAACGAGGGAATACCGGCCCTTGCTATTGAAGGATCAAAGAAGAGGAAAGGGAACTTCCCCAATCCAATCCATCCTGAGAAAGGCAAGGGAGCCATGCTCGCTGAAACAAAGGGAAAGGAAGTAAAGAAGCCCAAAGGAGAGTGCCACTATTGTGGAGAAGATGGGCATTGGAAAAGAAATTGTTTGGTATACCTAGCTGCCCTCAATAAGGGAAAAGCTGGGACTTCAACATCTGGTATGTTTTATATTGAAATAAATACAATTTCACAGTCTGAATCTTGGGTATTAGATACCGGATGTGGATCCCATATTTGTATGAACATTCAGGGACTCAAACGGACTAAGGAATTGAAGAAAGGAAGCATAAACTTGCGAGTAGGAAATGGAGCAAGAGTTGCCGCCCTCGCTGTTAGAGATTATGCTTTAAGTTTGCCCTCTGGGCTTGTAATAGAATTAGGGAACTGTTTGTATGTTCCAGAAATGTCCAGAAACATTATTTCTATTAGCCGTCTTGTTGACGACAGTTTTCATATTTCAATAAAAGACAAACATTGCGAGTTTCATAGAGATGGGATTTTCTATTTTTCAGGAATATCACAAAATGGGATTTATGTGCTAGATGACAAAATTTATGTATTCGCAATTGATACCAAAATACATAAGCTAGATAATTCGACTTACTTGTGGCATTGTCGTTTAGGCCATATAAACAAAAGACGCATGCTTAAGCTACATCAAGATAGGCTTATAGATTCAATTGATTCTGAATCATTGGAAACATGCGAAGCATGTTTAAAAGGTAAAATGACAAAGACACCCTTTAACAATAAAGGTGAGCGTGTATCAGACACTCTAGGATTAATACGTTCAGATGTATGTGGTTCTATGTCAGTCCAAGCAAGAGGAGGATTCAGATACTTCATAAGCTTCATAGACGACCATACTAGATATGGTTATGTTTACTTAATGAAGCACAAGTCCGAAGCTTTTGAGAAATTCAAATGCTTCAAGAATGAAGTAGAAAATCAATTAGGAAAGAAAATAAAGATACTTCGATCCGATCGAGGTGGCGAATATCTTTCAGATGATTTTCTGAATTATCTAATTGAATGTGGGATATGCTCACAATGAACACCTCCCTATACACCACAACACAATGGTGTATCCGAAAGGAGGAACTGTACCTTACTAGATATGGTACGATCTATGATGAGCATATCGTTACTTCCAAAGACATTCTGGGGCTATGTCTTAGAAACTGCCCTCTTCACCCTAAATCGAGTACCAACTAAATCCGCTAGTTCCACACTATATGAATTGTTCGTTGGTAGGAAACCCACATTCTCATTCATGAGAGTATGGGGTTGTTCAGCATTTGTCAAACGCATAGCGTCAGACAAACTAGATTCTAAATCTGATAAGTGTTTCTTCATTGGATACCCTAAGGAAACTATGGGATATTACTTCTATCATCCAGATGATCAGAAAGTAATAGTATCCAAGCACGCTACCTTCTTAGAGAAAGAGTTTCTCGAAGAAACAGAAAAGGGAAGTATGATTAAACTTGATGAAGTTCAAGAACAAGAAACACCGACTGAAACAACAGAGGCGGTTGAGGAACCCGAAGTAGTCCCATTAGATGAGACTCTAGTGCCACCCATTCGTAGATCACAAAGAGTTCGTGAACTCCCAATTAGATATGGTTTTCTAGTGGGAGATAATGATGAGGTTCCCGTGTTAGACGACGAACCCGAAAACTACGAAGAGGCTCTTACCAGTCCAGATTCTAAAGCATGGCTCGAGGCCATGGATTCTGAAATGGATTCCATGTACACCAACCAAGTTTGGACTTTGGTTGATCCACCCGAAGGGATAAAACCCATTGGGTGCAGGTGGATCTTCAAAAAGAAGACTGACATGGATGGAAAGGTTAGCACCTACAAAGCTAGGTTAGTTGCGAAAGGATATCGTCAGAAACAAGGAATTGATTATGACGAAACTTTCTCTCCTGTGGCTATGTCCAAATCAATCAGAATAATGCTCGCTATTGCCGCTCACTATGATTACGAGATTTGGCAAATGGATGTGAAAACCGCTTTCCTAAATGGAAACCTGCTTGAGGATGTATATATGATGCAACCTGAAGGTTTCATATCAAAGGATGCAAACAAGTTTTGCAAACTTCAGAGATCCATTTATGGACTCAAGTAAGCATTGAGAAGCTGGAACAATCGTTTTGACAAAACCATAAAACAATTTGGTTTCGAACAGAATTGCGAAGAAGCTTGCATTTACAAGAAAGCAAGTAGGAGCTCAGTAACATTTCTAATATTATATGTGGACGATATATTATTAATGGGAAATGACATAGCTCTACTACAGTCGGTAAAAGTATGGTTATCAGGTAACTTCTCCATGAAAGACCTTGGTGAAGCAGCTTATATACTTGGTATAAAGATCTACAGAGATAGATCAAGAAGACTGTTTGGTCTTTCACAGGCTACATACATTGAAAAGGTGCTAAAGCGGTTTAGCATGCTTGAATCGAAACGAGGTAACTTACCCATGGTACATGGAGTAAAGTTAAGCAATCATCAATGTCCTAAAACCGAAGATGATAAGAAGCGCATGGTTGTAATCCCGTACGCCAGCGCAATCGGTTCGATTATGTATGCTATGCTTTGCACTAGACCTGATGTAGCGTTCGCGTTAAGTATAACGAGTCATTATCAAGGTAATCCGGGAGACGAGCACTGGAATGTTGTCAAGAACATTCTTAAGTACTTGAGAAGGACTAAAGACATGTTCCTAGTGTACGGAGAAGGGGATCTGAAAATAGAAGGATTTTTAGACGCCAGTCATCTTACAGATGAGAACGATTTTAGATCCCAATCAGGATACCTATTTATCTTGAATGGGGGCGCGGTGAGTTGGAAGAGTTCCAAGCAGGGAAGCGTAGCTTTCTCTATGACCGAGTCAGAGTACATCGCTGCTGCGGAAGCAGCAAAGGAAGCGGTTTGGATTAAGAAGTTCATTACTGAACTTGGTGTGGTGCCTGACATTGTAAATCCCATTACACTGTACTGTGATAACAATGGAGCCATTGCGCAAGCAAAGGAACCACGGTCTCATAATGCATCCAAGCATTACCTAAAGCGATACCACATTGTAAGAGAGATTGTGGCAAGAGGAGATGTGAGAATAGAAAGAGTACCTACTGAGGACAACATTGCAGATCCGTTGACAAAGCCCTTAGCCCAGAAAGTACACGATCGTCATCTAACTTCTACTGGGATAAGTTATAGAAACAATTGGCTTTAGTCCAAGTGGGAGTATGTTGGGGTTTAGTGTCCTATAGACAATTGTTCTAGAATATGAACTAAATATAAATGAAGTGTTCTTTATGTCATTTGTTTTACTAAGATATGGTTTCATAACTGTATAAAGGCAACCTCCTTTAAAGAACTAAATAAGTCTAATAAAAGGAAATCCCTAAGTTTGTTTAAAGTGATTATAAAGTGTTGGGTAAATTTCATCAATAGTATACAACCTTTGCTCCATTTCACACTTTGGTGTACAACCTTCAATTTGTCTCACTAATATGTATGACCTTATAGGTGACCTCCCACTTTGGTGTATAGCAGGTAAAAGTGACCGGTCAACACCTGGTCAACGCGCCACCTCAGCATTTTTTATCTATTCATTTAAAAAAGTGGGACCCATTTTTTATATAATTATTGAAATACCCTTCTCCCTTACCCAATTACTAAAATACCCTCATCCCATTCCTTGAAACCCCTCTCTCTCTCTTTCTCTTTCTCATTAGGTCCTCTCTCTCCCTTACTTCTCTCTCTAGAAAGTAATACTGTTTTTTCTATTTCGTCTCTTAGAGGGAGAAGTAGACTTGTAGTTTTATTTTTCCCATTTTGTTACCTTTCAATAAAAACTGCAAAAAATATTCAAAGAAATCTGTAAAAATAATGAAAGAGTTATTAGTGACCTATTTCAAAGTTTCTTCTTTTTCAAACATCCATGGCGTATTTCAAAATTATTGATATGCTTTATCTATTAATAGCTTCCCTAACTTAATTTAAATAGCAAATTGATTCCATAATTTTGTCTAATTAGCTTTCCTTACTTGCTTAATGAACTCAGGTGAGAACAAAAATAAATTTTAACAAATTAAAAAAATAAAAAAGCTAAAAAGCTAAGCCAATCTGGTTTTCTGGTTTTGAACGTTGAACCATATAGGCTGATTCTCCTTCTCTGCAACTGCCTTCGACATTTCCCCTTTTGCCATGAGTCGTTTAGGTTTGGGAGCCCGTTAACGGCATCGTAGCCATAGATTCTGGTCATGTTAGGTAGCTGATCGAGAAAGACAGAGAGAGGGTTACAAGGAAGGGGAGGAGGGTATTTTAGTAATTGAGTAAGGAAGAAGGGTATTTCAGTAATTGTATAAAAAGTGGGTCCCACTTTTTTAAATGGGTAGATAAAAAATGCTGATGTGGCGCGTTGACCAGGTGTTGACCGGTCATTTTTACCTGCTATACACCAAAGTGGGAGTTCACCTATAAGGTCATACATATTAGTGAGACAAATTGAAGGTTGTACATCAAAGTGTGAAATGAGGCAAAGGTTGTACACCATTGATGAAATTTACCCTAAAGTGTTCATACAAGCATAAAGTGAGACGAAACTTTATAATAAACTAATAAACTTAAAACCACCCCAAGTCAAGTAATATGTTTAGGATTGACATATCACTGTTGAGACTTGCATGTAACAATGTCTTCTGTCAAGACAGAGAGCTGATCTCACAAGCTTCAGATATGCAAATATCTGGACAGTTACGTGGATCCAATGAAAGGGAGTTCATTAGGATTGAGGACCCGACTTGAGATAACAGGATGGGTAGATTTATCCTTGTCACCTATTCATCTCATTGATATTAATAGGTATAAGTAATCCTCAGACTCAAAGGAATGTTAATTAGTGATTCTGGATTATGGAATGTGATGCTTTGATCCTGTTGTAACACGATCCATAACAGAGATGACTCTGGGGTGTGAACGGCAGACGTTGGGTATCACAGGAAGTAATTGCAGGATAATTATACATTGGATTGAGCATTTGTCACTCTCGATAAATGGGAGATACATCCAAGGATCGCTTGTGGAAGACTTGACTCTAAATCCTTGCAAGGTGATAACTTAAGACTTGAAATACAGATTTCACTTAACATATCTAATTGGAGTTGACTCGGCCTGTACAAGTAAAATGAACGTCTCGCTATATGTGACTTGACATTATCCATAGTCATAAGATTCAGTTCAATGATGTAGTTGATAAAGGATCGAATTATACTGTAACTAATACGGAAAGGTCAACGACGGAATCAACCTGTCTTCTTATGGCTCTGGGGGAATGTTTCGGATTTGCTAATCACATTTCGCGTACTCATTCCGTTATGCAAAGATTAAATATAATTATGTGAAAATTAATTTAATAGTTGCATACGGCTAGAAGCAATAAGAACCTAATGGGTCACACATAAGACTTGGAGCCTAAAAGAGAAACATATGTTAATTAATTGATGGAAGCCAAACTGAGTCCACTAAGGCCCAGTTAGTGAGGGGGGCGATTTTATGTATGATAAATACATAAATATTTAATTTGATTTTAACAATTCTAATTAGATTATAATTGTGAATTAAATTAATTAAAGGATAAATAAGTTAGGAGTTTTAATGAGATTAAATTGCTCCTATTATTATCCTATAAGGTTATTATTATCATCTTTATATTTAAGATATAATTGTAAATAATAAATAAGAATTATATTCCGAATTAAATTCTTATTCAGTAACCTAATTCTATCTAACTAGGGTTTAGATACAAGAGAATATAAATACCCCCCTACATGTAATTTTTGAAATACACATAGACAACCCGGGAGAGAGAATTTCGACCCACAGTATTGAGGACGAGATTATCTACCGCTTCCTTCCGTTCAATTGATTTTCATCTCTTTTTTTTTATTCCTTGATCTTGTGTTGATTTATTAGAGACAATCTATTCTTGATTGTTTTATACGGTTGATATCTAACTTGATTTTGGATTGTGTTTTTGTCTTGTGCTCGGGAACTCGAAGTAAGAGTTGTGGGCACTTCGATTGCAACCGTAGATAGAACTCCAAAAGGTATTTCCTTCTATCCCTCTTTACATGAAATAATGATTAACGGATCTTGGGTTAATGGAAATAGGTTAAAAATTTTATATTTCCACTGCCAAACGTTTGCCTATTTTCCTTCAAGTGACCAGATAGTCATCGTCGTCGTCAGCGACTTTTAGGTTCGCATAGAATTCCTTTACCAATTGTGGGTAAGTTGTCCCGGGGAGAGAAAAGAGGGTGGTCCACCCATTCTTAGAAATCCAGTCGCAGAACGGTTTTTCTTCTTCGATGAAGCTCCTGGAAAACCATCGAGAATGATAGACGTTTAGGTTTTTGATGCTGCTGAAAACTGGGAAGAACTTCCTTTCCTTGGGTTTCTTGTTTTTCTTCTCCTTCTTCTTCTTCGAAGGGGTTGTTTGGTCAGTGCGAGGGTTTTCACTGAGGATGCTGACCTCAGGCATAGGTTGGTTAAGCTAGTCATGGATTTGTTCCTGAGACTCTGAGGAAGTCTCGTGATATTCCTGCTCAACAGGAGAGGGAGGATTAATGTCGGAGTGGTTGTCATCGTATTGCTCACCGGAGATGTTTTGGGAATCGTTCGACATTTTTGAGGATTTTTGAGAAACTTAGAAGATTTGGGAATTGAGATAGAGAGATCGAGTGCGAGATTTTCAAGCGTAAAGAGGAATTAATGGGAAATCATCCACTATTTATAGCTGATGCGTGTTGATCTGATAGGTCAGAATGGCGGTTCGTTTTTGAATCAATCAACAACATTTAATTCTGACATTAATGACACATTCGGCGTATGGTTTTCTAATCATTACGCTTACGTCATCCTAGGTGGCTATTTAAATACGCGTGCAAGTATTCTACTCAGCATCTAAGATACTAAACGTTTGGTGTTCTGAGTGCTTAGTTTAGTGTAGAAGGGGTTCTTACCATGTGTAGTAACTCAACATTTAGCAATCACTCAATATATATATAGCAACTCAGAAAATAGTGATTCCATAGCATTCATATCTACTCAGCATATGACAGTTACTCAACATGTAATAATCACTCAACATTCAATTTGCTCAGAATTTTTATTGAATAGGATTAGACATACCGATAGCTTCCCTTAGTATGCTGAACTGCTCACGAGCCAATGGCTTCGTGAAGATATCTACAAGCTGTTCATCTGTTGGAATATAGGTCAGCTTGATCTCTCCTTTGAGTACATGATCTCTGATGAAGTGATGCCTAATGCTGACACGCTTCATCCTGCTGTGTTGGATTGGATTTTTTGATAAGTCAATGGCACTTTTGTTGTCACATTTGACTTCAATTGTTTTGGTTTGAACTCCATAATCATCCAGTTGTTGCTTGATCCATAAGACTTGGGCAACACAGCTTCCAGCAGCAATGTACT
This sequence comes from Euphorbia lathyris, assembly GCF_963576675.1. Taxonomy (NCBI): domain Eukaryota; kingdom Viridiplantae; phylum Streptophyta; class Magnoliopsida; order Malpighiales; family Euphorbiaceae; genus Euphorbia; species Euphorbia lathyris. The sequence continues at coordinate 73,731,296 of NC_088916.1, read as the reverse complement.
CAGCTTCAGTTGTTGACAGGGCAATTGACGATTACTTCTTACTGAACCAAGACACTAGACGGCTTCCAAGGAAATGACATCCTCCAGAAGTGCTTTTCCGCTCAAGCTTGTCTCATCCATAGTCAGCGTCAGTGTATCCAACGAGTGTGAAATTGTTCGTGTTGGGATACCATAAACCTGCATTAACCGAGCTTTGCAAATATCTAAGGATTCTCTTTACAGCAATGTAGTGAGATTCCTTGGGGTCAGCTTGATATCTTGCGCAGTAACATACTGAGTACTGTATATCTGGCCTACTTGCCGTTAGATAGAGTAGAGAGCCTATCATACCTCGATATAATTTGTTGTCTACCGACTTACCTTTTTCATCAGCACAAAGCACAGTGTCAATACCCATTGGGGTAGATATTGGCTTACAATTTTCCATATCAAATTTCTTCAATATCTCATTGGCAGACTTAGTCTGACTAATGAAAATGCCATTCTTGCCCTGTTTGATTTGAAGTCTAATGAAGAAGTTGAGTTCTCCCATCATTGACATCTCAAACTCAGTTTGCATCTGCTTGCTAAATTCATTGCACATTAACTCATTAGTAGCACCAAAAATAATATCATCAACATATATCTGTGCCAACAGGGTATCTTTACCCTTTTTCTTAATGAATAAGGTTATGTTAGCTTTTCCTCTGACATAGTTTCCGGTCAGCAGAAAGCTGGTCAGCCTTTCGTACCAAGCACGTGGTGCTTGCTTCAGGCCGTACAGAGCCTTTTTGAGTTTATAAACATGGTTTGGGAATTTTGGATCCTCAAACCCGGGAGGCTGATTAACATAAACCTCTTCATTTATAACTCCATTATGAAATGCACTTTTAACATCCATTTGGAACAATTTAAAATTCATAAAGTTAGCATACCCACACAATATTCTTATAGCTTCTAATCTAGCTACGGGTGCAAAGGTCTCACCATAGTCAATACCTTCCTGCTGACTGTAACCTTGAGCTACAAGTCTTGCTTTGTTCCTGACTACGTTTCCTTGTTCATCTAGCTTATTACGAAATACCCATTTTGTTCCTATGGTCTTTTGATTCTTTGGTTTAGGCAGTAAATCCCATACTTCATTTCTCTTGAATTGATCGAGCTCCTCTTACATCGCATTTATCCAGAATTCATCGTTCTCAGCTTCTGAGAAGTTTCTTGGTTCAAGAACTGACACGAAGGCTACATTGATGAGATATCTCCTGAGTTGATTTCTGGTCATCAGGGTGTTCTCAGCGGCATCAAGAATGCTACTTTCAGAGTGTCCTCTTGGAACCTTGATCTCTTTAGGTAGTGTATGTTGGTCCCTTATAACGTTACAAGTATAGTTCCAAAGGGGGGGGTTAGGAACTATTTAAAAAATTTAAGCTAGGGCAGGCTTCTTTTTCGTGAGAAAAATGTTTGGACAGCGGCGCTGAGTGAATAGCAAGATACTGGCTTAGTCAACTAGTGACTAGGTCAGTTTCTTTACTTGAGTCAGGAGATAGCACTTAGAGTCTATTCCTGAGCTCAGATATTCAATGCGCACAACTCAGCTTGACCTCTTTACTTGGTCAGTTTTTGTTTAAGCAAGCAATAAATATATAAAGGAGTTAAAGGTTAGAAATATGTTACTCAGCAGATTTATCCAGGTTCGGCCTCCAAGCCTACGTCCTGTCCCCGGAACACGTTCCGAGATTTCGAATTCTCTACTGAGCTCTTTAATGGTAGAGCATCAAACCTTTTACAATCTTAGCAACTGAGTATAACAAGAGTACCTTCCTCTATACCTCTACTCAATCCTAATCTCTCGCTGAGTACTATAACCGAGTACTCAGCCTCTCCTTTCTAATCTCTAGAAATGATAGGTGTTTGTCCTAAACAATGATTGCTAAGACACCTTAGATGATTGAATAATCACTCTAGACTTTTACACAAAAGATATGAAATTTAGTGTAAGATTGCTTTGCTTTTTCTTGCAGAACTTTGCGTAGAAATTTGGTCAGCGTAATGGCTTGATCAAGTTCTGTGTCGAATGAAGCAACTGAAGGGCTCTATTTATAGAGACGTCTGAGGTGTCGGTCATTTCGAAATAACCGTTGGAGGGAAACGGCTTCCTGTCGTTGTCATCCTGTCTTGCTCAGAGCTCTCGGCCAATCAGATTTGAGTATCTTCTGTCCTCGGTCAGCTTTTGGTCAGCTCGGCAGATTGTCTCTCCATTTATGGTAAGGTCAACTAGACAGCATTCTGTGTCTTCTGAACTTTATCCAAAGTGGAAACACTTTATCTGGAAGTTGTTCTTAGCTAGCTGCTGTCTTGTACTCTTTGTCGAATCAACTCAGCAGCTTCGTCCCGAAGTTGTTCCACGAAGGTCTTCTAGATCCTTCTTCCGCTGAGTTGCGTTTTGTACATAACGACAACGTTTTGACATACGCGGGCCGAGTTGCCTTAAACTGTTTGACTTGGGCTTTGACTTCCGTATTGGGCTTTGGGCCTTTTAATCTTTGTGTCTTATAAACAATTTAACTCAACATTGAACAAACACATTAGTAGAATAAATCAAAGCATTTAAACTTAGTGTGTTTAGAATATTGTTAATTACACTTAAACAATTTTGTCAAATCAAAATTATGTGGAAAGGTGTTTCAACAAACTCCCCCATTTTGATGTTGGCAAAACTATTCAGCGAAGAACTCAGTATTGAGCTCCCCCATAATAGTTGACCTAATATAACTTAGCACACTCCCCCGTAAGGGTTGAGCTACTGACTTAGTTTTACTCAAGACATTTAAAGGTTTAATTGACTAAGTCTAAGGTCAGTTTTCAGATATAGGTCAGCTCATGAAACATATTCTATTTTACTCAGTGTTTATGCGGAAGTTTTAACATTCAGAGGGCGCTGAGTAAATTGTTGTTCAATGAGTTTTATAAGACAATGTTTTATAAACATACAAGTCAATGTCAAACATGTTATCAGCATTGGGTACGATCAATAAGTTTTATAAGCATTAAACATAGTTGATGTACTTGAAGATACATAATGACTTAATACTCAGCATCATAGATAATAATTCATAACTCAGTTTTTGGATAAAAAGATGCAAGTATTGATATTTTGATATTACTAGAAGTAGTCAGTGTATACAACAAAAGAAAAGCATAAACATAGAGACTACAAACTTAGCATAACTGAGCTAGCCTAATTTCTATTTCTTTTTCTTTTGCTTGGACTGACTATGCTCATGCTGTGTTCTAGCTTGTTCTTTCTCCCCCGTTTTGTCAGCATCGGGAGGAGGAATCCTAAAGGCGTCGGCTAAGATGGCTTTGGTCAGTTCTGTGGACAGCGCCTTAAGTCTATCGGCGCTTTCATTGACACCATCAAAAATAGCAACTCCATCATCTGAGACCTCGGCGGGTATATTAAGTTCAGCAGCGCTGATCATGCTTACTATGAAAGCTTGAGATTTACCTATCCAGGTAAGTGCTTCGGTCAGACCAGCAACGACATGATGAAATGTCTTCAGTAAGGATGTGTCGTAGTATTGACGCTGAATATTGCTATGACGTACATGGTTGAAAGTTTGTCTGGTGACAGACAGTATTTCATTTTGCTTCATGGCGTCAGTGTCCATCTCTTGTTTGTTCAAGTTCAAGAGTCGAACAGCCTCACCAATTTGCTCCACTGAGCATTGAGAATAGGAGACCATTTGCTCGTTGGTCTTGATTTGCTCGGTGTGAAGCTGAGCAAAGAGCATTTTAACTTCATCAGAAGTGGCATATCGCGTGTTCGCAGCTGACATGGTCTGAACTTGACCTTGAAGAGAATTGAGATGTTGAACAATTGTCAGCTGGAGCTCAGCCAGCTTTGTGATGGAATCCTGCTTAGGTTGATGTGCTTGAAAGGAAACTATGACACTCAGCAAATCCTTGAATCCCTTAACTTCATTGAGAAGCTGAGTTACGTGGGAGAGCCGAGTTGTCTCAACAGTAGAAGCCCCAGCAGCAGGTGGAGTGGTTTGATGAAGGTCTTTGATTAAAGTTTGCACCGAGTCGATGATTCTTTTACCAGACTCGGTGGCATGCAAGTAGCTGAGAGAGCCTTCATGAACTTACCTGGTTTCCTCAGTTTGACCGGTTGGAAGAGGAGTCAGTGGAATAACATGGTCAGTGACTGGAAGTGCTTTCAATCTGCACTTGAGTCTCGGGTAGAGCTGATTGATCGGCATAAGTGTTGATTGGAGAAGAAGTAATCTGAATGCTGTATGTGCTGACTGAAGCAGGGATGTTCTGAGTCAGCACAATGCTTGTAGTGACAGTATTAACGGGAATTGGCTCCACTTGGCTTGTAGAGTTAGCAGAAGCATTCAAGTCGGCGTGTTCCTTTGGTGAAGAAACAAAGGCTTGCTTTTCAAGGGAAGCCGATGGAGTAGAAGATGGTTGTTTTCTGAAAAATTTCAGCTTGAGTTTAGAAGGGTCTTGGGTCGGCTTCTGGATAACAAAGTCAGGGACAGCTGGTTTCTGAACAGGAGGGTCAATGACAGACTTCTGACTTGTCTTGATTAATCTTCTTCTTGGAGGAGTGTCAGCTTGTATAGATTCTCTTGAGTGAGAGGGAGAACTTTGCTCTTGATCAGTATTAAGCTGTTCAGCTTGTTCTTGTTCATTTCCAGCAGCCAACACAGTATTGATTGGCTCAGCTCCAATCTCACTAGATGTCTCCTCAGTGTCCTCAGCGTCATCCTGACCGCCTTCTTCTTCTTGTTCTTCATCTTCTTCACTATCGCCATCTAACTCTTCCTCAACTTGTGCAATGAACTGATCGTCCAGATGCACATCATCTTCTTGATGCTCAGCTACAGTTCCTAGACACTGTGTGTAGTGAGAATCACTAGGAACAACGACGTCAGTATGAATAGCATCAATAGGAGTCAGTGTAGAAGACTTCTGCTTCTTTTGAGGTTGCTCATTAGCATTTGTTCTTTCCTCAATTTCAGGCTCATCTTGCCTGCTCCTTTTCTCAGCTGACTTAGGTCTCTCCTGACCTGGTTCAGCAGCTGACTTCGACTTCTTGGCCTGAGGCTCAGCTTTCTTTGAAGGAGTCCCAACAGCTTTCCTCTTGCGGGCAGCTGGAGCCTTTGTCCTTTGGCTTTGCTTTGGAGCTGTTTCCTGAGCTTGTTGTTCAGCAGCAGCTTTTCCTTTCTTTAGTGGCTGATTGAACTTCAAAGCCCTCAGCGAAGCCACGGTTATCTTAGATCCTCTAGCCTTAGTTTCCTCAGATAGATCAATTTGATGATCTAAGAGGATTCTGGTGATGAGCGATCCCAGCCTGAGAGTTCCAGTGCTCCTTTGGAACTCCAGCAATCAAAAATACTGGCATGTTGATCGTCTTGTACGTCAGCATATGCCATATGAAGCATTGCTCAAAATTCATTGTTGAGGTAGTGCAGTTGATCTTTGGATAAATGAAGAAGGTCAGTAGATAGTGAGCCATCTTTTGGTGCTGACCCATTGAGGTGCTTGAGACTTCTCCAGAGTGGCCAGCGGGCTTACAGAAGGTGGTATCGTACCCAGTTCCTTCGTGATCCCCAGATCTCCTCAGTTTTGTTCCCTCATTCTTTAACTTCAGCAAGTTAGCGAGATAAGTAGGGTTTATGAAAATGGTCTTTTCCTTTACCACAGTTACTAGATAGTCCTGGTTATCATCAGAAACTCGGAGATTGTGGTAGAACTCCCTTACTAAGTCAGGATAGGTGTGATCCCTAATGGAGAACAGCTCGGTCCAGCCATTTTGCAATATCCATTCGCAGAAGGGTTGCTCGGATGTCACGAAGGCCTCAGAAACCCATCGTGAGAAGTCTACTTTCCATTCGCTAATGTCTTCAAATACCTTGGTATAGGTTCTAGCCTTAGTCGGCTTACCCTTAGTTGAGGTAGCTTGGCCAGCTTTGCCTTTGCTCGGCGTAGTGACCTTGGTGGTTTCAGGCACAGTAGTTTGCCTGGAGGGTTCATCGGAGCTGGTCTTAGGGTGACTGGCACCGGAGATGTTGACGAAAACTCTAGTCATTGTTTCAGAAAGAAGATTGGGAGGCTTTGAGAGTCTTAGAGAGAGAATGCTTTGCCAGAAAATTCGGTAAGTGTAAAGAAAATAAAAAATGGGGATTTACCCATTATTTATAGCGATGAAGAGTGGATCTTATCGAATCCATGTGTCAGTTTTGCCTTGGGATTGTCAACCGACAAAGATCCTGGCTTTTATGACACATTCGGCGCATACGTCATCCTAGGTGGCTATTCGCATGCTTTTGCATTTAATGCAATGGATCTAACACTCAGCGTTTAGAATACTAAGCGTTTTGTATTCTGAGTGGTCAGTAGTATATGAAAGGATGATTTCTCAGTTTGAGATTACTACTCGGTGTGCATATTTACTCAGTTTTGATATGTATTTTGCGTTAAGTACTCAGCATAACAATCACTCAGCATGCATTTGCATAAATCATTCAGCATAGTAATTCACTCAACATAAATTTAAATTTTAGAACAGGAATTTACTGAAGAGGATTAAACATACCAATGGCTTCTCTCAGTATGCTGAACTGTTCACGAGCCAGTGGCTTTGTGAAGATATCCGCAAGCTGCTCATCCGTTGGGACATAGGTCAGCTTTATCTCACCCTTGAGTACATGGTCTCTAATGAAGTGATGTCTTATGCTGATATGCTTCATCCTGCTGTGTTGAATTGGGTTCTTTGATAGATCAATTGCACTTTTGTTGTCGCATTTGACCTCAATTGTCTTTGTTTGAACACCATAGTCTTCAAGCTGTTGCTTAATCCATAGGACTTGAGCAACACAGTGACCAGCAGTAATGTACTCAGCTTCAGTGGTAGACAAGGCTACTGACGCCTGCTTCTTACTGAACCAGGATACAAGACAGCTTCCTAAGAAGTGACATCCTCTAGAGGTGCTTTTCCATTCTAGCTTGTCTCGACCATAGTCAGCGTCAGTGTATCCAACGAGTATAAAGCCATGAGTGTTGGGATACCATAAACCTGCGTTCACTGAGCTTTGCAAATATCTAAGGATTCTTTTTACAGCTATGTAATGAGATTCCTTAGGGTTAGATTGATATCTAGCACAGTAGCATACTGAGAACTGAATGTCCGGTCTACTTGCTGTTAAGTAAAGTAGAGAGCCTATCATATCTCGATATAATTTGTTGTCTACCGACTTACCATTCTCGTCAGCGCAGAGGACAGTATCAGTGCCCATAGGAGTGGATATTGGCTTGCAATTTTCAAGATCATATTTCTTCAATATCTCCTTGGCATATTTAGCTTGACTGATGAAGATGCCATTTTTCCCTTGTTTGATTTGAAGTCCAAGGAAGAAGTTGAGTTCTCCCATCATCGACATTTCAAACTCAGTCTGCATTTGCTTGCTAAATTCCTTGCACATTGACTCATTAGTAGCACCGAAAAAATAATATCGTCAACGTATATTTGAGCCAGCAGGGTATCTTTACCCTTTCTCTTAATGAATAAGGTTGTATCAGCTTTGCCCCTGACATAGTTTCTAGTCAGCAGGAAACTGGTCAGCCTCTCATACCAAGCACATGGTGCTTGCTTGAGGCCGTACAGAGCCTTTTTGAGTTTATAAACGTGGTTTGGGAATTTAGGATCCTCAAACCCTGGAGGTTGATTAACATAAACTTCCTCGTTTATAACTCCATTAAGGAATGCACTCTTAACATCCATTTCAAACAGTTTAAAGTTCATGTAAGATGCATATGCACATAAAATCCTAATAGCCTCTAGCTTTGCCACTGGGGAAAAGGTCTCACCGTAGTCAATACCTTCTTGCTGACTATAGCCCTGAGCTACAAGCCTTGCTTTGTTCCTGACTATGTTTCCTTGCTCATCCAGCTTGTTGCGGAAGACCCATCTTGTTCCAATGGTCTTCTGACTCCTTGAATGTGGCAGTAGCTCCCATACATCGTTTCTTCTGAATTGGTCAAGTTCCTCTTGCATTGCGCTCATCCAGAATTCATCTTCCTCAGCATCAGCGAAGTTCTTAGGTTCCTGAACTGAGACGAAGGCTACATTGCTGAGGTACCTCCTGAGTTGATTTCTTGTCATCAGGGTATTCTCAGCGGCATCAAGGATTGCACTCTCTGAGTGCCCTCTTGGAATCCTTATCTCTTTGGGTAGATTGATGTCTTGTGCTGTCTGTGTTTCAACAATCTCTACAGGTTAAGACTGGTCAGTGAAAACAATATTTGGTTCATTTTTACCTTTGGTCAGCCCTTGAGGGAATGACTCAGCGACTGTATCTTGATCAACGGATGCTGAGTGTGGATCATCCTCGGTCAGCGGCTGGTATCTACCTGCAGGGTTAGTTTCGTCGAAGTCAACATGTACTGACTCTTCTAAAACTTGAGTTCGTTTATTGAAAACTCTGTATGCTTTGTTGTTTGTTGAGTAGCCTAAAAAGATAGCTTCATCAGCTTTTGAGTCAAACTTAGCTAGGTTATCCTTAGTGTTTAAAATAAAACATTTACAACCAAAGGCACGAAAGTATCCAATGTTGGGCTTTCGTCCTTTCCAAAGCTCATAGGGGGTTTTCTTTAGTATAGGTCTAACAAGAGCCCTATTAAGAATGTAGCACGCTGTGTTAATAGCTTCTCCCCAGAAGTACTTTGGAAGCCTATGCTCACTCAGCATTGTCCTAGCTATTTCAACCAAGGTTCTGTTCTTCCTTTCAACAACCCCATTTTGTTGCGGCGTTCTAGGAGCAGAAAAGTTATGGTCAATGCCGCTGGCTTCACAGAATTCAACAAACTGTTGGTTTTTGAATTCTCCACCATTATCACTTCGGATGTGAGGCAGTTTTAGGTCTTTATCATTTTCAAGTTTTCTAACCAAATTTGAAAATGTCTCAAAGGTCTCATCTTTGCTACTCAGCAAGATGACCCAAGTGTACCGAGAGAAGTCATCTACAATGACCAAGGAAAATCTTCTTCCACCCAGACTCAGCGGCTGGACTGGACCGAAGAGATCCAAGTGTAGTAATTCTAACGGACGCTTAGTTGAGACAATGTTTTTGCTATGAAAAGATTGTTTGGTTTGTTTTCCAGCTTGGCAAGCGTGGCATAATTGATCTTTTTCAAATCTAAGTTCAGGCAGTCCCTCAACCAATTGCTTTCTTGCTAATTTGGCCAGGAGGTCCATGCTTACATGACCAAGTCTCTTGTGCCATAGCCAGGAATTTTCTTCCTTTGAAACTAAGCATAAAGTTTTTGAAAACTTTTTCTCTAAGTCTAGCATAAAGACATTATCAATCCGAGGGGCAGTTAAAATTAACTCATTTGTTTTTCCCTCGTATATTTTACATCCAGTAGCATCAAATATAACTTTTTTCCCATTGTCACATAGCTGAGCTACGCTGAGTAAGTTATATTTCAGTCTGCTGACTAGGGAGACTGACTCAATAGTAGGATTACCTCCGATGGTTCATGACCCTACTATCTTACCCTTTTTGTTGTCTCCAAAACTTACGCTTCCTCCTCGTTTACGTTCAAACATGATGAACTGAGTTTCATCACCAGTCATGTGCCTCGAGCATGCGCTGTCAATATACCACATCTTTGACTTCTCAGCACACCTCAGGCTTACCTGCATTGTAACTAGTTACTTTTAGGTACCCAATTCTTTTTGGGTCCTTGCTTGTTAGGTTCAACAGTTAAAGCATCATATTTTATTTTATGGCGGCATACTTGGATGGTATGGCCATCTTTCCACAAAAGTCACAGCTGACCTTCCGTTTAGGATTTCTCACTGACTGGTCAGCACCCCAGTGCTGAGCGTGCCAGCACACCTTTGTGGTGTGTCCTTTCTTCCCACAGAAGTCACACTGGACATTCCGCTGGGGATTCCATCTCTGCTGACCAGTACTTCGGTACTGAGCATTCAGAGGAATATTTCTTTTGTTTTGAACCTTTAGTTGGTTCTGGATATTTGTGACGTCCTTTCTCAGTTTCTTTGAATCTAATTGGACTTCAGAGACAGACTTATATATGATCTCCATATTATCATGCAAAGTTGAGTTGTCCTGAAGAAGGAATCTGAGGTCACTTAGCTTGACCTCTTCAACCTCGTCACAGCGCCTGCTGAGTGCTCTAATTTTCTTATTACACTTTTTGACAAGTGTATAGAGGTCACTCAGGGCATTACCCATTTCGTTTCTGAGCTGGGAAAATGATATTACCTCATTTGATTGCTCCGCATCATCAGATGCAATGGAGGGGTCAGCATGCTCAGAGAAGCACGGCTCAGCAAGTTCGTCAGCCATGAAGCATATCTTCGCTGACTCAGTGGCCTCAGCTTCTGTTGATGAAGACTCATCACTGTCGCTCCATGTTGCCACCATTGCCTTTTTGCCGTTCTTCTTTTCTTTCCTCAGCGTGGGGCAACTTGACTTGATATGGCCAGTTTGATGACATTCAAAGCATGTAATTGGCTTTGAGTTGTCCTTCTTGTATTTACTGTCGCTGGACTCAGCTTTATACTTATCAAACTTTCTGTAAGGCTTCTTAGAATATTTGTCATTCTTTTTGAACAGCCTTTTCATCTTCCTTGTGAATATAGCCATCTCCTCATCATCTGTTGAGCTCCCATCAGTGGAGTCAGCTTTCATGACAAGAGATTTTTGCTTCTTGTCTTCAGAATTTTCCTTTACCTCGAAATTCTTCATTGAGATCTCATGGGTCAGCAGCGAGCCGATGAGCTCATCATATTTGTAGGTGGTTAAGTCCTGAGCTTCCTCAACAGCGGTCTTCTTTGCTTGCCAGTCTTTGGGAAGGCTCCTGAGTATCTTCTTGACTTGTTCTTCCTCAGTGAAGATCTTCCTAAGTCTCTTGAGCTCATTGATGATGTTGGTAAACCTTGCATTCATGTCAGATATTCCCTCATCATTGTTCATTTCGAACAGCTCGTACAGTCTCATCTGCTGGTTCACCTTGGACTCCTTTACTTTATTGGTTCCTTCGTAGGTGACCTCCAGCTTCTTCCAGATCTCTTGCGCCGACTCACAACCTGAGATTTTATTATATTCTGCAGCATCGAGCGCACAGTGAAGCATGTTTATAGCCGAAGCATGATTTTGTAGCTTCTTGAGATCATCCTCTGTCCATTTGGCCTCAGCTTTAACAACTGTTTGGCCAGCCACAACTTTGATAGGTACAAATGGACCTTGGACTATGGATAGCCAGCCACTCATATTTGTAGCCTGAATGAAATTTTTCATCCTATTCTTCCAGAAGGTGTAGTTAGACCCAAAGAATAGGGGAGGCCGAGTAATGGACAGCCCCTCATGTAAGATCTGAGTTGTTTGGTTTCCTGGGAGAAACCGAGTGCTGTTTTCGCCCATAGTGGGGATCAGCTCAAGGTGGTTAAACCTTTTACAGTGAGATTTTAAGCTCTGATACCACTTGTTGGTCCCTGATAACGTTACAAGTATAGTTCCAAGGGGGGGGGGTTAGGAACTATTTAAAAATTTTAAGCTAGGGCAGGCTTCTTTTTCGTGAGAAAAATGTTTGGACAGCGGCGCTGAGTGAATAGCAAAATACTGGCTTAGTCAACTAGTGACTAGGTCAGTTTCTTTACTTGAGTCAGGAGATAGCACTTAGAGTCTATTCCTGAGCTCAGATATTCAATGCGCACAACTCAGCTTGACCTCTTTACTTGGTCAGTTTTTGTTTAAGCAAGCAATAAATATATAAAGGAGTTAAAGGTTAGAAATATGTTACTCAGTAGATTTATCCAGGTTCGGCCTCCAAGCCTACGTCCTGTCCCCGGAACACGTTCCGAGATTTCGAATTCTCTACTGAGCTCTTTAACGGTAGAGCATCAAACCTTTTACAATCTTTGCAACTGAGTATAACAAGAGTATCTTCCTCTATACCTCTACTCAATCCTAATCTCTCGCTGAGTACTATAACCGAGTACTCAGCCTCTCCTTTCTAATCTCTAGAAATGATAGGTGTTTGTCCTAAACAATGATTGCTAAGACACCTTAGATGATTGAATAATCACTCTAAACTTTTACACAAAAGATATGAAATTTAGTGTAAGATTGCTTTGCTTTTTCTTGCAGAACTTTGCGTAGAAATTTGGTCAGCGTAATGGCTTGATCAAGTTCTGTGTCGAATGAAGCAACTGAAGGGCTCTATTTATAGAGACGTCTGAGGTGTCGGTCATTTCGAATTTCGAAATAACCGTTGGAGGGAAACGGCTTCCTATCGTTGTCATCCTGTCTTGCTCAGAGCTCTCGGCCAATCAGATTTGAGTATCTTCTGTCCTCGGTCAGCTCGGCAGATTGTCTCTCCATTTATGGTAAGGTCAACTGGACAACATTCTGTGTCTTCTGAACTTTACCCAAAGTGGAAACACTTTGTCTGGAAGTTGTTCTTAGCCAGCTGCTGTCTTGTACTCTTTGTCGAATCAACTCAGTAGCTTCGTCCCGAAGTTGTTCCATGAAGGTCTTCTAGATCCTTCTTCCGCTGAGTTGCGTTTTGTACATAACGACAACGTTTTGACATACGCGGGCCGAGTTGCCTTAAACTGTTTGACTTGGGCTTTGACTTCCGTATTGGGCTTTGGGCCTTTTAATCTTTGTGTCTTATAAACAATTTAACTCAACATTGAACAAACACATTAGTAGAATAAATCAAAGCATTTAAACTTAGTGTGTTTAGAATATTGTTAATTACACTTAAACAATTTTGTCAAATCAAAATTATGTGGAAAGGTGTTTCAACAGTGTAGTGTCTTCAGGTATAGGTGTTTCAGCATTTTCTGCAGGATTATATTGGTCAGCAAAGATAATTTCAGGTTCGTTCTTACCTTTGGTCAGCCCTTGAGGTAGTGACTCAGTGGCTCCATTTTGGTCAGCGGAAGCTGAGCATGTGTCATCTTCGGTAGGCTGACTTATCTTGCCTACAGGGTCAGTTTCATCGAACTCAACATGTACAGACTCTTCTAAGACCTGAGTTCGTTTATTAAACACCCTATATGCTTTGTTGTTTGTTGAGTACCTTAAGAAGATAGCTTCATCAGCTTTTGAATCAAACTTAGTAAGGTTGTCTTTAGTATTCAGAATAAAACATTTGCAACCAAAGGCACGAAAATATCCAATGTTGGGTTTTCGTCCTTTCCAAAGTTCATAAGGGGTTTTCTTAAGTATAGGTCTTACTAAAGCCTTATTGAGTATATAACAGGCTGTGTTGACAGCTTCACCCCAGAAATACTTTGGAAGCCTATTCCCACTCAGTATTGTCCTAGCTATTTCAACTAAGGTTCTATTCTTCCTCTCAACTACCCCATTTTGTTGAGGAGTTCTAGGAGCAGAAAAATTATGATCAATGCCGCTGACTTCACAAAATTCATCAAATTGTTGATTTTTGAATTCTCTGCCATTATCACTTCGAATGTGAGCTAACTTTAGGTCTTTATTATTTTCAAGTTTTCTTACCAATGTTGAGAACATCTCAAAAGCTTCATCTTTGCTACTCAGCAGGATGACCCAAGTGTACCGAGAAAAGTCATCTACAATGACTAAGGAAAATCTCTTACCACCCAAGCTCAGCGGCTGGACGGGTCTGAAAAGATCCAAGTGTAGTAACTCTAGTGGACGCTTGGTTGAGACTACATTCTTACTTTGAAAAGATTTTTTAGTTTGTTTACCTTGCTGACAAGCATTACATAATTGATCATTCTCAAACCTGAGTTTGGGTAATCCCTCAACTAATTGCTTTCTTGCTAATTTGGCAAGGAGATTCATGCTTACATGACCAAGTCTCCTATGCCATAGCCAAGAATTATCTTCCTTTTACACTAAGCATATATTCTTTGAAAACCTCTTTTCTAGGTTTAGCATGAAAACGTTTTCAACACGAGGGGCAGTTAAAATCAACTCATTTGTTTTTCCCTCGAGTATCCTACACTCAGTGGCATCAAATACAACCTTTTTACCGTTGTCACACAGCTGAGCTACGCTCAGTAGGTTATATTTAAGACCCCTGACTAGGGAGACTGACTCAATAGTAGGATTACCACCAACAGTACCTGACCCTACTATCTTACCCTTTTTGTTGTTTCCAAAACTTACATTTCCTCCTCGTTTATGCACAAGTGTGATGAACTGAGTTTCATCACCAGTCATATGCCTTGAGCATGCGCTGTCAATGTACCATAGCTTTGACTTCTCAGCACACCTCAGGCTCACCTGCAATTGAACTAGTTATCTTTAGGTACCCAAGTCTTTTTGGGTCCTCGTTTGTTAGAATGAATAGATGATGCATCATATTTAATTTTATGACGGCATACATTTATAGTGTGGCCATCTTTCCCACAAAAGTCATAAAAAACTACCCTTTGGGGGTATTTCCATTTTTGGTCAGCATGATGGTGCTGGGCATACCAACACACTTTTATAGTGTGTCCTTTCTTTCCATAACAGTCACACTGACTGTTTGGCTGAGTGTACCGTCTTTGCTGACTAGTACCCGAATACTCAATCTTTGAATAGAACCTTTTCTTAGCCGATGAAATCAGCTGATTCTATATGGATGTGATGTCCTTTCTCAGCTTTTTAGAGTCTGATTGGACTTCAGAGACAAACCCATGCATGATTTTCAAGTTTTCATCTTGCTTGGTATTGTCCTGGAGAAGATGTCGGAGGTCACTGAGTTTGACCTCTTCAATCTCATCACACCACCTGCTGAGTGCTCGTATTTTCTTGTTACACTTTTTGATCAGTGTATAGAGATCACTCAGGGCATTAATCATTTCATTTCTGAGCAATGGTAGAGACATTACCTCAGTTGTATATTCCTCATGATCAAATCCATCAGAGAGGTCAGCTTGCTCAGAGAGACAGTGGTCAGTAGATTCGTCAGCCATGAAACAGATATTAGCTGACTCAGTGGAATCAGCTTTTGACGAGGTTGATGTTGGTCCCTTGTTTAGTTGCAAGTATAGTTCCAAGGGGGGGTTAGGAACTATTTAAACTTTTTTGTAATTTAGGCAGACTTCTTTCCCTAAAGAAAAAGGTTTGAACAGCGGCGCTGAGTAAACAGCAAGATACTGGCTTAGTCAACAGGTGACTAGGTCAGTTCCTCAGCTTGAGTCAGGAGATAGCACTTGGAGTCTATTCCTGAACTCAGACGTTCAACGCGCACAACTCAACTTGACCTCTTTACTTGGTCAGTTTTGATTACTTAAAGCAAGCAATATAAATTAGGAGTTAAGGTTTAGAAATACTTCACTCAGCAGATTTATCCAGGTTCGGCTTCTTCTAAGCCTACGTCCTGTCCCCGGAACACTTCCGAGATTACGAATCCTCTACTGAGCTCTTTAAAGGTAGAGCCTCAAACCTTTTACAATATCAGCAATTGAGTATGACAAGAGTACCTTCCTCTATACTTCTACTCAATCCTAATCTCTCCGCTGAGTACTTAAAACCGAGTACTCAGCCTCTCCTTTCTATCTCTAGAAATGATAAGTGTTTTTGTCCTAATACAAAGATGTGCTAAGACACTTTAGACGATTTACAATCACTCTAGACTTTTACACAAATATGAAAATGTAGTGTAAGAAATTTGCTTTGCTTCTTGCTTGCAGAACTTGTAGAGATTTGGTCAGCGTAATGGCTTGATCAAGTTCTGTGTGTTGTGAAGCTTGTGATGGCACTATTTATAGAGACGTCTGGTCATTCGGTCATTTCGAATTTCGAAATAACCGTTGGAGGGAAACGGCTATATGTCGTTGTCATCCTGACTTGCACAGAGCTCTCGGCCAATCATAATCGTGTATCTTCTATCCTCGGTCAGCACAGCAGATGGTCTCTCCTTTTATGGTAAAGTCAACTGGACAGCATACTGTGTCGTCTGAACTTTGCCAAAAGAGGAAACACTTTGTTTGGAAGTTTTCCTTTGCCAGCTGCTGTCTTGTACGCTTTGTCGAGACTACTCAGCAGCTTCATCTTGAAGTTGTTCCCGAAGGTCTTCTAGATCCTTCCGATTGCTGAGTTGCGTTTTGAACAAAAACGGCAGCGTCTTGACATACGCGGGCTGAGTGTACTGAGTTATTTGACTTGGGCCTTGGTTTCCGTATTGGGCTTGGGCCTTCCAATCCTTATGACTTATAACATTTATACTCAACATTGAACAAACACATTAGTAGAATAAATCAAAGCATTTAAACTTAGTGTGTTTAGGATATGTGTTATAATTTATATTTAAACAATTTTGTCAAATCAAAATTATGTGGAAAGGTATTTCAACAAACTCTCCCATTTTGATGTTGGCAAAACTATTCAGCAAGGCACTCAGTATGAGCTCCCCCATGATAGTTGACCTTATATCATTTAGCAAACTCCCCCGTAAGGGTTGCACTACTGACTTAGTTTTAATTGCATCATTTAAGAATTTAAATGAGTGAGTCTAAGGTCAGTTTTTAGGTGTAGGTCAGCTATATTACATATTCTATTTACTCAGTGTTAAGCGGAAGTTTTAGATATACAGAGCGCGCTGAGCAAATTATTGTTCAATGAGTTCTTTATCAGAATGTTTCATAAGATCATAGTATGATGTCAAACATGTTATCAGCATATCATTTAGTCAATAAATATTATAAGTGTTAAGTATGGCTGATGAAGATACAAAGTAACTCAGTACTATAAAAGCATATATCATAACTCAGTATTGAAATTAGGAAATAAAGTATGATATATATATTGAGAGAAGTCAGCAAGTACATAGACAAAAGAAGTAAACTAGACAAAATGAGTTACACAGATGTGGCTTAAGCATGCTAGTCTATCTATTTCTTTTTCTTGCCCTGTGACTGACTTCGCTCGTACTGACGTCGCTCATGCTGAGCTCTGGCAGCTTGCGCTTTCTCCCCCGTTTTGTCAACTTCAGGGAGCTTGAACGCATCGGTTAAGACAGCACGAGAAAGTTCTTGTGAAAGCTCTTTTAGTTTGTCAGCACGTTCGTTCACGCCATCAAAAATGGCAACCCCATCAGCTGAGACTTCTACTGGTATATGAAGATCAACAACACTGAGCATATTTAAACTGAAGGCTTGAGCTTTGGCTTGCCAGATGAGAGCTTCAGAGAGGCCAGCGAAGACTTGGTGGAATGTCTTCAGAAGTGCTGAGTCATAGTGATGTCGTTGAATATTATTATGACGGATATGGTTGAAGGATTGTTGTGCGAGGGACAGCAATTCATTCTGCTTCAACGCGTCAGTATCCATTTCTTACTTGTTCAGGTTAAGTAGCCTGACAACCTCACTGATTTGCTCAACTGAGCACTGACTATAGGACACCATTTGCTCATTTGTCTTGAGTTGCTCAGTATGCAGCTGAGCAAAAAGCATCTTCAGTTCTGAGGAAGTGGCGTAGTCAGTGTTCACAGCAGATAACTTCTGGACTTGCTGATGTAGCGAGTTCAGATGTTGAATTATGGATAGTTGAATCTCTGCCAACTTGGCAAGTGAGTCTTGCTTTGCTTGCTGGGCTTGAAATGATAAGACGACATTTAGCAGGTCCTTGAGTCCCTTGACTTCGTTGAGAAGTAGAGTGACTTGGGAGAGCTGAGTTGTCTCTGGGAATGAGGATCCAGCAGCAGGTGAAGCAGACTGTTGAAGATCTTGGATGAGAGCTTGCACTGAGTCGATGAGCTTCTTGCCGGACTCAGTGGCATCCCTATGTACATCCGTATGACCAGAAGAGAAGGGTGTGAAGGGAGTACCCTGGTCAGTGACAGGATGAGTTTGCTCAATCTGCACTTGAGATGGAGGAATTGTTGTGTGATCGGCAGAGAGATTGGTTGTAGAGGTGTTAACTCGAACACTGTCTGTGCTGACGGTAGAAGGATGGGGAGTCAGCACCATGCTTGAGGAGACAGCATGAGCAGTGGTCGGTTCAACCTGACTGGTTGAAGTAGTGGAAGTATGATGCGTTCAGGAATAGATGGTGATTGCAAAGGGGGTTCACTGACCATTTTCTCACTGGCCTTAACCAGCTTTCGCCTTCTACGTGGTGGAGAGGTATGATGAGCAGGTTCTTCTGAGTGAGTAGGTTCTTTTTCCTCAGTATGGGTCTGGTCAGCTTGATCCACTTGCTCAACTCCAGCAGCTAACTCAGTGTCAGTCTGCACAGCTCCACCATCTAACCCAGTGTTAGCGTCCTCAGCTTCAATTTCGCTGTCATACTCTTCAGACTCCTCAGCGTCATCCTGACCGCTGGTTTCATCGTCATCCTGACCGCTGGTTTCATCGTCTTCTTCTTCTTCCTCAGTATTATCTCCATCAAGTTCTTCCTCAACTTGGGAGATGAAGTGGTCATCTAACTGGACCTCAGGTTCCTCAGCATCAGTACCTTGGCATTGAGTGAAATGAGAATCACCCGGTACAATAAAATCTGTTGGCATGACGTCGAGAGGTGCCAGTGTTGAAGACTTCTGCTTCTTCTGAGGTAGCCCAGCAGCTTCCTCAGTGTCAGGCTCATCTTGCCTGCTTCTCTTCTCAGCTGACTTTCCAGTTGACCTCTGCCTCTTTGCTGGAGACACAACATTAGGTGCCTCAGCAGATTTTCTCTTGCGAGAAACTAGGGCCTTAGTTCTTCGCCCTTTCTTAGGCTCAGCAATAGTCTCCTCAGTCTGATCAGCTTGGCCAGCAGCAGCAGCAGCTTTTCCTTTCTTCAAGGGCTGTCCAAATTTAAGTGCCCTTAGCGAGGCAGCTGTGATTTCGGTTCCTCTGAAAGATTCCTCACTTTCGAGGTCAATCTTGTGGTCGATGAGGATCCTGGTGATGATTGATCCCAACCTCATTGTACCCGTGCTGCGCAGGAACCCAGCAACTAAGAAAATTGGCATGTTGATGGGGGTGTACGTCAGCATGTGCCATATGAAGCACTGTTCAAAGTTGGTTGCTGATGTAGTGCAGTTGATCTTTGGGTAAATGAAATAGCTCAGCAGGTAGTGAGCCATCTTCTGATGCTGTCCCATCGAAGATGCTGAGATCTCTCCTGAGTGACCCTCAGGTTTGCAGAAGGTATGGACGTAGTCGGTCTTGTCCTGATCTCTTGACTTTCTCAGCCTTACTCCCTCAGTTTTGAGCTAGAGGAGATTTCCTATGTACAGAGGGTTGATGAAGATGGTTTTCCCTTTTACTTCAGTGCTCAGGTAGTCGGCGGAGTCACTAGCAACCTTGAGGTTGTGGTAAAATTCCCTCACTAGGTCAGGATATGTCTCATCCCTGACCGAGAACAGCCCAGTCCATTCATTCTTGGAAATCCACTCAGCAAATGGCTGTTCGTTCTGTACAAAGTGCTCCGAAACCCATCTGGAGGGTTCTACCTTCCATTCTCGTACATTGTCGAAGACCTTTGAGTAGGTCCTGATCTTAACAGCTTTCCCTTGGCTAGAGGTTTGGCCAGTTTTACCCTTGCTCGGTGTAGAAGGGTTTCGTGAAGGTTCATCGGAGCTGGACTTTTGGTGGCCGGCACCAGAGACGTTGAAGGATAGCTTAGTCATTCTTTTAAGATGGAGAGAATAGAGGTATTTGAGAGAGAGAAATTTGAGTAATTTCTTAGCCTTAAGAATTTGTTAAGCGTAAAGAGTAAAAAATGGGGAAATGCCCATAATTTATAGACAAGTTGAACGGTGTGGATCTTAACCAAATCCATGTGTCAGTTTTGCCTTGGGATCATGTACCGACAAGGATCCTGGCATTTATGACACATTACGGCGAATACGTCATCCTAGGTTATACGCGTGCTTGGCATTTATGCTAACGGATTAATCACTCAGTATTTAGAATGTCAAGCGTTTGATATTCTGAGTGGTTAGTGCATTATTTAAGGATGATTTTAAGTTCAAGTTCTAAACAAATTTACTCAGTGTGCAAGTTTACTCAGT
The DNA here is from genome assembly GCF_963576675.1 of Euphorbia lathyris. Classification (NCBI taxonomy): domain Eukaryota; kingdom Viridiplantae; phylum Streptophyta; class Magnoliopsida; order Malpighiales; family Euphorbiaceae; genus Euphorbia; species Euphorbia lathyris. The sequence goes on along the minus strand of NC_088916.1, from coordinate 73,711,295 downwards.
ATTGTATATTCAGTCAGTTTCAATGAGATACTCAGCAAACAATAAATCATTCAGCATGTAATTCACTCAGCATTCAATATTCATTTAGCACAGGAATTTACTGAAGAGGATTAAACATACCAATTGCTTCTCTCAGTATGCTGAACTGCTCACGTGCCAGTGGCTTCGTGAAGATATCCGCAAGCTGTTCGTCCGTTGGGACAAAGGTCAGCTTAATCTCACCCTTGAGTACATGGTCTCTAATGAAGTGATGTCGGATGCTGACGTGCTTCATTCTGCTGTGTTATATTGGGTTTTTAGATAGATCAATTGCACTTTTGTTGTCACACTTGACCTCAATTGTCTTCGTTTGAACACCATAATCTTCAAGTTGTTGCTTGATCCACAGGACTTGAGCAACACAGTGACCAGCAGCAATGTACTCAGCTTCAGTGGTGGACAAGGCTACTGACGCCTGCTTTTTGCTGAACCAGGATACAAGACAGCTTCCTAAAAAGTGGCATCCTCCAGAGGTGCTTTTACGTTCCAGCTTATCTCGTCCATAGTCAGCGTCAGTGTATCCGATAAGTGTAAAATCATGAGTATTTGGATACCACAAACCTGCGTTCACTGAGCTTTGCAAATATCTAAGGATTCTTTTTACAGCAATGTAATGAGATTCCTTAGGGTTAGATTGATATCTAGCACAGTAGCATACTGAAAACTGAATGTCCGGTCTACTGGCTGTTAAGTAAAGTAGAGAGCCTATCATACCTCGATATAACTTGCTGTCTACTGACTTACCATTCTCATCAGCGCAGAGGACAGTGTCAGTGCCCATAGGAGTGGATATTGGCTTGCAATTTTCCAAGTTATATTTCTTTAAGATCTCCTTGGCATATTTTGCTTGACTGATGAAGATGCCATTGTTTCCTTGTTTAATTTGAAGACCGAGGAAGAAGTTGAGTTCTCCCATCATAGACATTTCAAACTCAGTCTGCATTTGTTTGCTAAACTCTTTGCACATTGATTCGTTAGTTGCACCAAATATTATATCATCAACATAAATTTGGGCCAGCAGGGTATCTTTACCCTTTTTCTTAATGAATAAGGTTGTATCAGCTTTGCCCCTGACGTAATTTCTAGTCAGCAGGAAACTAGTCAGCCTCTCGTACCAAGCACGTGGTGCTTGCTTGAGGCCGTACAGAGCCTTTTTGAGTTTGTAAACATGGTTTGGGAACTTAGGGTCCTCAAAACCTGGAGGTTGATTTACATAAACCTCCTTGTTTATAACTCCATTAAAAAATGCACTTTTGACATCCATTTGGAATAATTTAAAATTTATGTAAGATGCATATGCACATAATATTCTAATTGCCTCTAGCCTTGCCACTGGGGCAAAGGTCTCACCGTAGTCTATACCTTCTTGCTGACTGTATCCCTGAGCTACAAGCCTTGCTTTGTTCCTGACTACGTTTCCTTGTTCGTCCATCTTGTTCCGATGGTCTTTTGACTCTTTGGATGAGGCACTAACTCCCATACATCATTTCTTCGAAATTGATCGAGCTCCTCTTGCATTGCGTTCATCCAGAATTCATCGTACTCAGCTTCAGCGAAATTCTTCGGTTCTTGTACTGAGACGAAAGCAACATTGCTGAGGTACTTCCTGAGTTGATTCCTCGTCATCAGGGTATTCCCAGCAGAATCAAGGATTGCACTTTCGGAGTGCCCTCTAGGAATCCTTATTTCTTTGGGTAGATTCATGTCTTGTGCTGTTCCTGTTTCAACAATCTCTGCAGAAGTAGATGGGTCAGTAAAAGTAATCTTAGGTTCACTCTTACTCTTGGTCAGCCTTTTCGTGAATGACTCAGTAGCTGGTTCTGAGTCAGCGATGGTTACTGAGTTTGGATCATCTTCAGTCAGCGGCTGGTATCTACCTGTAGGGTCAGTTTCATCGAACTCTACATGTATTGACTCTTCTAAAACTTGAGTTCGCTTATTAAAAACTCTGTATGCTTTGCTGTTTATTGAGTAGCCCAGAAAGATAGCTTCATCAGCTTTTGAATCAAACTTTGCTAAGCTATCTTTGGTATTTAAAATAAAACATCTACAGCCAAAGGCACGAAAGTATCCAATATTGGGCTTTCGTCCTTTCCAAAGTTCATAGAGGGTTTTCTTGAGTATAGGTCTAACTAGAGCCCTATTAAGAATGTAGCATGCTGTGTTAACAACCTCTCCCCAAAAATACTTTGGAAGCCTATGCTCATCCAGCATTGTCCTGGCTATTTCAACCAGAGTTCTGTTCTTCCTTTCTACAACCCCATTTTGCTGAGGTGTTCTAGGAGCAGAAAAATTATGGTCAATGCCGCTGGCTTCACAGAATTCAACAAACTTTTGGTTTTTGACTTCTCCACCGTTATCACTACGGATATGAGCTAATTTTAGGTCTTTTTCATTTTCAATTTTTCTAACCAAATTTGAAAATGTCTCAAAGGTCTCATCCTTGTTGGTCAGCAAGATAACCCACGTATACCGAGAGAAATCATCTACAATGACCAAGGAAAATCTTCTTCCACCCAGACTCAGCGACTGGACTGGACCAAAGAGATCCAAGTGTAGTAATTCTAACGGACGTTTAGTTGAGACAATGTTTTTACTGTGAAAAGATTGTTTGGTTTGTTTTCCAGCTTGGCAAGCGTGGCATAATTGATCTTTTTGGAATTTAAGTTCAGGCAGTCCCTCAACCAATTGCTTTCTTGCTAGTTTGGCCAGGAGGTCCATGCTTACATGACCAAGTCTCATGTGCCATAGCCAGGAAATTTCTTCCTTTGTTACTAAGCACACAGTTTTTGAAAACTTTTTCTCTAAGTCTAGCATAAAGACATTATCTATCCGAGGGGCAGTTAAAATTAACTCATTAGTTTTACCCTCGTATATTTTACATCCAGTAGCATCAAATATAACTTTTCTCCCATTGTCACGTAGCTGAGCTACGCTGAGTAAGTTATATTTGAGTCCGCTGACTAGGGAGAGAGATTCAATAGTAGGATTACCTCCGATGGTTCCTGAGCCTACTATCTTACCCTTCTTGTTGTCTCCAAAACTTACACTCCCTCCTCGTTTACGTTCAAACGTGATGAACTGAGTTTCATCACCCGTCATATGCCTTGAGCATGCGCTATCAATATACCACATCTTTGACTTCTCGGCACATCTCAGGCTTACCTGCATTGTAACTAGTTACTTTTAGGTACCCAATTCTTTTTGGGTCCTGACTTGTTAGGTGCAACAGGTATAACATCATATTTTATTTTATGGCGACATACATGGACAGTATGGCCATTCTTTCCACAGAAGTCACAACTGACCTTCTGTTTAGGGTTTTTTACTGACTTGTCAGCACCCCAGTGCTGAGCGTGCCAGCACACTTTAGTAGTGTGTCCTAACTTCCCACAAAAGTCACACTGGACTTTTCACTGGGGATTCCATCTCTGCCGAGTACCTTGGTACTGAGTTCTCAGAGGAATGTTATTTTTCTTAGGAACCTTTAGTTGGTTCTGGATGGTTGTGACGTCCTTCCTCAGTTTCTTTGAAACTGTCTGGACTTCAGACACATACTCATGCATGATCTTCATGTTATCATGCAGAGTCGAGTTGTCCTGAAGAAGGTATCTGAGGTCACTCAGTTTGACCTCTTCCACTTCGTCACAGCGCCTGCTGAGTGCTCTAACCTTTTTATTACACTTCTTAACAAGTGTATAGAGATCACTCAGGGCATTAACCATATCGTTTCTGAGCTGGGGAAGAGAAATTACCTCATTTGATTGCTCTTCATCATCTGATGCGATGGATGGGTCAGCATGCTCAGAGACGCATGGCTCAGCAAGTTCGTCAGCCATAAAGCATATCTTCGCTGACTCGGTGGCCTCAGTTTCTGTTGACGAAGATTCATCACTGTCACTCCAAGTAGCCACCATTGCCTTCTTCCCACTCTTCTTGTCTTTCCTCAGCGTGGGGCAGTTTGACTTAATATGGCCAACTTGATGGCACTCAAAGCATGTAATGGGCTTTGAGCTGTCCTTTCTGTATTTGCTGTCGCTTGAGTCAGCCTTATACTTATCAAACTTTTTGTAAGGCTTTTTAGAATACTCGTCGTTCTTCCTGAACAGCCTCTTCATCTTTCTTGTGAACATGGTCATCTCCTGATCATCAGTTGAACTCCCGTCAGTGGAGTCAGCCTTCATGACAAGTGACTTCTGCTTCTTGTCATCAGATTTTTCCTTCACCTCAAAGTTTTTCATGGATATCTCATGGGTCAGCAATGAACCGATGAGTTCGTCATATTTGTAGGTGGTTAAATCCTGAGCTTCCTCAACTGCTGTCTTCTTGGCTTGCCAGTCTTTTGGAAGACTCCTGAGTATCTTTTTGACTTGTTCTTCCTCAGTGAAGATTTTCCCAAGTCTCTTGAGCTCATTAATGATGTTGGTGAACCTTGCGTTCATGTCTGAATGCCCTCATCATTGTTCATCTCGAACAGCTCGTACAGTCTCATCTGCTGATTCACCTTGGATTCTTTTACTTTGTTTGTTCCCTCGTAGGTGACTTCCAACTTCTTCCAGATCTCTTGTGCCGACTCACAACCTGAGATTTTGTTATATTCTGCAGCATCGAGCGCACAGTGAAGCATATTGATAGCCGAAGCATGGTTTTGAAGCTTCTTAAGATCATCCTCTGTCCATTTGGCCTCAACTTTTATAACTGTTTGGCCAGCCACAACCTCAACAGGTACAAACGGCCCTTGGACTATAGATAGCCAGGCACTCATGTTTGTAGCCTGAATGAAGTTTTTCATCCTATTCTTCTAGAAGGTATAGTTTGACCCAAAGAATAGGGGAGGCCTAGTAATGGACAGCCCCTCAGGCAGTATTTGGGTTGTTTGGTTTCCAGGGAGAAACCGAGTGCTGTTTTCGCCCATGGTAGGGATCAGCTCAAGGTTGTTAGACCTTTTAAAGTGAGCTTTTAAGCTCTGATACCACTTGTTGGTCCCTTGTTTAGTTGCAAGTATAGTTCCAAGGGGGGGTTAGGAACTATTTAAACTTTTTTTTGTAATTTAGGCAGACTTCTTTCCCTAAAGAAAAAGGTTTGAACAGCGGCGCTGAGTAAACAGCAAGATACTAGCTTAGTCAATAGGTGACTAGGTCAGTTCCTCAGCTTGAGTCAGGAGATAGCACTCGGAGTCTATTCCTGAACTCAGACGTTCAACGCGCACAACTCAACTTGACCTCTTTACTTGGTCAGTTTTGATTACTTAAAGCAAGCAATATAAATTAGGAGTTAAGGTTTAGAAATACTTCACTCAGCAGATTTATCCAGGTTCGGCTTCTTCTAAGCCTACGTCCTGTCCCCGGAACACTTCCGAGATTACGAATCCTCTACTGAGCTCTTTAAAGGTAGAGCCTCAAACCTTTTACAATATCAGCAATTGAGTATGACAAGAGTACCTTCCTCTATACTTCTACTCAATCCTAATCTCTCCGCTGAGTACTTAAAACCGAGTACTCAGCCTCTCCTTTCTATCTCTAGAAATGATAAGTGTTTTTGTCCTAATACAAAGATGTGCTAAGACACTTTAGACGATTTACAATCACTCTAGACTTTTACACAAATATGAAAATGTAGTGTAAGAAATTTGCTTTGCTTCTTGCTTGCAGAACTTGTAGAGATTTGGTCAGCGTAATGGCTTGATCAAGTTCTGTGTGTTGTGAAGCTTGTGATGGCACTATTTATAGAGACGTCTGGTCATTCGGTCATTTCGAATTTTGAAATAACCGTTGGAGGGAAACGGCTATATGTCGTTGTCATCCTGACTTGCACAGAGCTCTCGGCCAATCATAATCGTGTATCTTCTATCCTCGGTCAGCACAGCAGATGGTCTCTCCTTTTATGGTAAAGTCAACTGGACAGCATACTGTGTCGTCTGAACTTTGCCAAAAGAGGAAACACTTTGTCTAGAAGTTTTCCTTTGCCAGCTGCTGTCTTGTACGCTTTGTCGAGACTACTCAGCAGCTTCATCTTGAAGTTGTTCCCGAAGGTCTTCTAGATCCTTCCGATTGCTGAGTTGCGTTTTGAACAAAAACGGCAGCGTCTTGACATACGCGGGCCGAGTGTACTGAGTTATTTGACTTGGGCCTTGGTTTCCGTATTGGGCTTGGGCCTTCCAATCCTTATGACTTATAACATTTATACTCAACATTGAACAAACACATTAGTAGAATAAATCAAAGCATTTAAACTTAGTGTGTTTAGGATATGTGTTATAATTTATATTTAAACAATTTTGTCAAATCAAAATTATGTGGAAAGGTATTTCAACAGTTGACTCATCACTATGACTCCATGTGGCCACCATTGCTTTTCTACTTCCCTTATTATCTTTCTTCAAGGTAGGACGACTTGATTTGATGTGCCCAGCTTGATTTGATGTGCCCAGCTTGATGGAATTCAAAGCAAGTAACGGGCTTTGAGCTGTCCTTCTTGTGTCTGCTGTCGCTAGACTCAGTTTTGTATTTGTCACTTCTTTTGAGTGGCCTTTTGTTGTACTTGTCATTTTTCCTAAACAACTTCTTCATCTTCCTGGTAAACATGGCCATCTCCTCATCATCTAATGAGTCAGCTTTCATGACAAGAGATTTTTGCTTCTTATCCTCAGTTTTTTCTTTGGCCGCAAAATTCTTCATGGAGATCTCATGGGTCAGCAGAGATCCGATAAGCTCATCATACTTGTATGTGGTTAGGTCCTGAGCTTCTTCGACAGCTATCTTCTTTGCTTGCCAGCTATTGGGGAGACTTCTTAGAATCTTCTTCACTTGCTCTTCTTCAGTGAAGTTCTTGCCGAGTCTTTTAAGCTCATTGATAATGTTAGTAAATCTTGCATTCATCTCAGAGATGTTTTCATTATCATTCATCTCAAATAGCTCGTATAGCCGCATATGCTGATTCACCTTGGACTCTCTGACCTTGCTGGTTCCTTCATAGGTCACCTCCAACTTCTTCCAGATTTCTTGTGCTGACTCACAACCTGAAATCTTATTGTACTCTGCAGCATCTAACGCACAGTGAAGCATATTTATAGCCGAAACATTATTTTGCAATTTTTTAAGGTCATCTTGTGACCACTTAGCCTCGCTTTTGACAGTTTTTACACCGTCAATGGTTTCATAGGGAATAAATGGGCCTTGGACTATAGCTAGCCATGCACTCATATTTGTTGCCTGAATGAAGTTTTTCATCATGTTCTTCCAAAATGTATAATTAGATCCAAAGAACATAGGAGGCTGACTAATAGATAATCCCTCAGGGAGTATCTGGGTTGTTTGATTTCCTGGAAGGAAACGAGTGCTGTTCTCAGCCATTACAGGGATCAGCTCAAGATAGTTTTATCTTGAATAGTGAGCTACTGTGCTTTGATACCACTTGCTAGTCCCGTGTAACGTGATAGGATTAGTTCCAAGGGGGGGGGGGGGGGGGTTAGGAACTAATATAACTTTTTCGCTTAATAATGCTGACTTAATTGAATGTTTGACGATTTAACGTAGTTTCAGGTCAGCAAGGCTGAGTGTGGTGTGAGACAGCTTTAATCAGATGCTGACTAGAGCTGTTTCAGTTGTGAGTTGGGAAGTAACACTTAAGTCAGTTTTCAACTCAGCACTCAGATTACTCAGCTTCAGCTTGTACAGATTATTTACTGAGTAATTTTAAGCAAGCAACACATACATATATATATATATATATATCAAGAGAAAGGGTTAGAAGTTACTCAGCAGACTTATCCTGGTTCGTCCTCTCCGCCTACGTCCAGTCCCCGGAATCCGTCCGAGCTTTTTCAATCCTCTACTGAGCTCTTTAAAGGTAGAACACAAACCTTTTACAATAGCAATTGAGTATGCAAGAGTACCGTCCTCTATTCGTCTACTCAATCCTATCTACCACTGAATACTATAACCAAGTACTCAGATTTTCTCTACCACTGAGTACTATAATCGAGTACTCAGCTTCACCTTTCTAACCTTTTACAAATGATAAGAAATTGTTCTTAACACAACAAAGAACACTTTAGATGACTGAATCAATCTAGACTTTTACACAATGATTGGAATTTGGCGTAAGAGCTTGCTTTTTCTTTTCAGAAAACTTCTATTTTGGATTTTGACTCAATGAAGATTTGCTTTTTCTGTCTGTATGTTGTGTTGTATATGTGTGTGATCCAAGTGATGATTTGCCCTTTTTATAGCAATCTTGTGGCTTCAATGATTTGAATTCCGACATAGCCGTTGTGGGAAGAACGATCTTCTTCGTCATCACGTGGTCAGCTTCTAGAGCTGTAGGCCAATCCTGTCTTCTGTTTTTACCAGGAGCCAGGTTTGCCAGATTCGTCTTCTTGTGCCAGGTTTGTCTTCTTGCGCCAGATTTGTCTTCTAGCCAAAAGTAAGATGGTCCATGCATCTCGAAAAGATCCTTAAGATGGATTTTCGAGGCTTCTGATTTGTTTCAGAAATTTGCCAGACCTTGTCTTCCAAGTTAACGGATCATTTATGCTGACTTGATTATAACTCAGCTTGACTCAACGGCTTCGTCTACAAGCTTTTCTGAAGAAGACATTTCTTTAGCAAAGCTGAGTTGCTTTCCACTCAGCTTTTGCCGTGTGACTTGCCTATGCTGACTTTGTTCTATCTTTCTTTTATAGACTCACAGTTCCTGTTCTCGTTAGTTAACTTACTCAACATTGAACAAACACATTAGTACAATTAAATCAAAGCACTTAAATTTAATTGTTTAATTATGGGATTAACTTAAATAATTTTGTCAAATCAAAATCATGTGAAAAGGTGTTTCAACACTACCCTCTTTAAAGCTTAAGTTGGAAGATTAGGGGGTTGGGGACATAAGACAACTTGGTTTTTGGAAGCATATATGACTTCTCACTATAAAATGAGACATTGGGAGCCATTTGAAGACACACCAAGCTTAAGCTTAATTCTTCCCCCTCTTTATGTTAATTTTTGATTCTTCTCTTCAAGAATCACTTGTATTTGCTATTGTAATTGTTGTTGTTGTTGTTGTTGTTGTTGTTTTTGTCCTAAGTTATTGTTTATGCAAAAGTTCATCCAATAAAAATAAGTTTCAAGTCACCGAGGAAGTCCGTTTGATAATCGTCATTATGGTTTCTTCTAAAATTTAATCTCTTTTATTACTATGAATTTCATTATCTATCTTTCTAAGGTGAGTTTTAATCTAACCATGGGCTAAAACCCCCTTAACTAAGGCTAAAAGTGGATTTTAACCTTAATTATATAGTAATCACGTTTAACCTAATTAGGCCATATTTATTATTTTAAAAACCAACTTATGATTCTTAATGCTTGTTGGAGATGGACCAAATCCCAACTCGAATATAATTAATCGTTTATATTGGTCATGATTAAATTGATTAATCGAAACTCATAAGTTGGACATAATGACCATTTAGTGTGGCTTATTGATTTTTCAAGGTTTTTCATGAATCTTATTACTATCTTAGATTTATTACTTTAGCCGGACCAAAGTGAAGTAATAAACCAAAGGTTTGGAACTAAGAAAACCTAATGTTTCTTTGGATTAATTACTTTAGCTGAACCAAGGTAAAGTAATTAACCAAAAGTTTTTTTATCAAAAAAAAAATAGCCAAAAGTTTAGAACTAATAGCTCGAGAGGTTTCCTTGAATCTTAATTAATCACTTTAGCTGGACCAAGATAAAGTAGTTAAAAAGGTTTAGATTTAATAAAATTTAATGCTTCTCTAGATTAATTATTTTAGTCGGACCAAGGTAAAGTAATTAATCAAGAGTTTATAACCAATAACTCGAGAATCTATTATATTAATAAGAAAACTCGTCATCTTAAAAATGATAAAACAACTTGAAAAAAGGTTAAGTGTTATTATCAAGCAAAGAAGTTAAGTGAAGCTAAAAGCTTTAGTTTTTTCCATTATAAGTAATCTCTCACTTAATTTGTGTAATTTTCATCTCACTTGTTGATTAAGTCTTAGTTTGGTTACCTAACAAATTCCCCTTTTCAATTGTTTAAATAATAGTAAATAAGAAAAAAGATTAGTAATTATGATCAATATTCTCGTGGGAATGATACTCTACGTTCACTTTATTACTTGATACACGATTAAGATGCATTTGTCTTCACAAGCATGTGTACGCAAAATACGCATCAGTAAGTTACCATTTGATTAGTTTACCTTTGTATGTTGCACAGTCGTAACCTTTCGTTTTTTAATAGGCATTGGCATTGGTGGATGAGGTGATTCATCAATATAACTCTTTGGATCGACATTATGCGATGCTGGAAATTAGGTTAAAGAGGACACACCAGGAACTTGAAGCCTCTAATTTCCATATGTAGGAGCTCGAAGTGGCAGAGTAAAGCTTTGTGGCTTCCTCCCACCAAGTGGAGGAGCTGGAAATGGAGTTGAGTCAGGTCCGGGCAAGCACAAGTTTGGCGAAGAATTGAAGAAAGTTGAGACCCGAGTAGAGGAAGTTGCTACTTCAGCTGCTCGGGCTTGGAAAGCGGATGAAGCTGCTCGTGCCGGGGAGCATGAGACTTTGAGTCGTGATGGCCGCACATCCAACCTAGAGTATCACTATTATCTTCAGATGGAGATGCAGACATTTCTTGAATATATTATATGCATATATCACCCCTCTAAGTATCAGAGCTCATATGATTGACATTCCAACTGGTTGCAAAAGGAAAACCCTCTATGTAAATAGATATATGGATGTTCTTATTTATCCTAACCTAGAAACACATATGGTTAAAGCCTTTCACGGAGTCCCTTTTGTTTCTTAGAGAATTTATTCTCTTCCGAGGACCATAATTTGTCCAGTAACAAACATGTTTTTTTCCCTCATAGTAGGGTGCTAGAAGGATTGAAATATGGCTTCAATTAATGGGAGGTCCAAATCCTCGCATATGTTTGTGCAGTCCACCAATTCTAGCCAAGAGTCAGGGGAGATTTGGCCAGGGCACAAATTAAAATCCTAGAAAATGTCTTGATGCTCTTCTTATGGCAGAATGACCTCCATTGTTTGAAGTTTTGAATACTTATCACACAAACCTATAAGTTTCTCCTAAGAAATCAAACAGGGTTGGTCCCAAAACTTAAGATTCGATTGCCTAGCTATAAAGGGTTTTGATGTTTCCATAACTTTTATGTCACTTAGAGTGGATTCTTCGATTTGTTCTTGAGGCTGTGGTATGCGATTTTTTTTTTTGCGAAACAAGGGTTCCATAAATTGAAAGAAAAAGAAAGGATAAGGAAAAAATCAGTTACTGTCAAAGAGGAAGACTTGGAATACAAAAAACTCGAGGAAGCAAAGGAAAAATGCAAAACACGATAAGCACATTAGGAAAGGAAAATAATATTTTACTCTTTTTATATAGACACTTGGACTTAGAAAACCGAACTGGCGGCTAGAGGATATCATTACTCTTACATAGTGTTTAATAAACCTCAATTAAATGCCTCGTTATTTTCAAAATCAATGCTTCAATGATCAAGAGCTTCAAAATGACAACAAGGTTAAGGTTACGTGGTGTTCATTCATTGTGATGTCATGTTAATTTAGAAGTACATATCACTCGATCACGTGCTACACTAAACCTCTCTAATCTCCCACGCTTTCCTAATACTTGCATGTGTATTTCAGAGTAATAAATCCCATGCGCGTGACAAAAACAAGGTTTCATTATCACTGCCCCTAATATTGAAGCACTTATTACATCGCAAGCTTGGACCCTTCGGTCCTCCATGACATAAAGGGTCCGAAATAAACGATTTTTAGAAATGTAACAGAAGGGAAGCTTATCCGACGCCTTAAAAGAACTTTGACACTCTAGAGGGGGAACATCTAATGATAGGCAAATAACCGAACATGACATGTGGACCAATCACGCGTCCCAACCAAGAACAAATGATGGAAAGTAACTGTTTGGGCACATGGAGCAATGGAATGCGCATGCTGATCCTCAATAGCTGCCGTTCTGCTTTACATGGCTCACAGTTAGCACACGTCAACTCAAAATGGTCCCACTAGACAACGTACTTCCAACGTCTTATCTACACGTGTCCCGAACGTAACTAGGTATAAAAACCGATGCTTTTTAAAAATGTCTCTCAAACCTTATAAATAGAAAATGAAGTTGGTGCAATGCAACTATTGTACAATACTTATAAACTTTAAAATTCTATCATTCTATTATCATTCTATTATCTTCAACCTCAAAATTCTAGTAACTTAGTTATCAGAGTGAGGTCGTCGGAATACGAACTCTTTTTAACATTTTTCTCTCATCGCATAGTATCTGTATTCCAAATAAAGTTGGAGGGATCCTCACTAAGCTTTCCCATATTATTATCAAATGAAATGTGTATTAAGTGATGGTTTATAGTAATTTTATTGGAAAACAGTTTTTTTTTTCTTTTAAAAAAATGGAGAGAAAAATTGAAATAAGAAATATGAATTGTATAGAAAAGGTCAAAAATCTCCCAAGTGGAAACCAGTGAATAGTCATGATTTGGTGGTCCTGCTTAGGGGTGCACGTGGTCGGTTAACCAGTCCATTAAGGTTAATTCGGTCGGTTAACCATTTAATCGGTTTTTTAAAAACACTAACCGTACACTAGTCCATTAAATTTGGTTAACCACTAATCGGTTAACCAATTATTTCGGTCGGTTAACCTTTTATTTCGGTTTCTAACCATTAGTAAATAAAAAGAATAAAAGAACTCTAATTTTTATTGTGAGATAGACGACGGGTCAATGGCGAGTTGAAGAGATTAACTGCGGAGATGGAGATGTACGTGCATTATCATCCATCAGTTTTGATTCTGTTAAATTGTTTAGTTCTTATATCAAATCTCCGTCTAAAAATGTG